>NC_062544.1:280381355-280993496 GCF_016906955.1 Phacochoerus africanus | reverse complement strand
CGCCGGGGCCTCCGCAGCCAGCGCCGCCCCGGCCGCCTCTCTCCGCCCCCGGCGCTCCCGGCTCCGCGGCCGAGCCGCAGCCTTCTCAGTCTCTCTCCGGCTCGCGGTTCCAGCGGCGCCCGGGGCCGGGGAGGCGACAGCCCCCTCCCCGGCAAATACCGCAGTCCCCGGACCCCGACTCCCGGCGGCGGGGCCGCGCGGCCCGGCCCGGCGCGGAGGGCGGCGGCGGCGGCGGCGAGGCCGGGCGCCGAGTCGCGGCTGCTCCCGGCGGCTTCTTCCCGAGGAGGATTTTGTAAATCTCACAAAATGGCGCGCGCTCCAAACCTGCGCAGCGAGAAGCGCCGGGGCCCGAGCGGCGGCGGCGGCGGCGGCGGCGGCGGCGGCGGCTCCTCCGCCAGGAGAGCCAGAACCGCCCGCCCCCGAGTCCCCGCACAGACAGACAGACACACACACACTCACACACACACACACGCACGCACACTCGCCCTCGCACACGCTCACTCACACACACACTCTCACACTCACACCGGTCCCGCCCGCTCGCCGGCGGCGGCAGCGGCACCAACAGCAGCAGCAGGAACAGCAGCAGCAGAAGCGGCGGCGGCGGCGGCGCCCGCACCCCCCGCTCGGGGTGTCCGCTCCCTGAGCCCGACCTGGGCCGCGATCAGCAGCAGCGACGGCAGCAGTCTCCCCGGATCCCCCCGCCGCTCTTGCCGCCGCCACCCCCGCCTCACTCCAATGGGGCTTTTTATTATTATTCGGGCGGGAAGCGAAAGGGTTTAAAAAAAAACCAACCAACAAAATGGCGACGGACCGACCCGGTCGCTATAGCAACTGTCAATCAAAACGCAAAACCCCGGCTGACGTGCTGACGTCCTCCTCCCGCCCCCCGGCCCCAAGCCGGCGGGCGGGGCCTGTTGCTCGGGCAACGGCAGATTCCGTTCCCTCATTTCCCTCTCCCCCTCCGTCCCCAACCAACCACCCAACCCCCTCAGGTCACGTGAAGGATAAATTCGGAGCTCAGGCCCGCTACGAGTGTCAGAGGAGGGCGCGTGATTCGCTCAGGGGAGGGGAGAGGAGGGGGACGGCCGGGCCGAGGGAGGGAGAGGGCGGAGGAAGGGGGGCGAGGCGGCGGCCGGCCTGTGCTCCAGCGCCCAGGGCCTCCCGGCCGCGCCCCGCCCCGCGCCCGCCGCGCCCGCGCCGCCCGCGCCGACTGCGGCCCGGAGAGCGCGCGCGGCCTCCGCGCCGCCGCCCCCGGAGCCCCGCGCTTCCGCGGCGTGCGCCCGCAGCCCCGCCCGCGCCGGGGGGAGGGGGCCGGGCTCTGCGGCCGCGCGGGGACCCAGGAAGCCCACTCCGGTGCGCCCGCGCTGGGGACTCTCACCTGCATCCCCGGGGACCTCGCCGGCAGCGCACGTCCGCGCGTTTAAACTGTTCTTGGAAGGCCCCGCGTGCCCCCCTCGCCGGAAAATGCCCACGGAGGCCGCGGTGGGGGGTGGGGAAGAGGCCGCCTCCGCGTTTCAGACATCTCAGGAATTCCGGACGCTTCGCCCGAATCCGGGATGCCCCTGCGGCTGACACCTTGATTAAATCATGTCACTCGGCTTTTTGCTGCGGCCGGTGCCAGCGTTCAGAAATCATGGACGGAGCCATCATACAAACTTTTTTAGGCTGTGCATGCTCAGCCGGGCTTTCCCACCGATTTCAAACCCCTCCCCACCTTTCAGGCAGCCTTCCTTCTCCATCGGAATGCCCCTAAAATTAATCGTCTTAGGCTATACCGTATCGTTGCCCAACTCCCTGATTTTCTTTCTCATGCACCATTTCAGTTTCCAGATTTTTAATTCGCCCACAATTCTTGATTAATAGTCTCGCTTTCGTTTATCTTTATTCTGTCTACCCCTCTGGCTGGCTAAATATTACTAGGTGTTCTCTCTCGGCATTGAAACCTAGGTATGGAAGTAGCCATGCTGTTCTGGCTACTTTGTAATCAGTAGACAGCCACTGGCTAAAAATTGTATTTTGTACCATTCCTAGTAAAATGGCATTTAATCTTATGCCAAAAAGGATACTATGGATATTATTTTACACCAAGTCCCTAATTTATTGATTGATTTCTAAGCTTGATTTTGCCATCTTATGATAGTGTTCGTATCAATTTTGTCTTAAGCTTGGACTGTTCACAAGTAAAGCAGCAGCAGATACCAGTAAAGAAAAACAACCCCACAGTAAATACTGAGCTCAATCCTCTATGACTCAAGGAAAGACACTTGAGTGTTTCCAATAAATGTTTCTCTTCTCTGGCGACTGGAACCTTGATTTACTAAGGCATCCATTAGAAATTAGCACAGACCGTGAAAGAAAACAGACTAAACTTTAGATAAATTAGGCAAAAAGTAGGCCAATAGCTTAGACCGATTCTCATGGTATCACAAACTGCCATGACTATCAAGAGTTTTTTTGGACTCTCAAAATTGCCTTGCTAATGTAATTAAAATCCACATTCAACTTGATTGTTTTCTGGTGGGGGGGGGTTAGGGTGGTGGTTTAATTTCCAGTTTATTTTCTGTTAAATTAACTACAACCTGGATTTACATTGCATCGTCTTAAATAGGAGGAAGTGGCCAAAAGCGTCCCTGCTGGGGTAAGAGGCTGATATCTTGACGGCTCCCCAGCTTACACTGCCACCTCCTCCCTCCTGCTTCTTTCTCTTCTCCCTGCTCCCCACCCCCAACCTGTTCAGGCAGTTTCACTTCTCTCAGGACCCTTAAGCATTTGCAACCTTTAACACCAAGTTAAATTTGAGTCCGTTTTTTTAATATATATTTTTATTATTTTTAAGAATTATTTCCCCCAATATAATTTTTTTCTACTGTACAGCATGGTGACCCAGTTATACATACATGTACACATTCTATTTTCTCACATTATCATGCTCCATCATAAGTGACTGGACATAGTTCCCAGTGCTACACTGCAGGAACTCATTGCTAATCCATTCCAAAGGCAATAGTTTGTATCTATTAACCCCAAGCTCCCCAACCACCCCACTCCCTCCCTCTCCCCCGAGTCCATTTTTTTTATTGCTGGTCATAAAGGGAACTTGCATAATTAATCTTCTAGATAACCTAAAAAGAACATGATAATGTTTCAAGAAATATGCCCTTGTCAAGTCAATCTAGAAGATTCTAGTTGAAGACAAAGCAGATTCTTGAGCCAAGCAGTAATAGAAAGCATTGCTGGTCTTCGTATCTAGAAGGCTTCACTCTTTCTGCCACTACCACCACCACCACAACCCTTCCCGGCGTGACAGCCTTACACACCATTGACCAATAAACTTTTGTGTCCAGCTTAAAATGCTGTAAAATGGTTTTATATTGGCTTCCCCAAAAAAGTCACCTGTAAATTACGCTTGCCCAAAACAGGTGAACACATGTAGGCAGGAAGGACTCTGATACAGATGCCAGTTTAGCTTTGACCAGGTTCAGTGATTAAACCCTTGTTCTCATCTGAGGATCTCTCTGTCAGATCTACTGACAGATTTATAATATAACAAAGGTATCTATCCATTAATAGAAATATAACCTCTAGGGAATTCCCGTCGTGGCGCAGTGGTTAACGAATCCGACTACGAACCATGAGGTTGCGGGTTCCATCCCTGCCCTTGCTCAGTGGATTAAGGATCCGGCGTTGTCGTGAGCTGTGGTGTAGGTTGCAGACGCGGCTCGGATCCCGCGTTGCTGTGGCTCTGGCGTAGGCCGGTGGCTACAGCTCCGATTCGACCCCTAGCCTGGGAACGTCCCTATGCCTCGGAAGCGGCCCAAAGAAATGGCAAAAAGACAAAATAATAATAATAATAATAATAACCTCTAGGAGTTCCCTCATGGCTCAGCGGATTAAGGATCAGGCCTGTCACTGCTGTGGCTCTGGTTACAGCTGGAGCAAGAGGTCTACCCCTGGCCCATGAATTTCCGAATGCTGTGGGCAAAAAAAAAAAGTAAAACTAAAAGAAAAAGAAATTAACCTCCGAAAGCAAATACCCCCAAATCACCGATGGTGACAGCCTTCATACATCCCGCACATTCTGGAGAGAGCATCTCTCAAGCTCGGCAACATCACATCCCCGTTATCCCAGTGTGAAAACAAGTCCTAAATAATTAAATAACTTTCCTGAGCTCACACCGCCAGTAAGTGGCAAAGCCAAGATTTAAACTCATACATAGGGGAGTTCCCTCATGGCGCAGTGGTTAACGAATCCAACTAGGAACCATGAGGTTGCAGGTTTGATCCCTGGCCTTGCTCAGTGGGTTAGGGATTCGGCATTGCCGTGAGCTGTGGTGTAGGTCGCAGACGCGGCTCAGATCCTGCATTGCTATGGCTCTGGCGTAGGCCAACGGCTACAGCTCCAATCAGACCCCTAGCCAGGGACCTCCATATGCCATGGGAGCGGCCCAAGAAATAGCAAAAAGACAAAAATAAATAAATAAATAAATAAACTCATACATAATTGCAAAGCCTATGTTCTTTCCACCACACCAAAATAATCCAAGATTATTTGAAGATCAGGTTTTTACAGAGGTAATCAAAACGAGGTTACTGGTGTAAGCCTGAATCCAGTATGACTGGTGTCCCTATAAAAAGGTAAAATTTGAAACACAGATACATACACGCAGGGAAGATGATGTGAAGACAGAGCCAAGAAACACCTGAGTCTGCCAAGACCTGGGCTAGTGCCTTGGAACAGATTCTCCCTCACAGCCTCAAAAGGAACCAAACTCACCAACATCTCCGTTTTGGACTTCCAGCCTCCAGAACTGGGAGACAATACAGCTCTGTGTCAAAGCCACCCGATTTGTGATATTTTGTTATAGCAGCCCCAGCAGACTGATACACTCATCTAAGCCAAGATTCGAGATTTTTTTTTTTTTCTGCTTAATTCCATACCTGTTCACAGCCAGTCTGAGGACAAACGACTAACCAACCAAGAAGCCTATCTCTGTCCCTCAAACCAGGTGACAAAGTGAACAATTTACAATTCATGCCTGGACGGTGCTGAGGCCAGAATCTAACACCTTGAGTGAAAGTTCTTGATTGTTCCTCTCTACAACTATATTGTTTGTTCTGCTTTTCAAACTAATGCATGTATATCAAACATTTAGAAAATAAATTAAGGGAGTTCGCTTGCAGCACAGCAGGTTAAAGATCTGGAGTTGTCACCGTAGTAGCTTGGATTCCAGCTGTGGCATGGGTTTGATCCCTGGCCCAGGGACATCCACATCCTGTGGGTGCTGCCAAGAAATGAAATGAAGAAATTAAAACAAGAGAGGGGCCTTATTTAAGCTGATAAATGTAGTATGCTGTATGAACCCACGTTAATACTTGGACCTCCTGTTGTGGCTCAGCAGTAAGGAATCCACCTAGCATCCATGAGGATGCAGGTTCGATCCCTGACCTCACTCAGTGGGTTAAGGATCTGGCATTGCCATGAGCTTGTAGGTGGTGTAGGTCGCAGATGCAGCTCAGATCCAGCATAGCTGTGGCTGTGGTGTAGACCAGCCACTGCAGTTCCAAAGCTCCAATTTGATCCCTAGCTTGGAAACTTTGATATGCCATAGGTGAGGCCCTAAAAACCATTAAAAAAAAAAAAAAAAGGGTAATACTGGAGTTCCCGTCGTGGCGCAGTGGTTAACGAATCCGACTAGGAACCGTGAGGTTGCGGGTTCGGTTCCTGCCCTTGCTCAGTGGGTTAACGATCCGGCGTTGCCGTGAGCTGTGGTGTAGGTTGCAGACACGGCTCGGATCCCACGTTGCTGTGGCTCTGGCGTAGGCTGGTGTCAACAGCTCTGATTGGACCCCTAGCCTGGGAACCTCCATATGCCGCAGGAGTGGCCCCACAAATGGCAAAAGACAAAAAAAAAAAAAAAGGTAATACTGAGTTCTTTACAGTGGCAGTCCAAAACCAAAAAATACAGGTAATGTATGGTTGTTACAGACAGTTTTACCATATGGAAAACAATGAAGAAGTCAAGATTATTCAGAGATGTCGCCCAGAGATAAACCTATGATCATCTTCATACGGGCACATGTCCTCCCAGACTTTCTTAAGGAGGCATGACCACATGTGCACGCATACAACACACACAGACACGTTTTATGCCTTTTGCCTTCTTTCCTCACAGTTATGTTGTGAACACATTTTTGTGTTAATCAACTGAAATTTAGATAATTTTTTTGGCCACCACCCGAAGCATACAAAAGTTCCCGGGTCAGGGATCAAACCCGAGCCTCAGCAGTAACAATGCCAAATTTTTAACCACTAGGCCACTAGGGAACTCCTAGATCATTATTTTAAAAGCTACAAGTTCAATGAGATCCTGCTGTGTATGTAGCAAGGGGAACTACGTCTAGTCACTTGTGATGGAGCATGAGAATGTGAGGAAGAAGAATGTATACATGTATGTGTAACTGGGTCACCATGCTATACAGTAGAAAAAAAAATTGGATTGGGGAAATAACAATTAAAAATAAATAAATAAAAATAAAAATAAAAAATGAATAAAAAAATAAAAGCTACGTATTGCATCAGTTGAATGGGCCATAATTCATTTAATTGCTCCTCTTTTTTTTTTTAGGGCCACACCCACAGCATATGGAGGTTCGCAGGCTAGGGGTCTAATTGAAGCCACAGCTGCTGGCCTGCGCCACAGCTCTCAGCAATGCCGGATCCTTAACACACAGAGCAAGGTCAGGGATCGAACCTGCATCCTTATGGATGCTAGTCAGATTCCTTAACCACTGAACCACAATGGGAACTCTTCCTCTATTTTTTAAAGATGTTTTCCTCCTTTTTTTCTGTTATTAAAAATAAAGCTGCATAAACATCATATATATGCATTTTACACACCTGTTCAGTTATTTCCTTAGGATAAGGGCATCGTATCCTTAAAATGTGAGATTCGTATTGCCAAAATATCTCTTAGAAATTATTTCACCAATTTGCACTCCTAAAAGTGATATGTGAGAATGACTTTTTCCCACACTCCACCACTCTCTTGTTTTAATTTGCATTTCCTTGAACATTTAGTGTCTTCTTTTTTTTATACATGTGTATTGACTCTTTGTTCCCTGCTTCTATATATCCCATGCCCATTTAGGGGAGAAGGAAAGAGGTGTCATCTCTTCATTGATTTCTCTTTATAAAAAAATATGGCTGGGAAGGAGGAGGAGAAGAAGGAGAAGGAAAAGAAGAAGAAAGAAAGAAAACTGGAAATCCTGGAGTTCCCATCGTGGCTCAGTGGTTAACAAATTAGATTAGGAACCATGAGGTTGCGGGTTTGATCCCTGTCCTCACTCAGTGGGTTGGGGATCTGGCGTTGCAATGAGCTGTGGTGTAGGTCGCAGACGCGGCTCTGTGGCATTGCTGTGGCATTGCTGTGGCTGTGGCGTAGGCCAGCGGCTACAGCTCCGATTCGACCCCTGGCCTGGGAATCTCCATGTGCCTCAGGAGTGGCCCTAGAAAGGGCAAAAAGACCAAAAAAAAAAAAGAGAGAGAGAGAGAGAGAGAGAGAGAGAAACTGGGAAGCTGTATGCTGTTGTCAGGTGAGTGTTTGATAGCAACACCAGACATCTGTCACCCCAGTTGATCTATTCTCTCTCTCAGTGGATCCAGCCCAGACTTCTTTGCTCTCAGCCCACTGCCCTCACCTTTTTCCCTCCTCTTAAACCAGGCACCTGGATCAAGTGCTCTGCTGCCATTCTCTTAGCATCATAAGGTTGCCTGCAGCATTGATAAGACGTGATTCTAACAGTGCCATTGTTAAAGAGCCATAAATATGTATTACTGTTCTAACATATAGGAATGCTGGAGTTCCCTGATTGTCTAGCAGTTAAAGGATCCAGGGTTGTCACTGCTGTGGCTCAGGTCACTGCTGTGGTATTGTTTCAATCCCTGGCCCAGGAACTCCACATGCTACAGGTGGGGCCAAAAAAAAAAAAAAAAATTGGAGTTCCCGTCGTGGCGCAGTGGTTAACGAATCCGACTAGGAACCATGAGGTTGCAGGTTCGGTCCCTGCCCTTGCTCAGTGGGTTAACGATCCGGCGTTGCTGTGAGCTGTGGTGTGGGTTGCAGACGCGGCTCGGATCCCGTGTTGCTGTGGCTGTGGTGTGGGCCGGCAGCTACAGCTCCGATTAGACCCCTAGCCTGGGAACCTCCATATGCCGCGGGAGTGGCCCAAGAAATAGCAACAACAACAACAACAAAAAAATAAAAGACAAAAGACAAAAAAAAAATTACCCACCAATATTATTTCATAAATTATCATTAACACTTTATTTTCCTGTGACATCAAGATAAAGGATGAATAGAAAATGTGAAGTGGTAGGTTAAAGTGGATATTTGCACTGTTTGGGGATATCTTGAAAGAGTATTTTGCAACATTTTGGCAATATATTGATTCGTACATATGTCATAACATCCTCAAAATTATCAGGTTGAGGGAAAAAGTCCTAATGACACTGAAAAACAATTAAGTACATGGAATTAAAAATTAGGTGGGAGACCCAGAAATCTACAAAGGCTACTTCATCTTTTAAAAAGATTTATTGAAGAATAGTTGATTTACAATGCATTGATTTCTGCTATACAGCAGAGTAACTCCGTCATACGTACATATGTATATTTTACATGTATATTCTTTGTCATAGTCTTTTCCATTATGGTTTGTCACAGGATATTGAACATAGTTCCCTGTGCTCTACAGTAGGACCCTGTTGTTTATCCAACCTATGTATAATAGTTTACTTTTGCGAAACCCAAACCCCCAGTGCTTCCCTCCCCTCCCCTCCTCTCCCCCTTGGTAACCACAAGTCCGTTCTCTATGTCTGTGAGCCGGTTTTGGTTTCATAGGTATGTTGATTTGTGCCATATTTTAGATCCCACATATAAGAGATATCAAATGGTATTTGTCTTTCACGTTCTGACTTCCTCCGCTTAGTATGATAATCTCTACGTTCACCCATGTTGCTGCAAATACTTCAATGCTTCATTAGCTCAACTGTTCTTTAGAATTGGGGCTATTTTCTTGGCTTTTTAACGTAGTGGACATCATTTCATATTCCTACAGTGGTTTTTTTGTTTGTTTTTGGCTTTTTGTCTTTTTGCCTTTTCTAGGGCCGCTCCCACGGCATATGGAGGTTCCCTGGCTAGGGGTCGAATCGAAGCTGTACCTACTGGCCTACACCACAGCCACAGCCACGCCAGATCCGAAACGCATCGCAACCTACATCACAGCTCATGGCAACGCCAGATCCTTAACCCACGGAGCGAGGCCAGGGATCGAACCTGCAACCTCGTGGTTCTTAGTCGGATTCGTTAACCACTGAGCCACAACGGGAACTCCCTTACGGTGTTTTTTGAAATGTGCATTTACTGCTACCATCTTCAACATTTTTCCTATGTTTGCTTCAAATCAATTCAAAAGATATTTATGTAGGTATAGCAGTGGGGTTACATTATTATATCATATTTGCATGCCTGTTTTAAACTATAAGTGCTTTTAGGGCGAGGATGTTATGTTTTCATCTTTTTTTAAATGATTTTTTTTTCATTAAAGCTGGTTTACAATGCTCTGTCAATTTTCTACTGTACAGCCAAGTGACCCAGTCACACATACATATATACATGATTTTTTTCACATTATCCTCCATCATGCGCCATCATAAGTGACTAGATATAGTTCCCAGTACTATACAACAGGAGCTTGCTCATTGCTTATCCACTCCAAATACAATAGTTTGCATCTGTTAACCCCAGATTCCCAGTCCATCCCAGTCCCTTCTCCTCCCTCTGGACAAGCACAAGTCTCTTCTCCAAGTCCATGAGTTTCTTTTCTGTGGAAAGGTTCCTTTGTGCCATATATTAGATTCCCTGTATAAGTGATGTCACATGGTATTTGTCTTTCTCTTTCTGACTTATTTCACCTGGTATGAGAGTCTCTAGTTCCATCCGTGTTGCTGCACATGGCACTATTTTGTTCTTTTTTATGGCTGAGTATATATTTTCATCTTTGTATCACTGGTACCCTATCTGGCAAACTGTAAATACTGTTTTGTTTTGTATTTTTAAGTGAATGGTGATCTGCAGCTATTTTCTTCCTATTTTCCTCCATCCTATGTGAGGTTATTGGCAATCATCAGACTTTAGGGGAAACTGTCCAATGATTTGTATCGAAGCAGGAAATGTTCTCCTCTGATCTTATAATGGACAGAATTTCTCTAGTGCCAGAGGAAAGATTGTTGCAGTAAGTAGAGCTGGAAAAAGAAAATTCCACTGAAGAGATACAGTAATGACAGTGATTACCATGTAGCTAGTTCTCTTTCAACAGTGCTTCTCAAACCAGTGTTTCTGCACAGTCCACAGGTCATCCCAGAAATCTCCGGTTTCTCATCAGAGAGAGGTTTAGGCAGGAACTCTGTATCCCAAAGGCAAAAAATAATAGCCTTCCACCTGCTTGTACTGTTAGTAACGTAAGGGCAGAGTCAAACACCCAAACCACTTGTGAAGGACAGCAAACACACTTGTCCATTTCCATGTCTGCATGTACTTCCAGAATTTTAAAAGAAAAAAATTGTGTTCCCTTTTAAAATCTGTAACATAAAGAATGTAAAGAATAAAGACAAAAGGAACCACTAAACCCATTATAATGACTTTGTTTTTTGATTTTTTCATTTGTTTTGGTTTTGGGGGGGGATTTTTGTTTGTTTGTTTTTTGTCTTTTTAGGGTCACACCTATGGTATACAGAGGTTCCCAGGCTAGGGGTCATATCAGAGCTGTAGCTGCCAGCCTACACCACAGCTCACAGCAATGCAGGATCCTTAACCCACTGATCAAGGCCAGGGATTGAACCCATGTCCTCATGGATACTAGTCAGGTTCATTAGGCACTGAGCCATGATGGGAACTCCAATGACTGTTTGTTTTAGAAATAAAAACAATCCAAGCGTGTGTTTTGAAAATCCAAACAGAACAGAATGAAATTAAGAGTCCAAGCCTCCTCCCAGCCTTGTCTCCTTCCTCCTCCACCCTCCTCTAGCAGACTGCAGAGGACTCTTTCTCAAATTCAGTATCATACAACTGCCTGCTGAAAACCAAAAGGACTCTCATTACTTTGAAGAAAACATTCCTCCTCCTTAGTTTGTCACCCAGTCCTTTTATGATCTGACCAGTTGGGCCTTCTTGGCAGCGCCTTACCCAACTGAGGCCCCCAGAACATTGTTCTCTCCCCTGGTCGGTCTCCTTCCCTCATCAAAGCATTTCTCTTCCTGCATTTTTATTGCAGATTTCCTTTTCCAACTGCCAGGAGGAAAGGAAGCTCCTCAAGAGCGGAAACCTCCTTCGCTTGCCTTTCCCCCCCCCCCTCCCCCAGTGCTTGGCATATACTGGGAACCAAGTAAATTTTTTTTTTAAGATTGGAGCCACTGGGAGTTCCCATTATGCCTCAGCTGGTTAGGAACCTGACATAGATCCAAGTTCCATCCCTGGCCTCCCTCAGTGGGTTAGGGAGCCAACGTTGCCATGAGCTGTGGTCTAGGTTGCAGATGTGGCTTGCATCTGGTATTGCTGTAGCTGTGGTGTAGACCAGCAGCTGGAGCTCCTATTCGACCGCTAGCCTGGGAACTTCCATAGGCCACAGGTACGGCCCTAAAAAGCAAAAAAAAAAAAGCAAAACAAAAACGAATGGAGTCACCATCCAATTGCAAAACTACAAGAGCTGGCCCCAGTAGGCAAGCAGCTGAAACCAGGAAATGGTTAAAAGCAAGAGGAATGCACTTCTCTCTAGGTTGGAAAGGGGATAGCCATCTGCTTCCGGCCTTCCTCTCCCTCCCCTGGTGGATGGATGCAGGCTTCCTGCAGATTGGGAGAAAGCCAGGGTGGGAGAGTTATAAACCCACAGGAAGGGATTCGTGGAGCCTGGAATGAGGGTGTTTTCAGAGGAGCAGGTCACCATCACCAGACCCTCTGACTTGCTTTGGTAGAAAGGCGGGGGCGGCGGGGGGAGCAGTAGGGGCCCCCAAGAGCGCAGCTGGGAGCTGGTCACCAGAAGATGATAGGAGCCCCCCCAACCCCGTAAGCAAAAGGGAACCTGACAACCCTTCTGGATTGCTTAGCCCAAAAGGACTCGGGGAAGACAAGGACTCCGGGTGGGTGATAGAAATAGGAATACGTTCTTGGGTGTGTGCTTCCCAGCTAGACAGAATGGAGGCTCAGATCCCAGTGTTCCAGGGGCCTGAACTCACCGATTTGAAGGTATCTATGAGAGAAGGCTCCCTTGGCAGGTCTATTAATTCAGACCACCAGGGAAGGGGGCCCTGTCCTGAGCAGAAGACACCTGAGACATCATAGAATCATAGGATGTTGGAGGAGGAAGGAACACCAACCTCACCTGTCAAAACCCTCATCATGAAGTCACTGCTCTGGCGCAGGAGATACACAGAGTTGACCTGACCTTGAGCTGTACAGTAACATTCCCTCCATTGCAGTCTCGGGGACATCTCGATTTTCTTTCGTGAAGCTGGGCCTAAGCAAAGTCCTGTGGGTCTGGACTTTCAAGAAGGACTGGTGGGAGTTCCCATCATGGGCGCAGCAGAAAAGAATCCGACTAGAAGCCATGAGGTAGCGGGTTCAATCCCTGGCCTCACTCAATGGGTTAAGGATCCAGCATTGCCGTGAACTGTGGTGTAGGTCCCAGGCACGGCTCGGATCCTGCGTTGCTGACTGTGGTGTAGGCCGGCATCTGTAGCTCCAATTGGATCCCTAGCTTGGGAACCTCCATAGCCCTGGGTGCAACCCTAAAAAGCAAAAAAATAAAAATAAAAAAATAAATTTTTTTTTTTTTTTTTTTTTAAAAGAGAAGGACAGGTGGGCTCAACAGAGTAAGAATGGCAACTAGAAAAAAAAGAGAGAGAGAGAGAGAGGTTGTTGGGACTAAGAATGTGGGAATCTAGCCTAACTCCACAACCTCTTAGGTGGAGGATCTTGGCAGGTTTACGTAACATCTCTCAATCTGTCCTCTCATTTTAAAAGGAGATTCCTTGAAATAATACCATTGGTAGCAACATGGATGAAAGTAAAGATTATCATACTAAGTGAAGTAAGTCAGGAAAAGAAAGACAAATATTATACAATAGCACTTACATGTAGAATCTAAAATATGACACAAATGGAGTTTCCTGGTGACCTAGCAGTTAAGGATTCGGCCACGTCACTGCTGTGGCTTGGATTCAATCCCTGGCCCAGAATTTCTGCATGCTGGAGGCATGGGCTAAGAAAAAAAGACAGAAATGAACTTATCTACAAGACAGAAAGAGACCCACAGACTTAGAGAACAGACTTGTGGTTGCCAAGGGGGAGGGGCTGGTTGGGGAAGGATGAATTGGAAATTTGGGGTTAGCAGATGCAAACTATTACATATAGAATGGATAATAACAAGCTCCTATAGCACAGGGAACTATTTTCACTATGTGCAATAAACCATAATGGAAAGAATATTTTAAAAAGAGGAATTTCCTGTTGTGACTCAGTGGTTAACAAATCCGACTAGGAACCATGAGGTTGTGGGTTCGAACCCTGGCCTTGCACAGTGGGTTAAGGATCCGGCATTGCCGTGAGCTGTGGTGTAGGTCTCAGATGTGGCTCAGATCTGGCCTGGCTGTGGCTGTGGTGTAGGCTGTCAGTTGCAGCTCCGATTAGACCCCTAGCCTGGGAACCTCCGTATGCTGCAGGTGCGGCCCTAGAAAAGACAAAAAAAAAATTGAAAGAAAAATATATCTCCAACCAAAATCATTTTGCTGTACAGCAGAAATTAACACAACATTGTAAATCAACTGTACTTCAATTAAAAATAAACAAAAATAAAAAGGGGATTCTTTATAATACTTTGTGAACCATAAATCATTATATAAATCATGGGTCCTGACATAAATAATAGCAATAAGAGAATTGCCTCCACATTTTTGCTTTTTTTCTTTTTGGCCATGCCTGTGACATGCAGACGTTCCCAGGCCAGGAATCAAACCCAAGCCACAGCAGCAGTGACCAGAGCTGCAACAGCGACCGTGCAGGATCCTTAACCCGCTGCACCATAGGGAACCCCCCAAAATTTTGCTTTTGAAGCCTTTCTCAAGACACCGTCCCCTTCAAAAAAATAATTAATTAATTAGTTATTACTTCTTCCATGTTTTCAAAACTCTTGGGTCTTCCTACTGTAAATGTAAGTGATTTTTCACCTGTTTAAACATCTTCATGAGCTGGAAACTCACTACCTCTTGAAGCCGCCCAGACCGTCCAAGGTCACCCTTAATTTATACACCATGAATCCATCTCCCCTTAGTCTCCACCCACTGTTTCCATAACTTCCCTTTTGGGACCACCCAGACCAAGTCCTATTTTTCTTCCACACGCTAACCTTTATGTATTGAAAGAAAGCTGTGATTTTCCCACCCGAATCTAGTCTTTCTTAGGCTAAACATCTCCTTTTCTTTTAATGCTTGCCCAGACCAACCCACCACCTTTCAAGTGACTTCCTTCAAGGGCATCCTTAAAGTTGAAACATTGGAAACAACCTAAACGTCCACGAGTGAAGGCTCGGCTAAAAAATGCGGCGTCATGTCAAAATAGAACACATAATAAAAGAATAAAGTACTAGATTTTGTATGACTACAATTTTGTGATAAAAGTATATACATTAAAATAATTTTTGTAATATTTAGGACAGAGGGGTATGATTATAGGTGATCTTTATGTTTTTGTGGCTTTTTTCAAATTTTTGAAAAGATCAGATGGGAGAAAACATAGACCCTATGTCCCTATAGTTTATAACTTAATGGCCCAGGTTCTAAATCTTTGGAACAGGCTTCTTCCAACATTTCATTTCAGAAATAAACATGTAGCAATAAGACCAGAACACCAGGAGTCTCGTGGGCATCCAAAAAGTACTCAGTTCCTCATTTACATCCTTAAACTCTGTTTTGTTTGTTTGTTTGTTTTTGTTTCTTGCTTTTTGGGGCCACACCCACAGCATACGGAGGTTCCCAGGCTAGGGGCCCCATTGGAGTTACAGCTACTGGCCTACACCACAGCCATAGCAATAGCAATGCAGGACCTACATCACAGCTCATGGCAAAGCCAGATCCTTAACCCACTGAGAGAGGACAGGGATCGAACCCAAAACCTCCTGGTTCCTAATCGGATTTGTTTCCACTGGGCCACTACGGGAACTCCTACGTCCTTAAATTCTTGAAAACTATTCCCATAGCCTTTCTTTTCATTAAAATTTCCTTCATCTGCTGCCTATGATTTGATTTCTATTCCATCTTACAAATGACATTGGCTGTACCTCCAGCTTTGATCAAGCTATTGATTTGGAATCCCTTCCCAAGAAGAAGCAGACAAAGCATACATATCTTTCTTAAAAGAAGAACCATGTAAAAGAAATGCCAGGGAGTTCCCGTTGTGGCGCAGTGGTTAACGAATCTGACTAGGAACCATGAGGTTGCGGGTTCGATCCCTGCCCTTGCTCAGTGGGTTAACGATCCGGCGTTGCCGTGAGCTGTGGTGTAGGTTGCAGATGCGGCTCGGATCCCGCATTGCTGTGGCTCTGGCGTAGGCCGGTGGCTACAGCTCCGATTCAACCCCTAGCCTGGGAACCTCCATATGCCTTGGGAGCGGCCCAAGAAATAGCAACAACAACAACAAAAAAGACAAAAAGACAAAAAAAAAAAGAAATGCCAGCTCCACCATTCTGAAATATTCTTAAGCCAGTAAAATACCAGGAGTTAATTCTTCCACCACACTCATGATGTTGTATTAGAGTATAGTCTATTTTCTGATCACTGGATCTCCAAACGGACTGGAATTAGTTGCCCTGAAGAAAGAAAAGCAGATATGATATCTGCTCACCACTTTGTATATTAAAGGGTTTTTTGTTTGGTTTTTTTTTTTTTCCACAAAGAAGATCCAGACTGTGAGTGATCAAACATAAGCGAATGGAACAAAAAACCAGAGGTCTCAGTTTGTCAAGGGAGAACTCATCTTCCTCCTTAACTGGCCTCTGAGATGATGCTTTCATGGATGCAGGCACCATTTGCTCCAAACTGAATTGTAAGTTACCTGTAGTGATGGCCCTCACTATTAACTGACTCCACATGCACTCGAGTGTCTGTTCTGTGTCAGATGCCCTGATCGGTGCTGGGGATACAAAGATGAATTAGATTGGGTTCCAATCCTGGCAGAGTCTAAGACAGAAGGAGAAAATCAACAAGGAGACAGATAAGGAGTTTCCGCTATGGCACAATGGGATCAGCAGCATCTCTGCAGCACCAGGAACCCAGCACAGCGGGTTAAAGATCTGGCACTGCTGCCCTGAGGCATCAGTTGTGACTGCAGTGGTGATACTCCATATTCGCAGGGCTCCCAAAATAAAAAAGAAAGAAAGAAAGAAAGAAAGGAGACAAACTAGAGCAGGACTGGACGTTCCCATGCGGTGCAACAGGTTAACAAAGGAGTAGATGAAATTTGTCCAGGGGAATCCCAGTCTGAAGCTTCTCACTCTGTGTATGCTTTAGGGTTCATCCACCCTTCCAGCTTTCATCTTGTGACCTAGAATGCCTAGTAGTGAGTGGACATGAGAATTAGAGGAGGAGAAAAATATTTGTGTAAAGATTGTTTTTTCCTGAAGGAGTTCGGGATATACCCACGCAAAATATGATGCTTTGGGATATGGATTGTTTTGAGCTGAAGCCACTGGGAAAAGAGCTAATGTGGGAAGAGCTTTCTCTGAACTCCTCTTATCTGCCTCAAGTCAGATCCTGCAAAAGAAACTCAGATGTAGAGCTCCCTGGTGGCTCAGCGAGGGAAGGACCTGGCATTGTCACTGCTATGGTACATGTCGCTGCTGTGGCACTGCTTTGACCCCTGACCCAGGAACTTCTGCATGCCAAGGGCAGGTCCCCCCGCCAAAGAAAAAAAGAAGAAAAGAAAATCAGGGAGTTCCCTTCGTGGCTCAGCAGTTAACAAACCCCACTAGGGGAGTTCCCGTCGTGGCTCAGTGGTTAACGAATCCGACTAGGAACCATGAGGTTGCGGGTTCGATCCCTGGCCTCGCTCAGTGGGTTAAGGATCGGGCATTGACATGAGCTGTGGTGTAGGTCACAGATGCACTTGGATCTGGCGTTGCTGTGGCTGTGGCATAGGACGGCAGCTACAGCTCCGATTGGACCCCTAGCCTGGGAACCTCCATATGCTGAAAGAAAGAAAGAAAGAAAATCAAATGTCATAAATCCCCTCCCCTGGAAGATTGACCTTTATCACAGAGAAGAGACTAGGAGTTCTCTTGTGGCACAACGGGTTAAAGATCTGGTGTTGTCACTGCTGTGGCCTGGGTTCAAACCCTGGTCCAGGAACTTCTACATGCCAAAGTTACAAAAAAAAAAAAAAACCAACCAGGAAAAGAGACTCGAAGCCAGCACCACACCCAGACAAACTATCCTATCGCCAGCCTGTTCTCCTAAGGGCTCCTTCATCTTTTCTAAAAATCCTTGCTCTCTTCTAAGCTGGTTATATCCCTGCTTCCTTTCCCCTATTAAGGAGATACATAAGCTCTCAAATTTTACATTCGTTTGTGTGTGCATTGTGTGTGTGTGTGCAAATGTGTGTGTTTACGGCTACACCCGCAGCATAAGAAAGTTCCCACGGAGTTCCTGAGGTGGCATAGCAGAAGTGAATCTGACTAGGAACCGTGAGGTTTTGGGATTCAATCCCTCGCCTTGCTCAGTGGGTTAAGGATCCGGCGTTGCCTTGAGCTGTGGTGTAGGTCGCAGACGCGGCTCGGATGCCGCATTGCTGTGGCTGTGGTGTAGGCCAGCAGCTGTAGTTCCGATTGGACCCCTAGCCTGGGACCCTCCATATGCCATGGGTGTGGCCCTAAAAAGACCAAAGACAAAAAAAAGAAAAAAAAAGGAGAGAGAAAAGAAAGTTCCCAGGCCAAGCATTGAATCCAAGACACAGCTGTGGCAACGCCGGATCCTTTAACCCACTGCCCTAACCAGGGACTGAACCCACACCTCTTCAGTGACCTAAGCAGTTGCCGTTGGATTCTTAACCCACTGCGCCACAGCAGGAACTCCTTGCTGTTTTATTGAGTGCTCAGTTTTTTCTTGTGATGCTCCATACGCATTATATTAAAAATGAAAAATGTGTATACATTTTCTGCTGTCAATCTGCCTGTTGTCAGTTTACTTCAAAGACCTGGCCTGGGATCCTTGAGAGGAGGAGGGAAAGTCCTACCTCCCCTGCAGGGGAGCCTCCGGGTTCAAGATCATGGGTGATCATCAGGCCACCTTTATTGCTGGGTGGGATTTCCTTCAAACTGCTTCAAACACTTTATCAATTCCCTCTCAACACCTGGTTGAAGAAGTTCCCATTGTGGTTCAGCTGGTAAAGAACCCAACATAGTGTCCATGAGGATGCAGGTTTGATCCCTGGCCTCACTCAGGGGGCTAAAGATCTGGTGTTGCCGTGAGCCGTGGTGTAGTTCAAAGATGTGGCTCAGATCTGGCATTGCTGTGGCTGTGGCTGTGGCGTAGGCTGGTGGCAGCAGCTCTGATTCAACCTCTGGCCTGGGAATGTCCACATGCTGCAGGTGAGGCCCTAAAAAAAAAAAAAAAAAAAAAAAAGGAAAAAAAGAAAAAACCTGGTAGAAGGAGGCAGAGGAGAGGGAGAACGCCCTGGAAGAGGCAGCGGGAGCCCGTCTCCCCTCTCGCTCTGCGGTTAAGTGGGGGTCAGCTTGGGGCAGATCTCACAGCCCCCCTAGGCTGACGACATCTCCTCATCTATGAGGACGACGGAGGTGGGGTGTCGATGGACTCGCCTCCAATTCTTTACTGCTAAAGCCTCAATGAGCCAGTTCCTGAGACTTTGCAGGGAGCCAGGGGCAACATTCTTTGCCCCTGGGATCTGTCCCATGAGCCTCCTGGCTAACTGGCTGGACACTGACTTGATGGAGTGTCCCCACCTCCCTTTACTTAAAGGATCGACTCTTGAATTGCTTTTCCCCTCTTCAATGGGCACTTAGGAAACCTCCAGGTTTTCCTTTCTTGGCTTATAGCTGGGGCTTCTCGTCCCAGACGTTTCTGAGCCTGTGCGTGAATCATCATCTGGGTGAACTCAAGGATGCCCTGACGGTGAGCACACACGCTGCCCATGCTTCAGTTTGCTTGTACTTCCTGTGTCAAGCCCTCTCCTCTAAAGCATTCCACATGGATGACGTCGCTACCAGCAGGACCTTTGTGAGCGCACAGAGAAATTTCTACTAGAGAGTCTTTCTTGTTTTGTTCTTTTTTCTTTCTTTCTTTCTTGTTTCTTACACCAGTGATCAACACAGGTTTTAGCCAGGGGTAAGGACCTGTAAGTGTCCTCGGTAATGTTGAAGGGGCTCTTTTAAAAGTTTTCTCACTCCGCCATTTATTTTCCAATTACTTTGTGGCAAATATATAGAAAGAATTGATTTTTGCATATTAACCATGACTCTTACAGTTTTGCTTAATTCTCTGATTAGTTTTAATAGATTGTAAATTCCTTTGGGTCTTCTGTGCACACAATCATCTGTGAATAATACTTCTTCATGTTCAAACTGTGTGGTTTTTATTTCTCTTTTTTTTTCCTCTATTACTGTACAGATGTGAACCTCTAATATAATGTTGAATAGGAGTTCCCGTCGTGGCACAGTGGTTAACGAATCCGACTAGGAACCATGAGGTTGCGGGTTCGATCCCTGGCCTCAATCAGTGGGTTAAGGATCCAGCGTTGCCGGCATTGCCGTGAGTTGTGGTGTAGGTTGCAGACACAGCTCAGATCCCGTGTTGTTGTGGCTGTGGCGTGGGCCGGCGGCTACAGCCCCGATTCAACCCCTAGGCTGGGAACCTCCATATGCTATGGGAGCAGCCCAAGAAAATGGCAAAAAGACAAAAAAAAAATATATATATATATATATATATAATGTTGAATATAAGTGGTGAGAGCAGACATTTTCGCCTTGTCTGATTCTAGTGGGAAAAACTCCCGGTAACTCACACTTCAGAATTTCATATACTAGCCATAGGCTTTTCAGGTGCCCTTATTTAAAGGGAGGAAGTTTCCTTCTATTCCCGTTTTACTGAGTGACTTTTATGCATCTGTTAAGATGATCATGGTTTTCCTCCTGTATTTTGCTACTGGTTCTTTGTTGATGACACTAATGTCTTGGTTAAGATTTTTGGGTTCATTGGCGATGTTGATCTGTAACTCTCTTTCCTTATAATGTTTTTGTCAGATTCTGTTATCAAAGTGAGACTGGCCTCATAAAATGCGTGAAGAAATAGCCCCTTTTTCTCCTTCCTATGAAAGGGTTATACAAGATGGGTCTCACTTCTTCGTTATATATATATTTTTGCTTTTTAGGGCTGCACCCATGGTATAAGGAAGTTCTCAGGCTAGGGGTGAAATCAGAGCTGCAACTGCCCATCTACACCACAGCCACAGCAATGTGGGATCCAAGCCACTTCTGAGAACTATACGGCAGTTCACGGCAATGCCAGATCCTTAACCCACTGAGCGAGGCCAGGGATCAAACCAGCATCCTCATGGATACTCGTCAGGTTCATTACTGCTGAGCCACAATGGGAACTCCATTCATTACATTTGGAAAGAATTTTTGGGGATGGAGGTATTTATACAGGGACTGCTTTTAATAACAGATCTCATTTCTTTAAGAGATATGAGAAGACAGATACTACACTCCTTCTTGTGTCAGTTTTGATAAATGGATTTTTTTAAATGTCTCCATTTTATCAACCTTGTCAAATTTATTGACATGACGTTATTCTCAATGTCCTCCTATTATCCGTTTCATTTCTGTAGGATCTGTAATGATATCTCAGTTTTCATAACTGGTATTAAATAATTTGTGTTTTCTCTCTCATCAGTCTTATAAACATCATACTATTTTTATTACTCTTTTCTAAAGAGCAACTTGGGGTCTTGTTGGTTCTTGTCTATTTTGTCAGTTCTTCCATTTCTTTCATTTCTGATCTTACTTAAAGTATTTCTTTCCTTTTACATTCCTTGGGTTAAATTTTGTCTTATTTTTCTAGCTCTTTCGGATGGAAGTGAAGATAATTAACTTTCAACTTGTCTTCTAGTTTTTGCATTAGAACAATAAATCCCTTTATTAAGCACTTCTCTGGCTATATCCCACACATGTTGATAGGTTATATTTTAGTTATTATTTCAAGTCAAGGTATTTCTAATTCATTGTGCTTTTTATTTAAAACATGGGTTATTTAGGAATGTTTGGCTTACTATTCACATATTACTAGCTGGTTTTTGTTATTAATTTCAACTTTAATTCCATTGTAGTGAAAGAATATTCTCAGTGTGATTTCAGTCCTTTGAAATTTGTTAGGACTTGCTTTATGGCTCAACAAAAGCCAAGTGGAAGGTCTATTTTAGTGAATATTTCATGTGGACTTGAAAATAGTTTGTATTCTGCAATTGTTGGCTGAAGTGTTTTATAAATATCAGTTGGATTGATGGGTCAATTTGGCTATTGATGCTGCTGAAATCTTCTATGTTTTTGTTTTGTTTTGTTTTGTTTGCTTTTTAGGGCCACACCCACAGCATATGGAGGTTCCCAGGCTAGGGGTCAAATCAGAGCTACAGTGGCCAGCCTACACCACAGACACAGCAACATGGGATTCAAGCTGTGTCTGTGACCTACACCACAGCTCATGGCAATGCCAGATCCTTAACCCACTGAACTAGGCCAAGGATCGAACCCACAACCTCATGGTTCCTAGTTGGATTCATTTCTGCTGCGCTGCAACAGGAACTCTGAAATCTTCTATGTTCTTAATGATATTTTTTTGTTCTATCACTTATTGAGAGAGATGATTGTGGATTTGCCTTGTTTGTGACTGCTGATTTATTTCTCTTTAACTTTATATATATATATAATTTTATATATAATAATTTTATAAAATAAAATTATTAATAAAATATAATAATTTCTTTATCTTTATATATAATTTTATATATAATAATTATATAAACTTTAATTATACATATATATTTTTAACCTATCTAACTTCCAGCTTCTCCATAGCAACATTTGGTGAGTATTCCAAACATTCTCAGCGAAAGTATGCATATCCTAAGTATTTTATTTCTAGGTCTGTGGTTCCCATGAACACTTTTTAAAGAAATTACTGTGGAATGAATAGCAAATAAGAAATAGCAGAACCACATCCAAAGCATTAATGAGCATTAAATCCATTTAACTATATGACAAACAGGGAGATGGTATTTACCAAACTGAATAATAACACGAAAAATCCTGAGACTATAGGAGTTCCCTTTGTGACTCAGAGGTAATGAACCCAGCCAGTATCCATAAGGACGAAGGTTCAATCCCTGGCCTTGCTCAGTGGGTTAAGCATTGCTGTGAACTGTGGTGTAGGTCATAGACGTGGCTCAGATCCCTGAATTGCTATGGCTATGGTGTAGACAGGCAGCTACAGCTCCAATTTGACCCCTAACCTGGGAACTTCCATATGCCTCAGGTGTGGCCCTAAAAAAAGAAAAAAAAAAATCCTGAGACTATAGAAGTGAAAGAACTTGGAAACTAACTGTGAGTAACATGGAAAGATGAAAAACAGGTTTCTTTATATTTTGATAACCAGAGATGAAAAGATGAAATAATTTAAAGCTGTTAAATGAGGCATACATATATTTAAATATATAAAGGTAAACATTAAAGAAAAATCTTACACTTAAGTAGAATTGCATGGTGAAAGGGAAAGGGAAGAGGGCTGAAATGAAAATAAAATATTTCAATATTCCTTAGAGTATAGAGTCAAAATGTGGTATCTAAGGAAAAAACCATCTCAGTTTTGATTACTAAGTCAAACTGTCTCCAAGAGCCATACATAAAACCAGTGACTCAGAAAGTTTTATCAGGACAAGTTAGGTGATAAAAGACACCCATGAACCAATAAGACAAAGCCCCTACCCTAAGAAAGCTTCAATTTAGAAAGAAGAAAACAGACAAGAAACGAGCAAATAGATGGTGTATCCAATGATGCTGACGCCTTTGGAGAAAAATGAAGCTCATAAAGAAGTGCCAGTAGGAGTTCCCTTGTGGTGCAGTGGGTTAAGGATCCAGTGCTGTCACTGGATCCAAGCAGTGGCTTGGGTCACTGCTGCGTTGGGGCTTTGATCCCTGGCCCTGGAACTTCCGCACCCCCCAGGCATTGGGAAAAAAAAAAGAAGAAGAAGAAGAAATGCCTGCAGGTAGATGGAGAATGAGGAGGGCAACACACCTGGGGAAGTCAGGGAAAGCCAGGCCACGCAAGGCTGTACAGGCCAATGAAAGACTCAACTTTCCCTATAGCTGAAATGAAACACTTTGGAGGGATTTACACAGCAATTGCTAATAAAAGAACCAGTTAAGGCATATTAGGTTTTGCTATTGCTGTTGGTTGTTTTTTATTTTTGTTTTGTTTTTTGCTTTCTAGGGCCACACCTGTGGCATATGGAAGTTCCCAGGCTAGGGGTTGAATCGGAGCTGCAGCTGCTGACCTACACCACAGCCACAACAATACGGGATCTGAGCCTTATCTGTGACCTACACTGCAGCTTGAGGCAACGCTGAATCCTTAACGCACTGAGTAATGCTAGGGATCAAACACACATCCTCCTAGATACTAGTTTGGTTCTAACCCCGAGCCCACAATGGGAACACCTTAGTTTTTTTTTTTTTTTAGGGTGACAGATATAATGATCTTAATATCACACCGAGGTCAATTCTAGGCAAAATGAGACAAAGAAGAACTTTCTTTTTTTTTTTTTTTTGTCTTTTTAGGGCCACACCCACAGCATATGGAGGTTCCCAGGCTAGGGGTCTAATCAGAGCCACAGCAACGCCAGATCCGAGCTGCGTCTTGCAACCTACACCACACCTCAAGGCAACATCTGATCCTGAACCCTCTGAGCGAGGCCAGGGATCGAACCCACAACCTCATGGTTCCTAGCAGGATGTGTTTCCACTGAGCCATGACAGGAACTCCAAGAACATTTTTAAGTGTCAACACCCACAAAACAAAAATTGCTGGGAACATATGGAGTGAAACAGAACTTCTCATTCCACAGTAGGTCAAATTACCAAAAATGAATAAGGACATAGACGACCTAAATAACATAATTGCTGTGGCAGATGAAGGTGATATACAATTCTAGTCTCAAAATTAACTTCTTTTTATGTGCCTGTGTAACATTCGCCAAAACTGTTAACATATTTGACCACACAGAGAATCTCAGCTTCTTCTCCCAAATTACCAATAATTCCCCAAAATAGGAATAGCACAAAAAAACCCAGTTCTGGATCACAATGAAATATAACTAGTTATAAATAAATATAAAAACAAAGGACTGCTACCTCCCGAAAGGTGAAGAATTCTTTCTTAAACATTTGGGTTACACAAGACATAAAAATATATATTGAATAATATCAAGAAATAATCTCAAAAAAAAGCTAACTCAGAACTTCTGAGCTGCAGCTAAAGTACTTACCAGAGGAAGAAAAAAAACTTAAATATGTTGCTCAATTCTATGCAAACACATAGAAAAATAGGATGAAATGGATAATTTTCATGGAAAATTTAAATTACCATAATTGACCCCAGAAGACCAGGGAACCAAAACAGACAAATCCTCTCACAAAAAAAATGTCAGGTGGTTTAACTATGGAATTCAATCAAATGAAAAAGTATTTGAAGGAGTTCCCATTGTGGCGCAGTGGTTAACGAATCCGACTAGGAATCATGACGTTGCAGGTTCCATCCCTGGCCTTGCTCAGTGGGTTAAGGATCCGGCGTTGCCGTGAGCTGTGGTGTAGGTTGCAGATGCGCTCGGATCCCGTGTTGCTGTGGCTGTGGTGTGGGCCGGCAGCTACAGCTCCGATTAGACCCCTAGCCTGGGAACCTCCATATATGCCGTGGGAGCGGCCCTAGAAAAGACAACAACAACAAAAAAATCCCTAATAAAAAAAAAAAGAAAAAAAGAAAGAAAGAAAAAGTATTTCAAGTGCAACAAGTAATGGTAACATTTCACTTATTAGGAAATGTGCAAGATTTGTATAAATAAATTATTAAGATGCTACTAGTACGGTTATACTTTGAAGATAGCAAAGGCAAGTGACGTAAAGATATAAATCCTGCCTATGGCTGAGGGGAGAGCTCAGTTGTCAGAGGCAAAGGTGGCTCAGTCCTTAGCAGTTTCTGAGCAGGATGGGGGGCAGCCATCGCTGGTGCTTATGGAGGCCATGCATCAAAAGCAGTCCAGGATGTTGACTGTAGCCATGGCAACCATCTGCAGCAGCAGCCCCTCTTGCTTCAATTTTGCTCCACTCTGGGGCAAGGGTGCCAGTCCTGGGAGACAGGAGAGCACACACTTAAAAGGAACAGAGCCTAGGGCTTCTGTTCCAAAAACTTGGGATTCACCCCTGTCCCCAGTAGGGTGGTGCTGGTCTCTAAGCAGGGAATTCCTGGCTGACTTCTGGCTCTGGCCCTAGCTTCTCCATCTCCAGGTCCACCTGCTATCAAAGTGACAACTACCAGCACATGCTAGGGGAAGATATGACTCATGCTCGTCTCAGATCCAGCTCTCCAACCAAAGTGGGCACATGTAGACAAGGACACCCCTTCAAAACCACAATACATAACTGTTTAACCTAATTTCACAGAGACAGGGAAAGTTAAGCAAAATGAGAAAAACAGAAATTTGTGTCAATGGAAAAAAAAGAGATAAAAACCCTGAAAAAAAATATTAGGATGGAATTAAATACTTCACAAGATAAAGAGTTTAAAGCATTAGTAATAAGAATGCTAACTGAACTAGGGAAAAAAATAGAAGAACACAGTGAGAATTTTAACAAGAAACTATAAAATATAAAAATAACTAGTCAGAACTGAAAAATAAAACACCTGAAATGAAAACCATACTAGAAGGAATTAACAGCAGACTGGGTGATACAGAATAATACATAAGTGCTCTGGAACATCATGACAGAATTGTTAAAGGGTCTTCTTTAAGGGAAAAAGAAATAAGAATCTATAGGAAAGGCAAAATCCCACCAGTAAAGGCAAATATATAGTTAGGGCTGAAGACCAACCACTTAAATAAGCTAGGACAAAGATTAAAAACCAAAAAACCGGAGTTCCTGTCGTGGCTCAGCAGTAACAAACCCAACTAGTATCAACGAGGATGTGGGTTCAATCCCTGGCCTCATAAATGACTACCTATTTAAAACAACTACAACTATATAGGTCAACCTATATGAATCCCATGGTAACCTCAAATCAAAAACCTACAGTAGATACATAAAAACTAGAGAGAAAGGAGCACAAGCATGCCACTAATGAAACCATCAAACCACAAGGGAATAAACTAAAAGAAGGAAAGAATAGAGAAAAACTAAAAAACAAACAAACAAAAACAGAAAATAAGTAACAATATGGTAATAAATACACAATGGTCAATATCCACCTTAAGTGTCAATGGATTAAATGGGCGAATCAAAAGATAAAGGGTGGCTGACTGAATAAAAAAAAATAAGACCTGGAGTTCCCGTCGTGGCGCTGTGGTTAACAAATCTGACTAGGAACCATGAGGTTGCAGGCCTTGCTCAGTGGTTAAGGATCTGGCGTTGCCGTGAGCTGTGGTGTAGGTTGCAGACGCGGCTCGGATCCTGCATTGCTGTGGCTGTGGTGTAGGCCAGGGTCTACAGCTCCCATTCAACCCCTAGCCTGGGAACCTCCATATGCCACGGGAGTGGCCCAAAGAAATAGCAAAAAGCCAAAAAAAAAAAAAAAAACCAATCTATGTACTGATAACAAGAGTCACTTCAGAGCTAAAGACACACATGAGGTGAAAGTGAGAGGATGGAAAAAGATATTTCATACAAATGGAAACGTAAGAAAGCAGGGTTGGCAATACTCATATCAGACTAAACAGACTTTAAAACAAAGTCTATAACATAAGACAAAGAAGACCATTATATAAAGATAAAGGGATCAATACAAGGAGATGTAACACCTGTTAAGATATACGGACCTAATACAGGACCATTTAACTATGGAAAGTAAATGTCAACAGATACAAAAAGAGAAATTGACAATAATACAACAGTCGTGAAGGACTTTGACACCCCACTTACTTCAATGGACAGATCATTCAGACAGAAAACAAGGAAATAGTGAGGGGTTTTTTTGGTTACCCCTCCAACAGGTGGAAGTTCCTGGGCCAGGGATTGAACCTGCACCACAGCTGTGGCAATGATGGATTTTTAACAGTCTTTGCCACAATGGAATGTCCAGGAAATAGTGGACTTAAATTTCACATTTGGAGTTCCCGTCATGGCTCAGTGGTTAACAAATCTGACTAGTATCCAAGAGGATGCAGGTTTGATCCCTGGCCTTGCTCAGTGGGTTAATGAACTGGCATTGCCATGAGCTGTGGTGTAGGTCGCAGATGCAGCTTGGATCCTGTGTTGCTGTGGCTGTGACTATGGTGTAGACCAGCAGCTACAGTTCCAATTCGATCCCTAGCCTGGAACCTCCATATGCCATGGAGGTTTTTGCCCTAAAAAAGCAAAAAAAAAAAAAAAAAATTCACGTTTTACTGGGTGGACTGAATCAGTTACCATAGGACATTTCATCCCCAAACAGCAGAATACACATTCTTTTCAAGTGCACGTGGAACATTCCCCTGGATAGATCATATTGCTAGGCTACAAAACAAGTCTCAACAAATATAGGAGGAAATTACATCATGTATTTTTCTGACGACAATGGTATGAAACTGGAAACCAATTACAAAAAAATGGGAAAAACATGAACACATGGAGACTAAACAATGAGTTTGTAAAAATCCAGTAGTTCAATAAAGAAATCAAAAAGGAAATTAGAAAATACCTCAAGACAAATGAAAATGGAAACACTACTTCACAAAATCTATGGGATTCAGCAAAAAGCAGTTCTAAGAGGGAAGTTGCTAGCAATAGAGACCCTACCTCAAGAAAAAAGAAAAATTTCAAATAAACAACCTAACCTACCCTCTAAAGGAATTAGAAAAAGAAGACAAAACCCAAAATCAGCAGAAGGAAGGAAATAATAAACATCAGAGAGGAAATAAATAAAAACAGAGACAAAAAAAAAAAAGAAAAAAAGAATCAATGAAACCAAGAGGTAGTTTTGTGAAATGGTAAACAAAATTGATAAATCCTCAGCCAGGATCATCAAGAAAAAAAGAGGACCCAAATAAACAAAATAAGAAATGAAAGAGGAGATATAACAGATGATATCACAGAGATACAAAAAAATCATGAGAATTCTATGAATAATTATATGCCAACAACTTTGACAAACTAAAAGAAATGGACTAATCTCTAGAAATACACAACCCTCTGAAACTGAATCAGGAAGAAATACCCAATCTGAACAAATCAATAAGTAGTACTGAAATTGAATTTGTAGTAATAAAGAAGAACTCCTAGCAAGCAGAAGTCCTGTACCAGATGACTTTACAGGCGAATTCTATCAAACATATAAAGAAGAACTAGTACCTATCCTTCTCAAACTATTCCATTAAAATGAAGAAAAGAGAACAATCACCCAAATTCATTCTGTGAGGCCACCATTACCCTGATACCAAAACCAGACAAAAACTCTACGAAAGAAGGAAAATTACTGGAGTTTTCAGGTGACCTAGTAGTTAAAGATTCGATGTTGTCACTGCTGTAGCTCAGATTCGATCCCTGTCCTGGGAACTTCTGCATGTTGTGAATGTGGCCGAAAAAGAAAAGAAAAAGAAGTAAAAGCATCCAAATTCAGGGGAAAAAGTAAAATTATCACTATTTGCAGATGAAATGATACTGTATATAGAAAACCCTAGAGTTGCCACCAAAAAACCATTAGAACTAACACATTAATTCAGTAAAGTTGCAGGACACATAATTAATACACAAAAATCTGTTGCTTTTCTAAACATGAATACTGAACTCTCAGAAAGAGAAAGCAAGAAAACAATCCCATTTAAAATTGCACCAAAAAGAATAAAATACCTAGGGATAAACTTAACCAAGGAAGTGAAGGACCTGTACTCTGAAAACTATAAAACAGTAATGAAAAAAATTGAAGATGATACGAAGAAATGGAAAGATATCCCATATTCATGGACTGGAAGAATTAATACTATTAAAATGTCCACAATACCCAAAGCAATCTATAGATTTAATTCAATCTGTGTCAAAATATCCATGACATTTTTTACAGAACAAGAACAAATAATCCTAGGAGTTCCCATCACGGCTCAGAGGAAACGAATCTAACATCCACGAGGATGCAGGTTTGATTCCTGGCCTCCCTTAGTGGGTTAAGGATCTGGCGTTGCCGTGAGCTGTGCTGTAGGCTGCAGACGCGGCTCGGATCCCGTGTTGCTGTGGCTCTGGCGTAGGCCGGCGGCTACAGCTCCGATTTGACCTCTAGCCTGGGAACCTCCACATGCCACAGGAGCGGCCCAAGAAATGGCAAAAAGACAAAAAAAAAAAATGTAGACCTAAATATAAGCCCTGAAACCTTAAAAGAGCATGGGCAGAACACTCTTTCATGTAAATCATAGCAATAATTTTTGGATCTGTCTCCTAAGGCAAAATAAACAAATGGGACCTAATTAAAATTAAAACCTTTCACCCAGCAAAGGAAACCATCAACAAAACAAAAAGACAACTTATTGAAAGGGAGAAGATATTTGCCAATGATAGGACCAATAAGGAGTTCATATCCAAAATATATAAATAGCTCATCAACTCCATATCCAAAAAACAAACAACTCAATTAAAAAATGGGCAGAAGCCCTGAACAGACATTTTCCAAAGCAGACATACAGATGGCCTACAGGCACTTGGAAGGATGATCAACATTGCTAATCGTCAAAGAATTGCTAATCAAAACCACCATGAGATAGCACCTCATACTCGCCAAAGTGGCTATCCTTAAAAAAGTCTGCAAGAACAAAAGCAGACTCGTAGATTTTGAGAAACTTATGGTTACCAAAGTTGGCATAGGCACACTGAGATATACGGAATGAGTGGCCCATGGGCACCTGCTGTCCAACACAGAGAACTCTACGCAGTATTCTATGATGATCTATGTGGGAAAAGAATATGAACGAGAACGGATATGAGTATATGTATGACGGAGTCACTTTGTTGTACAGCAGAAATGATCACAGCCTTGTAAATCAACTCTACATCAATAAAAGTTTTTTAAAAAGTCTGCAAATAACAAGCATTGGTAAGGACGTATAGAAAAAGGACCTAGTACACTGTTGGTGGGGATATAATTTGACGCAGCCACTATGGAAAACAATTCCTCAAAAAAAAAGAAAAAAAAATAGAACTACCTTATTATCCAGGATCCCACTCCAGGGTATATATCTGAAGAAAACGAAAACATTAATTAGAAAAAATACATGCCCCCAGTGTTCACAGAGGGATTATTTCCTATAGCCATGATATGGAAGCAACTAAAAAAAAAGAAAGATGTTTTATATATATATGTATAGTGGAATATTTTTCAGCCAGAAAAAGGAAAACAATTCTGCCATTTGCCAAGACCATGGATCGACCGGAGGGTAATATGCTTAGTGAAATAAGTCAGAGAACAAATTCTCTATGTTATCACTCATATCTGGAGTCTAAAAAAATTAACAAACAGATGAATAAAACAAAACAGAAACATGGATATAGAAAACAAACTAGCGGTTACCAGTGGGGAGAGGGGAGGTGGGAGAGGTAAGATCAGAATAGGAATTAAGAGATACAAACTGCTCTGTATAAAATAAATAAACAGCAAAGGATATATGGTATAGCACAGAGAAATAGAGCCATAACTTTGGAAAAATTTTAAATGGACTATAATCTATATATTATAAGCCAACTGTATTTCAAAAAAATTGAAATTAAAAAAAAATTTAATTAAAAATATATCCTCAGAAAATAAGAGAACTATTGTAACCATGAAACAAGAATAGGATGCTTAAAATGGAACAAATTGGTGAAAAAAAAATGGATCCTTGAAAGCTTAAAGTATGATGGACATAAACACATTTGATAGCAATTAAGAAAAAAATAGGGAGTTCCCGTCGTGGCGCAGTGGTTAACGAATCCGACTAGGAACCATGAGGTTGCGGGTTCGGTCCCTGCCCTTGCTCAGTGGGTTAACGATCCGGCGTTGCCGTGAGCTGTGGTGTAGGCTGCAGACGCGGCTCAGATCCTGCGTTGCTGTGGCTCTGGCGTAGGCTGGTGGCTACAGCTCCGATTCAACCCCTAGCCTGGGAACCTCCATATGCCGCGGGAGCGGCCCAAGAAATAGCAACAACAACAACAACAACAAAGACAAAAGACAAAAAAAAAAAGGAAAAAATAGTAAAATAGCTGAAAAATATCTCTCTGAAAGTGGAACAAAAAGAATATGTTCCGCAGGAGAAAAAAGTAACAAAATTAGAAGCTCAATATGGAAGCTCCAATCTGGCTACCAGGAGTCCCAGAAAGAACAGAGAAAAAGAAAGGAAGGCAATTCGTGAAAAAATAGTTCAATAAAAGTTCCCATAACTGAAGAACCCGAGCTTCCAAATGAAAAATTCCACGAGTGTCCAGCGTGATGAGTAGAAAAAGACCAATATCCAAGGACGCCATGGTGCCACGTCAGGACATCAGATTCGAGGAAATAGCCTAAGAATTTTGAGAGAAGAAGAGGTCACCAACATAGGGTCAGGAATTGGAATGGAATTCATCTCCTCAACAGAACGCAGATAGCTCTAAGATAAGGAAGCAAAGAAAACATGGGATCCAGGAACACAGGAGAGTTGCCTTGGAATTCGCAGGGAGATGGTGAAGGAAGGTCCCCGTTAATGCTAAACCTGGGAGCAGGCAGTCCAGACCCGATCAGGTACTCAGAGAGTTCCCGGTAGGCTGTCCTAGAAAGAAAATGCAACTAATCAAGATGGTTTGTGGGAAAATGGCATTGAATGGGATCTTCCAGAGATGTTACTTTTAGGTGAGAAAACACAACAATAGCTCATGAAGGGATTCCCTGTTGTGGTGCAGTGGAAACAAATCCGACTAGTATCCATGAGGATTTGGGTTCGATCCCTGGCCTTGCTAAGTGAGTTAAGGATCTGGCATTGCCGTGAGCTGTGGTGCAAGTTGCAGATGCAGCTCAGATGTGTCATTGCTGTGACAGTGGTGTAGACTGCCAGCTGTAACTCTGATTTGACCCCTAGCCTGGGAACCTCCATAAGCTGCGGGTATGCCCCTAAAAAGCAAGGAATAAAAAAAAAGAAAGAAAATGAAAAAAAGCTCACGAAAAGCAAAGCAACTGAGGAGTTCCCTGGTGACTCAGTGGGTTAAAGATTGAGCGTTGTCACTGTTGTGGCTCCGGTAGCAGGTTTGATTCCTGGCCTGGGAACTTCTGTGTGCCTTGGGTGTGGCCAAAACAAACAAACAAACAAAAACACGCAAAAAAGCAAACCAACTGAACTGAAGAAATAAAGCAATTAAGTCAAATAAAAAAGGTCGTTGTTTTCAAATCAGGAAATGTCATTGTACATTCATTCATTTTTTTTTTAGAGGAATTTATTTTATTTTATTTTATTTATTTATTTTTGTCTTTTTGCTATTTCTTGGGCCGCTCTTGCGGCATATGGAGATTCCCAGGCTAGGGGTCCAATCGGAGCTGTAGCCTCTGGCCTACGCCAGAGCCACAGCAACACGGGATCCGAGCCGCGTCTGCAACCTACACCACAGCTCACGGCAACACCGGATCGTTAACCCACTGAGCAAGGGCAGGGACCGAACCCGCAACCTCATGGTTCCTAGTCGGATTCGTCAACCACTGTGCCACGACAGGAACTCCTACATTCATTCTTTAATCAGTAGATGGCCTTATATTGTTTAATTATGTGTGTGAAAACACCAAATATGGATCTCGCCACCAAAGAGCTAAAAGTGTCACTTTCTATCCTAGAAAGTTATTAGATAGATCTAAAATTGCAGACTTAAGAATTAGCAGCATCTGCATTTATTTTTACCTTTGGAGGTGCATAACCAGAACAAGCAACTAAACGCATTGAAAGCAGGTAGCCTGGGAAACAGGAAGTGGGTGGAAACAGGAGACCACATGTTTTCTAGTGAGATTTTTCCCAATAGATTTTTTTCTCTGATTTTTTATCTAGAAATTTTTCAAATCTGTATAAAAGTTAAAGACTAGTACAGTAAAGAGTATCCACGTACTCTTAACCTGGATTCCACATTTGCTTTCTCTCTCTCTCATTTTTTTCTGAACCACTTGAAGTGAGTTGAAAACATCACAAAGCTTCATTCATAAATACTCCAGCTGGTGTTCCTTAAGAACAAGGACAGGAGTTCCCGTCGTGGCGCAGTGGTTAATGGATCCAACTAGGAACCATGAGGTTGCAGTTTCGATTCCTGGCCTTGCTCAGTGGGTTAAGGATCCAGGGTTGCTGTAAGCTGGGGTATAGGTGGCAGATGCGGCTCGGATCCAGCGTTGCTGTGGCTGTGGTGTAGGCTGGTGGCTACAGCTCCAATTCGACCCCTAGCCTGGGAACCTCCATATGCTGCGGGAGTGGCCCAAGAAATGGCAAAAAGACAAAAAAAAAAAAAAACAAAAGAACAAAGACATTCTCCTCCAGACACAGACTATCATTGCCACAGCTAAGGAAATTGTCTAGGATCCCCTATGTGGATAGATAGGAAATCCCCAGTCAAAGTTCCTCAACAGTCCTCCAAAAGTTGTTTGTGTGTATAGTTTTTCCATCAAGGATAGACTCAGATTTCATAGTTTGCATTTGGATGTTTTATCTCTTTGGACTTTTTTTTGGTCTTTTTAGGGCCGAACCCGTGGCATACAGAGGTTCCCAGGCTAGGGGTCGAATAGGAGCTATAGCTGCTGGCCTACACCACAGCCACAGCAACTCCAGATTGGAGCTATTTCTGTAACCTACACCACAGCTCACGGCAAGGCCACTGACTGAGACCAGTGATCAAACCCATGTCCTAGACAGGCTCATTAACTGCCAAGTCTCAATGGAAACTCCTCTGGGTTTTTTTTGTTGTTGTTTTTTTTTAAGGGCCACACCTGAGGCATATAGAAGTTCCTAGGCTAGGGGTCCAATAGGAACTATAGCTGACAGCCCACACCACAGCCGCAGCAACACCAGATCCAAGCCTAATCTGTGACCTACACTGCAGCTCGGGGCAATGCTGGATCCTCAACCCGCTGATCCAGGCCAGGGATGGAACCTGCATCCTCACAGACACTATGTCGAGTTCTTAACCCAATGAACCACGGTGGGAACTCCTCTTTGGACTTTTAAATGCTAGAAGAATCTCTGCCCTGCTAGATTCTTTATGACACTATCTTTTTTGAAGACAGGACTCCAGTCGTCTTATAGAATGGCTCACAGCTAGATGTTTGCTCATGATTAGGTATTGAAACTGCCCCATGGGCATAAATAAAGTAAAATGGAAAAAAAACAAAGATGGTATCTGTTTACATTCAGAAGATGACTTTTTCTCTCTTAGGTCTCCTTCGGCTGGAGTTTGATGCCTTCCCTGTGTTAACTGGGTCAGCGTGTGCTTACTAAGTGTTCTCTAACACAAGTTACTCCAGGAAACAGGTTAAACACCTTTTCTGGGAGAGGCATTCATTTTCACAGCTTTTCATTTTAAATTAGTTCCCAGTGGGGATTTTTTTTTCCCCCCTCATCTACCCCCAGAAATTCTGTTACTGAAAATTCTTGTGTCAGTCATCTCAACCACAAATGGAAATTGTTTCTGCAAAAATTCCTCAGTAGCTGAATAGATGTGATTCTCTGGTGCGATAAAGCAAGATCCAAAGCCAGATCACCGCAGAGACCTGGTTTCTGGGCTGGATCTGCCATTGACACTTCAGGCGACCTTGAGCCAGACCCCCGCCTCTCTAGGCTCCGGAGTTCTTATCTATAAAAAGAACACGTTGATAATGAGAGATACCTTTCAAACTATGATTCCGAAGGGAGCAGAAAGGAGTTCAAGGGCAGAGACTGCATCCAATAGAAGGTCCCTTTTTACTTTCCTGCCAGCCACTCTCGACCACCCTCTGCACAAATTAAGTTGATCCTTGGTGGTGATGGGAAGACGAGGAAGTGGGCGTGGGGGGCGGGGTTGCAGAGAAGAGGAAATAAGGGGCGCTGGGGCAAAAACCAGTGCTAAAGCAGGTGACAGGAACCCTCATCTTCCAGAGGAACCTACCTGATGAGCTGTAGGGCATGAACTTAGTCTGAGAAACAAGCCTGATGTTAAAAGCAAAAGATGTGGCTGCAGCTCTGATTCGACCCCTAGCCGGGGAACTTCCATAGGACGCAAGTGCGGTCCCAAAAAGACAAAACTAAAAACTAAAAAAATAAAATAAAAGCAAAAGACACCCCCCTCCCCCCAGTATTCTTGTGACATGGACGTACTCAGCAAACATTTAATAGATTTAATGGAGAAAGAGTTCAGGACATGCCAGCCCAACACATGATGCTTTGGAATACTGATTATTTTGTGCTGAAGCCACTGGAAAAACAGCAAATGCAGGGAGCGCTTTCTCTGAACTCCCCTTATCTGCCTCAAGTCAGATCCTCCAGAAGAACCACAAATGTCATAAATCCCTTGCCCAGCAGGAAGACTGACCCTTATCAGAGGAGAAGAGACTAGATGTCGGCTCGGTACCCAGACGAAATTTCCCACAAGCTATCCCGTCTCCCGTCTCTTCTCTGAAGGGCCCCTTTGCCTTTCCTGGAAATCATTTGCTCTTCCCTAACCTGGTTTCACCCCGCCTCCCCTTCTCCTATCCCAACAATATTTAAACTCTCAAATAATACTAATTTATTATTGAGTACCTGCTTTTTCCCTTGTGATGCTCCATACATATCTCATTAAAAACGAATGGGAGCGCTGGATCACAGGTTCCATCCCCAACCCAGCACAGTGGGTTAGGGATCCCACATTGTCAAAGCCGCAGCTTAGCTCATGATTGAGGCTTGGGTCTGATCTCTGGCCTGGGAGCTCCATGCACCGTGGGGCAGCCAAAAATGAAAAAAAAGTAAAATAAAAATAACAATGAATAAATGTGTATATGTTTTTCTGCTGTCAATCTGCCTGTTGTCAGTTTACTTCAAAGACCTGGCCTGGGATCCTTGAAAGGAGAGGGAAAGTCCTACCTCCCCTGAAGGGGAGCCTCCGGGTTCAAGATCATGGGTGATTATCAGGCCACCTTTATTGCTGGGGTTATTTCCTTCAAACTGCTTCAAACACTTTGTCAATTCCTTCTAGACACCTGGTAGAAGGAGGCAGAGGAGAGGGAGAACGCCCTGGGAGAGGCAGCGGGAGCCCGTCTCCCCTCTCACTCTGCGGTTAAGTGGGGGTCAGCTTGGGGCAGATCTCACAGCCCCCCTAGGCTGACGACATCTCCTCATCTATGAGGAGGACGGAGGTGGGGTGTCGATGGACTCGCCTCCAATTCTTTACTGCTAAAGCCTCAATGAGCCAGTTCCTGAGACTTTGCAGGGAGCCAGGGGCAACATTCTTTGCGGGATCTGTCCCATGAGCCTCCTGGCCAACTGGCTGGACACTGACTTGATGGAGTGTCCCCACCTCCCTTTACTTAAAGGATCGACTCTTGAATTGCTTTTCCCCTCTTCAATGGGCACTTAGGAAACCTCCAGGTTTTCCTTTCTTGGCTTATAGCTGGGGCTTCTCGTCCCAGACGTTTCTGAGCCTGTGCGTGAATCATCATCTGGGTGAACTCAAGGATGCCCTGACGGTGAGCACACACGCTGCCCATGCTTCAGTTTGCTTGTACTTCCTGTGTCAAGCCCTCTCCTCTAAAGCATTCCACACGGATGACGTTGCTACCAGCAGGACCTCTGTGAGCGCACAGAGAAATTTCTACTAGAGAGTCTTTCTTGTTTTGTTTTGTTTTTCTTTCTTTCTTTCTTGTTTCTTACACCAGTGATCAACACAGGTTTTAGCCAGGGGTAAGGACCTGTAAGTGTCCTCGGTAATGTTGAAGGGGCTCTTTTAAAACAGTTTTCTCACTCACTCCTAGATACTAACAGTTCTGCTAGATCTTCAGAGTCTTTAGAGCCTGGATGTAATAGAAGAGGAAGGAACTCAGAGGTACAGCCTTCGGGCAGAGGATGAAAAGCTGAGTCCTAGGTGAGACCTGCAGGAGGGGGTGGCGGAGAAATCACGGCAGCACCCATAGACTTTTTAGTCCTAAGAGATACATCAGGAGTTCTCGTGTGGTGCAGTGTTTTAAGAATCTGGGGCTGTCACTGCAGTGGCTCGGGCACTGCTGCGGCATGGGTTTGATCCCCGGCCAAGGAACGTCTACACGCTGCGGGTGCGGTCATAAATAAGTAAATAAATAAAGAGAGATATTTATACAGCTCAACAGCAAAAAAACCAACAATCCAATTGAAAACTGGGCAAAAGACCTGAATAGACCTTTCTCCAAAGAAGATATATAGATGACCAACAAATACGTGAAAAAAATGCTCAGCATCACTAATTATTAGAGAAATGCAAATCAAAACTAATACGAGGTACCACCTCACACTGGTCAGAATGGCCATCATTAATAAGTCTACGAATAACAAATGCTGGAGGGGGTGTGGAGAAAAGGGAACCCTCCTACACTGTTGGTGGGAATGTAAATTGGTACAACCACTATGGAAAACAGCATGGACGTACCTCAGAAAACGAAATACGAACTACCGTATGATCCAGCTATCCCACTCTTGGGCATATATCCGGACAAAACTTTCCTTGAAAAAGATACATGCGCCTGTATGTTTGTTGCAGCATTATCCGCAGTAGCAAAGACATGCAAACAACCTAAATGTCCATCGACAAACTGTTGGAGAATTGCTCGGATTGTCGGTGTTGGAAAGAGACGCACGCATGAACACAGAGAGATCTCAACAAGGCTCTTTACTTCTACAGAAGGGAGAGGGTACTCAGAAAGCAGGCGCTAAGAAGAAAAGACCCTCCCTATTTATCCCTAACACAGGTGATGTACCTGTCCCCTTCCCATTGGTCAGGTCAGGGTGCACATTCTTCCCGGTTGGCTAGTTGAAACAAACTGTTGCTGGGAGAAGAGGGAAAGAGGAGGGGGTCACACAGGAGGGCGTTTCAGCCAAAACTGGAGCAAAATGGAGTAACCAAGATTTCCTTTGATAGAAAAGACATTATGTTACTTTCCACAAGATGAATGGATTAAGATGTCATATGTACACACAATGGAGTACTATTCAGCCATAAAAAAGAACAAAATAATGCCATTTGCAGCAACATGGATGGAACTAGAGACTCTCTTACGAAGTGCAGTCAGTCAGGAGGAGAAAGGAAAATACCATATAATATCACTTATATCTGGAATCTTAAATGTGGCACAAATGAAACTTTCCTCAGTAAAGAAACTCATGGACTTGGAGAACAGACTTGGGGTTGCCAAGAGGGAGGGGGAGGGAGTGGGATGGACTGAGAGTTAGGGGTTAATAGATGCAAATTATTACATTTAGAATGGATAAGCAATGAGATCCTGCTGTATAGCTCAGGAAACTGTATCTAGTCACTTGCGATGGAACATGATGGAGGATAAGGTGAGAAAAAGATATGTATGTGTGACTGGGTCGCTTGGCTGTACAGTAGAAATTGACAGAAAACTGTAAATCAACTATCATGGAAAAGATAAAAATCATTATTAAAAACTCAACAAGAACAAGAAGAAACTGGAAAAATTGTCTTGTTAATATTATTTGATTCACGGCAATTAAAACAAAGATAAATTTCTCAAAAAAAAAGAGAGAGAGAGATACTTGAATCAATCACAACAAATGGGTTTTTTGTTGTTGTTTGTTGTTTTGTGGGTTTCTTTTTTTGTTTGTTTGTTTGTTTGTTTTGCTTCTTGGGGCCAGACTCACAGCATGTGGAAGTTCCCAGGCTAGGGGTCAAATCAGAGCTGTAGCTGCAGGCCTGCGTCGCAGCCACAGCAATACCAGATCCAAGCCACAGCTTTGACCTACACCACAGCTCACAGCAACACTGGATCCTTAGCCCACTGAGTGAGGCCAGGGATCGGAACCCACGTCCTCATAGATAATAGATTCTTTTCTTCTGAGCCACGATGGGAACTCCTGTAATTTTTTTTAAACCTCTGAAAATGTTCTTCTTACTATATTGACACCTAAGGATTTATTCCCTGTTCTAGTTTTGCATGGAAGCTGAACCTGAATATCTATTTACAGTATTAGGATTCTTCAATGTTCTCCTGGAATGATTTGGAGCAATTTTTTATTTTTCCTCTTAGTTTCTATTTGGAGGAATGTACAGGGGAGAAAGTCTTTCTTATTTCCCTCAAGTCCATCCAGCTGTTTTATTTTGTATTCGCTTATTTCCCAGGCTTCCATTCAGAAGGTGAAGCCATCAGAAGTGTTCTGTTCTTTGTGATACTTTATCAGCATTTCCTTTATTAGCCACATCGTCCTTTATCTCTTTCCTGTGAAAGCTTTTAAAGTACAAATTGATGAAGCCATGTCTTTTGTTATTTAAATACTGTTCCATCAACATTTACAAGTACATCCTAAGAAGATTTAAACACAATATCCTTCCCTAATGATTCAAACCCACACATTTTTAAAAATTTGACTTTTTTCTCTGGTTGTTTTTTTCATGAGTGTATATGTCAGTTTCCAGCAGCTGAACCCAGGAAACTAGCAAAGGCCCTGGGATTAAAAATTCCAGACTGGTCACAGACCTTTCGTGAGATCAAGAGATGTAAACACATTATCTTTATAAGGGCAACACATTCTTAAGTTAATATGAAAGACCTAGAGCTGTTTTGCCAGCATTGATCTTGATGGAGTCACCGGACAGCCACTGAAAGGGGCAATGAATTTCCAGGCTGTACGTAGACCATCCTGTAAGGGTCCCTAAGCAGGGCCCTGGGACAGAAGGGATCCCCTGGGTGAAGGCGTCCCTGGGCTTGGATAGGAGTTACTCTGTGACTCTGCAAATATTAAATATAGCTACATGAATCACACTTCAAAATTCCAGTCCTGAAATCTGGTGTCAGGCATAACAATTTGTTCTCTCTCCTGGCTCATGAATAACAAAGAATCAATTGAAGAAATTCTGGTCTGTATAAGGAACGCTCGGAGGTTTTTTTCCTCCCTCTGAAAGACACATTCTTCCTTTGACATATGACATATGCTTCTCAAGTGTTATTTTGTGTTTATTAATCTTTGAACTAAATTGTCAGTCCTTGTAACTAGAAAGACATTTCCCCAGAACCCTCCTGACTCATCGGAAGGGTACCCAACAGCTGATAAACTCTAGTGACCTCTGTGGAGAGAGATGGGCTGTGTGGCTTTGAACACCCACGTGGCTTTCTGGACTAGGTGACGGCATAACCCAGGTTAAAATCGTTGGCCAAAAATGCTCAGGCTTTTGTCCGGACTTCTCATGTTGCTCACAAGGGTGGCATCACTGATTCTATTGTTCTATCAAATCTTTCTTTATTTCTTTATGATAAACTTCCTTGTCACTCTTCTTCCTCATTTGCATATGTCTGAATATATTTTTCTTTATAATTACAAAATAATCCAAGCTCATTGCAATAGTAACAAAAACTGTCTTTAATGGATTGCTTCTAAGGTGCCCGGCACTCTGCTGGAAGATTAACTCCTGCTTCACTGAATCGTCAACATTTTATAGGGTAGGTATAATCTCCACTTTGCAGATAAAAATAAAGCATGACCATTAAGAACTCAGAAAGTTTATCACCCACTCATTTTTCCTGAAAAATTTTCTTTTGGGGAAAAACAAGGAATCCAAGAAAGAGAATGAAATTCAAAACACAGAAAAGTGATGGGGAAAATATGCTAGTGAAATTTATACTTAAATCTTAAAGTTAAGACATTTAAGAAAATTTTTAAAGAAATAAAATAGAAAAATGTAAAAAGTTTAATGATAAACTGGAACAAAAATTTCATGTTATTGCTCTACAACGTGATATGTTAAAGATTTTACCTTGTTCTAGAAGGAAAAGTTATACTGACTCATTCTAAATGCTTATAGAAAAGCATGTTTTAAAGTTTTTATTAAATTTAAGTGCCAGAGTACCCATCGTGGCTCAGTTGAAACGATTCTGACTAGGATTCATGAGGACACACGTTCAACCCCTGGCTTCACTCAGTGGGTTAAGGATCTGGTGCTGCTGTGAGCTGTGGTGTAGACTGCAGATGCAGCTCGGATCTGACTTTGCTGTGGCTGTGGTGTAGGCTGGCGCCTACAGCTCCGAGTCAACTCCTAGCCTGGGAACCTCTGTATGCCTCCAGGCGGCTCTAAAAAGACAAAAAAAAAATTAAATGCTGTCTCAAAATTGTCCAATTCATCAAAAACAGGGAAAGACTGAGAACCTGTCACAGCCAAGAGGAGACTAAAGAGATATGACAATGAAATGTAATGTATCCTGGATCAGATCAAAGACATTTGCAAAAATTAAGGAAATATTGCGGCATTCCCGTCGTGGCACAGTGGTTAACGAATCCAACTAGGAACCAAGAGGTTGCGGGTTTGATCCCTGGCCTTGCTCAGGATCTGGCCTTACTGTGGCTGTGGTGTAGGCTGGCAGCTACAGCTCCAATTAAACCCTTAGACTGGGAACCTCCATATGCCGTGGGAAGCGGCCCTAGAAAAGGCAAAAAGACCAAAAAAAAAAAAAAAAAGAAAGAAAGAAAGAAAGAAAGAAAGAAAGAAAGAAATACTGCTACCAGAAAACTGGGTTTACCTCTAGGCGGGTGTCCAGCCAAAAGACAAAGGCAAAGAGCGAAAGAAACGAAGGATTTATTACTTTCAGCAAGTAAGGAGAACACCAGAAATCTTTCCCAAAGCAGTGTTTCCCGAACAGCAAACTTGGGAAAGTTTTAAGCTAAGGGTACAGGCATACTCATGAAGAGGCTCGAGCAGAGAAGTCTGCAGAGAATTGAGGTGAAGGTCAATGGAGTCCAAGCTACACGCGATTGAAGTCAAGGTCGACGCCATCAATCCCTCCTCCACCTGGTTGTGGGCTTTGGTTTCTGCAGATGGCAAAGATGTGTGTCAGGTTGTTATATATATTCCTTGAGGATGAACTAAGACTCTTTTATCTCTAATTGTTGCTTGACTACTTTTCCTTTGTTCCTATATTCCCTCACTTCCCTTAATTACTGAGACCTGTTCAAAGGTTTGCAGAGGGTCTGGAATATAAGTATTCAGTAAATGTAAGCTTTTAAAAACAGTGTTAAAATTAAGGACTGTCTAGGCAAGGGTCAGTTAGCTCAGTTGGTTAGAGCGTGGTGCTAATAAAATTAAGGACTGTCTGGAGTTCCTGTTGTGGTGCAACAGAAACAAATCCGACGAGGAACAATGAGGTTTCGGGTTTGATTCCTGGCCTTGCTCAGCGGGTTAAGGATCCAGCATTGCCGTGAGCTATGCTGTAGGTTGCAGACACAGTTCAGATTGGGCATTGCTGTGGCTGTGGCATAGGCTGGCAGCTGTGGCTCTGATTAGACTCCTAGCCTGGGAACCTCCATATACTGTGGGTACAGCCCTAAAGAGAAAAAAAAAAAAAAGGACTGTCAATAGAAGAATAGGAATAGTATGCATAACTTTCCAAATTATGGGTAAGGGGGAAGGCAGAGATCAAAAAGAAAAAGAAAAAAATCATTTTATTCAATAAAAGTAGAAAAGTTAAAGTGATGTAGGGAGTTCCCTTGTGGTGCAGTGGGTTAAGGATTTGACATCACTGCAGTGGCTCGGATCACTGCTGTGGTGTGGATTTAGACCCTGGCCTGGGAACTTGCACATGTCACTAGTGGGGCAAAAATAAAAGGGGGGAGACATAAATAAAAAAACCTAAAATAAGATATCAAGAATCAGTAACTATATTAAACATGAATGGGTTAAATTCACTATTAAAGGAGGAAGATTCCACACCCATTAAGCTGGCTAGTGCCAAAAAACAAAACAAACAAACAAACAAAAAAACACATCCAAAACCCAGAACCCAGAACCCATACAATAACAAGGGTTTGTGAGTAAAATGTTCTGCTCACAATTTCAATGCGGAGAGGGGTCCCCTACCACCATTAAGCAATTAATTCAATTCTGACAGCATCTATCCACCTCCCACAGGTTGAGGTTTCAGTCTCACAAGATTGACCCCCCTCCCACCCCGACTTCAGACACCAGTTGCAAGTCCACGTTGTCACCTCTATCTCTGACCCAGTGGCTGTAGATGAGAGGTCCTAACACCTGACCAGATTCCATTACTTTGCCAGAGTGGCTCAGGCTCACAGAACTCAAAGAAACATTGACTTACTTGATTAACAGTTTATTACAAAAAGATCTAACTCAGGAACGGCCAGATGGAAGAGATGCATAGAACAAGATATGGAGGCCGAGTGTGCCACTTTCCTCTCAGCTCCACCCAACTGGCTTTTTATGGAGCCTTCATTATATAAGCATGATTGATTGAGTTGTTGGCTGTGTGCAATCCAGTCCACCTCCAGACCCTTCCCTTCCTTGGACAGAGGTGGACGGAGAGGTGGTGAGGCTGAGCGTTCCATCTCTCTAGTCACATGGCTGGCTTCACTGGCATCAAGTCCCCATCCTCAGGTGGAGTCCAAAAGTCATCTTGTAAACACAACAAAAGACCCCATCCTGCTCTCATCTCCTAGGAAACGCTTTAGGTTTTAGGTGAAGAATGCAAATATACATTTCTTATTAAAAATCACAATGTCATGGTGAGGATGCAGAGAAATTAGAACACTTGTGCACTGTTATTGAGAATGTAAAATGGTGTAAATGCATAAAACAGATATCTTATTGGAGTTTCCTGGTGGCCTAGCATTTGGGAAATTGATGTCATCACTGATGTGGCACAGGTTCAAGCCTTGGCCAAGGAACTTCCCTATGCTGTGTGTGACCAAAAAAAAAAAAAAAAAAAAAATATATATATATATATATATATATATATATATATATTTAAAAATTCCTCTGGGATGAGGTCAGAGAGAGAGTTTTCTTTTTGCCCCATTCATCAGTACTGGATTCATATCTACCAATACTAAATGTGTGCTCATTTGGTGAAAGGGAATGCATATTAAAATTTGGCTAGATATGCCACTTGTCCTCTAAGGGTGCTGTGCCAATTAACATTTCTACCAACAATGAGAGGTTTTCTCCATACCTTCACTAATGACAAATAGTACCATTAAAAAATTGGCTCGAGGGTTAAGAAACTGGTGTTGTCACTGCTGTGGCTCAGGTCACTGCTACGATGCAGGTTCAATCCCTGGCCCAGGAATTGCTACATGCTGAAGGCACAGCCACAAAACAATTGTTAACACGATAGGAGGGAAAGTGATATCTTGTTTTATCTGCATTGTCCTATTCAGCAGGGAAGCCGAGCTTTTTTTCTTAGCAAGAAATGCTAATATTTCAAGTTATCCAGTCACTCATATTTTTTTCCTTCTTGTTTCCAGGTTTAATGTCTTTTAGAAAGATTATCCCTGCGTATATTCGCCTGTATTATTTGTTGGTACTCATTGCTTGATTTAGACCTTCAATTCATTTAAATTTCATTTTTATTTATTATTATTATTATTATTATTATTTATTTATTTATTTTTTGTCTTTTTGCCTTTTCTAGGGCCGCTCCCGTGGCACATGGAGGTTCCCAGGCTAGGGGTCCAATCAGAGCTGCAGCCGCCGGCCTAAGCCAGAGCCACAGCAACTTGGGATCTGAGCCTCGTCTGCAACCTACACCACAGCTCATGGCAATGCCAGATCCTTAATCCACTGAGCAAGGCCTGCAACCTCATGGTTCCTAGTCAGATTCGTTAACCACTGCGCCACGACGGGAACTCCTATTTATTATTTTTGAAGAAACTATCTAATCTATACAGATCCCAGCTCGGTAGGCAGGGGTTCCCCATGTGGCTTAGTGGTAACAAACCCAACTACCATCCATAAGGACTCAGGTTCGATCCCTGGCCTTCTTCAGTGGGTTAATGATCCAGTGTTACCATGAGCTGTGGTGTAGATTACAGAAGAGGCTCTGATCTGGCATTGCTATGGCTGCGGCATAGGCCTGCCCCTACAGCTCTGATTCAAACCCAGCCTGGGAACTTCCACATGCCACAGATGCGGCACTAAACAGGCAAATAAAAACCAAACCAAAAACCCAGCGGAGTAGCCGCTTGTCCCAAAACCTCTTATACAATTTCCTGCAGAGCTGAAATCCCAATGTTATCAAGTCAATCCATGAGTTTTTGGGGGGCCTCTACTGCACTCTTTCAATGACACTGTTTTATTTTATTTATTTGGTTTTATTTTTCTTTTCTTTTTACTGCCGCACCTGTGGCATGTGGACATTTCCAGGAGAGGGGTTGACTCAGAACTGCAGGTGCAGGCCTACAGCACAGCCACAGCAACGGCAGATGCGAGGGTGTCTGCGATCTACATGAAGTTTGCAGGAACACAGGGTCTTTAACCCACTGAGTGAGGCCAGGGATCGAACCCCCCATCCCCATGGACGCTATTCATGTCTTTAACCCGCTGAGTCATAACAGGAACTCCGACATTATTTTAATAGTCCACTTTGAGACCTACTAGAGCAATTTTTTTTCCTTGTTAGTCTTCTTTTCAAAGACATCTTAACAGTTTTTAACATTTACTCTTTCAGATGAAGTTTTAAGTTTCAAAAACACTATATCTTGGGGTTCTTGCTGTGGCGTAACAGGATCGGGATTGGTAATGTCTCTGCAGCCCTGGGATGCAAGTTCAGTGCCAGGCACAGTGGGGCAGCCGTGGCATAGGTTGGAATTGTGGCTCAGACCCTGGCCAGGGAACTCCATGTGTGGCTGGTTGGCTAAAAAAGAAAAAAACAAACAAAGCACTTTCCCGTAAGATTTTGCTTGGAATTGAGTTGAATCTATAACCACTTGGGGAGAAATGAAAAGGCAGCCTGATAACAATGATGATTAAACAAGCATTAGACAAAGACAGCTTTTCTGCTTTGGCAAGTCAGTTAATCTCCCGAATCTTCAATTTCTTTATTTTAAAGCAGAGGTAATAACAGTATCCATGTCATGAGGCTATTACAAGAATTAAATATGATATACATATAAAGTGAGTAGCACAGTGCCTGCCACATAAAAAGTGTTCAATACATCTAAAGGTCATATTCAAGAACAGAAATGCCATGGTTACATAATCAGAATGTCTTTCAGTGGTGTTCATAGTTCTTTTCATAGAGGTCTCAAATATTTGTTGGGTTTTTACTACTTTTTAGTTTTTTGTTGCTATTGAGAATGGAACTGGTTTCCTTTTATTTTATTTTACTTTACTTTATTTTATTTTATTTATGCCTGATCCCAAGGCATATAGAGGTTCCCAGGCTAGGGGTCAAATCAGAGCAGCAGCTGCAGGCCTACGTCACAGCCACGGCAATGCCAGATCCAAGCCATGTCTGTACCTACACCACAGCTCATGGCAATCCCAGATCCTTAACCCACTGAGCAAGGCCAGGGATTGAACTTGCATCCTTGTGGATGCTAGTCAGGTTCATTACTGCTAAGCCACAAGGGGAACTCTGGAATTGTTTTCCTTTTAATAATATTTTCTAGTTGGTTACCGCTAGTGTATGGAAATACTATCTTTAATGAAGCAGAGCATTTTTTTCTGTGTAGGGTGTTTATCTAGGAGGTGGTTGCCTCAATGACCTCAACTTCTGGTTCCAACAGATTTTTAGCTCGTTATTTGTGATTTTCTGGGTAGGCAATGCTACGACCCACAAATAATCATTTTTCTCCTCTTATGTATTTTCCCTTTTGCATTAGTTGGAACTTTCAAAATGATTTCCAATCATGCCCGTGGGAGAGGCCTTCTTTATCTTCCCGTGGCTTTATTGGGAAATGTTCATATTCGCTTTAAAAAACAATTCATTCTACATTTAGAAGAGAAACACGCAGGAAATCAATAGACATTACATCAAGGGTTTGGTTGCAAAACGTGTCCCGAAATTACGCTCCGTATCAGAATAGATTCAGTCCAGTCACTTACCTGTATATTTATTGAGTAAATAATGAGGCAAGAACATAAAACCACACCTGTTACTGCAGTCATTCAAGATTTTGAATTAATTTTTATAAAATTAATACATTCTCATTGAAAACATTTCAAAAAATACAGAAATAGAGAAAGAAAAGTTTCCCCTTCATGTATTCTTCATCCTATATATCCCAGAAGCACCCTCCATTCACATTTCAGTGGGTATGCCTCTAGAAATTTTTTTTTTGTCTTTTTGCATTTTTGCCTTTTCTAGGGCCACACCCATATGGAGGTTCTCAGGCTAGGAGTCTAATCGGAGCTGTACCCGCTGGCCTGCACCAGAGCCACAGCAAGGCTGGATTGGAGCCGCGTCTGCAACCTACACCACAGCTCACAGCAACGCTGGATCCTTAACCCACTGAGCGAGGCCAGAGATTGAACCCGTGACCTCGTGGTTCCTGGTGGAATTCATTAACCGCTGAGCCACGACGGGGGAACTCCATCTAGAAATTTTTTATGCATACACATACACAAAATAAGGAACATAATTTGGAAACAGTTAACAACTTTGATTGAAACAGACATTAAATCTAAAATTGAGCTTTAATTTATGTTAATATTAATTTAGCCATATGAATAAATCCTTAGGTATTCCAGTCAATTGGAAATTTAAATAGAATCATCCAGTTAACTTTGAGAGGTTTTTCCTGACAGAATCTTGTATTTGATATTTGACTTGAAACTGTTTCTTTCTTTGAGAATCTTTTGCTCAGACCAGGAAGAAGAAGCAGTTTTATTCTTATACTTTGTGCTTAGAGTTATATGTGTACATATACACAGTAATCTGTATAAGTTAATCACATCAGTTTATTTGCATCATTTGCATTGTTCTAATCATCTGTATTGTCACTGATTTCTTATTTATGTATTTTCAGAGGAAAATCTTGACTTCTTCATGGTTTTTAAAATTTTTCTTGAAAAATGTTTTACTCTTTGTTTTTTGGTTTTTTTGTTTTGTTTTTGGTTTGGTTTGGTTTTTTGCTTTGTAGGGCCCCACCCACGGCATAGGGATGTTCCCAGGCTAGGGGTTGAATTGGAGCTGTAGCCGCCGGCCTTCAGCAACAGGATCCCAGCCACGTCTGGGACCTACACCCCAGCTCACGGCAACGCCAGATCCTCAACCCCCTGAGTGAGGCCAGGGATCGAACCCGCAACCTCATGGTCCCTAGCGGGATTCGTTTCTGCTGCACCACAATGGGAACTCCTACTCTTTATTTGTATGTTAGCATCTGTGGCCAAGTAAAACCACTTGACACATTAAAGATTCTGCCCAGAAGCTCCCACTGCAGCTCAGTGGGTTAAGAACACGACTAGAATCAGTTAGGATTCGGGTTCAATCTCTGGCCTTACTCAGTAAGGTCACAGCATTGCCGTGAGCTGTCGTGTAAGTCGTAGATTCAGCTTGGATCCAGCGTTGCTGTGGCTGTGGTGTAGCCAGGCAGCTGCAGCTCCGATTCTACCCCTAGCCAGGGAACTTCCACATGCCACGAGTACGGCCCTTTTTTTTTAAAAAAAAAAAAAAAAAAAAAAAGAAGAGTTTCTGTCCAGATAACTCCTTAGGCAAATCCATCAGTTGATTAGATGTGTTTTCTGTTTCCTGTATCACCACAGGGGAGAGTGGTGCCAAAGTTCACAGCGTGACAAGAAAAGGGCTGCCTTTTTTCTTTTCTTCAATTTTTTTTGCTTCTTAGGGCCCCACCTGCAGCATATGGAGGTTCCCAGGCTAAGGGTCTAATCAGAGCTACAGCTGCCGGCCTACACCACAGTCATAGCAACGCAGGATCCGAGCTGAGTCTTTGACCTACACCACAGTTCATGCCAACGCCAGATCTTTAACCCACTGAGGGAGGCCAGGGATTGAACCCACAACCTTCTGGTTCCTAGTCAGATTCGTTTCTGCTGCGCCACGATGGAAACTCCAGGGCTGCCTTTTCCTATCCTCCAGTAGTAATTTCCTCCCTGGTTTCTCACTTGTGACAATATCTCTTCAAGTGACTTCAAGTTTATATTAATGATCTCCTTGGGGCCTTTCTAGCTTCTATCCAGTGCTGGGCCTAAGGCCTATGCTGGCTACTTTGTTATGGGTAGCACCCCAATTCCAGATACTGCATTTCTGTCCCAGCTACTATGACTGCCTAACAAACTGGTCCAAAACTTTAGAGTTCCCTTTGTGGCTCAGAGGGTTAAGAACCTGACCCAGCGTCTGTGAGGATGGGATGTGGGTTTGATCCCTCCTCTTGCTTAGTGGGTTAAGGATCCAGCATTGCAGTGAGCTATGGTGTAGGTTACAGATGTGGCTCGGATGAGATGCTGTCGCTGTGGTGCAGGCCAGCAAATAAAACTCTGATTCTGCCCTAGCCTGGGAGCTTCCTTATGCCATATATGTGCCATCCTAAAAATCAGAAAAAAAGAAAAAGAAAAAGAAAGAAAAGAAAAAATTAGTTCAAACCTTAGCAGCTTAAAGCAACACTCTTATTATGCTAACAGATTTGTGGACCAGAAACTCAGATGGGGCGTGGTGAGATGGCTGTCTGTCTCTGCCTCACCTGGGAAGATGTGAAGGCCAGAGGGGTTCAGTGGCAAAGAGCTGGGGTCATCTGAAGACCCATCCACTTGTATGACTGGCAGAGCTGGGAAACAAGGACTGCTGACCAAAACACCTACCAGTTGTCTTTCTACTGGGCTTGACTTCCCCGTGGCACAGTGGCCTGGGCTGCAGCCCTCTATCAGTAGCAGCCCAAGGATCTAAGGGTGAGGATGCCAGCAAACAAGACAGAAATGAAATCACCACTTACGACCTCCGCTTGGAAGTCATACAGCTAAAATCCTCCCATAGTCCATTGTTTGCAACCACTAGATCCAAAGGGAGTGATAGACCTCATCTCTTTTTTATGAGGGGGAGGGAGGTTTTTCTGCTGTTTTTCTTTTATTTTCCTATTGTAGTTAATTAATAAATTTTGTCACCCTGTGGCATATGGAAGTTCCCAAGCCAGGGATCAAACCTGTGCCGCAACAGTGACCGGAGCCACAGCAGTGACAATGCCAGATCCTTTACCCACTGAGCCACCAGGGAGCTCCAAAGATCTCATGTTTTAATGGGAAGAGTAGCCAGGACACATTATAGAATATCTTGAGGAATGGAAGATATTTTTTACAGCTATCTCTGGAAGATACAATGTGTCACATAAATAAGAAATCGCTGACAATATAGATGATTTGAACAATGTAAACGATGCAAATAAACTGATGTAATTAACTTATGTAGGTCACTGTGACTGTAAGTACAAAATATCCATTCTTCTGAAATGTGCACAATATCTTTACCAAAAAAGGACAATATGCTGAGCATGAAGCAAATCTGAACAAATTTCAAAGGACAGTCATTATAAAGAGAATGTGCTCTGGCCCTAGTGAAGTTAACCTAGAAATTAATAACAAAAAGGTAAACAGAACATCCCCATGTGTTGGAAATTAAGTAAGCCTATTACTTCTAAATAATAGGTCAAAAAGAAATTCCAGGGGAAATTAGAAAATATAGGAGTTCCCACTGTGGCTCAGCAGAAATGAATCTGACTAGTGTCCATGAAGACACAGGTTTGGTCATTCAGGCCTCATTCAATTGGTTAAGGATCCAGTTGCTGTGAGCTGTGGTGTAGGTCACAGACTGGGCTCAGATCCCACATTGCTATGGTTGTGGCACAGGCCAGCAGCTACAGCTCTGATTTGACCCCTAGCTTGGGAACCTCCATGTGCCTTGGATGTGGCCCTAAAAAGACAAAAAAAAAAAAAAAGAAAAGAAAAAGAAGATACATCTGAAAAGATAGCTGCTGAAAATATTTCCAAATTTGGAAACAATAAACACGTAGACCCAAAAAGCTCAGTGATCTCTAGATGGACTTCATTACACACACACACACCAATCCAAATGCATCAAAATCTAATAGCTAAAAACAAATGATAGAGGGAATATCTTAAGTGTAACCAGAGGAAAAAAGATAAAGGACAGAACATAACATTACAGTGGAATTTTTGTCAGAAACTAAAAAGCCAGCAGCAATTGGAAGACATCTTTAAAGGATTAAAATAAAGCATCAATTTAGAATTCTATATCCAGCAAAAATACTCTCCCCACCCAAAGGAAAGTGAAATACAACTTTTTCAGTCAAATAAAAGGTAAACAAATTTGTCACCAGTGGACTTACACTAAAATAAGAAAGAAAGAAAACTCTACAGACTGAAGGTAAATAATATCAGGGGAACATTAGGTCCGCACAAAAGAATAAAAAGCACTGGAAATGGTACGAGTTAAAATATGATTTCCTCTATAATTAAATTTTTGTTAAAAGACGATTGACTGCTGAATGCAGTGATTTTTCAACATTTTCATTACATCCCACCTAAGTAACCTGCTTTATAGACCAATAAAATATACTGAACAAATTTCATGGCTAGTATATGGCTATTAATGTTTTTCCTTTGCCAAATATGACATTAAAAGAAAAAGAAAAATCATCTGTATCTCCAGTTTCATTTTATTTTATTTTATTTTATTTTATTTTATTTTATTTTATTTTATTTTATTTTATTGTCTTTTTGGCTTTTTAGGGCCACATCTGCTGCGTATGGAGGTTCCTAGGCAAAGGGTCTAATTGGAGCTACAACTGCCAGCCTAAGCCACAGCCACAGCAACACCAGATTGAAGCCGCATCTGCAATCTACACCACAGCTCACTGCAATGCTGGATCATCAACCCACTGAGTGAGGCCAGGGATCGAACCTGCAACCTCATCGTTCCTAATCGGATTCACTTCGGCTGTGCCATGATGTGAACTTCTCCAGTTTCATTTTAAAAATACATTTTAACGTTAAAACTTTTTATTACAGGAGTTCCTACTATGGCACAGTGGATTAAAAATCCAACTGCAGTGGCTTGGTTCACTCTGGAAGTGGAGGTTTGATCTGCAGTGGGTAAGGATCCAGTTTTGCCACAGCTGCAGCAAAGTTAGCAGTGGCAGCTCAGATTCAATCCCTGGCCCAAGAACTTCCATACGCCGAGGCTGTGGCTATAAAAATTTAAAAAACAAACAAAAATTTTTTTATTCAAAAGATTATTCTTTTAAATATCCTTTATGAAAACCTCACTTTGGTGCATTGATTTTTTTCTCATTTTTTTCCTATTGGGTGAAAACCTGAGCTCAAACTGACAGTGGTTCACCAGGTGGTATTTGTTACCTCTGGTTTTCCTTTTTTTTTTTTTTAATCTTTCTGCCTTTTATAGGGCTGCTCCCGAGGCTTATGGAATTCCCAGGCTAGGGGTCTAATCGGAGCTGTAGCTACAGCAATGCCAGATCTGAGCCATGTCTGGTGAGGCCAGGGATTGAACCTGCAACCTCATGGTTCCTAGTTGGATTTATTAACCACTGCGCCACAACGGGAACTCCTGCTCTTCCCCCTAATAAGCTTGTTCATTGGACAGAGGAGGCACAAGTGTCCATTGAAATACAGTGGACCCTCCACATCTGTGAGTTCTGCATCCACAGATTCAAACAACTGAAGATCATAAGCATAGTGCAGAATCTGTGATTGGTTGGATCCTTGGATACGGAAACTGGATAGGGAGGGCCCACTAAGTGATGTAAACATCCTTGGATTTTTTTGGAGTTCCCGTCGTGGCGCAGTGGTTAACGAATCCGACTAGGAACCATGAGGTTGCGGGTTTGATCCCTGCCCTTGCTCAGGGGGTTAACGATCTGGCGTTGCCGTGAGCTGTGGTGTAGGTCGCAGACTCGGCTTGGATCTGGAGTTGCTGTGGCTGTGGTGTAGGGCTGGCAGCTGTAGCTCTGATTCGACCCCTAGCCTGGGAACCTCCATATGCCTCGGGAGCGGCCCAAGAAATGGCAAAAAAAATCCTTGGATTTTGGTATCGGCAAAGGAGTCCTGGAACCAATACCTTGCAGATACCAAGGGACAACTGTACGCTATAATGAGTTTGGAGATAGACCCACACATTTAAAGGAAATAGATTTTTTTTTTTGTCTTTTGTCTTCTCAGGGCCGCACCCACAGCATATGGAGGTTCCCAGTCTAGGGGTCCAATCAGAGCTACAACTGCTGGCCTATGCCACAGCCATAGCAACATGGGATCTGAGCTGCGTCTGTGACCTACACCATAGCTCACAGAAACTCCAGATCCTTAACCCACTGAGCCACACCAGGGATCGAACCCGAAACCTCATGGTTACTAGTTGGGTTCGTTAACCACTGAGCCACTGCGGGAACTCCAAGGGCAACTGATTTTTGACAAGACTGCCAAGACAATTTAATGAGGAAAGAAGAGTCTTTTCAACAAATGGAGCTGGGACTCTCGATAGCCACACACCAAAGAATGAAGTTACAGCTCTGCCTCACACCGTAGACAAAAATTAACTCAAAATGGATCAGACCTGAACATAAGAGCTAAATTATAAAACATTTAGAAGAAATCATAAAAGTAAATATTCATGACCTGGGACTTGGCCATGTATTCTTAGATACAAAAGCAGTAGCAACAAAGGAAAAAGTAGAGAAACCAGATTTTATCAAAATTTAAAACTTTTGTGCTTCCAAGAACATGATTAAGAAAGTCAAAAGACAACTCACAGAATGGGAAAAAATACCTGCAAATCATATATCCAATAAGGAATTTGTATACAGAATATGTAAAGAACTCATAACTCAATAATAAAAAATTCATTTTTTTAAATGAGAAATGGATCTGAACAGACCTTTCACCTAACAAGATATATGAATGGCCAGGAGGCCCATGAAAAGATGCATGACATCAGTCATCATTAGGTAAATACAAATCAAAGCTACAAAGAGATACTATCGCGTATCATTTTGGATGGTTACTATAAAAATGTCAGGAAATGAAACGTTGGCAAGGATATGGAGAAATTGTAACTCTCGGAGTTCCCGCTGTGGTGCTGCGGGTTAAGAACCTGAATGCAGGAGTTCCTGTCGTGGCGCAGTGGTTAACGAATCCAACTAGGAACTATGAGGTTGCGGGTTCGATCCCTGCCCTTGCTCAGTGGGTTAACAATCCGGCGTTGCCATGAGCTGTGGTGTAGGTTGCAGACGTGGCTCGGATCCCGCGTTGCTGTGGCTCTGGCATAGGCCGGTGGCTACGGCTCCGATTCGACCCCTAGTTTGGGAACCTCCATATGCCGCGGGAGTGGCCCAAGAAATAACAACAACAAAAAAAAAAAGACCAAAAAAAAGTCATCAAAAAAAATTAAAAAAAAAAAAAGAACCTGAATGCAGCAGCCGAGGTCACTGCAGAGGCATGGGTTGGATCCCCAGCCCAGAGCAGTAGGTTAAAGGATCTGGCATTGCTGCAACTGCAGCTTAAGTTCAATCCCTGGCCTGGAACTTCCATACGTGGGTGTGGCCATTTAAAGAAAAGAAAGAAAAAGAAAACTGTAACTTCATGGTTTGCTGCTGGGAATGCAGAAAGCAGCAATGGCTTTGTAGAACATTCTGGCAGTTCTTCAAAAAGTTAAACACAGAGTTACTATATGACCTAACAATGCCTTTCCTAGGCAGGCGCCCAAGAGAAATGAAAACAATATGACCACAGAGAAACGTGTACATAAGTGTTCATAGCAGCATTTTTCGTAATAACCAAAAGGCGACAACAATGCAACTATCACCAGCTGATGAATGAATAAATGAAATGTGGTATATCCCTACAGTGGGATATTCATGAGCCATAAAAAGGAATGGGTACAGACACAAGCTACAGCTTGGATGGACCTTGAAAACATTATGGTAAGTGAAATAATCTGGTCAGAGATTTCCCTAGGGTCTGGCAGTTCAGGATCTGGTGTTGCCACTGCTGTGGCGAGGGTTCAGTCCCTGGCCTGGGAACTTCCCAATGCTGCAGGCAGGGACACAGAAAACCCTGTGCGTTGTATGATTCATTTATATGAAGTGTTCAGAACAGGTATATTGGTAGAGGCAGAAAGCAGACCTCTGGTTGCCAGGGGCTGGGAGGAGAAGAGGTTGGGACTAACTGATATCTGGATGCAGAGTTTCTCTTTGGGGAGCATAAAAATGTTCTAGAATTTGATAGTTGCAATCTTTGCCCAAATTTATGAACATACACTAAATTTTATTTTGTTTCATTTTGTTTGTACTTTAAAAGGGTGAATTTCGTGGTATGTGAGTTGTAACTCAATATATTTTTTTCACAAGAAAATACAAGAGTTCCCATCGTGGTAACAAACCTGACTTTATCCATGAGGATTCCTGGCCTCACTCAGTGGGTTAAGGATCTGATGTTGCCATGAGCTTCGATGTAGTTTGTAGATGAGACTCGGATCCTGTGTTGCTGTGGCTGTGGCATAAGCTGGCAACTATAGCGTCCGATTCAACTCCTAGACTGGGAACCTCCATATGCCCCAGGGGCACCCCTAAAAAGACACGCATACAGGAGTTCCCGTTGTGGTGCAGTGGAAACAAATCCAACCAGGAATCACGAGATTGAGGGTTTGATCCCTGGCCTAGCTCAGTGGGTTAAGGATCCTGTGTTGCTATGAATTATGGTGCAGGATACAGACTCGGCTCGTATCCTGTGTTGCTATGGCTGTGGTGTAGGCTGGCAGCTCCAGCTCTGATTGGACCCCTAGCCTGGGAAACTCCATATGTCACAAGTGCAGCCTTAAAAAGCAAAACAAACAAAGAAAAAATACAGCCATGGTAATTCCATGTGCCTGAAGGTGATTCTCATGTAAACAAGACAGGACTTTAGGAAAGCAGGTTTCTCTGCTTTATATTAGTCAGACTTACTTTGATAATCACTTGCCTAAAAGTGTCTCTTCAAGTTTTGAGAGGGAGATCCTACTGTGGCCCAGTGGATTAAGAACCTGACTGCAGATGCATGGTTCTCTGCTGACATACAGGTTCAATTCCTAGCCTGGCACAGAGGGATAAAGGATCTGGCATTGCCACAATTTTGGCTTGGATTCAATCCTTGGCCCTGGGAACTTCCATAGGCTGTGAGTGCAGACTTAAAATTAAAAAAAAAAAAAAGTTTTGGGAGGGTGGGAAGGACAAAGGAGCACAGGGAAACTTTGAGGAGTGACGATATGTTCACTATCTTGCTGTGAATGAATAGGTATATATGTATGTTAAAATGACTCCAACATTGTATTTCAGATCTTTGCAGTTTAACCATTACACCCCAATAAAGCTGTGGGGAGCGGTAGGAAGAGAGGAAAGTGTTCCCCACAGAAGAGACGCTCAACAACCAAGTGTGGAGTTCCTGCTGCGCCTCAGTGGGTGAAGAACCCGGCCAGGATCCATGAGGACGAGGGTTCAATCCCTGGCCTTGCTCAGTGGGTTAAGGATCGGGTGTTGCCATGAGCTGTGGTGTAGGTCAAAGATGCGGCTCGGATCTGGCGTTGCTGTGGCTGTGGTGTGACTTGACCCCTAGCCTGGGAACTTTATGCTGCAGATGTGGCCCTAAAAAGAAAAAAGAAAAACGCTAACAACAACAACAAAAACCAACCAAGTACACAAAAGACTCAGTTGGGTGACACTAAAGCCAGCCTTGGTCATTAGCCACTCCAACTGGCACAGCAAACATCTTCCTAGCTTGGCCTCACTGCTGTAACAAATCCCCATAGGCTGAGAGGCTTAAACAACAGAAATTTATTTCTCGTGTTTCTGGAGGCACCAGATCAAGGCGGATGCAGATCCGGTATCTCCTTGGCCAGGACCATCTTCTTGTCACATCCTCACCTAGTGGAGAGACGAAGAAAACAGGTTCTCGGAGTTCCCGTCGTGGCGCAGCAGAAACGCAGAAACGAATCCGACTAGGAACCGTGAAGCTTCCGGTTCGATCCCTGGCCTTGCTCCGTGGATTGAGGATCTGGCGTTTCTATGAGTTGCAGACGTGGCTCAGATCCTGAGTTGCTGTGGCTGTGGTGTAGGCTGGCAGCTGTAACTCTGATTAGACCCCTAGCCTGGGAACCTCCCTACGCTCCATATGCTGTGGGCGCCGCCCTGAAAAGACAAAAGACAAGAAAAAAAAAAAAAAAGAAAAGAAGTTCTCCCGTGTCCTCCTATGAGGCCACTAACTCCATTCATAAGGGCTCCTCCCTCATCACCTAATGACCTGTCAAAGGCCCCACCTCCAAATATCATTACATTGGGAACTAGGCTGCAACACCTGCTTTTGGAGAATACAGGCATTCAGTCCATAGCAATGGAACCTGAATTAGAGGGCCCTTTGCATAGATAGAGGTTAGATGAGGTTCCCACAGCATGGACTCCCACTTCCAAGGCCAGGATAGCTATGATCACTTCCAAATGTCCAACTGCCAGCAGCAGAGACCAGTCCTGAACTCCTGACATGGCACTGTTCCTCCACGAGAGCAATCATTCTCTTGGTGGCCAGTTGTCTACACTGGGCCTTATCCATCCTGAGTAGGTCATCCTGACAGCATGGATTTTATCCTTGACCTGGGCTTACATTTCCTGCCTGTAAACCCCAGCCTTCACCGCTATCTGGGGGTTTACAGAATGCCCAGTCTACAAAGAATCCCATACAACGCGAACCCAACTGGAGACCCACTTTACAATAAAGGAGGTACAGGGTAGACCCCTACACAGGGGGTTCAATGGTAGAGTCACAAACCACAGCATCCAGAAGCAGTTAGCCTGCTAGAAATTGCAATGATCTGTTGACAGCATGGCTAAGGCACCAGCAGATGCTTCCTTGGAGGAGACTGTTGAAGATGCAGCGAAATGGCAACTCTCCTACACAGCTAGCAGGAGTACAAGTCACTTTATAGGACAATTTGTGGTGCTACATGGTAAAGGTTACCATCCGGCCCTTTCTCTTCTGTGTACATATCCTAGGAAAATCTTAGCTTAGGTACAGAATGACACACATGTAAGAATATTTTTGCAACATTATTTTTTACGATTTTTATTTTTCCCATCATAGTTGATTTAGTGTTCTGTCAATTTCTACTATACAGCAAAGTGACCCCATCATACATATATATACATACATTCTTTTCTCACATTACCTTGCTCCATCACAAGTGACTAGATATAGCTCCCTGTGCTATACAGCAGGATCTCATTGCTTATTCATTCCAAATGTAATAGTTTGCATCTCTTAACCCCAGACTCCCAGTCCATCCCACTCCCTCCCCCTTCCTCTTGGCAACCACAAGTCTGTTCTCCAAGTCCATGAATTTTTTTCCTGTGGAAAGGTTCACTTGTGCCGTATATTAGATTCCAGATATAAATGATATCACATTGTATTTGTCTTTCTCTTTCTGACTTACTTCACTCAGTATGAGAGTCCCTAGTTCCATCCACTTGGAACTAGTGCAAATCGCACTATTTTGTTCTTTATTATGGCTGAGTAGTATTTCATTATGTATATATATCTCACATCTTCTTAATCCATTCATCTGTCAATGGCCATTTAGGTTGCTTCCATGTCTTGTGAATAGTGCTGCAATGAATATGCGGGTTCAGGTATCTTTTTTTTTTCTTTTTCTTTTTGTCTTTTGTCTTTTCAGGGCCACATCTGCAGCATATGGAGGTTCCCAGGCTGGGGGTCTAATCAGAGCTGTAGCCGCCAGTCTATACCACAGCCACAATAATGCCAGATCCCAGCCGCGTCTGCAACCTACACCACAGCTCATGGCAACACAGGATCCTAGACCCACTGAGCGAGGCCGAGGATCGGACTTGCAACCTCATGGTTCCTAGTCGGATTGTTTCTGCTGTGCCACAGTGGGAACTCCTCATGTATCTTTTTCAATGAAAGTTTTGTCTGGATACATGCCCAAGAGTGGGATTGAACCTGAGAGAATGTAATGGAAATATATAGCTCAAAAGTTGTATAAGGAAATAATAGCTCAAAATTATTATGAGCTATTATGAAAAGAAGAGATAAGAAAAGGAAAGGAAAAGAAAGAAAAGAAAAGGAATTTACAGTGAGATACTGATAGGGCAACTGGGACTCCTGGCTTCAGAGATGGGCCCCAAATGTGTGTACAACAGGAGAGAGTAAGCATATAATCGGGACGGCAATGGGTCATGCAAGGAGCAGATAGTCAGTCCACTTGGCTCTTACAGAGAACTGACTTTGGTCACCTTGCAAATGGGTGGGGATGGAGGTAAATGGACAATCACAACTGAAAAGGAAAACTCTGAATACTTCTCCCCAAATCCACAGCCCCAGAAAAGACCACTCTCAACCGTAGTGAATATATAAAGAGTGAAGTCAGATGCTCTTGAACACTCAGCAGGCGTCCTCCACCTCCACCTCCTACTCAGTCCTCTAAATAAGAAGGTATGCCTGGATACATCCCCATGCGTAGCTACACGGAGGCTTTGGGAGCTGTTGGAGAGGGGCCAGGATGCTTTATTTTCCTGCACACATGCTTTCCACCTATTTGGAAAACATTCTACTTTGAGACAATGTTTCTCACTTTTAAATCTACCCAATAATTTTTAATCAAATAAAACCTGCTAAGTATACAGTTAAATGTGTGTAGGTGTAGGGGTTTTTTAAATTTAATTTAAAAGAAAGCTGTAGATCTTAGGACATTTTATTTTGAACTGCACCATCAAAGATGAATTGAACACAAACTCTAAGTTGCCATTTTCATTCAAGGGAAGGGGACACACACACACACACACATACACACACACACACATACACCTGACACTTTTTTATTCACCCTCTAGCTGCACTTGACCCACTCCCATTGGGAGTGACTGCCTTTGGGGTGGCACTTTTATTTATTTATTTATTTTTCCTGCATAGACTAGACCATGACATGGAAGATACACATCATCCAAAGATTATCTGCTGGGATGGAGTGACGCTTTTAGATCTTCAATTTAAGAAGTTTCTTCTTACTTTTTTGGGGGTGGAGATTTTATTTTACTTCATTTATTTTCATCGAAGTGTATTTGATTTACAATATTAGTTTCAGGTGATTCAGTATTGTTATAAATTGTACTCCATTAAATGTTACTACACAAGAACACCTGTAAGTCCCTGTTCTGTACAATATATCCTTGTTGCTTATCTACTTTAAAAAAAATTTTTGGGAGTTCCCATCGTGGCGCAGTGGTTAACGAATCCGACTAGGAACCCTGAGGTTGCGGGTTCGGTCCCTGCCCTTGCTCAGTGGGCGTTGCTGTGAGCTGTGGTGTAGGTTGCAGACGCGGCTCGGATCCCGAGTTGCTGTGGCTCTGGTGTAGGCGGGTGGCTACAGCTCCGATTCAACCCCTAGCCTGGGAACCTCCATATGCCGCGGGAGCGGCCCAAGAAATGGCAAAAAGACAAAAAAAAATTTTTTTTTACCATATATTGATTTACCCAATGTTGTGCCAATTTTTGCTGTACACCAAAGTGACCCAGTCATCCATACATACACATTCTTTTTCTCATTATCTTCCATCATGTAATTGGATTTCTTCTTACTTTTTAGAATGTTGATAGTTGCGGTGTTATTTCAGAGGTAATCCCCTGAAAAAAATCCCCACAGCATTTTTATAATTTCTTATTAAAGAACATTTTAAACATATAGCAAAGTAGGCAGACTCATTCAATGAACCCCAGTTACCCAGACCCAGCAATTATCAGTTCAAGGTCAACTACATTTCATCTATGCTCTCACCCACTTCCTGCCTTCCGGGATCAGTTAGAAGCAAATCCTGACGTTACATCATTTCGAGTGTAAATATCTCAATATGTAAATTCTAAAAGACAAGGACTTTTTGTTAAATAAAACATACTCTTACTTTGCTGTAAACCTGAACCCAAATGCAACATTGTAAATGAACTATATCCCAATAAAAACTATAAACTATGTACTCATATTTCCATTTTTTTTTTAATTGTATTTTATGGCCACACCCGAGGCATGCAGAAGTTCCTGGCCCAGAGACTGGATCTGAGTTACAGCTGCGATCGACATTACCTGTGGCAAAGCTGCATCCTTTCACCCACTGTGCTGGGCCAGGGATTGAACCCAGGCTTCCTCAGCAACCCAAGATGCTGCAGTCAGATTCTTTTGGGGGGGACCGCCCCATAGCATATGGAGTTCCTCAGCCAGGGATCAGATCTGAGCCACGGCTGTGACCTAAGCCAAAGCTGTGGCAACGCCAGATACCCAACCCACTGTGCCAGGCCAGGGATCAAACCTGTGTCCCAGTGTTCCCAAGACTGCACCAATCCCTTTGCACCACAGCAGGAACTCCTGCAGTTTTCCTCCTCCCTCCCTCTCTTCTTCCTTCCTTCCGCTTTCCTTAACCTGTGCTTTGAGGACCATTAGCATAAAAATCACCTGGGAGCTTGTTAAAAATTCAGACTCTTGGAGTTTCCTGGTGGCTCAGTGTGTTGGGGATCCAGTGTTGTCACTGCTGTGGTGTGGGTTCAATCCCTGTCCTGGGAATTTCTGCATGCCAAGGGCATAGCCAAAAAAAAAAAAAAATTCAGACTCCTTTCCTACCCAATTTGGCAGCTTTGGAACCCGGCCTGGAAATCTGCTTTTTTAACAGCTTGGGAGAATTTGATGCTCACTCAAATATGAGAACCACTTGCTGTGCCCAGGAACACCAGTCCAGTTGACCCCAGAATGTTCCGTTCATTCTTCTGCCTTAACAAGATGAATTTTCCTAATATAATTTCCCCACATTTCTGTGGTGATAGAGATGAGTGTAGCCAGCATACCACAGTTGTTAGTGAAAGCATTTAAGTCTACACCCTAAATACCTTTCCTCCTACCCCAGGAGCTGACCTAAACAGCTGCCTGGTTCAAGAAAAGCTCACGAAGCTCTCCTGGTCCCAGTCATACCACCATCTCCCAAATGAGGGAAGTGCTTTGTAGGTTTCCCTCAATTTAATTTAATATACTAACATTCATAGACATGGCACTACCGGGAGTAGACTGATATAATAATCATTAAGTTTAGAAATTGCACACTCTAATTTTGGAAACGTCACCAAATTTTTTTTTTTTTGTATTTTTAGGGCTGCACTCACAGCATTTGGAGATTCTCAGGCTAGGGGTCTAATTGGAGTGGTTGCTGCCAGCCTACGCCAGAGCCATAGCAATGCCAGATCTGAGCCACATCTGCAACCTACACCACAGCTCACGGCAATGCCAGATCCTTAACCCACTGAGCGAGGCCAGGAATCTAACCCGCAACCTCATAATTCCTAGTAGGATTCATTTCTGCTGCACCACAGCGGGAACTCCACCAATCTGATTTCATAGAAGAGTATCTAGATTTATATGTCAAGGCATCCTGTTGGGAGAAATATTCTCACGTTTGGAAAGTACAACGGCCATCACAAATATTACAGGCGAGGACACCTGTTTGTGTAAAGAACTCTTGGACTGGCTCTGAAAGAATCTTCTCTTAATTTCTCTTTAAAAAAAAAAAGGCTTATTTACTTACTTATCTATTATTTATTTATGCATTTTACTGGATTAGAGTTGACTTACAATGCCTCATTAGTTTCAGGTGTACAGCAAAGTGAATCTGTTATACACATACCTCTAGCCATTCTTTTTCCCCCATATAGGTTTTTACAGAGTATGGAGTAGGTTTTCCTGTGCTATAAAGACAGCTTTATTGAAGTACAATTTACATGCCATAAACACCACCATACCATAAGGGTACAGTTGGCAAGTTTTAGTGAATTTATACATGTTTTTAAAATATATTTTATTGGGGAGTTCCCGTTGTAGCTCAGGGACTAATGAATCCGACTAGGAACCATGGGGTTGCAGGTTCAATCCCTGGCCTTGCTCAGTGGGTTAAGGATTCAGCATTGCCGTGAGCTGTGGTGTAGGTGGCAGACGTGGCTCAGATCCCGTGTTGCTGTGGCTGTGGTGTAGGCCAGCAGCTATAGCTCCGATTCAACCCCTAGCCTGGGAACCTCCATATGCCTCAAGTGCAGCCCTAGAAAAGGCGAAAAGACAAAAATAAAATAGAATAATATTTTATTGACGTATAGTTGATTTACCATGTTGTGTTCATTTGCTGTACAGTAAAGTGATTCCGCTATACATATATACACATATGTATACATTCTTTTTCATATTCTTTTCTATTACGGTTCATCACAGGATATCGAACATAGTTCCCTGTGCTATACAGTAGGACTTTGTTGTTTATCCATTCTGTATATAATAGCTTACACCTGCTAACCCCAACCTCCCACTCCATGCCCCCTCTGACACCCTTCCCCTTGGCAACCACAAGTCTGTTGTCTACGTCTCTGAGGGTTTCTGTTTCATAGATAAATTCATTTGTGTCATACTTTAGATTCTACATATAAGTAGCATTATATGGTATTTGTCTTTCTCTTCCTGACCTACTTCACTTAGTGTGATAATCTCTAGGTCCATCCACATTACTGCGAATGGCATTATTTCATCTTTTTTGCGGCTAATATTCCATTGCACACATGTACCACATCTTCTTCATCCATTAATCTGTGGATGGATATTTAGGTTCTTTCCATGTCTTGGCTATTGTAAATAGTGCAGCTATGAACATTGAGGTGCATGCATCTTTTTGAATTAGCGTTTGCTCTGGATATATGCCCAGGAGTAGGATTGCTGGACCATATGGTAGCTCTGTTTTAAGTTCTCTGAGGAAACTTCATACTGTTTTCCGTAGTTGCTACACCAATTTACAGTGAATTTATACATTTCTGAACCACCACAGCAATCCAGTTTCCCAACACATTTTTCCGCCCCAAAAGCAACTTTGCCTGTTTGTTCTCTGTTCCCACCTGGGACCCCAGGCAACCTCTGAGCAACTTGTCTCTGTAGTTTTGCCTTTGCTGGAAATTTCATATAAATGGGATCAACGAGGATGTGGTCTTTGTGTCTTACCACTATCACTCAGTGAAAACTTTCTCCATCCATCCAGGCTGATGTGTAGATTGGTAGTAGGTCCCTCGTACCTGCTGGGTGGCATTCCATTGGGTTGATCCTTTTAATGTCTCGATGGCTGCCTTTACTCGCTGAAACAGAATGTTTTCACATTGGCGTGGTTGGAACTTTTCCCTGACTAGAAACTCGAACACTGGACAATTCCTCCCCGTCTCTGTGCCGTCCAGTGGGGAAGTTTACACACCGTTTTGAGCGTGCAAGTTGGCAGAGAATGAGAGAGGACGGTTCTCATGTGGGTTAAACACTCAGCTCACGTACGTAGATTTCAAATAAAGATACCTATTTTTCAGTGAAAAACCATTATACATCTTTTTAAAAAGAAATATATATATATATATATATATATATATATATAAATGGCTGCACCTGCAGCATATGGAAGTTTCCGAAGCTGGGGGTTGAATAGGAGCTGCAACTGAGGCCTACTCCACAGCCACAGCAACGCCAGATCCAAGCCACATCTGCAGCCTACACTGCAGCTTGCAGCAATGTTGGTTCCCTAACCCACTGAGCAAGACCAGGGATCGAACCAGCATCTTCATGGATACTATGCTGCATTCTTACCCGGCCGAGACACAACGGGAACTCAAAATATTTCTGTTTGTTTTTTTTTTTAAATCAACAGGAATTTTAATATGTTTAAAAATATTTATTTGACATAAGGGAAGTCAATTTTTTAAAGGAATAGAAAATGTACATTCATGATATGACCCCTAAGCATTGCAAACAGTCCTAGTCTTTTTACTTTTTATGATTTTTATTTATTCCATTATCATTGTTTTACAGCATTCTGTCAATTTCTACTGTGACCCAGTCATACATATGTATATACATAGTCTTTTTTTGCATTATCCTCCTACACGTACAAGATCTAACTGTTAATGCAGATTTTATCTGAAACCCGCTAGTGTCATTTACCCGGTAATGCCACTGATAATACGGCTGTGAGCCTGATCACATATTTCACAAGATGATCAATGGAAAACTATGCGCTGAGTGCAAGTACACCAGTCTGTGGCCCTCAGGTTTTCCAGTTACCTTAATTCTTGGGTTGTCAGTAACGCACTGCAGCTTCTCAACCTGGTAAAAACGTGATATTCTGTGAACGGGCTCCATGAATCTATTTTTGAGTGCATATTCTCTGGTTCAAATATCTTTGCATGTGTATTGCTTTGGAAATAGTCTCTCGGCTTCCGAAGCATTCTCCAAACCCTTTCTGACATACCAACATTCCGGGATATTTGAGGAAAAGCTGCAGCTCTCTCGCCACAATCCAGTTCCGGCTGCACAGCTGAGTGGCCCAACGAGGAAAGAGCATCTAGTGGTTTGAAGAATTTAGTTCAGGCGGCCGTGGGGGTCTTTATTTTTAACAGTATGATTAAAGAGTATTTTTGACAGCACAGGAAATTAGACATATGTTTACCAAGTGCTTCTTCTGAAAGGGGCACAATGCTAGGGTATAAAGCGATGATTTCTAGACTTCATTCATTAAAAAGAAATTTCCTCACTAATTCTGTGCTAAGACCACGAGCAGATACAAAATCTTATCTTTGAGGAATGGACAACCACACGAGATGTGTTTTCGGTGTTATTCTTCAGCAGATTAGTGTTTGCTGATGAACTTTGGGCATCGACATGTTCTTCCTTTGGTTTGGTTTGGCTCAGCAGGAAAATAGTTTCTGCATTATTCCGGAGACAGAAATCTTTTGCTTCACTAGAATACAAGTTTCTTTTCAATCAGAAGAGCACAGGTTAGGTGGATTCAATTGTTTTCTGAGGGCTCATCTAAACATGTCTGCAGCTTATGAGATTTTTCATCTTTTTTTTTTCTTTTTTTTTTGGTCTTTTTAGGGCTGCACCTGCTGGCATATGGACGTTCCCAGGCTAGCAGTCGAATCAGAGCTGTTGCTGCCAGCCTACGCCACAGCCACTGCAACGCCAGATCTGAGCCAAGTCTTCCACCTACATCACAGCTCATGGCAACACTGGATCCTTAACCCACTGAGCAAGGTCAGGGATTGAACCCGCATCTTCATGGCTACTAGTTGGATTTGTTTCTGTTGAGCCACGATGGGGAATCCCCATTTTTTTTTTCAATTAAAAATAATTTTTTTTTGCCACACCAGCGGCATGCAGAAGTTCCCAAACTGAGGGTTGAATCCACAGTAGCGACCCCAGCCACAGCCGCGACAATGCCAGATCTTTAACCACTAGGCTGCCAAGGAACTCTGAGATCTTTCATCTTAACCTTGATGATGGAAACTTCTGTACCCCTCACAGAAGACATGTGGGATGTTCAGAAGAATCTCTGACCCAGGCGCCAGGACAACCCGGGTGCTGATTCTGGCTTTGCTGCTCATTGGCACGGCGACCTTTGGATCTACTTTGATTTCCCTGGGGCCTTGATTACTTCCTCTGGAGGAAACTCACGTCAATAAGTTCTTAGGTTCCTGGAGTTCCCATTGTGGGTGAAGAACCCGACGTAGCCCTGAGGACTCGGGTTCCATCCCCGGGCTCACTCAGTGGGTTAAGGATCCAGTGTTGCTGCAAGTTGTGGTATATCTCATGGACTTGGCTTGGATCTGGCATTGCTGTGGCTGTGGTGTAGGCCAGCAGCTGCAGCGCCAACTTGACCCCTACCTAGCCTGGGAACCTCCATATGCCACGAGTTAGGCCCTAAAAAGGAAAAAAAAAGAGGGGCTTGGGACAGAGCTCAGCCATCTGGTCAGTCAGCATTACTATGTGATGGAGCCTCAGTGAAAACTCTGGACTCAAAGTGTTTGGCCTTCCCTGGCTGGCAGTGTTCCAGATGTGTTGTCATACATCCATGCCAGAATGGAAACACATCCACGACCGCACAGGGAGGGGACAAGGGAAGCTCCATGTTGGCTACTTTCCTGGACTCAGCCCTGTGTGCTTCTTCCCTTGGCTAATTTTAAACTCTATCCTTTTGCTGTCATAAACTATAACCATGGGTAGGACTGTTTTCAGTGAATTCTGTGAGACTTTCCAACAAATTACTGAAACAGACATGGAGGCATTATTCTGGGCAGCCAAACACCAAGCTTTGAAAAACAAACAAACAAACGGAATTTCTACGACTACAGAAGAAGGGGAGGACTTCTGCTGGGGGCGTCGAACATGCCTTCCACAGTTCCTGACTGAATCTCTACGACCGCATGTACATTTTCAGAGAATGGACTCAATTCCCATGCAAGTGTGCTTGCTTCCAGCAGGCAGACAGTTTTTGCCTAATTGCTGCTGGTCTCGTGCAGATCTTTGGAGAAATACAACAAGCATCCTCTGTGCGGCCCCAAGACAGCAATATTCCCTTAGGGGAAAAAAATAAGGGTCACAGAAATACTTTCCATGGAAGAACAGGACATGGAAGTTTGACGGTTCCAGAAATAAACAGTTTTCCCTTCTGAAGCTTAGAGTGCAGCGAATGATCTACTGATTTTCAGTGGCTGGATCATTGGCCTCTTCCTGAAAGGGGTGGGGTGGGGGTGCCATCTCAGAGAGGAAGGAAAGCTCCAGAGCATGAAGAACCAGGAAGGGGACTGGACTTCCCTGTGCTGACCATATGTTTCATCAAGGCCACATGGCCACACCGGATGGGAATGGAAGTTTGAATGAGACGTGGGACCCTGACCTCTCCTCTATAGGGAGAACCCGTCTCACTCTCCCAGCTCAGTCCCTTCAGTCGTCAACCAAAATGAGGCCAGCTCCTAGAATGTTCTCTGTTGGCCCACTTCCTTCCATCCTACCTTATCACTATGATCATTGTCCAGCTACTACTGTCTCTTGCGGAGATTACTAGAAACATCTCCTGAGATGTTTAGTGAGATATTTCTCTCCAACATAGTCTGCATGTCACATCCTTAAGGATCTTTTTTTTTGTCATTTGTCTTTGTAGGGCCGCACCCATGGCATATGGAGTTTCCCAGACTAGGGGTCTAATCAGAGCTATAGCTGCTGGCCTATGCCAGAGCCACAGCCATGTGGGATCCGAGCCTCATCTGTGACCTACACCACAGCTGACTGGCAACACTGGATCCTTAACCCACTGATCGAGGCCAGGGATCAAACCTGCAACCTCATGTTTCCTAGTCGGATTTGTTAACTACTGAGCCACGAAGGAAACTCCGGGAAGGATCTTTCTAAAGTGAACAGCTGGTCTACCTCATGTTCTAGGTGGAATGGTGTCCCTCCCAAAAAAGATATGCTAACCCCTAGTTGCTCAGAATGAGACTTTATTTGGAGGTAGGGTCTTTAGAGAAAGAATCAGGTGAGACGGGGTCATTTGAGTGAACCCTACAGTAACTCTTATTGCTCTGCTGGAATTGCTTGTTCAACCATCTCTCTTCTCTTTTAGGCTGTAAACTACATGAAGGGAAAACTCTAACGGTTTTGTTCTCTTGTGAGTCTTGTGAGATTTAGCATAATTAGCATAATTTAGCATAATTCCTAAGTGGCACCCAGTAAATCAATGGAAGAGTAATATGGGTTCTCTATTTCGATTTTCACCCGCAACTTTTTTCTTGGCTTTTTGTCTTTTCAGGGCTGCACCTGTGGCATATGGTGATTCCCAGGCTAGGGGTTGAATGGGAGCTGTAGCCTCTGGCCTACACCACAGCCACAGCAACACGGGATCGGAGCCGTGTCTGTGACCTCTACCACAGTTCGTGGCAATACTGGATCCTTAACCCACTGAGCGAGGCCAGGGATTGAACCTGCGTCCTTATGGGTCCTAGTTGGGTTTCCTAACCACTGACCCATGACAGGAACTTTTCACCCCCAACTTTATTTTAAAACTTTCAACATAGAGAGGAAGTGAAAAAATTGTACAGTAAACAGGCATATGTCTACCACCGAGATTCTGGAATGAACACTTGGCTATAACTGATTCGTCACATGTCTTTCACCAATCTTAATTTTTTTTTTTAGTTTTTTTGTTTGTTTTCATTTTTGGCATGTGGAAATTCCCCAGCCAGGAGCTCCAACCCGAGCCACAGCAGCAATCCAGTGGATAACACTAGATCCTTAACCCGCTGTGTCACTAGGGAACTCCTTTATTGTCTTTTTAATACCAAAAATGTTTATTATGTAGTACTCACCAATTTGTCTATTTGAGAGATATTCATGAGAGATATTTAAATCATCTTCCCAATAAATGGTAAGGATCTTCTGTAATGAAGAAAACCCAGTAATGAATAAATTAATCTTGTGTATAACCTAACTCCATCCTGGATTTCAGTTACCAAAGGCGATAATCTCTGTGTTTGGCTTAAGATCATTTAAACCCGTTTCTGGCTCTTGCAGTTGAAAGACCCCTGACTCTGTTCTTATCAATTTCCTTTTTTTTTTTTTAATTTAATAACTAGTTCTTTTTAAGAGTAAATACTTGAAAATTGATGGTAAATATTTTTGAAATAATGTATATTTATGAGAAGAGCTAAAAAGAACAATAGGTACCCATATCCCTAATCACCCTAGTACAGACACTGTTAATATCCCAGGAGCATTTCTTTTTTTTTTGTCTTTTTGCCATTTTTTGTCTTTTTTTTTTGTCTTGGGCCGCTCCTGCGGCATATGAAGGTTCCCAGGCTAGGGGTCGAATTGGAGCTGCAGCCTCTGGCCTAGGCCAGAGCCACAGCAACGTGGGATCCGAGCCGTGTCTGCAACCTACACCACAGCTCACGGCAAAGCCGGATCCTTAACCACTGAGCAAGGCCAGGGATCGAACCTGCAACCTTATGGTTACTAGTCAGATTCATTAATCACTGAGCCACGACGGGAACTCCCAGGAGCATTTCTTAGTCTGCCAGGCTTTCTGTGCTTTTTCGGTTTGTTCAATTAATTAATTATTTCCCTTTTGGCTGCCCTGAGGCTTATGGAGTTCCCGGCGCAGGGATCAGATCCAAGACACAGTTGCCCCGATGCATGCCACAGCTGCAGATATGCTGGATCCTTTAACCCAAGGTACCGGGCCAGGGATCGAACCTGCCTCCTGAGCGGCAGAGACGCCTCCGATCCTGTTGCACCACAGCTGGGAACTTGGCCTGTTGAATTTAGAGACTTATGTTGCGTATATCCTTTTGTTTGCCTGTTTTTCACAGCTATAATCATGTCATAGCTAAAATTCTGAATTCCTTTTTAATTTTTATTTTTATTTTAGCACAACCACTTTCTGTGTTAGAATATGATTGGCTGAACTATATTATTGAATTTTGAAGGCAATTTATGGAAATATAATTTATATAAAATAAAACACACCCACCATATGTATACACAGTTTGATGAATTTTAACAAAAGGATAATCTGCGTAACTATCTCCCATTCAAGATATAGATACTTTCCTTCTGTTTAAAAAGTACCCTCCTTTCTCTCAGAGTCCATCACCCAACCACTTCACAGGTTTCCACTAATCCATTTTATATCATTATTGATTAGTTTGCCTGCTTGGAACTTAAGTATGTGGCCTTATGGGCTTATTATTATTTTTTTTTTTCTTTTTGCGGCCACACCTGCCAGGCATATGGAAGTTCCCAGGGCCAGGGGTCGAATCAGAGCTACAGCTGCAGCCACAGCCACAGCAACACTGGATCTGACCTATGGCGCGGCTTAAGGCAACACTCCTTAACCCATTGATCGAGGCCGGGGATCAAACCCACATCCTCATGGACACTAGGTCTGGGCCTTAACTTGCTGAGCCACAACGGGAATTCCTTATGGCTGGCTTCTTCTATGCAGCCTATCTTGGGGTTCATTCATGCTGCTGTGTGTATCAGTAGCTTGTTTCTTTGTATTGATAAGTAGCGTTCTACGCTGTGGCTATACTACTCTTTGTTCACCACTTGATGAATATTTGAGTTGTTTCTAGTTTTTATCTATTATGAATAATGCTACTATGAACATACAAGTTTTTGTGTGGACATCTTTTCATTGTCTTTTTTTTTTTTGGTCTTTTTGCCTTTTCTAGGACCACTCCCACAGCATACGGAGGTTCCCAGGCTAGGCGTCTAATTGGAGCTGTAGCCGCCAGCCTACACCACAGCTACATCCACGTGAGATCCAAGCTGTGTCTGCGACCTACACCACAGCTCATGGCAAGGCCGGATCCTTAACCCACTGAGCAAGGCCAGGGAGCAAACCTGCAACCTCATGGTTCCTAGTCAGATTCATTAACCACTGAGCCATGATGGGAACTCCTATTGCATACATTTTTTAATTAGCTCGTCCATTTTTACCAAAAAGGCTACTGAGGTTGTTGAATGGGATTGCATTGAGTGGCAGAATGGACATCTTAATAATATTGTCTTGTACTCTTAAACATAGAATATTTCTCTAGGAATTTAGATCTTCTTTTATTTCTTTTAGCACAACTGTAATTTTAGTAGCTGATAATTTCTCACTGATTTGAAGGTATAGTTTTCCAAACTATGTCTGTTTTGTCAATTAGTTGTTTCCAACTTTTCATTACTAATGATACACTGTGAATAGCATGATATTTAAGTTTTTTCTTCAAATTTAGGATTTAAAAAAATTTTTTTTTTTAGGGCTGCACCCTCGGGATATGGAGGTTCCTAGGCTAAGGGTCGAATTGGAGCTGAAGTCTACGTCCTACGCCACAGCTCATGGCAACACCGGATCCTGAACCCACTGAGTGAGGCCAGGGATCAAACCCACATCTTCATGGAACCTAGTCGGGTTTGTTAACCACTGAGCCACTAAGGGAACTCCTAGGATTATTTTCTTTCAATAGACTCAGAGCAGTCAGATTACTGGGCCAACGAACATCAACATTTAAAAAACTTTGGGGAGTTTCCCTCGTGGCTCAGCGGAAACAAATCTGACTAGCATCCATGAGGATACAGGTTTGATCCCTGGCCTCGCTCGGTGGGTTAAGGACCTGGTGTTGCCATGAACTTGAATGTAGGTCACAGATGCGGCTTGGATCTGGCGTTACCACTGTGGTGTAGGCCAGCGGCTACAGCTCCAATTCAGTCCCTAGCCTGTGAACCTCCACATGCCTCAGAGGAGGCTCTAAAAAGCAAAAAAAAAAAAAAAGAAGAAAGAAAGAAAACAGACAAAACAACTTTGGTATATATTGCCAATTTTTTTCTATTTGTGCTGTACCTTTCCCATTGCCATCATAAATGAATAAAGATGTTCATTTCACCTCTTATCTGCCAATATTGAGTGTGTGCTTTTGTTTTTTCGTTTTTGCTAAATTAACCTCTGAAATGGAAGCTTCTGACTAGCATTTCTTTGGGTTTTTTAAATTGAAATTAAACATTTTTTGCATATACCTTCTTACTACTTAATTTCCTCTTTGGCAAAAGTTATTCATATCCTGTTTTAGAGTTCTTCTTACAGATTTGATAATCAGAATTCTAAGAATGACCCCAGTGACGTTCACCCTTGTATAATTTCCTCCCTTTTGAGTGTGGGTAGAAACTACGAAGATGAGGAAATATCCCTCCCAGGATAATGTCGTTTCGTGGCATGGTTAACCATAAAACACGGAGATTGTCCGGGGGGGACTTAACTGAATATCATAAGCGCTTCAAAAGCAGAAATTTTTCTTTGACTGGTAGTAGAAAGGGGTTCAAGGAGATTCAAAGCAGGAGAAAGATTCGATGCGCTGTTGCTGGCTCTGAAGATGGAGAGGTCCCCATGCAAGGCAGGAGATCTCTAAGACCAGGGGATGCTCCTTGCTCACCGTCCCACAATCACAGGACCTGAATTCTGCCAATAACCTGAATGAGCCTCGAGGGAGATGTTACAAAGCCTCTGGATAATAGCTCAGCCTAGCAGACACCTGGATTTCAACCTTGCAAGACTCTAAGCAGAGAACCCCATTGAGCCCACCCAGACTCAATGACCGAAGGAGCTGTGAGCCAGTAAATGGAGGTTGTTTCAAGTTCCTGGAACAGATAGAGAAAACTAACACATCCTGACGATACAGTCAAGATAAGATCTTTGCTTGCAATTTTTTTTTTTTTTGTCTTTTGTCATTTTAGGGCTGCACCTGCGACATATGGAATTTCCCAGCTAGGGGTCAAATCAGAGCTACAGCGGCCAGCCTACACCACATACACAGCAACGCCAGATCTGAGCCACGTCTGCGACCTACACCACAGCTCATGGCAACACCGGGTCCTTAACCCACTGAGCGAGGCCAGGGATCAAACCCACATCCTCATGGATGCTAGTCAGGTTTGTTAACCGCTGAGCCACGACGGGAACTCCCTGCTTGTAATATTTGTTGCATATCTTTTCCAATATATTCTCTCCTTTTTATTATGGTTTTCTCCAGGTATAGTAAAAATCTATATGTATTAAATTGAATCTCTTTCCCCATCGTGAAATTTCCCTATCAGTCAATTTCCAGTTAGAAAGTCTTTTCATATCTACCTTAACCCCACTGAAGTTTTTTGTTCTTCTTTTTGTTTTTTTTTTATTAGGGCTGCACCCAGGCTAGGAGTCAAATCGGAGCTGAAACTGCTGGCCTAAGCCACAGCCACAGAAATGCCAGATCTGAGCCGCATCTGCAACCTATCCTGCAGCTCCTGGCAAAGCCGATCCTTAAACCACTGAGTGGGGCCAGGGATCCAACCTGCATCCTCTTGGATACTAGTTGGGTTTGTCACAGCTGAGCCACACTGGGAACCCCCCCCCCCACTGAAATTTTAAAAATTCAATTATATTTTGTAGCTCTTCTGTGTGGTGGTTTTTTGTTTTGTTTTGTTTGTTTTTAATTAAAAATTGAGTTTTCTGATGACCTAGTGGTTAATGATTCGGTGTTATCACTGGTGTAGCTCAGGTTCAAAGCCTGGCCTGGGAACTTCCTCATGCCATGGGTGCGGTCAAAAAAATTTGTTGTTGTTGTTGTTGTTTTGTTTTTACTGAACTAAAACATTTACAGGTTCCAAGTCAATATTCTCTGGCCTTCTACGGTACATTCAGAGACGTCTAGTTTCCATCTCTGTCTCCCCCACTTTGATTCGTCTTTCCCCTTATTGAAGGTAAGCATGATTTGGTCATCCATCTATTGCTGTACCACAAGCCATCTCAAAACTTAATGGCTTAAAACTATATGGGAGTTCCCATCGTGGCACAGTGGTTAACGAATCCGACTAGGAACCATGAGGTTGCGGGTTCGGTCCCTGCCCTTGCTCAGTGGGTTAACGATCCGGCGTTGCCGTGAGCTGTGGTGTAGGTTGCGGACGCGGCTCGGATCCCGCGTTGCTGTGGCTCTGGCGTAGGCCGGTGGCTCCAGCTCCGATTCAACCCCTAGCCTGGGAACCTCCATATGCCGTGGGAGCGGCCCAAGAAATAGCAAAAAAAAAAAACAAAAAAAACAAAAAAACTATAGCCATTTTTTTTTTTTTTTTTTGGTCAAGCCCATGGCATGAGATAGTTCTCAGGCCAGGGATCAAATCCTCAACACAGCAGTGACCTGAGCCACAGCAATGACAATACAGGATCCTTGACCACTAGGCCACCAGGAACTCTGAAAACAATCATCATTGTATTATTTCTCATTCAGTTCTGTGGGTTGACGGGGGTTCAGCTAAGGGACTCTTCAGCGGGTCTGGCTTGTGTCATTCACGTGGCTGCCGTCAGATGGCAGTGGGGGTGAAACGGCTAAGGCGGCTTCATTCACCTGGGGGGCCCTGGAGGGAATGGCAGGAAGGCTGGTCTTAGAACCTGGGGGCTCTTTGTAGCCCCTCAACCTGGCTTCTCCACCAGGATCTTGGGACATCGTACATGGTTCTCAGAGCTCTCAAAACACAAAAGCAGAAGTTGCCAGGCCTTTTTAAGGCTTAGGCCCAGAACCTTCACCTCATGCTACTGGTAAAAGTAAGTTACATGTGCTAATACCCCCAAACATGGCCCGGGCCCCCTTTCCCACCTGTTCGCTTCTTCTTGGGATTTTCCTGGCTATTCTTGCTCATTTATTATTATAAATAAATGTTATATTCAATCGGCATGGCTCCAGGAATAAAAAGAAGATGGTATGTTTATTGACACGGCTTTAAACTTATAAATTAAGTAGGGGGGGATTAATATTTTGATAATGTTGAAACTTCCTATCCAAGCACACAATACACATTTCCTTCCACTCAAATTATGTTAGATTTCTTGCAAGACATTTATAGTTTGGAGTTCCTGCTGTGGCGCAACGGGGTGGGTGGTGTCTTGGGAGCCTTGGGACGCAGGTTCTATCCCTGGTCCAGCACAGTGGATTAGGGATCCAGTGTTGTTGCAGCTGTGGCTGGGATCTGGTCCCTGGCCTAGGAACTCCATATGCCATGGAGCAGCCAAAAATTTTTTAAAAAAAAAGAAAAGAAAGAAAAGGAAAAAAGACATTAATAGTTTTACTCACACAGGTTTTTCACATTTTCAAAAAGTCTATGCCTGGGAGTTCCCATTGTGGTGAAGCAGAAACAAATCTGACTAGGAACCATGAGGTTGCGGGTTTGATCCCTGGCCTTGCTCAGTGGGTTAACGATCCGGTGTTGCCGTGAGCTGTGGTGTAGGTCGCAGACGCGGCTCGGATCCTGCGTTGCTGTGGCTCTGGCATAGGCCGGGTGCTACAGCTCCGATTGGACCCCTAGCCTGGGAACCTCCATATGCCGCAGGTGCAGCCCTAAAAAAAAGAAAAAAAAAGTCTATGCCTCACTTGTTTTATTATTTTCTGAACTCTTTAATCAATCTACGTTTGGGGGGGTTGGAGGGGATAGGAGGACTTAGAGTGGGATAGCAAAATCCAGACGAATTTTTCTTCTAGATATCAAGTCATTTAGTCTATCTACATCATTTGCTGAATAATCCTCTGTTCCCTATAGATTTGTGGTAACTTTTATCATATATAAAAACCTTATACACTAATATATTGGGATCTATTCTGAGCTAGCCGGTCCAATTGATCTTATGCCAGAATGATGTGCTTTTAACTCTTATAGCTTTACTATGTTTTGTGCTAAATAGGGTTCGCTTCCCTCAATTAACTTTTTTTTTCTGGTTTTAATTATTATTGTTGTTATTCCCCAATACAATTTTTTTCCTACTGTACAGTGTGGTGACCCAGTTACACCTACATGTGCACATTCTATTTTCACACATTATCATGCTCCATCATAGTTCCCAGTGCTACACAGCAGGATCTCATTGCTTATCCATCCCAAAGGCAATAGTTTGTATCTATTAACCCCAAGCTCCCCAACCACCCCACTCCCTCTCCCTTCCCCTTGGCAACCACAAGTCTATTCTCCAAGTCCATGATTTTCTTTTCTGTGGAAAGGTTGATTTGTGCCGTATATTAGACTCCAGATAGAAGTAATATCATATGGTATTTGTCTTTCTCTTTCTGACTTACTTCACTCAGGATGAGAGTCTCCAGTTCCATCCATGTTGCTACAAATGGCATTATTTCATTCTTTTTTATGGCTGAGTAGTATTCCATTGTGCATATATACCACATCTTCCTAATCTAATCATCTGTCAATGGACATTTAGGTTGTTTCTATGTCTTGGCTATTGTAAATAGAGCTGCAATGAACACGTGGGTATATGTGTCTTTTTTAAGGAAAGTTTTGTCTAGATATATGCCCAAGAGTGGGATTGCTGGGTCATATGGTAGTTCTGTGTATAGATTTCTAAGCTGTCTCCATACTGATCTCCATAATGGTTGTACCAGCTTACACTCCCACTAACAGTGCAGGAGAGTTCCCTTTTCTCCACACCCCCTCCAGCATTTATTATTTGTGGACTTATTAATGATGGCCATTCTGACTGGTGTGAGGTGGTATCTCATGGTAGTTTTGATTTGCATTTCTCTTATAATCAGCGATGTTGAGCACTTTTTCATGTGCTTGTTGGTCATCTGTATATCTTCCTTGGAGAAATGTCTATTCAGGTCTTTTGCCCATTTTCCATTGGGTTGTTGGCTTTTTTGCTGTTGGGTTATATAAGTTGTTTGTATATTTTAGAGATTAAGCCCTTGTCCATTGCATCATTTGACACTTTATCCCATTCTGTAAGTTGTCTTTTTGTTTTCTTTTTGGTTTCCTTTGCTGTGCAAAAGCTTGTCAATTTGGTTAGGTCCCATTGGTTTATTTTTAGCTTTTATTTTTATTTTTTGGCTTTTTGCTATTTCTTTGGGCTGCTCCCGCGGCATATGGAGGTTTCCAGGCTAGGGGTCGAATTGGAGCTGTAGCCCCTGGCCTACGCCAGAGCCACAGCAACGCCGTGTCTGCAACCTACACCACAGCTCAGGGCAACGCCAGATCGTTAACCCACTGAGCAAGGGCAGGGACCGAACCCGCAACCTCATGGTTCATGGTCAGATTCGTTAACCACTGTGCCACGACGGGAACTCCCCCATTGGTTTATTTTTGCTCTTATTTCTGTTGCTTTGGGAGACTTGGCCTGAGAAAATATTCATAAGATTGATGTCAGAGAATGTTTTGCCTTTGTTCTCTTCCAGGAAGTTGATAGTGTCTTGTCTTATATTTAAGTCTTTAAGCCACCTCAATTAACTTTTTAAAAAGTTATATTATTGTTTTAGCGTTCATTATTTTTCAGAATAACTTTAACATCATTTCATTAAATTTCCTTATTAAAATTATATCAAGAGGAACTAACTAAGCCAAAAAATTAATTTTAGGAGTTCCCTGGTGGCTCAGTGGGTTAAGCATCTGGCATTGTCACTGCTGTGGCTCGGGTCAGTGCTGTGGCCCAGGTTCAGATGCTGTGGGCACAGCCAAAAAAATAATAATAATAATTAAAAATAAAAATTAATTTTATAAGACTGAGCATTTAAAAGTATTTAGATTTCCAAATCAGCAGTACTATACATCTATTTTCATAATTCATAGATCTTAATTCAGCCTTATAGTTTTATTCATGTCACTCAAATATACATTACCTTCAATTTATTCCAAGTATTTTATATTTTTATTGCTATTGAGAATACAATCCCTATGTTCATTTTATTTTCTAACTGATTATTGCTGTTAAATAGAAATGCCTATTGATTTTTGTATATGTAGCTGTTTTAAAATTCACAGGCACAACATATAAATGGCCAAAAAAGTAACAGCCTTCATTTCTCTATAAATTAACTCAGTTTAGCTCTCCAGCAATAATTTCTGCTGAGGGCAGGGGAAAAAAAAAATCAATCTTATTACTTAGTTGGAACTCAACTGATAGTTTTTCCTTCTCTCTTCCCATGCCTATTGTCCTTGCCTTCTCTCTGAAGTTTTCTACCTGGGATGGGAGAGGCACATGTTTGGAAAATGCCAGATATCTTGGCCAACGTCCCAGTTGGAGTAATTTGCAGTCCCTGTCAGCCCAGACAGCACCATGCTAGAGGGATTCTCTCCATTGCTGACTCAGCCTGCAGCTCACCGTGGCTGCATCTGCTACTTTTCTGCTCCTTCACATGCACTCAGTCTCTGAGTTTTCTATCATTTTCTACAGCTTTGTCCAACCCCAGCCCGAAGTGGGCTGTCATTTCAGAGGACAGGCAGCCAGATCTAACCCCAGGGGCTTTTTTGATTCATTCTCCTTTCATACCCCTTCTTCTAGACCAGACACATTTCATCTCTTTATCACACTTTTATTTTAATTTTTTTATTTTTTATTTGTTTTTTTAAGGGCTGCACTGGCAGCATATGGAGGTTCCCAGGCTAGGGGTCTAATCGGAGCTATTGCTGCCAGCCTACGCCACAGCCACAGCAACACCAGATCCAAGCCGTATCTGTGATCTATACCACAGCTTACGGCAATGCAGGATCCTCAACTCACTGAGTGAGGCCATGGATCGAACCCACAACCTCATGGTTCCTAGTGGGATTTGTTTCCACTGCGCCACAATGGGAACACCTTATCACACTTTTGTTGTGATTCAGAGTATACAGTTGATGAAGGGAGTGCTGGGGGGCACTTACTAGGAATTACAAGGTATAAAAAATACCGTAGCTGGAGTTCCTGCTGTGGCGCAATGGGATTGGTGGTGTCCTGGAAGTGTTAGGATTCAGTTTCAATCCCTGGCCCAGCACAGTGGGTTAAGGACTCAGCATTGCCACAACTGCAGCTAGGATCTGATCCCTGGCCCTGGGAAATCCATATGCCAGGAGGTGGACAGAAAAAAAAAATTTAGCTAATAGTTTAAAAATATTCTCCTGCTGCTTATATTCATCTTGTCTTCTTTTTCTATGGAATTCAAAGACACATAGAAATCGGAGAGAGAGTGTAATGAAACTCCATGTCCCCATCACCCAGCTTCAGTAATTATCACCATCTGTTTCAACAATCATCCTGCCCAATCACAACTCCTCCCTTCTTCCTTCTGTCCCTCCTCCTGGAGTTATTTTGTAGCAAACCCCAGATTTCATATCATTTCACTCCTGGCCAAAATCTCAAACCCTTTTTCTAATAATTTTTCAGAGGATTCTTCCTTTGGCTGTACCCCATAGGTTTTGATCTGAAGCATAGACACCTTGTTATTTTTAGTTGGTTATTTACTCTTTGACCTAATGTATTTTGGGAAAGTATGTGTTAATCTCCAAATGGTTAAAGTTTTGGTAAAGTACCAGTACTATACTTAATTGAATTTGAGAGTTTCTTTATGGCCTAGTATAAAACCAACTCTTATAAATGCATCATGGCCACTCGAAAAGGTGAATTCCCTGGGATTCCATCTTATTTGTTAATTGCTCCTATTAGTTGTTTTGTTAAAATCCTCTATGTCTTTATTTTTGTTTTTTGGGTTTTCAAATTTGTTTTGGTCTTTTTAGGGCCACATCCTTGGCATATGGAAGTTCCCAGGCTAGGGGCCGAATTGGAGCTGCAGCTGCCTGCTTATACCACAGCCACAGCAGCATGGGATCTGAGCTGCATCTGCAACCTACGCCACAGGTGCCAGCTCCTTAACCCTCCGAACGAGGCCAGGGATCAAACCTGCAACCCCATGGATACTAGTAGGGTTCGTTACCACAGAGCCACAATGGGAACTCCTATGTCTTTATTTTTTATCCACTCAATCTTTGATAAAGTGTATTTTGTTAACATCTTTTACTTATTCTACCTGTCTATCTTTATATGCTGAAATATTTTGGAGTTCCCTAGTGGCTCACCACATGAAGGATCCGGCATTGTCACTGCTGTGGCTCCGGTTGCCCCTGTGCCACGGGTTCAATCCCTGGCCCAGGAACTTCCGCAGGCCATGGGCATGGCCAAATAAATATGTAAATAAATAAATAAATAACTATATGTTACAGGTTGAATTGTGTCCCCACCACGTTCATATGTTGAGGTTCTAACCCCCAACATCTCACAATGTGACAGAGTGGAAATTGGATCTTCACAGAGGTAATTACGTCATGATGAGATCATTAGTGTGGGCCCTGATACAATACGATGTATCTTTACAAAAAGGAACAGTGTGGAGACACACACGCCAAAGGGAGAAAGACAGGTGATGATGAGGACACACAAAAACAAGACACTGTGGAGGGACCAGGAAGAATGGCCATCTGTGAGCCCAAGAGAGGCTGCAGCTGAACCCCCCTCTCCGCCCTCAGGAGGAGTCGGCTCCGCCAACACCTTGTTCTCAGCCTTCCAGCCTCCAGAAGTTGTGAAAGAACAACTTCTGCTGTTTTAAGCCACCAGTTTGTAGTATTGCATTTTATTACAGCTGTCCTGGTAAACGAATACATTATACAATTCTGCTGTGCTTCTTTTTGGAGGGGGGTACACCAGCCGCATATGGAAGTCCCTGTGCTGGGGATTGAACCCAAGCCTCCATAGCAATCTGAGTTGCTGCAGAGACAATGCTGGGTTTTGTTTTGTTTTGTTTTTGTCTTTTTTTTTTTTTTTTTTTTTTTGCCATTTCTTGGGCCACTCCCGAGGCATATGGAGGTTCCCAGGCTAGGGGTCTAATCGGAGCTGTAGCTGCCAGCCTGTGCCAGAGCCACAGCAACACGGGATCCGAGCAGTGTCTGCAACCTACACCACAGCTCACGGCAACACCGGATCATTAACCCACTGAGCAAGGCCAGGGATCGAACCCGCAACCTCATGGTTCCTAGTCGGATTCGCTAACCACTGCACCATGACAGGAATTCCAACAATGCTGGGTTTTTAACCTACTGTGCCACAGCAGGAAGTCCTGCCATGGTTTTAATATTGGGTCTTCACAGTCAGTTGATAAATGACCCCCAATTCCTTTCTTTAATATCACCTTTGACTGTGACATTGTACCCCTGCTTGATGTCCACATTTGATTGGCAGACCTTTGCTCAGTCTTTTAATTAAGATCCCGTGCCTCCTTGCTTTAACCTCAGGCTTCTGTTGTGCCCACAGACGTCGCATGGTGATTGGTAATTGCATATGTGAGCTCTGGAATCAAAATGAATGGCTGTGGAGTTTCTGTGGTGGCTCAGCAAGTTAAGAACCCGGCTACTATCCATGAAGATGCAGATTCAATCTCTGGTCTCCCGAAGTGGGTTAAAGATCCAGCATTGCTGCAAGCTGCAGTGTAAGTGTATGTCACAGATGTGGTTCAGATCTAGCATTGCAGCTCCGATTGGACCTGTAGCCTGGGAATGTCCATACGCCACAGGTGTGGCGTAAAGAGGAGAAAAAAAAAAAAGAATGGCTGCCACTTTGTTGCTATGTGGTCTTTCGGTGCCTTTGTTTTTCCCTTTAAAAGGTGAGGAAATAACTATTCTTATAGCATAATATTATTATGGAGATGAAATAGGTTAAAATATTTAAAATGCTTAGAACAGTGCCTGCCTTACATTTTGTAGATATATGACCTCTTATGAATCCTTTCAACTTCCCTGTAATGAAGGTATTATGAGATCATTTTAGAGATGAGGAAAACTGAGGCTCAGAGAAGCTAAGTCATGAAGCCAGAGGGACAGGATTGTTGCAGGCTGGGTTGTCAGATATGCAGGCTCCGAGATGGAGACTAATATATCAGAAGCATATTAGGAGGTGAACAACAGGTGTGGAGGGGGTGAGGGTGGAAAAGACTGAACACCCTCAGTTCAGTTAACTGAACCCCCCTGCAGTTACAAGTTAAGGCTCTCCATCCAGTGGGAACTCAGTGGTTTAAGACACATCCACAATTATTTAATGCTCTTTTTGGTGGGGAGGGGGGCTACATGTGCCACATATGGAAGTTCTCAGGCTAGGGGCTGAATCGGAGCTGTAGCTGCCGGCCTACGCCACAGCCATAGCAGCTACAGCCATGAGCTGCATCTTCAACTTACACCACAGCTCACGGCAACGCTGGATCCTTAGCCCGCTGAGCAAGGCCCGGGATTGAACCTGCCTCTTCATGGAAACTAGTTGAGTTCATTATTACTGAGCCACAGCGGGAACTCCCTGATGCTCCCTTTTTAAGGCAGAGCCAAATTCCCCTTCCTTCCAGTGTGGGCTGGATTTAGTGACTCTCATCTAATGAACAGAAGAAAAACGAATGTGAGGAGTCAGAGGCTAGGCCATTCAAGGCACAGCTTACTCTCCCTGTGGGAGTGTCTGTTCTGGGAGAAGTCACCTGCCCCGCTGTGAGGACTCTCAGGCAGCCTGGGGAGGGTCCCTTGAGGTCATCAGCCCCTAGCCAGGTGAAGAAGCAATCTTCCAGCCCCAGTCAAGCCTTCGGATGACTGTAGCCTTAACATCTTGACTCCAACTACCTAAGACCTTGAACCAGCACAACCGAGTGAAGCTGCTCCTAAGTTCTTGACCTACTTTAAACTACTATATGTTGGGATAGACACTAATACTCAGAGCTTTGGTGCTATACTTGTCCTTTAAGGTCGTCCCAAACTGGGGTGAGGGAAAGAGGCCTTTGTACCCTAAATTGACTAGACATTAGATATGGGCAGTCCTATCCAAAAGGGACCATGACTTCGGGCAGTTTTCTTCAGCCTAGAACAAGTTTTGAACGGTGACTTTGCTGAGAGCTGTTGAGACCATAACACTGAGCAGCTCAGGGAACATGCCCTTTAGTCCTGGAAGAAGGGTCTGGCCAGAGCATCACAGCATCCACTAAAAGATGCTTAGTAGGGCCTCTCTTCCTGACCCAGAAAGGGCGTGAAACTCACAGCGAAAAACAACATGGGACCCCCTCTTCTATCAAAAGATGCCTACAATTGCAGCTGGACACTAAAAGCTGATCTAGCCCTGCTTCCGTGAAATACCTTCTCAATCCTCTCCTTCTCAATCTCTAGAAGAAGGCAGGGGAAGGAACAGAAGGAGGTAGCGGGCCTTGTGGAGAACACAGTGTGAGAGCCAGAACCATGAATTGCACCTTTGCACCATCACTAAGGATCTAGGGTCCCACTCAAGCCATGAGACTGACACTTTGACAGAGTCTGATTTTTAGCAATGAAATTGACCAGAATGTCCCAGTACCACCTAAGGTGTGGATAAGGGCTAGAAAGGATTCAAAAGAGAAGTGCTGGAGAAAAATGGACTGTTCTTCCATTTGGAATCCATCCCATAGAGACGGCTCAACAAACTGATTACAGCGATAATAGCTTGGAAATAAAGCTCTTTGCAGTGCACCAGCATTCCATATAGATTGTGTGCAACCTACACAAATGACTGAAATACAGCACACTTGTCCCGGAAGAACAAGAAACGTTCTGTTGCAAAATAAGTATAAAGCAGGTTTGTTGAAGCAATCAAGTTTAGAATGTGGATTCTTGTAAGGTGTTTTTTTTCCTGTTTCCTGCATTGTCTACCAAGATTGGTATTTCACCGTTTTTTGTTTGTTTGTTTTTAAGAAATGATGGGTTTGATGGAGAGGGATCCACTTCTTGAATTGCAGAGTAGGCTGTGATTATTAAGACCCTAATGAATTGTTTTAGAATTGCTGAGTTTGAGTTGCCAGGAAGCTATCCCAGACTGAGAGGGAAGCCCTGAGGCCAGAGAGGAGCTGAAAACTGAGATCTGATTATTGGAAAATATCCATGTATCAACCTTCAAAAGCTACTGTAGCTATAGCACTATCACTGTTGTCCTGTAAAACAAATTCTCAAGGGACAGGCACTCGTGATACTAACTCAGGAAATTGTGGAAAAATTCTCTTGTAACCCTACAAGTAAAGCACTTTAAAAACAAATATTGTCAACTATAACAGAAAAGACAAAAATCTTAATAAAAAAGGTAAAAGTCGAAAAAAAATACCAGAATCAAAGAATTTTTAAAAAGCAAAAAGCACTTCACTATATTTAGTTATCAAAACAAAAATTTACTTCTCTTACTGGAAAAGTCCTTGTTTAAAACACTGACAAAGGATTTTATTTCAATAAACGTAGTGTGTTGCTTAGCACCGTACTGCTGCCCTGCCTGGAGGCAATCTTTCCAGAAAGCAATGTATTTCTTGTGTTTAATTTAGCCACTCTTGCTGGGAATAAAAAGACGACGACGCGCGTCTCAGGTCTGACGTTTTCATTTCCAGGCACTGCCGGGACCCAGGGCCTGCCAGCGGCGCTTCCCCACAATCTGCGCACGAATATGAATATTCAACACCCCGTTCCAGGGCGCGCGCCGGGGGAGTACCCACAAGCCCCCGCGGCTCCCGCGGGGCGGGCGAGGTCACTCGCGCTCCCCAAGACCTTGGCCCCGGGCCCGGTGGTGGGGACGGGAGAGCCGTTCCTCTCTTCTTTGCCGGCCAGGAGTGCGGGGCCGCGGAAAGGGCAGGGAGGACCACCCGGCCCGGAACGGACATGAGGCCTTCGCCCTCAGTGCCCCCGGAAGAAAGCGGGGAAGTCGAAAGTCAACGAGAAAAAGGCGATCGGAAGGGAAGGCACTCTCAGTTATCACCGCCCTAAAGCCAACTCAATAGCGCAGCGACTCCTCGCGCCGCACAGCCTCACGGGAGCTTCAGCCGCAGAACTGGCTGCCCCGGCGACACCTCCTCGGCACCGCCCCCCACCGCGGGGCACGCCGGGAGAGCCGGGTTTCCCCCTCCCTCTAGGAAGCGGGCGAGGAGCAGGGTATTTCCGGTGTTGCGACTGTCTTACGGAAAAGGAGGGGTTAGTTCGGTCCCGCCCTCACGCCCAGCGAGGGCGGGGCGAGAAGTGACAACCCCTCGGCCTGCGCTAAGGCCCGCCCCTGCACCGGAAGGAGGAAGGCCGGGGAGGCGATGCTACGTCCGGCGCGAGGTCACGTGACGCAACTGCCGGCGGACAGGAGAAAGGGGCGGGGCTCCGGGTGGAAGGGCGTGTCGGCGCTCTACCCTCTGGTCACGCGCAGCAGGAAGTGGCGCCCGAAGCGGATTATTCGAGATGGGGACCACTCTGGACATTAAGATTAAAAGAGCAAACAAGGTGTATCATGCCGGGGTAAGTGGGGTGGACGGGCCTGCAGGTTCTGTTGTCTCCGAGGTCCGGCGCATTGCTGGGCTTTCCTGGGCGGGGCAAGGCGCGCCTCCAGGTGCGTCCCGGTCAGGTGCGTCCCGGCCAGCTGCATTCCCGCCAGGTCGGTCTCGCTAGTGCGGTTGGTTGCCGTTCGAGCGGTCCACGCCGGAATTGCTGCCTCGGCTGGGAGCGGCGCAGGGCCGAGGTGCTGGCGCTAGGTCTCCAACGCTAAGCTTGCGGCCCCTTGACCGTGCAGCTCGGCTTTGGGCCCGCGGGCTAGAGCTGTTAAGTGACCACTGAGGGCGGAGGCGCTCGGAGACCAAACGCCCCGTTCCTCACTTCTAAGGGGAATGCAAAGGTCTCATGACAGGCAGAATTAATTGGAAGCAGAAATACGCAGGCCTTGGTCAGCTCTAAAAACCGTGTAAAAGTTACTCATGTCTCTGGTTTTGTTATTTTAAGAAGGAATATCGTTTTAAAATACGAGTCAAAAAAAAAATCTTATTATGCAATTAACAAGTTTTGCGCCGCTGGCTCCCTAACCTCCTCAGGCCTCTGTTATTTGCCAAATGAGGATGCAAAGTTCCTCTTCCTCTAACTTGGGGAATCTCAGCCTTAGGAGTATCAGTCACTCCGGGAATTTAAAACTACAGTGACCCGGGTCTCACCCTTCAGAGACTTGATGTGCAGGTCGAAATCCCAGCCATGTCTCACATTCTGTGGCATAAAATTGAGAGTAGACGTTAGTCACCTGAATGCAGGGAGGTCTCAGAGGGGATGTTAACACCTTTGAGTGCAAGATAATTCAGCCTGCTATTATTTACACAGGTTCAAGTGGTCATCTCCAGATTATTCATTACAAAGGGAAAAAGCTACCTTTATAATGGAGGAATCTGATAGTTATCATCCTAACCAAGACCAACAGTGAATACCACTTTACTCACCACTAACGAGACTGGCATTATGTTGGGAGGGTAATAGAGGGTCCCGGCACGAAGCACAGAGAAGGACACAACTCACCTGTGTAGTGTTCCTGCCAAAAGTGCTTCACTCAGGCCATGAGGAAACAGGTGTGTTCAAATTGAGACACATCCGAGGCAGTAATTGGCCTGGATTCTTTAAATATGTCAAAACAGTATTTTTAGATTCAAGAGAGGAAAGCTATGACAACCAAGCACAATACCTAATTTTTGATAAGTAAATTTGAATATGGGCTATGTATTAGAGTCTTGGATTGGTGTTGAATTCCCCCAGTATGATATTCATATTTTGGTTATGTGGGAGACTACTCCACACGCTGAATTGTTTAGGAGTAAAATGTCACAGTAACTAAATTTTAAGTGGTCCAGCCATAAATTGTGTGTGTGTGTGCATGTGAGGAGCAAGAAGGCAATTGTACCAAAATATTAGCAACTGATCGGAGTCCCCGGTGTGGCTCAGTGGGTTAAGCTCCAATGTCGTCTCTCTGAGGATGTAGGTTCAATCCTGGCCTCTCTCAGTGGATTAAGGATATAGCATTGCAGCAAGCTGTGGCGTAGGTTGCAGGTGTGGCTCTCATTTGACCCCTAGTCCGGGAACGTCCATATGCTGCAGGTGGGGCTGTGAAAAGAAAAAAAAAATTGGTAACTAGTTGAAAGCTATATGGATCTACCTTGTATTCTTTACGAAGAAAAAAAAACAGCTTTATTGAGATCTAATACCATAAGATTCACTCTTTTAAGACGTACAATTTAGTTTTTTGGATTTTTTTTTTTTTTTTTTGCTTTCTTAGGGTCACATCCATTGCATATGGCACTTCCCAGGCTAGGGGTCAGATTGGAGCTGCAGCTGCTGGCCTACACCACAGCCACATCAGCGAAGGATCCAAACCACGACTGTGACCTACACTGTAGCTCATGGCAACACTGGATCCTTCCCACTGAGCAGGGCCATGGATTGAACCCACATCCTCATTGATAGTAGTCAGGTTCATTACTGCCACAATGGGAACTCCTGGGGTTTTAAGTCACCACCATCTAATTTTAGAACATTTTTATCACCCCTAAAAGAAACCCTATACCATTAGCAGTCCTTCCTCATCCCCTCTCCCTCTCGGCCCCTGGCGATCGTGGAAGTACTTTCTGTCTCACTGGATTTGCCTGACTGGATATTTCACATAAATGGGAACATACAACTTGTGGCATTCTTTCACTCAGCATAGTGCTGTCAACGTCGCGTTGTAGCCTGGGTCAGTTTTTCTTTTGCGTTTATGGCTGAAAAGTTTTCCGTTGTATGGCTATGTCACATTATTCCATTCTTCTGTTGATGGACGTTTGGGTTCTTTTCACTTTTCGGTTATTATAAATACTACTTCTGTGAACATTCTAGTACAAGGTTGTTGTGGGGTTTTTTCAGCTGCACCTGCAGCATGTGGAAGTTCTCAGGCTAGGGATGGAGCCCATGCCACACCCGTGACAATGCCAGATCCTTAACCTGCTGTGCCACCAGGGAACTGCTATTACAAGTTTTTGTGTGGACACATGTTTTCATTTCTCTTGGGTATATACCTAGGAGTGGATTTTCTGGGTGATAGGGTAGCTCTGTATTTAATTTTTTGAAGACCTACCAAACTTCCAAAGCCCCTGCACAGCTCTGCATTCCACCAGCAGTGTCTAACGGTTCCAATTTCTCCTCTACTCTATGCCCTTAATTTTTCTGTAGCTTGTAAAATAGGAAAGTAAGAATTGAGATAGGCAGTGACAGGTGATATGTGCATTTAGCTTTGATAACTTATTATCTTCATTCAAAAGTTAGCACGTTCCATTCAAAGATGTTATTCCAGCTGAGATGTTTTCTGTGGCTTAAAATATGGTATAAGTCATGAAAAGTACATTTGAAAAAGATGAAAAACTGGAATGGTCGGTTTTACACATCTTACCAAGCTAAGACCACTCCTCTCAGGTGGCAGCTCTGCCCATCAGGTGCACAAGCCTTCGTGCCCGGATTAGGAACAGAATCTGCACTTGTTGGCTTTTCACCGTGTTTTGCAGTCTTCAGTCACTTTTGCATTTAGTGCATTTTACACTAAACGCATTTTAAAAGAAGATCTTCTGCAGTGGTTAGAAAGGAAACGCCAGTATAATTTCTCCTAAACAGAGGGTTGCTGTGTACAGTGACCCTTGAACTGGGCAACCTCCTGCATAGTTGAAAATCTGCATGTGACTTTCCACTGCTTCCAAACGTAACTGCTGTTTGACCCATGCTGACTTGAAGTCTTACCAATAACAGAAGCAGTTAACAAATGTTTTGTATGTTATGTGTGTTCTATACTGTATTCTGACACTAAAGTGAGCTAGAGAAAAGGAAACGTTACATAGAAAATCGTAAGGAGGAGAAAATACATTTACCGAGTACTGTACTGTATTTATCAATACTCTGTGTGGTCTGTTGAGATAAAGCATCTGTCAGCACCTACATCCATATTGTCTTACATGATACAAATACTGTAGATTCTATATGCATTACTAACAATCAGAAATCAAAAGGTAATGTAAACAGGGAGTTCCCTTCATGGTGCAGCGGTTAACGAACCCAACTAGGATCCATGAGGCTGTGAGTTCGATCCCTGGCCTTGCTCGGTGGGTTAAGGATCAGGCGTTGCCATGAGCTATGGTGTAGGTCGCAGACATGGTTCAGAGCCCCTATGGCTGCGGCTGTGGCCTGTGGTTTAGGCTGGCAGCTATAACTGTGATTCGACCCCTAGCCTGGGAACTTCCATGTGCTGAGGGTGTGTCCCCCCCCCCCAAAAAAAGATAATGTAAACAAATTCATATTTGTGTACTGTTTTTATTTTAATGGTTCATACATTGTTAATGGAGAAGTAGTAATATGATGGCTTTTTGGTAGCTTAGTGTAATCCATATGATTGCTTTGCAGTAGCCTAGCCTACACATTAAAAATGCATCATTATAAAATTGTTTTGGCACACAGTATTACATATTCACAATACAGGATTGGAAGCATTGTTATGTTAAAAAACTTACTTGTCATGGTAGGCTGATAGACTGTTTCTCCAATTACAGAGAGGCATAAGGTACAGTAATATAATTCCTTAAAATCAAAGTTGTAAAACAGTGAGAAAACTTAACACATTTATTTTGTATTAAATATCATCCACTTATGCCTATGTAAGGGTAGATTAGTATCTGGGTATATTTTATGTATCGATGACATACCTTTTTCTTACTTTTTCTGTTTCTTAGCTATGTGGTTCATCTTGCGAGTTTTTTCAAATTGTCGCAAATCTCCAGAAACGTTGGAAAAAATACACAGCAAGCCACGCAGTTCAAACCCATGTTGAAGGGTCAACTGTGTATGTATATATTATTAAAGCCAAAAAGTTAAGTTAATAAATGTAATCATTTGACAAAAATACACCCCTGGGCATACTATGTGGTGTGGCTGACTCCTGTGTTGGACTCCGTCATCTGTGATTCAGGATCAGGGGAGTGGGTGGCCAGCACTGTCAGGGCTGCTTCTGAAGCTCCAGCAGGCAGGCCTCTTGCCAGCTGGCTGCTTGATCAACTCTTGGTGCCCGCAGACAGCATGTGTGTCAAGCCTGGTTTGCCCCTTGGTTGTGCGAGGGAGGGGAGGGGTCCTCTCTTTCTCACCCTCCCCACTCTTAGCTGGCTGCCTGCGGGACTAATAAGTACAAGTTTGCACTTTTCTCTGTACATTTGATAGCGTCAGCAGGGAGTCAGTTGCTAAATATCTGACTCCTCCAGGGGCCTGCCAGACACAGCACCCCTAATTCTCCAGGTTTCCTTGAGGTGGCTGCCACCTATGTGAGCCTGACTCTTAGCTCCTGGGTGATTGTCATTCAAGTGAGAGGTGTCTTTGTCTGCGGTGACAGCCTCATGTTCCACTGGAGGGACTCGGAAAACACTGGCCTAGGGTTTTGTGAGCCTGGCAGCACCACTCCCATTTTACTAATGAGGAGGCTGCGGCCTCAACAAGTTGAAGAATTTGCTTAAGATCACCAACTATTGACAGCTGAAATCCAAGATCACCAACTAATTACCAACCTGAATTCCAGCTCAGGTCAGTCAGATTGCAAAGCATGTCCAGCCAGCACCATGATACCACCTCCCTAAAGATGCCCATTTCTGTGCAAAATGGAGGAATTTTTAATATAGGGATAGTTTTTATTAATTTCCTAGGAGTGCTATGAATAGCATTGTAATATATATATATATTTTTTTGTCTTTTTAGGGCCGCACCCACGGCATATGGAGGCTCCCAGGCTAGGGGTTGAATAGGAGCTGTAACTGCCATCCTGTGCCACAGTCACAACAATGCCAGATCTGAGCCTCGTCTGTGACCTACAGCACAGCTCAGGGCAACGCTGGATCCTTAACCCACTGAGTGAGTCCAGGGATTGAACCTGCGTCCTCCTGGTTACTGGTCAGATTCATTCCCACTGAGCCATGATGGGAACTCCAGCATTGTAACATTTCAATTAAAAAACTGCTATGGGGAGTTCCTGCTATGGTGCAGTGGGTTAAGAATCAAAATGCATGGAGTTCCTGTTGTGGCGCAACAGGAACGAATCTGACTGGGAACCATGAGGTTGTGAGTTTGATCCCTGGCCTGCTCAGTGGGTTAAGGATCTGGCGTTGCCATGAGCTATGGTTGGTGTATGCCACAGATGTGGCTCGGATCCCATGTTGCTGTGGCTGTGGTGTAGGCTGGCAGCTGTAGCTCCAGTTCAGTCCCTAGCCTGGAACCTCCATATGCTGCAGGTATGGCCCCAAAAAGCAAAAAAAAAAAAAAAAAAAAATCAAAATGCAGCAGATCAGGTCATGGGGAAGGCGTTGGTTTGATCCCTGGTGGAGCACAGTGGGTTGAAGGATCTGATGTTGCCATAGCTGTGACCTGCACCAAAGCTGCAGCTCACATTCAATCCCTGGCCCAGGAACTTCCATATCCTTGCCCCCCCCCCCAAAAAAAACCCCACCATGCACACGCAGACACACACACCTGCTATAGGAATTCCTTTGTGGCACAGAAGGTTTGGATTTGGCGTTGTCACTGCTACTTCTTGGGTCACTGCAGTGGCGTGGGTTTGATCCCTGGTCTGGTAACCTACATATGTCTATGCTCATTGATAAAACAATGGAGTTTTTTTAAATCACAGTTGACTCATTTAAAAAAAAATACAGACATAACGCATGCCAAGTTAACAACATTTTACAAAAGGCTGGAAAGTGAAAAGTCAGGTTCTTCCCCTCCCTGACCCCCTTTCCTGTCCCTGGAGGTATCCGCTGGCAGTCTCTGCCCTATTCCAGACATTTCCTATGAGTAATGGCTGCACACATTCAGACACGCACACAGACGCACACACAAAACCTGTTCCTTTCGCCTAACAGTGTAGCTTTATCTTGGATTCCATATCACCACATCTTCGTCAATCCCATTCTTTTTAGACTTACTCAAAACAAATTTATTCAGCCAACGTCCGTTGATCTCCTGGGGCTTCTAGGTCTAGAGAGCGAGGTAAAGACCTAAAACAAAAGGCGCTGATGTGCTCGAGTGGGGGCATATGCGGCATGTGAGGGGAGCACGGGGTAGGTGTGGTGGTTCCAGCGCTGGGGAGGGGCCCTCGTGGAGCCTCCCTGAGGTGGTGATGCTCCCACCTAGTTTTTTTTATTTATTTACTTATTGAGGGCTGCACCTGTGGCACATGGAAGTTCTCAGGCTAGGGGTTGAATTGGAGCTGCAGCTGCTGGCCTCCACCACAGCCACAGCCACGCCAGATCCGAGCTGCATCTGTGACCTACACCACAGCTTGTGTCAACGCCAGATCCTTAACCCATGGAGTGAGGCCAGGGATTGAACCTGCATCCTCATGGATCCTAGTTGGGTTATGAACTTGCTGACCCACAGTGCCCCCCACTCCCAGCTTTAAAAGCTGAGTCTCCCTCCCCACCTGGCACTGTCTCCATCAGAAGGAATAGACAGTGTGAACAAAGCGAGCAAAAAATGGAAGATATTTGCAAAGCGATCTTGAGTCCAGTAAATGACTTCTTTTACTCTGTTTCCCCATCTTTTACAGCCTGTCATCCTTATCTAATTTGGTCTTTTTTTTTTTTTTTTTTTTTTTTTTTAATGGCTGCACCCATGGCATGTGGAAGTTCTTGGGCCAGTGATTGAATCTGAGCCATAGCTGCAACCTACACCGAAGCTGCAGCAATGCCAGATCGTTTAACGTGCTGTGCCAGGCTGGGAATTGAACCTGTGCTTCCTCATTGACCCAAGCCACTGCCGTCAGATTCTTAACCCACTGCGCTGCAGCAGGAACCCCTTGACAGTAACTTTTTTAATTAACAGTTTTTAAATTGAGGTACAGTTGATTTATAAATGTGTTAGTTTCAGGTGTACAGTAAAAGGATACTGTTATATGTAAACATTTTTTTCAGATTATTTTCCATTGTGGGTTATTACAAGATAGTGAATATTGTTCCCTGTGCTATGCAGTAGATCCTCACTGCTTAGCTGTTTTACGTGTGGTAGTTTGTATCTGTAAATCCCGTGCTCCAAATTTATCCCACCCCATGCCCTTTCCCATTTGGTAACGAAAAGTTTTCCATATTTCTGGGTCTGTTTCTATTTTGTATATAGACTCATTTGTATTATTTCTTGGATTCCACATATAAGTGATACAATATTTGTCTTTCTCTGTTTGACTTACTTAGTATGGTAATCTCTAGGTCCATTCATGTTGCTGCAGACGAAATTATTTCATTCTTCTTTATGGCTGAGTAATATTCCGGTGTATGTAAATACTACGTCTGCCCAGGCCAGTGGTCCGTTGATGGCATTTAGTTTGCTTCCACATCTTGGCTATTGTAAAAAGTGCTGCTGTGAACATTGGGGCGCACTCTCTTTTCAAATTAAAATTTTTGTCTTTTCTGTATATGTGCCCAGGAGTGGGATCACTTGATCATATGGTTGTTCCATTTTTAGTTTTTTTAAGGAACCCCCGTACTGTTTTCCGTAGTGGCTGCACCAACTTACATTCTCACCAGCAGTGTAGGGGAGTTCCCTTTTCTCCACATTCTCTCCAGCATTTATTACTTGCAGACTTTTTGATGATGGCCATTCTGATCAATGTGAGGTGGTACCTCATTGTAGTTTTGATATGCATTTCTTTAAAAATTAGCAATGTTGAGCATCTTTTCATGTGCCTCTTGGCCATCTGTATGTCTTTGGAGAAAGTCTATTTAGGTCTTCTGCCCATTTTTTAATTCTTATTTTTTATTTTATTTTTTTTGTCTTTTTGCCTTTTCTAGGGCTGTTCCCAGGCTAGGGGTCAAATCAGAGCTGCAGCCACCGGCCTACGCCAGAGCCACAGCAACCCGGGATCCGAGCCACGTCTGCAACCTACATCACAGCTCACGGCAACACTGGATCCTTAACCCGCTGAGCAAGGCCAGGGATGGAACCCGCAACCTCATGGTTCCTAGTCGGATTTATTAACCACTGCACCACGATGGGAACTCCTTATTTTTATTTTTTAAATTGAACTGTATGAGCTGTTTGTGTATTCTGAAAATCAGTCCCTTGTCGGTTTTATTATTTGCAAGAATTATTCTCCCATTCTGTAGGTTGTCTTTTTGTTTTGTTGCTGGTTTCTTTGGCTGTTTAAAAGCTTTTAAGTTTAGGTCCCATTTTTTTTATTTCTGCTTTTATTTCTTTTGCCCTGGGATACTGATCTAAGAAAGTATTGCTGAGGTTTATGTCTGAAAATGTTTTGTGTATATTCCCTTTTAGAGTTTTATGATGTCATGTCTTACAATTAGGTCTTTATTTTTTGTCTTTTCTAGGGCTGCACCTGTGGCATATGGAGCTTCCCAGGCTAGGGGTCTAATCAGATATTTAGCCACCGGCCTACACCACAGCCACAGCAACTCGGATCTGAGCTGTGTCTGCAACCTACACCACAGCTCACGGCAACACTGGATCGTTAACCCACTGAGCAAGGCCAGGGATGGAACCCACAACCTCATGGTTCCTAGTCAGATTCGTTAACCACTGAGCTATGATGGGAACTCCAACAATTAGGTCTTTAAACAATTTGTGTTTATTTGTGTATGTGGTGTGGTTTACCTGAGACTGTTCAGTTTTTCCAGCACAACTTGATGAAGAGACTTTGGCAGTGATTTTTTTTTTTTTTTGTCTTTTTAGGGCCGCACTCGTGGCATATGGGAGCTATATCTAGTCACTTATGAAGGAGCATGATAATGTGAGAAAATGGAATGTGTATGTGTAACTGGGTCCCCATGCTGTACAGTAGAGAAAAAAAAAAGGCAATAGTTTGTATCTGTTAACCCCAACCTCCCAATCCTCCCCACTCCCTCCCCCTCCTCCTTGGCAACCACAAGTCTATTCTCCAAGTCCATGGTTTTCTATGGAAAGGTTCATTTGTGCCGTATATTAGACTCCAGATGTAAGTGATACCATATGGGTTTTTTTGTTTGTTTCTTTCTGTCTTTTTGCCTTTTCTAGGGCCACTCCTGTGGCATATGGAGGTTCCCAGGCTAGGGGTCGAATTGGAGCTGTAGCCACTGGCCTATGCCAGAGCCACAGCAACGCCGGATCCTTAACCCACTGAGTAAGGCCAGGGACTGAACCTGCAACCTCATGGTTCTTAGATTTGTTAACCACTGAGCCATGACGGGAACTCTGATATCATATGATATTTGTCTTTCTCTTTCTGACTGACTTCACTCAGGATGAGAGTCTCTAGTTCCCTCCATGTTGCTGCAAATGGCATTATGGCCAAGTAGTATTCCATTTTGAATATATACCACTTCTTCCTAATCCAATCGTCTGTCAGTGGACACTGGGTTGTTTCTATGTCTTGGCTATTGTGAATAGTGCTGCAGTGAACACATGGGTGCATGTGTCTTTTTTAAGGAAAGTTTTGTCTGGATATATGCCCAAGAGTGGGATTGCTGGGTCATATGGTAGTTCTATGTATAGGTTTCTAAGGTACCTCCATACTGTTCTTCATAATACAGTCAATATTTTGTAATAACCTATAAGAAAAAAAGATCTGAAAAAGAGACGTACAACACAGACACACACAAAACTGAATCACTGTGCTGTATACCTGAAACTAACACAACATTGTAAATTAACTCTATTTCAATAAAGTAAAAAATAAACGAATCATATGTCAAATAAAATGGCAATAGAAATTAGAAGATACTTAAGCTCACAGTTATAAAAATACCACAAATCAAATCTCGTGGGACATGGCAATAGAGCATTATTTTAGGGTCTCCCCGCATCCCCACAGAACTGCTTTGGAGCAGCGTCTTCTGTGGGATCGAGGCAGTGACTCTATTTCTTCCCATCTCTCTCTCTCTCCCTCCTTGTCCCCTGCCCGTCTCCTGAAGAACCTGGGTGGGGCTACAAGGATGTTTTGCTCATACAATAATTCACCAACCTCTTAAAAACAAAAAACTTACGGGATGCAATTAAAGCTGTATTTAAAAATGTCTGGGGATTACCCTTGTGGCACAGTAGGTTAAAGGTCCAGTGTTTCCACTGCAGCGGCTTGGGTCTCTACTGTGGTACAGGTTCAATCTCTGGTTCAGGAACCTCTATGTGCTGTAAGAGATGAATGCAACATAAGTGTCCATCAACAGATGAACAGATAAAGAAGATGTGGTATAGATACACAATGGAATATTATGCCACCATTAAAAAGAATGAAATAATGGCACTTTAAGCAAAATTCAAGACTAATAGTTTTATGAATACATTGATCAGAAAGGGAAAACCCCTATCTTATCGATATATTATAGATTTTGCTTTGTATTTATACATAGTATTCTAGGTGTAAATTCTAGGCAAATGCTGATAAGATCCTAACTTTGATATACCCCCAAAGCTACCCATGGATCCCCCCATTGTTTTTGCTTTAGGACACTCGTTCCTCAGAGAATGGTTCAAATAAATATGGGAATGGGGACTTCAGAATTCCTGTAAATATGGTTGTCTTCTCTGTCACTCAAATAGAAAATAATAGGAAAGGACCCCAGATTTGATCCCCCAGAGTGTCCTTCACAGTGTCCACAGCTCCAAGAGGAGACCTTCTGCAGGGCATGGGAGCGTCACCATGCCACCTTCTCCCTGAGACCCCCCGCCGTGAGTTTAGAAGTTTGACTTGTGTTTCCAAAGCTCCATATATGGTACCAGACAATCAGGAACGTGAAAAAAAATTCCCTAGTTCCGTATTTCCAGCAGAAGTTTTCATACCCTATGAGGATGCTTAGCTGATTAACTGTTTTATAACAACACGTGGTACTAGCATGGCCCTTTCTGACCCACACGCTGCTTCAGTCCTCACAAGTACCAAAGAGATGCATTTCCTCCCACTTTACGGTTGTGGAGACGGAGGCGCAGACCAGCGACAGGCCAAGGGCATTGATGTTAAGAGTGAATGTTTGAAATCACATCATTTTTATTCCCAAGCCCAGAACTCTGTGTGCCTTCTCCCGCTGTAGGATGGGGCTGATAACCTGCTCAGAGGTTTTGTTGTGAATTTGAAATGAGATAATGTTTTAAGGCATTTATTATAGGTTCTGACCTGAAGTAGGGGCTCAGCCGATAGATGGTGGTACTTTTCGTTTTGTTTTCACGTCATTTCAGACTCAGAATTGCTCTGTCTTGATGGTAATCACATCGCCTGTACCCTTACAAATAGCATAGTCAGTGCGTGTCACGTGCGATACAGATGGTTGGACGTCTCTCCACGGTGGGCTTGGAGGATGGAGGGCCGGTGACCCAGGAGAGCAGATGGAGGTGACAGAATTTGGGGCACTGAAAGCTGGGCGTGGTTCTGGCACTGCCGTGCCCTTTGCTTGGTGCGGTAGACATATCCCTGAACCAAAAGTTGGATTCAAGTGCATCGTAAATCACATATTTTCAGTGTGCTAGAGAAGCTTATTGGTTAAAAGAGCCCTGCAGTAAATCTTTTTGTAACGTAAATGTAGTTCATTTGTTTTTACAAGTAAAGAATGTTTTATATTCTGAAATCCTGGCACACATACTCATGAAAATGACACTGTTAAATGTTACAATTGTGAAAAACATAAATTGGAGATTGACTGTCCAGCGTAGCCAGTTATGTGGTAAGCAGTTTATGCATGCTGGGCTGATTATGGCTACTGCAAGAACTTCTGGATTTGTGTTTTGTCTTATTTGGCTTTCATGTAGTTTCTTGTTTTTTAAAAAAAGATCAAAGAGGAAAAATCCTTTACATGCCATTTCGCTATTGTGAAGAGAAATCATAAAGCTGGGACAGTACGCAAGAAAGTCTCTTCTACTTTGTTCTACTGGATTCTTGATACACGAATGGTCGATTATAGTGAATGCTGGTCCAGATAGAGTATAAAGATGTAAAACCTTGAGAAGTTCCTGCAGAGTCTCTGCAGTGCTGGGATGCAGGCTCCGTTCCTGGCCCAGCACAGTGGATTAAGGATCGAGTTGCCACAGGTGTGGCTCAAATCTGATCCCGGGCCTGGAAATTCCATATGGTGTGGGTGGCCAAAAAAGGGGGGAAAAATGTAGGAGTTTTGAGCTCAGAGGGATCTCAAGATACTTTTGTTGTTTAAGGAATGCAGTGATCTGAACGTTAAGGTCATTTTTCTCACCAGTAGTCTAATACTCCTAAAAAGACTTGTCTCCTGGTCCTAGCTCAACCCTCATAGAATGTCTGATTTTCAGAACCATCCAAGGTGGTTTTGAACCCTGGGATGCGCTGGGTGTTCATATAGTTTGGTGTTTGCTGCAGCAGGTTCTGTACTGGCCTGAGCATCAGAGACGCCTGCCTGGCCTCCGTGGGCCTCCCATTTCTAGACTCTGCAGCAGCTGGGTAGGTCTCGGCCTGTCACCGCCACCCATGACACCCTTGCCCCTCCCCTCCCCCACAGGCTGCTGTGACTCTGGCCAGGTGGCAGAGTTTTCCTCTGCCTTCCTCTTGATGCCGAGTCCGCAGTCCAGACCCCCAACCTTACAGTTCCCGGGTTCAGCCTGTGCAGCCAGCCATGTCCTCTCTGGGGGCTGAAACTGGCAGTCCTTGCCCACCACCCACTCCCACAGTGACTGTCCAGGGATTGTCCCCCAGCGCTGAATCCCCCCTGCCCATGTGCTGCCTACAGGCAGGAGCAACAGTAGCATAGGCAGGTTTGGGGGGGTGGCACCTGTCTTCTCCCATTGTTTCCCTTCCCTGGCTCCTTTGTCGCCATGTGCTCTCCAGCCCTCTTGCTTGTCACTGCTCTCTTAGCACAGGCAGGTTCCAGAAAAGTTCTAAGTTGAAGCCGGTTTTCCATTTACTTCTTGTGTTCATCTAAGCTACACTTGGGAGTTTTTAACCCCTTTGCTCTGAATATTTCTTGATTTCATTCAAAGATTTTAATCAGGTAGTTGTCCTATGTAAATGGACTTCATTTACTAGACGAGGCTGACACCTGCCCCACGCCCAGGTAGTGTTCCCAGCTTTGATTCTCTTGGGAAAACAGACATTTATCTGTAGCTGTCAGCCAGGGGGGCTGACCTGCATCCCCTCCCAGGGAGTGCACGAGGGCCAGACTGTCTCAGAAGAGTGTTATTAGCAAGTCAGCAACTGATGCCAACAAAAAGAGCACAACATACCAAAGCCAAGAAATAAACTTTGGCCTATTTGGACAGAGGGTTTAGGGAGAGGTTACTTAGTGCAGTGACTCGCTTCAGGCCCGTCCCCATCCCTGCGTGGGGCAGTAGATCCTGCCTTGTGTACGGATGCTCACAGGCCTCGAGGTCCTGGCTCTTTTCAGATACTTTTCCGTAAAGTCGCAAACAGGTAAAGATAAAATTTTTATAAAATTCCTTTGTGAAGTAAAGAATGCTTATCCGTTTCAAGTATGATCCTCCACCTGCACGTGGGACCTTCTGGGCACGTTTGTATGGTGAGCAGATCTTAAAAAGGCTGCCTTGGTGTTTTACTGTCAGCATGGCTGTGGAAGAAAATTCAGGTTCAGCGAAATGGTACCTTTCTCAGGGTGATGAAAAGTATCTCTTTTAACTCACAAGCTACAGTGAGTGGTTCCTCATAACAGCTCAATAAAATGAACAGCATTGTTTGTTTAGGATAAAGATTCTACCCCCCCCCCAATTCTAAGCAATGAGACTCTTTTACTAAATTAAATCTTATAGAGCATTCTAATATATCAGTTTTAATAAATACAATATCCGTTGAAATAGTTCATCTTATAAGCAGATAAAAACAGAGCTCTTTCGTTTTGCTCCACTCCCTGACCTCCCTGACCCTTTCTCACATCCCAGAGTGGCTGCTGAAGCCTCTGCACACACCTCGGGCCCAGTGGTCCACAGTTTGAAAAGTACTAATTGTAGGATGTAATGACCAGTAGAGCCAACAAGGTTGAAGTTTTTTCGTAGCAACCCATTTTATTTTATGCCAAAACATAGGCTCCGTTGACTTTTTTCTTTTTTAGCTGCCCTGTGGCTTATCAAGTTCCCGAGCCAGGGATTGGAATCAAGTTGCAGTTGTGACCTACACCATAGCTGCAGTGATGCTGGATCCTTTAACCCACTGTGCCAGGCCAGGGATTGAACCTGCCTCCTGGCACTGCAGAGATGCTTCCAATCCCACTGCGCCACAGCGGTGCTGTAATTCGCTTTCTAGTGGGTGTGTTAACTTTCTGATAGAATGCAGTGCATACAAACAGGCTTAAAACGTTTTGCTTTTATCTACTGGAGGATTTAAGTCAAAAAAGGTCTTGGGAATTCCCTGGTAGCTCAGCAGTTTTAAGATCCAGTGTTGTCACATCTCTGGCTCTGGGTTACTACTGTGATCCAGGTTCAGTCCTTGGCCCAGGAACTTCTGAATGCCATGGGCATGGCCAAAAAAAATAAATAAATAAAGGTATTAATTTCTCTCTTTTTTCAAAAAAAGTAGTCCATACCGATTATAGACCCACCATCCATAAATTCCAACTCTGGACTGAATGACCATCCTTGGTTAGTTTTCTGCCACTTTCCTCCTTGTAAGCTACTCACCTGGGCTCTTGGGCAGTAGACCCAGCAGAAGTTGGTGGAGTCTTGTCCACTTCCACTGTTGTTCTCCTTGATTTTTTTTTTTTCCCCTTTTTATCGCTGCACTTGCAGCATATGGAAGTTCCCAGGCTAGGGGTCTAATTGGAGCTGCAGCTGCCAGTCACAGCCCCAGCAATGCCAAATCTGAGCTGCATCTGCCACCTTGCTTGTGGCAACACTGGATCCCTAAGCCACTGAGCAAGACCAGGGATCGAACCCGCATCCTCATGAATACTAATCAGGTTCTTAACCCACTGAGCCACAGCGGGAACTCCTGTTGTTCTTCCCGATAATTGAACTCACCCTGGAAAGGGCAGTGTGAGGTGGTCAGTGCCGTTTGGCTCTTGTTGGGAGCCTGTCCCTGATTAAGTTGTTCTTACCCTGGGGTTCTGATGCGAAGAAGGAGCTTGTCCCTGAGGAACTGTGAGCATTACACTAGCTGTCTCCCAGTTGGTGGGCAGGGTCTTAGCGTATCCCCCTGGTGTATGTGCTTTCTAATGGTGGCGGGTCCATTAATCCTCACTGCCCTGTTCCCCATGATAATGTCCTTATTTATGCAGTTTATTACAGTTTCACTGCCACCTACCATGTCAACCCCAAACTGGCCTGCCCTTTGTCTTATCAGAAAAGATCATTTAAGACCATTACTCTCGGAGTTCCCGTCATGGCTCTGTGGTTAATGAATCCGACTAGAAACCATGAGGTTGCGGGTTCGATCCCTGCGCTTGCTCAGTGGGTTAAGGATCTGGTGTTGCCGTGAGCTGTGGTGTAGGTCGCAGACACGGCTCGGATCTGGCGTTGCTGTGGCTCTGGTGTAGGCCGGTGGCTACAGCTCCGATTCGACCCCTGGCCTGGGAACCTCCATATGCCGCGGGAGCGGCCCAAAGAAATAGCAAAAAGACAAAAAAAAAACCCCAAAAAAACAAAACCAAAAAACCATTACTCTCAAACACAAATCATAATCTTTGGGAAAGGACTAGAAGTCTCATCAATAGAAAAGTGAAGGGTTGATGGACAGAAATTCCCCTCTTCAGTAATAGTCTGGAAAAGAACTTTTTTTTTTTTTTTTTTTTTCACTTTTGGCCACCCTGTGGCATATGGAGTTCCCGGGGCCGGGGATGAGATCCGAGCCGTAGTTGCAACCTAAGCCACTGCTGCAGCAACACTGGCTCCTTAACCAAGTGTGCTGGGCCCGGGGTTGGAACCTGCGACCCAGTGCTCCCAAGATGCCGCCAATCCTGTTGTGCCACAGCAGGAGCTCTAGGAGAAGAACTTTTTTTAAATTATAAAAAGATAATAGTGTAATTTTTTTTTTCTTTTTGCCTTTTCTAGGGCCGCTCCTACGGTATATGGAGGTTCCCAGGCTAGGGGTCGAACCAGAGCTGTAGCCACTGGCCTACACCACAGCCACAGCAACTCGGGATCCGAGCCACATCTGCGACCTACACCACAGCTCACGACAATGCCGGATCCTTAACCCACTGAGCAAGGCCAGGGATCGAACCCCAACCTCATGGTTCCTCGTCGGATTCGTTAACCACTACAGGAACTCCCCGGAAGTTTTCCTCTTTTGACCAGTATTGACAGTCTCATTTTGCGCCCCCCCCCCTTTTTTTTGGCTGTGCCCACAGCATATGGAAATTCCCAGGCTGGGGATCGAACCCATGCCAGAGCAGTGACTAGAGCCGCTGTAGTGACAATGCCATATCCTTAACCTGCTGTGCTCCTTTCTTCTAGACTTTTTATTTGGTGGCTCAGGTTTCTTCTCCAGACTCAAGAAAATTTCAGAAATAGAAATTTCAGAGTAGCCTCATCAGACAATAGCTGTGATTTTTGTCAGCTCATTTTACTGAGCATTTAGACCTATGCTGACACTATACTAAGAAGCAGCCTGCCATATTTCTCCATAGTAGTACAGCATGAGAATGCAGTATTAAAATGTAAGCCCCCTGAGTTCCTCTTTTGTTCACTGCCCTATCCTTAGTGCCTGGAACAGTATCTGACACATGGTAGGCACGCCAAAAGTGTTTGTCAGATGAATGATTATATTGTTTCTGCTGTTTTGCCAGTAAGTGTATGTAAGCCACACAAATTATCATTGGTATTTTGTTACTATTCCACTGCTAATTTTTACTAAAGTATCAGTCTTATCAGTCTCTTTTAGAATATGACCCTGTTGTCAAGAAGGTAGAATACCTTTCTTTCTATATTTGATTATCTTTGTGAATCTCTTTCCTTTTTTTCCCCATGTTAGAAAATTTTATTGAAGTAGAGCTGATTTACAAGTTGTGATCATTTCTGTTGTACAACAGAGTGACTCGGTTACACATAGACACACATCCGTTCTTTTTCAGATTCTTTTTCCATATAGGTTATCACGGAATATTGATTGCGTAGAGTTCCCTGTGTTGACAGCATGTCCCCACTGGCCAGGCATTCAGTATACAGTGTACATGTGCCAATCTCAAATCCCCAGTTCACCCCTTCCCCCACCCCACCTGTCTCCTTTGGTAACCGTAAGTTTTTTCAAAGTCTGTGAGTCTGTTCTGCAATGAATTCATTTGTATCTTTTTTTTAGATTCCACATATAAGTGATATCATGTGATGTTTGTTTCTCACTAACTTCACTTAGTATCTCTAGGTCCCATTCATGTTGCTGCAAATGGCATTATTTTATTCCTTTTTATGGCTGAGTAATATTCCATTGTGGGTGTGCTTGTGTACCACATCTTCTTTATAAAGATGTGCTACACAAGCACACTCTTTCCCTTTATAAAGAAGATGTGGTACACAAGCACACTCTTTCCCTTTTTTTTTTTGGCTGCCCCTGTAGCATATGGAAGTTCCTAGGCCAGGGAGCAAACTCATGCCAAAGCTGTGACCAAAGCCGCAGCAGTGACAATGCTGTATCCTTAACCTGCTGAGCCACAAGAAGGGAACTCCTGTGCATTTCTTTTTTTCTTTTTTTAGGGCCGCACCTGTGGCCTATGGATGTTCCCAGGCTAGAGATCAAATCAGAGCTTCAGCCTCTGGCCTACACCACAGCTCATGGCAGTGCTGGATTCTTTAACCCACTGGATAAGATCAGAAGTCAAACCCACGTCCTCATGGATACTAGTTGGGTTCGTTACTGCTGCGCCCCCACAGGAACTCCCCCTGTGGGTTTCTTAGTTGAGGTATATCCCTTGCAGCAGATCGCTCTTTTCAGCACAGGGTTCTTCGAGACCTTAGCCACTGTCACAGTCAAGATAGGGGACAGTTCTGTCACTCTCCCAAGTTCCCTTGCATCCTTTTTACTCAGCCTCTTCTTCCCACACACCCACCCCAGCCCACAAGCAAGCAGTGATCTGGTCTTAGCCTCTGTAGTTGGCCTTTTGCAGGGGGTCCCGTATATGGCAAAATACGATTATAAGATACACAGCCTTTTGAATCTGGCCTCATCACTTAGTCTTGGACAGTCATTCAGTCTCTGCGTGTCAGTAGTTCGTTCCATTTTATTGCTGAGTTGTCTTGTCTGGGGGTGCGTCCCTGGTCGTCCATTCACCTCTTGGACACTTGGGTGATGATGAATAAAATTACAAGAAACATTTATGTACAGATTTTTTGGGTGTGAACGTAATCTTTGATTTCATTTGAGTAAATGGAAGAGTCCAATGTCTCTTAGCCTTGTGTTGGTTTTAATGAGAGATTGGAGATGATGCCTCTCTTCAGAATTCTCCAATCTACAGCCTTGGTAAACACCACACAGTATTGGCTCATTACTTCAGATGTGGAGAAATAGCTGCTGGTGGTTTATTGTGTTTTCACACAAGGGGGAAAACAGCTGTTATATGGAATGGTGTACAAGGCGGGGATGCAAGTTGAAATCTCTGATGTGTCTCATTTCCCTCTCCCAACCAAATGGGTCTCTGAGTGCCACTAGGAAGGACTGGAGTGTTTCAGCAAGCAATTCATTGTCCACTTGTGTTCCTCTACCTTGAGCTCAGTGATTTGCCTTGTGATTTCCTCAATATTAGTTAACTCCTTCACACGTTTGATGCCTGTTCATAAATGAGAGGCCGCTCACTCTCGGTGTGCTAGATCTCCAGGCCAGTGTGGTGTGAGGATCTCAGGCGGTTCTAAGAGGACTGCTGAAATGTCAGGGAGGAAGGGTTTGTTCAGAGACGCAGAGGACTCTTGGGGATAGAGATGGGTGTCGCGGCCCCGTCGCGCCCTGGAACCATCAGAAAGGAAAGATGCTGGAGGAGGATTGGCTGAGGCCTTAGCTCACAGGCTTTTACTTCCCTGACAGTTGTGTTCTAGTCCAAAGTATGGGGTAATCCAGAGAAAGAGGACTTTCTGGCTTACACTCTAGGTCTTTTCCTGGGGAAGGTCACTGTGCCCTGGGGTTATCCAAATTTAAGGGGCTTAGAACTTTGTACGTTCTGGGATTGCTCTTATTTTATTTTATTTTTTATTTATTTATTTTTTTGCTATTTCTTTGGGCCGCTTCCGCGACATGTGGAGGTTCCCAGGCTAGGGGTTGAATCGGAGCTGTAGCCGCTGGCCTACGCCAGAGCCACAGCAACGCAGGATCCGAGCCGCGTCTGCAACCTACACCACAGCTCACGGCAACGCCGGATCGTTAACCCACTGAGCAAGGGCAGGGACCGAACCCGCAACCTCATGGTTCCTAGTCGGATTCGTTAACCACTGAGCCACGACGGGAACTCCTGCTCTTATTTTAAAGTTGATTATGTTACTAGTTAATCAGTGCAGATGGTTCTTAATTCCTGAGTTTCAAGAGGGATGCAGGTACCCTCCGCTGTTCATCTAGGGCAACCAGAAGCTCTCGATTTCTTGCGATTCCTGCCAAAGATACGTATGCATGTACAAGTCAGTATGTACAGATGTTCACTTTCTCCCCTGTTCTCCACAGCAGTATGGTTTGCAACCTTAAAAAAAAGAACGTGTATGTACTAACGTGAATACTCTCTAGGACATTGTTAAAGGGGAAAACCAGCATTTTCCTATTATTGGCATTTAGGTGGTCCATATTCTTTTGTTGTTACAACCATGTTGCAGTGGGTAACGACTGTTTGTAAGTCATTTCAACATGCAGCTGTGTCTGAGGAAAATTCCTGGGAGTTCCCGTCATGGCACAGCAGAAACAAATCCAGCTAGGAACCATGAGGTTGCGGGTTCGATCCCTGGCCTCGCTCGGTGGGTCAAGGATCCGGTGTTGCCGTGAGCTGTGGTGTCGGTCACAGACGCGGCTCGGATCTGGTGTGGCTGTGGCTCTGGTGTAGGCCGGCAGCTGTAGCTCCGATTAGACCCCTAGCCTGGGAACCTCCACATGCCAAGGGCGCTGCTCTTAAAAGCAAAAAAAAAAAAAAAAAAGACAACTCGTAAGTAGACTTGCTGGGCTCAGGGTTTTGTGAAATGTTTTTGGTGTTGCTGCACAGCCCTTACAAGGTTGTGGTGCTCTCAGCTCCCCCCAGCCGTGTGTGAGAATGCCTGGTGTCCCCTCCTCGACCACTGTGTCATCACGTTGTTGATTTTTGCTAATCTGATAGGGGGAAATAGTCCTTAGGATGGTTTAATGATCCTTTCTCATGTTATCATTGAGACTGAGCCTTTTTCATGGGCTTAGGAGCCATTTGCACTTCCTTTTTTGTGAACTCCGTTCCTGTCATCCAGTTTTTCTATTAGGTTGTATACGTGGTTTCTTTTTTTTTTTTTTAAGGAGTTCTTAAAATATTAGAGAGTTAATTAGCCCCTTGCCTGTTATATTGTTTGTTTTTTGTCTTTTTAGGGCCGCACCTGCTGCACATGGGGGTTCGCAGGCTAGGGGTCCAATCAGAGCTACAGCTGCCGGCCTACGCCACAGCCTCAGCAACGCCAGATCAGAGCTGTGTCTGCAACCTGCACCACAGCTCGGGGCAACGCCACATCCTTCCTTAACTCACTGAGCGAGGCCAGGGATTGAACCTGCAACCTCATGGTTCCTAGTTGGATTTGTTTCCGCTGCGCCACTATGAGAACTCCATGCCTGTTATATTAAGTTGCATTATTTCCCTAGTTTATCATTTATTTAAGTGACGTTGCTCATAATCACTTGTGTAACAAACTTTTTAATTGTGTTTGTAGTCATATTTATTCAGAGTTTTGAAACAGTCTTAGAAAAGTATAAACAACAGGGTCCTACTGTAGAGCACAGAGAACTGTATGCAGTGGCCTAAGATAAGCCATAAAAAGAATGTTTTAAAACATGTATATATACACGTGTGTAACTGAATCATTTTGCGGGACAGCAGAAATTAACACAGCATTAGAGTTCCCATCGTGGTTCAGTGGTTAACGAATCTGACTAGGAACCATGGGGTTTCCTGTTCCATCCCTGGCCTTGCTCAGTGGGTTAGGGATTCGGTGTTGCCATGAGCTGTGGTGTAGGTTGCAGATGCGGCTCGGATCCCGAGTTGCTGCAGCTGTGGTGTAGACCGGCAGCCACAGCTCTGATTAGACCCCTAGCCTGGGAACCTCCATATGCCTCGGAGCAGCCCTAGAAAAGGCAAAAAAAGACAAAAAAAAAGAAATTAACACAACATTGTACGTCAACTATATTTCAAATAAAAATTTAAAAAAAATTTTAAATAAAAAAGATCTTCCCCACTTTGATATGATAAAAATCATTCCTGGTCATTTCTTCTAAAATTTTGGTTATTCAGTTTTTACATTTAAGTCTTTGATGCATTTAGAACTTTTTATTAACAAAGGTTTGGGGAGTTCCCGTCGTGGCTCAGTGATTAACGAATCCGACTAGGAACCATGAGGTTGCGGGTTCGGTCCCTGCCCTTGCTCAGTGGGTTAACGATCCGGCGTTGCCGTGAGCTGTGGTGTAGGCTGCAGACGCGGCTCGGATCCTGCGTTGCTGTGGCTCTGGCGTAGGCCGGTGGCTATAGCTCCGATTCAACCCCTAGCCTGGGAACCTCCATATGCCTCGGGAGCGGCCCAAGAAATAGCAACAACAACAACAAAAAAGACAAAAAAAACAAAACAAAACAAAGGTTTGGAGTATGGATCCAACTTAATTTTTTTTTTGCCGGTTCTCTGGCAGATCCCACCCCATAGCCCCCTCCAGATCTCTGACTAGTTTACCAGTATCATTTAGTGAATATTCTGCCTTTTCCCTCTGTATTTCAAATGTTTCCTTTATCATCTGTTAAATTCCCATACTACCTGGGTCTAGTTCTGGTGCTTCCATCCTGTTGCATTTATCTTTCAGCCTCTACGTGTACCGCATTTTCTGAGTTATTGTAGTGTTATAACAACCTCGTAGGGCTAGGCTAGTCCCCCCCTTCATTTCAAAGTTTCTTATTCCAGATGAACTTGAAAATCAGCTTGTCTAGTCTACCTCATCTCATCCCACCCCACCCCTGAAAAAAGAAAAACATTCCTGATGGTGTTTTCTTTGGATTATGTTGTCTTTATCTACAGATTGAGGGAAAATAGACACATTCCAGGTGTTAAAAAACTTCCTGTTCAAAACCACGGTAGTTTTTTTTTTTTGTGCCCTTCAGCTATGTTTTACGGTTTCGTCTTATGAGAGTTTTAGATTTTTCCTGTTAAGTTGCTTTATAATGCTGCTTCCAATGTGTCTTCTCACTGATTGTTGTTGTGTTCATGCTGCCTTATCAATTTCCGTGTATTTTGTGCCCAGCTATCGTCGTTCCTGAAATTCTCTTCACCTTGATGTGTTGAGTAAATTCCCTCGGGCTCTTTCAGGCACACAATCATGGCATCTATAAATAATGGTAATTTGCCTCCGTTTTTCACTTCTCAAATACGTCTCTACTTTTATTGTATTAAGTAGTATTTGTAGTGCATTAACCGTGGTGATCACAGTCGTCCTTGTTTTATTCCCGACTTAAATGCACCGTATCTCCTTTCCCATTAAGGTTGATGCTGCCTTCTGGGTAAGGAAATATCCTTCTATTCTTATTTTCCTAAGATTTTTATCAAGAATGGGTATTAAATGTTAGCAAGTGACTTTTAGCATCTGTGGAGATGACTGTGATTTTTCTCTGGAGAGCTATTAATACCGCGAATTGCGTTAGTAGTTTTCCTGGAGACTTGAGCTATCCACACATTCCTGGACTAAATTCCACAGTTATGGTGTGATCTTCCTTCCAGTTGCTCCTGGATTGTATTGCTAATATTTTTTTTAGAACTTTTACATTGACATGTATAAGTGAGAAAAATCTAGTTTTCCCTGTGTGTGTATAGATTTTTTTTCTTACTTTGGTGTTATTGTTGTAGTTGCTTTTTTTTTTTTTTAAAGAAATTCTTTTCTGTGTTTCGGAATAGTTTCAGTATTGGAATTTTCTGTAATTTACACATTTGGGAATGATCCATGAAACTCTGGGGCTGATGCTTTGGGGAGGGCTCATATATAACTTTTTGGGATTTTTTTCTATGGTGGTTGATTTGCTTAGGTTTCATGTCTCCTGTGGCGTTAGTTTGGGTAAATTATGTTTTCCTAGAAAAATGATCCATTTTACCTACTTTTCAGATTTACTTACATGCAGTTGAACAGTGTGTTCTCTTATTATTATTTTAATTACTAGTATACCTTTGATATCTTTGATTTAGCTCTTATTTCTTGATTAGATTAGTAATTTCCTTTGCTTCATTTTGTTTTTTTTTTTTCCCCTAAAGAAAGACCTGTTGGACTTCTTTGTGGGCTAATTGGTCAGTTTTTGTGAATGTACCGTGGACGTTACAAAGAGTGTTTTTTCTCTGTTTTTAGAATCAGCATGTTGTCTTTAGAGTTCAATTAGTTGTATCTTACTGGTGTGTGATTTGGGTGCTTTATATCCCCGATTCTTTTTGTCCTCTTTACTGTCCTGAGCACATTGAATTTGTTTTACTCAAGTCGTCTCCTTGTATCCCCTGTAGTTTTTGCTTTGAATGTTGATGCTGTGTCATTCCATCCAGGATCCACGCATAGCCAGCCGGTGGGTCTCTGCTGTGAGTTACCCCCTATGGAATCCTGCAGTGCTCTTCTTTGTCCTGTTTATCAGTCCTTCCTCCTCTGAACTCAGCCTTGTCTGATAGTAAGATTACAGCCCACAATTTATTTCTTCCTTCTGCTTCATATACCTTTGCTTATTCTTTCTTCTTCAGCCTTTCCAAATCCACCCTCACCCCTGCCGTTTTTAAGTGCATCTCTGTCGTACAACATAAAATTGGGTTTTACTTTGAGATATAATCTGAATGTCTTTTTTTAAATAGATACTAATTTAGCCCATTTATTAACATGACATATCTTTGGCATTAATTTTGCCATTGCTGCTTTGTTATCATTTGGGGGGATTGTTTTTTAAGTAGCTTTTAAAACACTTTACCCTCTGCATTCTTATTTTCTTTGCTTTATGTTTGTATGATTTTCTAATAATTTGGAGTTTTATTTGATATAATTGTTACCCTTACACCTTTTTTTTTTTTTTGCTTTTTGCTTTTTAGAGCTGCACTCACGACATATGGAGCTTCCCAGGTTAGGGGTCCAATCGGAGCTAGAGCTGGTGGCCTACACTACTGCCCATGGCAACGCCAGATCCTTAACCCACTGAACGAGGCCAGAGATGGAACCTGCAAGCCCATGGTTTCTAGTCAGATTTGTTTCTGATGTGCCATGACAGGAACGCCACCATTACAACTTTTTATTGTACCCTAAATCTTCTTTGTTTTGGATGTTATTTATTAATTCTCTGCTATGAACAGTGATGAAATTAATGTTTCCTCTTCTTTCCTTCTCCCATCTCTTCTCCCAACTGATCTTAGTTACTTCAAACACTACCTTTGTGGGTGTTCACCCTTGTTAACTTTATTTGTACTATGTTATTCAATTTATTAACTTTATTTTTACTTTAAGAGCTACACCTGCAGCTTATGGAAGTTCCCAGACTAGGGGTCGAATTCAAGCTGCAGCTGCCAGTCTACCTACACCGTAGCCACAGAAAAGCAGGGTCCTCAGCCCAGTGAGCAAGGCCAGGGATCAAACCCACGTCCTCAAGGATACTGGTCGGATTCGTTACCATTGAGGCACAACGGGAACTCCTCGATTTATGAACTTAAAATCAGCCAGTAGAACTTTGTGATGATATGACTATACTGTTTATCTGCTTTGTCCATTGTGATAGCCAATAGCCATAAGGTGGCTTTTAAGCATTTGAAATGTGGCTAGTGTGACTGAGGACCTGAACTTTAAATTTTATTGAATATTGCTTAATATAAATTTAAGTTAAATGGCCACGTATGGCTGCTGGCTGCCGTATTGGAGAACATGGTTTTGATGATGTATCTGAAACCCCAGCTGTCAGAGGTAAGGAGACCGTGTACGTTGTACAGCCTCTCACAGTCTTGCTCCCTCACTCTCCCAACTGCTATTTTTTAAATAGTCTACACTCTCAGGGCTTGTATTTTGCGTTCTGTCCTCTCACCACAATCATCGCATACCTCTTAGTCTTATTCTTCCAGTTCAGCGAGTCTGGTCGTAGCACTTGGTTCTTTTGACACTGTTTGCTGCCATCCCTTCAAGAGTCATAGTTAACTATTTAGTCAGCGTCTCAAGATCGCTTTTCATGTAGTGCTCCTGGGGGTTTTGTTTGTTTACTTGCTTTTGCATATTTAAAATTTCTAAAACAAAACCAAAAACAGTTCCCTTTGTGGCACAGTGGAAATGAATCCGACTAGGAACCATGAGGTGGCGGGTTCAGGATCCGGCGTTGCCGTGACCTGTGGTGTAGGTCGTAGATGCAGCTTGACTCTGGCGTTGCTCTCTCTGGGGTGTAGGCCGGCTGCTGTAGCTCCAATTCGACCCCTAGCCTGGGAACCTCCATATGCCTCAGGTGTGGCCCTGAAAAGAAAAAAATAAAAAAAACTTCTTTTATACATGAGTGACTGTTTAGGTAGGTGTGAAATTCTGGATCATGACACATGACAGCTAAGTGTAATGTGGTATCCTGGATGGAATCCTGGAACATAAAAGGAATATTAGGTGAAAATGAAGAAACTCTGAATAAAGCATGGGCTTTGATAACAAAAATTAAAAAAAATTAAAATTGTAGGATCATATTTTGTTTCCTTGAGCATTGCAGTGCGTATTGCTATACTTTTCTTCTTTTCTTCCTTCTTCTTCTTTCTTTCTTTCTTTTTTTTTTTTCATAGTCCAGGTCTTTCATTTTCTTTACACCTATCATCCCATGAATTCATGGGGAATGGATTCCAGCAGTTCAGACTCCTTTCCATTGGGTCTCACAAAGAGTCCTTCTCAGGGTGGAACAGGCTGGCACTTCACCTGAACCCAGGTTCCTTTCTCTTTGGCTTCCTTCTTTGATCATTTTCCTTCACACGTTTCAGGAAGCTGTCTTGGCTCTCAGAGGGCTTGTTGTGCTCAATATGCATATTCTTTTGGCAAGAATCTTGCCCTTCGTTTGTGTGTTTACAGCAGTGCCAACAGCATGCTGGGTTATGCTGTAGACGCCTCAGTTTTGCTGGTAACATTTGTGGGGCATTCCCTTTTGAGCCGTGCTCATCACCTTTCATGTCAATTCGCATGTATGTGGCCAGAGGAACAACCCCATGTTTTCTTTTTTTTTTTTGGTCTTTTTATCTTTTTAGGGCTGCACCCAGCGACATATGGAGGTTCCCAGGCTAGGGGTTGAATCAGAGCTATAGCCACCAGCATACTTCACAGCCACAGCAATGTAGGATCCGAGCCACGCCTGTGATCTACACCAGATCCTTAACCCACTGAACGAGGCCAGGGCTCGAACCTGAATTCTCATGGATACTAGTCGGGTTCCTTAACCGCTGAGCCACGATGGGAACTCCTAACTCCATGTTTTTCTAAAAGGCCTAGAGAACATACAGGAATGCCCCTCTTCTCTCCTTTAGTGTTGGTCATTTTGGCAAATTACTGAAACGTGGTGGTCCCCGCCGAAAGCTCTGTGCTTTCATTTTGAGTTGCATTTAGAAGGAATCTGATTTTTTTCTCCCCTCTTATAAGTGACTTTTCTTTCACCTGACTCCGAAAGGATTCTCTTTTTTCAAGTAGAATAATTTCACTAGAGTCTTTTTCTTAACCCTACCTAATTCATTTGCTCCTGCAGTTGTTAAAAATTATATCAGTAAATATTTGAAGTGTTCCATTATTTCGTTTTTCTTATTTGGGAACTTCATTATGCATGTGTTGGATGTTCCTTATGGTCAGTCATATTTATCTCTTTTTTTGGGTGATTCTTTTTAATTCTTTCTTAAATTTTTGCCCAGTTTGTTCGCATTTTCTCATTTCTGCCCTGTATTTTGAGCCCCTTTCAGTTTCACCTCCTTTTCTGTGATGGTTTTGTTTTAGTTTTTTCCCTTCCACTTCTTTTCTGAGCTGTTCTTACATTTTTGTCTCTCTGTTACCTCATCATCCCTAAGCTCGCATAGCTCTGTTTTGTGTTCATCTTTCATAGAAGCAGTTGCTTCTTTATATTTAAAAAATTCATGGTGAAATGCACATTCACAGTTTCCATCTGCTTGACGGTGTGTGTTTGTTTGTTTTTTGTTTTTTCCTGGCGGGTGGTCGTTTAATGGTTTAGTAAACACCCAGTACCTACTCTTATAACCTCTGTCCCCTTGTGGAGTTTACATTCCAGGAGTACGATAATAAGTAAGATAGCTAAGTATTTATGTTGTATTTTAGAAGGTGACAGTGCTACAGAGCAGAGTCAGGAAGGGGGATAAGGGAGTGTGGGGAGAGGGGTCGTGCAGATTCAAAGAGGAGGGGTCAGAGGAGGTGCCATGAAAATGGGGTCTTTTGAGCACCAACCTGATGGGAAGGAGGAAGAGAGTTTGAGAGGAAAAAAATTACTCATGGCACTTGTTAAAGACAGTGAGACTGTACTCAGGGGCAGCTGCTGGGACCGACGGAGGGAGTATTGCAGTGGGGGAAAGAGGTCGGGTTCAGCTGCAGTTCCCCTGGGAGCAAGTGGGCACCACAGCCGAGGAGAAGAGGCAGGGTTGGTGGATAAACCTGCTCCTCACAGGAGTCGTGCTGAAGGCAGGTGGGGCTGGTCAGACACCCTCTGCAGCGGGGGTGGGGTGGGGTGGGGGTGGAGGATGAGGAAGCTGGTAAGATATTGAGGGTGTTGGAGTCCAAGGACAGTTGATCTGACTTAGCAGAATTCTTGCTGCCATTCACGAAGCAGAGAGAGGAACATGGAAACCGAAAATTAGGGCCTAGTTGGGAAAGCGCTCAAGAGAGGCTGCATAGAGTTTGGTCAAGGAGAGAGACTGTGTCACAAGCCTTATGGGTTCTGGAGGAAGAGCCTCCAGGTGAAGAAGTGTGTGCAGATGCTCGGAGGCTGGACCAGCCTGGCCTTTTAGAGGAATAGCGGGGAGGGAGTTCCCCAGTGGCCTAGCTGTTAAGGACCTGGTGTTGTCATGGCTGTGGTGTAGGTTTGATCCCCCACCCAGGAATTTTTGCATGCCTCAGGCGCCAGCCAGGAAAGGAAAAAAAAAAAAAAAGGAAAAAGGCAAAGCCAGGGGGCTGGTGGTTGGGAGTGGAGTGGTGCAGGGGGAGGGTTTAGAGATGAGGTCGGGCAGGTCCCCCCTTGGGGGGACAGGGGGGAAATGACCGGCCTTTACCCTGGGTGAGATGAGGCGCCTCCACAGAGGAGTTAAGCCACCTGGCCTGGCTTCTATGTGTTTATTCATCATCTGCTGTTTGCATCTCCCCGGTCCCTCCTTTTTAAGGCTATTACGTGTCCTGAGCACCTCTGCTCGTTCTCGCAAAAGCTCCTTCATAGGAGATGTTTATTCCTAGACCCCGTGGGCTGAGGTTTGATGTGAGTTTCTTTAACCTTTGTCCCCCACCTCTCCGCCCAGGTTGCTGCCTCCTGCGGGGTGCAGTGCTGGGGTGGGCTGGAGGCACTGCTGGTCCCCAGCCGCTCCCAGGCCTCTGTCCGCCACCCCTCACCTTTGGGAGCGACTCGCCCCAGCCAGGGCCTCACTTGGCTCTCGGCCGCACCCCCGCCCCAGCTCCACTCCGCCTATTTCATGGCATTTGATGGTCTCCTTGCTTCGCTGGAGATGGAGTTTGTGGTTCTGCGTCTTGTTCTTTTGGGTGATTTCCAGGCGGCCGGGCGAGGAGGGGGATGCTGACTCGACGCCACCACCTTCCAACACAGAGCCCTAATTATGGGTTTGGTGCAAATTCCAGAGAACAAAGAAGAGAAGAGCCGTGGGGTTTGCTGGCTGCCTTCTACCTCCAGAGGAGGCGGGTTAGAGGCCCCAGAGGAGGCAGGGTTAGAGGCCTCAGCCTCTTCCCACCTTCAGGACAAGCTCAGGGTGGTTTCTGTGGAGAAAGCGGGGAGCCCCAGAGGCTTTGGGCGCCTCCTGTCTTGGTGTGTGTTTGAAGCCACTGCTCCAGGCCTCCCTCTGGGCTGAGCCTGGACCCACCTGCCGAGGCTGTGCAGCTTCCAGGGAATGAGTCCACCTGGGGCCTGGATCCTCACCTGCCGGCCCCCACCCCGGGACTCCCCCTTCAGGATGCTGGTGGAGCCAGGGCTGCTGGTCCCCAGCCGCTCCCAGGGCCACACAGGTGGGGGTCACGTCGGGGTCTGTTGAACCTCATGTTAGACACACACACACACACACACACACACACACACACACACACACACACACACACACACACACACACGAGTGTGGGGTGTGCATCTCCCCTTCGTGTGTTCCTTAACCCTTCTCAGGTCAGGGGCCTCCTTGGTGACTTGGCTCTTGTCTTCCCAAATCAACACACATCGTGCATCATTGGCGGGGGTCTTTGCCAGCCTTACGACCAGAAGCGGCCCCTCTGTGACGTCATGGCCCTCAGTGTGGCCCCTTCGTGCCAGTGGGGTCTCCTCTCCACCACCCAGATCTTTGCTCCCTGTCGCGCTGTCTAGACAGCTCTGAGCAGGAAGTTCTTGGTGAGCTTTTGGGTTCTTCTCAATTTCAGTAATTCACATTATTCTCTCTTCCTTTGCCAGGATTAATCAGGAATTGTCTGGTACACCTAAAACGAATACAATGCCGTGTATCCTTTATGTGTCAGTTAAAGAAAATTAAAAGGGTCACTTTTCTCCTTACCAGGGGTCTTAACTCTTTGCTGAAATACTGTGTTTCTAAAATTCTTGGCTCCTTGGGCTATACTTGGACTAATTCAGTGTCCTGCTTTTGTTGGTAGGAATTGAATGGACCTGTGTAGAATGCCTAATTTATCTGAAGATAATAATTTTGTATTCTTTCTACTCTATTTGTTAATTAAAATCAAAGAATACAAAAGAGAGGTAAAATATTTTACTCTGCTTATTTCCAAGGTATTTCACTGCTTTGTCCTTCTTATGCCGTAGGGATTAAGGAAGGAAACCGTTCTGTTGATGTCAGGTTATAATATGCCACTCAGTGGTCTCCCCAGATCCTGTTCCCATGAAATTAACTGGAAATGTTGTGATTAAATAGAAGCAGACTATCCTGAAGTGCCGTTGTGTTGTTTAATTGATAAAGTTCATGCAGTTGTTTTGTCTAATACTAATTCTGGGACATACTAGTCAAGACTGTTTTTAAAAATATACCAGTGGATTTAGGGGTTTTTTTTAGATTTTTATTTCATGTAGGTTGTATGAAAATGTAATTAATTTTAGTTAAATCAGTATTTCCGAGGAGTTTTCATTTAAATTTGCTTATGAGCTTCTTATGTCAAGGGCAAAATGAATTTCTGCATAAAATGGAGCTAATGGTTTCAATTTAGACTTCAGGGCTTTGGGATGGGAGGTGGGAAACAAAAACAAAGTAACTCAGCGTGTTTAGGGGTATAGACTATTCCCCACTTCCGAAATTTCGTGTTGTGTGAGGACTTGAAGCTTTTTTCACTAGATGACTAGAGGGGGGAAAAAAGTAAACAGATTTAAATGCCGATAGAATAGACTTCTTTTAATCCTTTGCAGGCTGTTTTCAGTTTTTGCTGCTTTCCTTTTTTTTTGTTTTTTTGGTCAACAATTTTCTGCCGTCACCTCACCATTTGACAGCGTCCTGCGCCGTTTCTGCAGGTCATTTCAGAACCACGTTTTGTATTGATTGTGGATTCTCTTCACTGTGGTTGGTGCTAGTTCATCTCCGCGACTCCTCCATGTAAACCTCCATCGCGAGTGGAGACCTTCAAGTTCCAGGGTTTCATCTCGACAGGAAAGCACTGCCGTCCAGGAGTCATCTCCAAAGAAGTGAATAGACAGTCTGTTGTGAAGTGCGATGACAACACCAGATCTTTAACCCACTAAGCCACCAGGGAACTCTGCCTTTTTTTTAAAGATGAATTTGTATTTTATATTGGGGTACAGTTGATTTACCGTGCTGAGTCAGTAGGGCAGAGGGGCTCAGCCACATGTATATGCATGTTATATCCATTCTTTTTCAGATTCCTTTCCCACACAGGTTACCACAGAACACTGAGGAGAGTTCCCAGTGCTGTACCGCCGGTCCTTGTTGATTGCAAAGTCTTCCTTAAATGATTCATCAGGGAAATCTAAGCTCGACTGTCTCCCAGCAGAAAGCAGGACATGGAGGGGCCTAGGAGGGCCTTAGTGACAGGGCTGTGTGGCTGCTGGGGGTGTTACATCCACGACATCCAGGCCCTCTCACGAGACCCTCCTGGCAAAGGACACCTGGTCAGCAGTTGTGTTCAGTTTGAACACATAGATTTGACAGGGTATAGTCATCTTAGCCAGCATAATTGAGAAAGAACCTACAAAAAAGCCTTTTTTTTTTTGGTCCACGCCTGTGGTGTGTGAAAGTTCCCAGGCCAGGGATTGAATCCGTGCCTCAATCTGTGGAAGCCTGGATCCTTAACCTGCTCCACCACCAGAGGACTCCCTATTGTGTCATACTCTTTCTGAAGAGATACCACACACACATGTACTGTGGCTCTGAATCTCCTGTTCCCCTAGGCCCTTCTCTTTGCCCCCCCCTCTTTTTTTTGCATTTTACGGCCACGCCCATGGCATATGGAGGTTCCCAGGCTAGAGGTCCAATCAGAGCTACAGCTGCTGGCCTACACCACGGCCACAGCAACACGGATCCAGGCCACATCTGCAGCCTACACCACAGCTCACGGCAACACTGGATCCTTAACCCACTGAGCGAAGTCAGGGATCGAACCCTCAGCCTCATGGTTCCTAGTCAGATTCCTTTCCACTGCGTCACGACGGGAACTCCCTTTTGAAACCAGATTCTCTAGCGGGGGTGGAGATGTGTCTGAGGGCAGCAATGGGCTGAGATTCCATCCCTGCGAAGGGCCCAGGCCTTCTCCATCCTGGCATCCAGGCATCTGTTCTCTAGTAAGCACTCAGTGAATGTCTGCACCTTTGAGTTAATTGTTCCGGAGACTGACTTTGCTCCTAAAGCAGGTGGATGAAAGAGATGCACTAATGGGGCGGTGGCGCTCTCTGTCTCCAGGAGATGCTCTCCGGCGTGGTGGTCGTATCTGGGAAGGACGCAGTCCAGCACCAGGGAGTCTCCTTGACAGTGGAAGGAACCGTGAACCTGCAGCTCAGTGCCAAGAGTGTGGGTGTGTTCGAAGCGTTCTATAATTCTGTTAAGGTAAGACTGCTTGCCTTGCGCATCGTCAGTCCATCGTGCAGAGACGTGTGGTGGCCTTCGCTTGCTGTCTGGCTGTACCGTCGTTGTCGTTACTTTGCAAGGGATGATGAGAGTCATGCTCTAGCTGCTTCCTCATCAAACTGAAAAAAACCTCAGATGTTTTGATTTTGAGTACTGCTTTGATTCCTGTTATGATTAGGGGGATTGGTTAGTCGACTAATTTCAGCCATTAAAGAGACCAGCCCTCTTCTGAGAAGTCACACCTGGGCCTCCTGGCCCTCCTCGCCTTCCTAAACAAACCTGTGCGTTTACGTGTTACTTTAACCCAGTTGCTGTTGCATCTGGCAGGCATGTAAGATGCAGGGAGAGCCATTCTCTTCTGCCGTTTAAAGTTCTGTGTTGGGAGGGACGGGATTAAGATGGCGGAATAGAAGGACTGGAGCTCAACTTCTCTCCCAAAAACAACAAAATTCACAACTAAGGACTGAGCACTCTTCACCCAAATGGACCGGAAACCTTAAAAAAGATACCCTACTCCAGAAGAAAAAGAGGAGGCCACATCAAGAGGTAGGAGGGGCGATTTCACGATATAAACCACCCCATACCTCCCGGGTGGGAAGCCCCACAGACTGGAAACTGACTGGTTCACAGAGACTCACCTACAGGAGTGAGAGTTCTGAGCCACACGTCAAACTCTCACGTGTGGGGATCCAGCACTGGGAGAAAGAGCCCTGGAGTATCTGGCATTGAAGGCCAGTGGGGCTTGTGCACAGGAGCTCCATAGGACTGGGGGAAATGGAGACCCCATTCTTAAAAGGTGCACACAGACTTTCACGTGCACTGGATCCCAGGGCAAAGCAAAGTCTCCAAGGGAATCTGGGTCAAACCTGACTGCAGTTGTTGGAGGACATCCTGGGAAGACAGGGGTGAACGTGGCTTGCTGTGAGGGAAGGACATTGAAGGCAAAGCTCTCAGGAATATTCAGCAGCACGCCTTTCTCTGGAGGTGGCCATTTTGGGAAAATATGGCCCCACCCATCAGCCAGCCTGCTGCTGAGAAGCCCCAGGACAAACAGCAACCAGGTGGGATCACAGCCCCACCCCTCAGTAAACAGGCTGCCTAAAGACCCCTCAGGCACACAGCTGCCTCTACTCCCATCCAGAGACTAAGCCCCACCCACCAGAGGGATTAGAATCAGCTCCACCTACCAGGGGGCAGGCATCAGCCCCTCCCATCAGGAAGGCTACAGCAAGCCCCCCCATATAGACTTCAGCCACAGGGGGGCAGACACCAGAAGTAAGAGAGGCTCAACTCTACTATCTGTAAAAAGGTCACCACACCAAAAACCTATAAAAATGAAAAGACAAAGGACTATAAAACTCAGATGAGGGAGAAAGGAAAAACCCCAGAAAAACAGCTAAGCCGTGAGGAGATTCTCAGCCTCCAGGAAAAAGGCTTTAGACTGTCGATGCTGAAGATGATGCAAGACATTGGAAATAAACTGGAGGCAAAGATGGATAACTTACAGGAAACACTGACCAAAGAGATACAAGATATCAAACTTAAACAAGAAGAGATGCAAAATACAATAACTGAAATAAAAAATTCACTAGAAGCAGCTAACGGCAGAATACAGAAGGCAGAAGAATGAATAAGCCAGGTGGAGGACAGATTAGTGGAAATTACAGATGCAGAACAGAAAAGAGAAAAAAGATTGAAAAGAAATGAAGAGTCTCAGAGAACTCTGGGACAACGTGAAACGCACCAACATCCGTATTATAGGGGTGCCAGAAGGAGAAGAGAGAGAGAAGGAGACAGAAAAAATATTCCAAGAGATAATAGCCGAAAATTTCCCTCACATGGGGAAGGAACCACTCACTCAAATCCAGGAAGCACAACGAGTACCATATAAAATAAACCCAAGGAAGAATACACTGAGGCACATATTAATCAAACTGACCAAAATTAAAGACAAAGAGAAAATCTTGAAAGCAGCTAGGGAAAAGAAAGAAGTAACATACAAGGGAACCCTAGTAAGGCTATCGGCAGATTTTTCAACAGAAACTCTGCAGGTCAGAAGGGAGTGGCATGAGATACTCAACGTGATGAAAGGAAAAAACCTCCAACCAAGATTACTCTCCCCAGCAAGGCTCTTGTTCAGATTTGAAGGAGAAATCAAAACTTTCACAGATAAGCAAAAGCTGAGAGAATTCAGCAACACTAAACCAGCCTTACAACAAATACTAAAGGAACTTTTATAGGCAGAAGAGAACAAGAAAAGAAGGAAAGAAAAAAGAGCAGCAAAAACAAATCCAAAGTAATTAATAAAATGGCAAGAAGAACATACATATCAATAATTACCTTAAGTGTGAATCGACTAAACGCCCCAACCAAAAGACATAGACTGGCTGAATGGATAAAAAAACAAGACCCATATATATGCTGTCTTCAAGAGACCCACTTCACTTCTAGGGACACATACACATTGAAAGTGAGAGGATGGAAGAAAATATTTCCTGCAAACGGGGATCAAAAGAAAGCTGGAGTAGCAATACTAACATCAGACAAAATAGACTTTAAAATGAAGAATATTTTCAGGGACAAAGAAGGATATTACATGATGATCAAAGGATCCATCCAAGAAGATGATAGAACAATTTTAAATATCTACGCACCCCACACAGGTTCACCACCATATATAAGGCAACTGCTAACAACCTTAAAAGGAGAAATCGAAAATAACACAGTCATAGTGGGGGACTTTAACACCCCACTGACAGCAATGGACAGATCAACCAGACAGAAAATCAATAAGGAAACACAGGCCCTGAGTGATGCATTAAACCAGATGAACTTAATAGATATTTATAGGACTTTCCATCCAAAAGCAACAGAATACACATTCTTCTCAAGTGCACATGGAACATTCTCTAAGATGGATCACATCCTGGGCTACAAATCCAACCTCAGTAACTTTAAGAAAATTGAAATCATATCAAGCATATTTTCCAACCACAACGCTATACGACTGGAAATCAACAAGAAAAAAAACTGCAAAAAACACGAACACGTGGAGACTCAACAACATGCTACTAAACAACCAATGGATCACTGAAGAGTTGTTACAGGTCAGAGGCTCTAAATTCAAAATAAATGTGAGGTTCATCATGGCTATAGATGGTGCCTTGCTGTTTGCAAGAAACATTTCTGAATCTTGCCTAGATTCTTCTGACACAAGAGAGGATTTTACACATTCAGAGCTTTGTGTGTGCATGGTGGGGAGAGAGAGGAGGAGGAGAGGGAGGTGACCTTGGGCTTAGGATTTACTGTGACCTGCTTATGTGTTGGATGATAACTGCCTTCGGGGATCCAAGGGGCCAAAGGCTTGAACAGAAAGTACTTGTGAGGAAAGCTTCAGTATCGAATTTTATGCCACACCTCTCATTTTTTCTTTTGATATCCAAGTATAAACTGTAAAATCATTCATCCCAATTCCTGTATGGTTAATAATTTGAGACTAAGTAAATAAAAGGAATGTTCCATTAAAAAAAATAATAAAAATAAAGTTCTGTGTTGGGAGTTCCCACTGTGGTGCAGAGGGTTAAGGATCCAGCGTTGTCTCTGCAGCAGCATGAGTTTGATCCCCAGTCCAACGCAGTGGATTAAGGATCCACCGTTGCCACAGCAGTGGCTTAAGTCACAGCTACAGCTTATGTGCAGTCCCCGGTCCGGGAACTTCCGTATGCTGTGGGTGCAGCCATGTGTTCCAGGATGTAAATTCTTTTTGCTATACAGCTTCCTTTTCCTGAAGGATTTGGTAACTCTGCGTTTTGAGGGGGAAAGAGGAGGAAAGAAGGGCTCAGTAGCAATACTCGGATTCAGGGCCTTCCCGGGGTTTTTCCACAATTTTCTTACTTTCCTCCCTCAGCACTTAGAGACTCACTTCCAAAGTTATGGATTTTCTCAGAAGGGTTCTAAACCCAGGCTTAGAATACCTTAACTAAGGAAGGTGTCATACCCGCCTTTAAGGCAGGTTCAAAGTGTCCCCCTCCCTGGGCTGGCCCAGGAGGCCCACCGGGCGCCCTGGGCTGCTGGAGGGTCCTGCTCCTGGCCAAGTACCTTTCGTTTGCTTCACTCGGAACATGGGGGTGCCTGCCAGGAGGGGTGTTAGGAGAGTGGACTGAGATGTTTCGGGGGACGAGGGAGAGAGACATTGGTTCACTTCTTACTGTGCACCTAACACCAAGCGTCCAGCCTGCAAACGAACCAGACTTGGGCTGACTCACCGCTGGTCTGCAGACGTGGCACCTGGCTGCCCAGGCGTCAGGATGGTGACGGCCAAGGGCTGGCGCATGTGTCTCTCAGAAGGTTATTTAATCAACCCAGTAACTTGAAAGAAAGTGCATCAAAAAGTGCGTGTTGTTGGACTAAGCTTGGTTTTCTTTACAGCCTATCCAGATCATCAACAGCACCGTCGAAATGGCGAAGCCAGGAAAATTCCCTAGTGGCAAAACCGAGATTCCTTTTGAATTTCCTCTCCACGTGAAGGGCGCCAAAGTTCTGTATGAGACTTACCACGGCGTGTTTGTCAACATCCAGGTGAGCGTCTCCTCATCCCGAGCCCTTGACTCCGTAACTTTTCTTCTGCAAAACAGCTCGGTCTTTCTTTCACTGAAAGTTCCTGTATTCTTATTTCTTTAGTTCTGTGTTTCTTGCCAAGCCCTCCCGTGAACTCTCTTGTGGAGGCGTCTCAGTTTTCCCTGCAGAACGTACTTCATGCACGACCCTTCCTTTGATGGGCGTCCGGAGGGACCCGTGCTGTAGCTTCTTTTCAGAGCTTCCGCTGTTTCTTTGGGGCTCCATTCCGGCCGCGCTGACACTGTAAGGAGCGCTTTTATGGTTGGTAATAGATAGGCCCTCCCTCCTCTCTGGCACCCGCGCTAACTTGTCTGTTTATGCGTATAAGTTTCTCTTTGTCTAGTACCCAAAGGCCGCTGCTCTGACACAGGCTTGTATTCTTTATCCAACAAACCTTGTAAAGGAGGGGGAAGTGGATTTGTGACTTCCCGCCCACCTCGGCTGTTCCGATGTCTTTCACAGTTGCTATTGTTGTCTCAGGCGCAGTCTGGAGTCATGACTCAGCGAGAGAAAGAGAGCCTTTCCTTTATTCAGCGGAAAGAAAGGTACTTCTGTGATACCAGCCTTGCGGCCCTTCCCTTGCTGGATGAGACAAAAGTATTTTGTCTTGTGTCTGTGCAAGAGAGCTGCAAGTTAGGAAAGTTTGTGATTTATTTGTTAACTTGTAGCTGATCATTTGGTCTTGGTAGAGACCGTTCCCCTACTTAAAAAAATAGCACTTTAGAAATAAGAATCCTGGGGGTTGCCATTGTGGCTCAGCAGAAACGAATCTGTTATCCATGAGGACACGGATTTGATCCCTGGCCTCGCTCAGTAGATTAAGGATTGGGCATCGCCATGAGCCTGTGCTGTAGGTCGCAGATGCGGCTCAGCTCTGGCATTGCTGTGGCCTCAGTGTAGGCCAGTGGCTACAGCTCCGATTCGACCCCTAGTCTGAGAACTTCCATTTGCCTCAGGTATGACCCTAAAAAAAGAAAAATTAAAAAATTAAATAAACAAATACATAAAAATGAAAATCCTTGCGGAGTTCCCACTGTGGCTCAGTGGTACCAAACCTGACTAGTATCCATGAGGATGTGGGTTCGATCCCTGGCCCCACTTGGTGGGTTAAGGATCCGGTGTTGCCGTGAGCTGTGGTTGTAGGTCACAGACATGGTTCAGATCTGGCATTGCTGTGGCTGTGGTGTAGGCCGGCAGCTGCAGCTCCAATTCGACCCATAGCCTGGGAACCTCCATATGCCTTGGGTGCAGCCCTAAAAAGCAAGATAAGAAATCCTTGGTGTTCCCGTCATGGCTCAGTGGTTAACGAATCCAATTTAGGAACCATGAGGTTGCAGGTTCAATCCCTGGCCTTGCTCAGTGGGTTAAGGATTCGGTGTTGCCGTGAGCTGTGGTGTAAGTTGCAGATGCAATTCGGATCCCGAGTTGCTGTGGCTGTGGTGTAGGCCGTTGGCTACAGCTCCAATTACACCCCTAGCCTAGGAACCCCCATGTGCGGAGGGAGTCGCCCTAGCAAAGACAAAAAGACAAGAAAAGAAATCCTCAAAACAGTTGTGCAGGTTGAACCCAAAGGTTTGTGTGTATGTGAGTTTTATGAATTGCCTAAAAGATGGTCAAGGAGAAACATAAGTGGTATGATGTACTCTTTTGCAATAAATACCTTCCTTTAAAGAAAACCTTTGTTATCGGTGCACCTGTTTCAGGCCATGTGTATACTGAAGGCTTTGGGCAGCTCGTGAGAAGTAGCAGTAAAGTGTTAGGGGCGAAGGAAGCTCCCAGCATAGGCATGCAGATTTCAGACACAGAGGCCCAGGTCCTCTGAGGAGTTTTCTGTACGTTGAAACTATTTTCACCATGAAAGATAATAAAACCGCCTTTTTAGCAAGACTGAAAATACCTCAAACGATGATTTTCAAAATTATTTTTATTCTCTTGCCAGAATCGGCATCCACCTGCTTTTACCCATTGTGGTTTTCTGATGCCATTTATTTAATAATAGAAGTGTATGTTCGTTAGAAACTGATTAGAGTAACATCAGGTTTTTTCTATGGTCATACTTGTTTCTTTTCCTGGGTTTATCATTCTTATTAAAAGATTACTTTGTTTCAAATAAAATTGGGAATCTCATCCTTTTCCCAATATTGCCAAGGAAAGCATACAGATATATATATACAAGATGTGTGTTCCTGTGTAGCTGGCTGTAGTTGAAAACTAGTTAAAATGCAAGAAGAGAGTTAACGTGTGGTTAACTCTCTAGTAAGGTAAATAATAACCTCAACTCCCCCCCTTTATTTTAGTCACCAGATTTTGCCACTTTGAGGGTTAACCTCAGCTTGGAATTGTGCACCTCCCCATATATCTCATACGTTTCTGAAAAGGAAGAGATGTCGTCTTAATCTCTAATTTTAAGAGCTTGTCAACCTTATACTTACCACCTAGATTCGACATTTATTAGAATTTTGCTGTCTGTTTCATCTCTTCATTTTTTCCTGTATCATTTCTTTTTTTTTTTTTGTCTTTTTGCCATTTCTTGGGCCGCTCCCACGGCATGTGGAGGTTCCCAGGCTAGGAGTTGAATCGGAGCTATAGCCACTGGCCTACACCAGAGCCACAGCAACGTGGGATCCGAGCCGTGTCCGCAACCTACACCACAGCTCACGGCAACGCCGGATCCTTAACCCACTGAGCAAGGCCAGGGACCAAACCTGCAACCTCATGGTTCCTAGTTGGATTCATTAACCACTGAGCCACGATGGGAACTCCATTTCCTGTATCATTTCAAGTTTAGTTACACAATCTTGACACACCCCCTCAAAATACCTCAATGTTTATCTCCAACAAATAGGGACATTCTTCTGCTTAACCACAGTTAACATTTAATTCCCAGTTCTTTTTTTTTTTTTTTTTTTTGGCCACACCAACAGCATGCAAAAGTTCCCAGGATTGGATCCAAGCCACAGCAGTGACACCACCAGATCCTTATCCACTAGGCCACCAGGGAACTCCTCTAATTTCCAGTTCTTACTCAAATTGGTCATTGCTTCTATTGAGAAATATAGTTCTTGAGAGAAACTAGGGTTATGCTTCTTGATTCACTTTCATTCATCAGTTCATTCTCTCAGTTTCTAAACAGGTCTTTTTCTGGCCTCCTGTTGGACAGTGACCACCACGGTCACACAGGGCATCACCTTCTTAATGCCGTTGCTTATTGCACGAAGATTCTGGGCGCGTGACTTTGGATAGAAAGTGTTGTTACTGAACCCTGATAACCTCTTTCTCAAATTATAGAGATGCTGAGACATCTTACATCACTGAAATCGTGTTGTAGTAACATCATGTAAAAACGGAAACGATCCTATGACAAAATAAAGGATTCAAAATGTAGCCAGTATCTGAGTTCCTGTGGTGGCTCAATGGTTAACGAACCCAACTAGTATCTGTGAGGATGCGGGTTCAATCTCTGGCCTTTCTCAGTGGGTTAAGGATCCAGCATTACCGAGAGCTGTGGTGTAGGTCGAAAACTCGGCTTGGATCCCGTGTTGCTGTGGCTGTGGTGTAGGCTGGCAGCTATAGCTCCAATTCGACCCTTGGCCTGGGAACCTCCATATGCTGCAGGAGTAGCCCTAAAAAGACCAAAAAAAAAAGTAGCCAGTATTAAATTGCCAACTTGCAGGGGCTGGTTTCCCTGTAACTTCTTGGATGGAGAGCTTGATGACGTTTGCTCTGATTCTTCTCGGCCACATTGCCTCCATTTCTCATCTTTGTTGTTAGTACATACAAGAAGCTGTAGTCTTTTCTAGTTGTCCTTTGTGCAATCACTTTTTCTTTCTTTCTTTTTTTTTTTGCCTTTTCTAGGGCCACACCCACGGCATATGGAGGTTCCCAGGCTAGGGGTCTAATCAGAGCTGTAGCCGCCAGCCTACCAGAGCCACAGCCGTGTGGCATCTGAGCCGCGTCTGCAACCTGCACCACAGCTCACGTAACGCCAGATCCTTAATCCACTGAGCGGGCCAGAGATCAAACTCGAAACCTCATGGTTCCTAGTCGGATTTGTTAACCACTGAGCCACGATGGGAACTCACTTTTTCTTTTAAGACTTGTTCAAATCACAGGCAAGAGTAGTCTGTTCTTCTCCTGTGGCCCACTAGCAAGATTTTATACTGCAGCACACAGTATGGCGGTACCAACATGTCTGCTGAAGTGGTATATTCAGAATTAAATGATAGAGATGCTAGTCCTCCTTGTTCACGGGGAAGATATCCTTCCTGGAAGGACACGCATCTTCTTTCCTTGTTCCGGCCCATGTACCTCCTGGGGCGCCCTGCCCGCCTCTGACCCTGCCCACCCCTCTGACTTCCTGTAGCTCTTACCACCTAGATCGTGCCGTAGTCATTGGGAAAGATCACGGTAGAGTGAAAGAGCCAGGGCTTTGCAGCAGACAGACCTGGGCTTGCCTTACAGTGTTGCATAAGGACTCAGGCCATAGGTTTTGGTGACAGGTAGGTATGAATTCACAGCCACCCCTGTGACCCCGAGTGGCCTTCACAGCCTCTCCTCCTAGAGGATTGATTCGGTCTTGGGTTGAAGTACTTGTCAGCAGAGTTCCCAGTGCTTAGAATGTGCCAAGTGAATACTTGCTGAATGACGAAATGAATGGTGACTCTCCTTGTGTTATCTTAACGATTCTTACATGCCTGTTGTCAGAATTAATGAAGAGAGTACATGGAAAAGGACTTAACGCAATTCCTAGAACGTAAATGACATCAAAGGATTGTCCTCTTTTGTGTACCTTTCCCCCCTCCCGACTCATCCCTTTCATTACCAACTATTGCTTTCGCTCTTAAAAAACATTTAGTGGCCAAAAGCTGGTGCCTGTTACACACACTCTTTGATTTGCAAGTTATAGAAACCCAGCTCAAACCGGCTTAGCCGGAAGAGGGATATTGGATCATGGAACTGTCCGTTGCAGGGGCTGGCTAGACCGGGGTGGACACCAGTCCACCTCCAGCTTGGCCTTTTTTTCTGGGGCGGGGCCTGTCCCGGGCAGGCTCTTGCTTGCCCTGGTGAAGCCGGCTGCTGACAGGTGGCTGCAGGCCTGCGGTCTCTTTCCTGGTTTGGCAACCCCAGCAGGAAGGATTCTGCCCCACAACCTGGCAGCAGTCCTGGCTTTCTGGTCACTTCCACAGCCAGGCGGGGTGGGGGGGCTTCAACCCTGCCTAAACCCTTGCAACTAAAAGGAAGTGAGGGACGTTCCCATTGGGAAGAAGATCAAGGAGACCAGTCAAGTCAGAACAGAATATATTACCTGTTCCAGACAGTGTGTGGGCTGTACGGGAGGAAGACGGCACACACACGCATAGAGGTAGGTACCACACACGTGCTGCGTGCATACGTAGTACCAGCCTTCCTGAGCTCCTCTGGTTGGGGAAACCCGACCGAAATCCCGATAGAGAATATTTTGTCTGTATATATCCATCCTTGCAGACAGGGATGGTTTTTTTTTAAATTTTAATCTCCCAGTAGTACCTTAAGTCCAAAATAGCTTCTCGTTTAATGTGGTCACATTGTTCATAATAGTTGTAGCTTCTTGACTCAACTATACATATAGTTCCAGTTCTACAAGTTATTTTTAACATAATTCTAAAGTTTTTCCTGGATGATCAAAACCACAGTAACTTTATTAAACATATGTTATGTGATTTTTTTTTTTCTTTTTAGGGCTGCACCTGCAGTATACGGAAATTCCCAGGTTAGGGGTAGAATAGGAGCTACAGCTGCCAGCCTGCACCACAGCCCCAGCAACACTGATCTGAGCTGCATTTGCAACCTGTGTACCATGCTGGATCCTTAACCCACAGAGCCAGATCAGGGATCGAACCCACATCCTCAGAGACAACTGTGGGTCCTTAACCCTCTAGGCCATAGCGGGAACTCTTACTTGATTTTTTTAACATAAGCCTTAAGATAGCCCTCATCTTGTAGAATTTTGTTACCAGTCTCTCAACCCAGTGACAGGGACGTGAGGGAACTGTCCCTGCTGAAGCCAAGCTTTCAGCTCACTGCCTAGCCCTGGGAAGATAGGTGGGCTCCACCTCGGGGGCCAGAGCCCATCTTGCAGCAGGTGCACTGGTGGTGGCCAGCTCAGAAAAATAGCACACAGACCAGAGAAATCGAATATGGTCAAGTTCAACGCAGGTGTGATAAGGAGTCTCCCTGGGGGCTTAGCGTGTTAAGGATCCTGTGCTGTCACTGCGGCATCTCCGGTCACCGCCTTAGCATGGGTTTGATACCTGACAGGGGACTGTCAACATGCTTAAGGCACAGCCCAAAAAAAAACCAGCAACAAAAAAACAAAACTCTAACAAAACAAAGGTGATGCTCCATTCCTTTCCTCTCCGTGTTATTTTGCTCAGAGGATGTATCTGTGTGGGCCTGGGGGCGCAGGGGAGAGGGGGCAGTGGGCAGGTGGGAGAAGGTTGAGGGGAAGAGAGGTTGAATGCGATGAGCCCTGAGCCAACCCTTGGGGAAGGTGGCTGGTGGATATGTGGGGCTTCCTTAGACTCCTCTTCTTACTTTTGCATACATTTGAATTTTCCAAGATAAAAATGTTGCAAAGACTTCCCCTTCTTTATTCCTCCTAAGGTTAAGATATGAAGCTAGTTTTGAGATGCCCCAGCATCCCGAACACCAGGACTTTAAGCTTGTCTCTATGCATCGTTTCTCTTCGTGACTCAGGATGTGGCTCTGCTCGGTGCCAACCAAGGTGCTGCCCACACAGAGCCCATCCAGCGAGAGGGAGGTGGGGGGTGGCCCATGTCTCCCAAGTTGGCTCTTGAAGTTCCAGATGCTGTCTGTCCAGGGGTTTCCAGCCCTTGCTGCCTGCGTTTTTCAATCCAGACAGCAAACTAGCTGCCCTTTTACCTAGCACTGCCCTGTGTTCATGGCACCTTATCCCTTGGGTCCTCACTAAGGCAGTGTTCGTTCCCCAGTTTCCAGGGCAGGCGGCTGAAGCTCAGAGATGGTGTGTTACTTGTCTGGGCTCACACAGTGAGAGGGACACCCGGGTCTGAGCTGCCTTCCGCTTCTACCTGCGTGCCCTTCCTGCTCTACCTCTCTGGTCTTCCCCTGTGCTGCAGGCAAGACTCTGCACCCCTGTTCGGTGGGTCCTGCCATGGGCGTGGCTATGGGTGTGGCTGAGGAATTACCTCAAAGTGGTTTTTTATATAGAGGCCTTTATTTTGAACAGTAGCTCTCACATTATGTATATTAATTTCATAAAAGGCATTAATTGCACAGTTTCCCTAAATTGTGTGGACTGGTGTCTTGTACACAATTCCACGATGAAAGCGAACCATCTAAAAGGACATCTTCTCCTGCCTTTCCCCACAGTACACTCTGCGCTGCGACATGAAGCGGTCCCTGCTGGCCAAGGACCTGACAAAGACCTGTGAATTCATCGTTCACTCGGCTGTAAGTGCTGCTTGGGGGTCTGCGCTCAGTGATCGGAATCTTCTGCAGGGGCTGGGACTTGACCCCCCTTAACCGCACTAAGCTAGCCTGGCGGTGTTTGCTAGATGCTGGGGAGAGACTTGGGACTCCTGGCTCAGGGACAGACACCTTATTTCTCCAAGCACAGCCAGCAGCACAAGCCTCAGTATGTCATTCCTCTGGGCCAGGGCCTCAGGGTGATGCCACAGCCCCCCCGGGGTTTGTGCCTCAGCTGAGGGGCCCCAATTGGGAAGCCCCCTTCATTACAGCAGGTGGTGAGCAGGCCTGCTCTTCGTCCTGGAAGGAGACATCCCCCACCCTTCAAGGGAGCCTCAGCAGACAGCCAGAGAAGTGGCCGGGCCTGGGGCGAGGGGGCCAGGGCCTCGCACTGTCAGCACACCAGGTGAGAACATACAGGCACGCTCGGCACCGTCTGCCGTATTTTGCAGTGACAGAGCATCCTTAAAAATTCTTTTCAGGCGCCAACTTAGAGGGTCAGGTCTCCCCCAAGTGCTGCAGGCCACACGGGGTGGCAGGTACCTGCCCACAGCCCTGGGGTCCTGTGACAGCCTCTCCCGGGCCTTATCCCAGTGGCTGCGGGGCAGGGCCTTTTACCCTCGTAGGAGATGTGCACGGGCACCTAGCGGTGATGAAGTAGAAACGTGAGCTTAGACCTTCTGGGCGTAAGTTCAGCAAAATCACTCATGTCCTTTATTTACTTGCATCATTTTTGTGACTTTTTAGAACTGCCAATATTTGTAGTTTCTCTCTTTGTTTATTTTTTATTTTGTTCATGGCCACGCCCACGGTACATGGACGTTCCCAGGCCAGAGACTGAACCCAGGCAGCAGGTACAACTTAGGCCCCTGCTGCGGCAACACCAGCTCCTTCACCCGCTGTGCCACAGTGGAAACTCCTAGTTTCCCTCTATAAATGTTTAAAATAATCATAGTGTTAAGTATTTCTTTCAGTGATACAATGTTTTTGTATAAAGTATAATGAAAATATTTTTTTCAGAAGTCACTTGATTTAATCGGGCATATTTTTCTTTTTTCCATCAAAGGTTTTCAAATTGAAGCAAAAAAAATTTTTTTTAATCTAGATTATTTTCTGGAAAAGATGCATGCCATTTTATGTCCTAAATGAAAAGAGTGTCCCAAGTTTGTGAAGAATGGGTCCAGATTCTGCCCCCCACTCAGAGCTGGGCCCCCGGCCCCTTGTGCCTAGAGGCTGCGACGTGCCGATTCGGTGTCACGCGTGTGTGTGTTTTTATTCTACGAGAGATTCAGAGTAAATATCTCCCAGTGATACTGCTGCCTCTCAAGTCAAATTTTTGAATTCTGGACCTGGAGGGACCTTAGAGACTAAGAAGCCTGTGCCCTCATTTCACAGATGAGGCAGCTGAGTCACAGAGACGAAGACATTGACAGAACACAGCCTTGTTTCTTGGCAGAGCTGTGTTTGGAACCCAGTCTTCCTGCCTCTTAGGACCAGGGTCGTCTTGGTTCACCGTGCTGCCTTGTGTTTCTTTTCTTTTTGCTTTTTAGGGCCGCACCGGTGGCATATGGAGGTTTCCAGGCGAGGGGTCGAATTGGAGCTGTAGCTGCTGGCCCACACCACAGCCTCAGCAATGGGGGATCTGAGCCATGTCTGCGACCTACACCACAGGTCACAGCAGCACTGGATCCTTAACCCACTGAGCGAGGCCAGGGATTGAACCTGCATCCTCATGGATGCTAGTCGGGTTCGTTACCCACTGAGCCATGATGGGAACTCCCTGCCTTGCATTTCTTTAGATGGGGAAAGACAGGTTTGATCCGTGGAACTCTCTGCTGATTTTGGTTGTTCCTCCTGTTTTAGCCACAGAAGGGAAAGCTGACCCCAAGTCCTGTGGACTTCACCATTACACCCGACACCTTGCAGAATGTCAAAGAGGTAACGTGCTTCCTGCAGCCAGTGCGGGGGAGGCTTTCCCAGGAACCACATCCACTGCCAGATTCCTGCCCAGTTGGTCTCTGTCTGAATATCAAGTCATCAGGAAGAGGAAGTTTTTATTTGTATAGTCCGTATTTTCAATTTTGATTTCTTTTTAATTTCTTTTCTTTTTGGCCAGGCTGCAGCATGCAGGAGTTCCCAGGCCAGAGGTCAAACCATATCATGGCAGTGATGACAGATGCTTAACCTGCTGAGCCACCAGGGAACTCCTTGATTTCTTTTTAAATTCAGTAACTCTGTGGAAGGGGGGGGGGTTGTTTTCGTTTTTGTCTTTTCTAGGGCCGCAACCGCAGCATATGGAGGTTCCCAGGCTAGGGGTTGAATCGGATCTGTAGCCACTGGCCTACACCACAGCCACAGCGACGTGGGATCCGAGTCTCGGCTACAACCTACACCACAGCTCATGGCAACGCTGGATCCTTAACCCACTGAGTGAGGCCAGGGATTGAACCCGCAACCCCATGGTTCCTAGTCGGATTCATTAACCACTGAGCCACGACAGAAACTCCTGTAAGGGTGGTTTTTAGAAGAGAGGTTATGTGTTTATCATTTTTTCCATCTTTCCTCGGTTTTATTGTGCTGTGGTCAGAGGCCTCTCTCCTGAGCCTCAGGGGCACCATTGCCTGTCTTGATGGCCACGCTCCCTTGTCTTTTGGCTTTCCCTGGTCACTGGTCTTCCCTGGACATGTCTTCTTGTCCCCACCCTAATCTGCGTGCTGCCCTCCAAACCCTCCCGACTGGAGTCGGGTTAGAAGCCAGTTTTTGAGGATTATTGGCTTTGTCCTTTGGGAGGCGCAGCTGAGGCAGGGGGTGTGTCGTGAGAGCCTTTCAGAAGGGCCTTCCATCTCTCCCGTCTCTGGTCTCTGGAGAGCCATGACCCCAGTGGGCTGGTCAGCTTTTCTTCTCAGGTAGTTAAGCCTTGATTTGAGGCAGGCGGTTGCCCAAAAGAATTTTAATGTGAACTGCTACTGTTTCTTACTTTCTAAACAAATCTCTTCTTTTGGTTATTTTTAGAATTCTGACTTTTTCAGAGTTTTCTGCCTTTAGGGGCCGCCTGCTAGGAGCACCCTTGCTCTTGACCTCCAGGCACCTGTGACCACTGACCCCAAGGTGGGGCCGGTCAGCTCAGGATGAGCTTAAGTGTGAAGTACTGAGTGGTTTCAAAGCCTCTGGATGAAAAAGAGCATGTAAACACCATTCATAGTTGTAAAATACTGGTTATATGTGGAGGTGATAATGTTTTGGTTGTATTGGTTCATTTCACCTATTCCCTTTTACTTTTTTAATGTTGCTCCTAGAAATTTCTAGAAAATTCTAAATTACACATTTGTTTCACATTTGTGGCATTCGTTAAGTTTCTGTTGGTCAGCGGTATTCTCTGAACTATCTTCAGTAACTGGGACACAGCTGGAGTAAAGACTGCTGGACCGTTGTCTGTAATCTTTAGGTCTGTTTTTCCCACAGCATCCTCGCCTGCCTATGGCCACTTTCCCCCGTTCAGAGAGAAGAGGTCCATAGGCTTTTAGTCAGACCTTGAAGACAGATCTCTTTAAATTTCCTTGAAATAAAATTCATGTCTTGTCTTTCAGAAATGTGTAACTGGGAACATTTTTAAATTGATTTATCTTTTTAAAACCTTTTTTTTTTTTTTTTTTTGGTGACTGGTTCTCCTTAAACACTCTCGGCAACTCCTCGACATTTTTATGCCGTGTTGCTCGGTGAGAGGGGGTGTTCCGGACCTGGTCCAGGCAGGATGATCCTGTGGGAGAGGTCTGGTCATCTGGACCAGCAATGTCCGGGTGCCTTATATCTGTTTAAGTAGTTGCGGAATAATTCAGTCTGTTACGTTGTCAGGATCTAAGGGCTGTTGTATCTTTTGTCCCATTTTGTAAACTAGGGTCCCAGTGGATTTTATGAAAGTCACCTGACTCTGTTGTCAGGTTTTATTTCTATCAAAGTGACTGTTGAATAATTTCCCCTGGCACCTTCCATTCCTGATGTGTTTGTTTCGGCTTTGTTTTAGAGAGCCTTGCTCCCCAAATTTCTCATCAGAGGACACCTCAACTCAACCAACTGTGTCATCACCCAGCCTCTCACAGGAGAGCTGGTGGTGGAGAGCTCGGAGGCCGCCATCAAGAGCATCGAGCTGCAGCTGGTCCGCGTGGAGACGTGCGGTAAGGCCCCCCGGCCGCAGGCCCTTGACCACGGGTTCCTGATCGATTCCACCGAACGTAGGTTTGAGGAACGTGAGATGCAGAGGCAGGGGCAGCCTCCAGCATCCTACAGAGCCAGGGGGAGGGCAGGTGACTGGGTTGATGGCAGAGGGTCGGGGGGTTCTGAGCAAGCGATGCTTTAATCCCTGCTCCAGGCTGTGCAGAAGGCTATGCCCGCGATGCCACTGAGATTCAGAACATCCAGATCGCCGATGGGGACGTGTGTCGGAGCCTCTCTGTGCCCATATACATGGTCTTCCCCCGGCTGTTCACCTGCCCGACGCTGGAGACCACCAACTTCAAAGTGGGTAGGTGCACTGCCCTCGGGCTGCTCCTGGGAAGGTCGTGGCCACCGCAGGGGCTGGACACGCTGGTCTGCTGGGGCAGGTGCAGCCCAGAGCACCCAGTCCTGTGGTCACTCAGCGAGAGCCCACGCAGAGCAGCTGTGCTGAGGGTCTGCGGTGAGCAGTCCTGCCTCTGAGGCCCTTGCGTCATCACTCAGGGAGATGGCATGGGCCCGGGCAGGTGACCGTGAACTCTGTGAAGGACACTAACACAGCCAGCGGCTGGCCAGCTGCGTGCACGGGGCATCTGGTTGGCTCTCTGATGGGGTGGCGTTTGATGGAGATGTAGCACGTGAGATAGCACAGTGTGAATGTTAGGCTTCCCGGGGACTTGAGCTCCGGCGACTGAGGGGTGTGTGTTGGTCATTTTCTGTGGTTGTACGGATGCGTGTCTTCATGAGATCTGAATCACGGCACAGACGCAGGTTTCCAGCCTGCCTTTTCTCCCTTCACTTTGTACTGTGAACATCTCCATGGCACCAAGGGTTCTTATAAAACATTTCGATGGTGCGTCCATCCTGATAAAATCATCACCCCCACTACCAGGACGCAGTAGGACAGACCTGCAGGACTGTGCCCTGGCTGACCGACCTTCTGCAGAGAGATCAAAAAGACACAGAGGTGTTCCCGGGCTCGGCGTCAGGCCCGAGGTTCACTGGTAAATAGGTGGGAGGCAGAGGTTTTGGCAAGTGGTTCTTTGATTTGACCTGCTTCATTGAGAAATGGGAACTTACTCCCTAAGCCAGTGTGTTCTATTAATGTCACATTCCCCCTAAATCTTCTGATGTGCATTATTATTAGTTCAGAAAGAACTTTCTTTTTTTTATTAGACCATGATTTTACTTTTTCTTTTTTCTCTTTTGTATTTTTTGGCTGTTTAGGGCCGTCCCTGTGGCATATGGAGGTTCCCAGGCTTGGGGTTGAATCGGAGCTACAGCTGCCAGCCTACACCACAGCCACAGCAACACCAGATCTGAGCTGTATCTGCGACCTACTCCGTAGCTCACAGCAACGCTGGATCCTTAACCACTGAGTGAGGCCAGGGATTGAACCCACAACCTCATTCCGCCTGGTAATCCAAATACTAGTCGGATTCGTTTCCACTGTGCCACAACGGGAACTCCCGTACTTTTTTTTTTTTAATTTTATTAGAGTATAGTTGACTTAAAGAGTTGTGTTAGTTTTAGGTATACAGCCCAGTGAATTACACATATGTAAACATCCATCCCTTTTCAGGTTATTTTTTTCCCCCCCGCTGTACAGCATGGGGATCAAGTTACTCTTACATGTATACATTTTTTTTTCCGTACCGTTTGTTCTGTTGCAACATGAGTATCTAGACATAGTTCTCAATGCTACTCAGCAGGATCTCTTTGTAAATCTATTCTAAGTTGTGTCTGATAATCCCAAGCTCCCGATCCCTCCCACTCCCTCCCTTTTCAGGTTCTTTTCCCGTATGCAGGGTTGAGTAAATTTCCCTGTGCTGTATGGTGGTCCTTGTTACTTACGTATTTTATTTTATATATAGTAGTGTGTATGTATCAGTCCCAATTAGGCACTTATTTTTAGATAATCTTGAGTATTTTTGATGTTATTATGGACTCTGATTTTACTTTAAATAATTCTAAGTAATGTACCTTGAAATTGAAGTCGTTTCATCCCTCAAGTTGAGTCTGTGCTCTTTGAGAAGAGGAAAAGTGGCTGCTCCTGGCATCACCAGGCACTGCTGGGACCTGTCTGTGCCCCTAGTGGAGCATGTGTCCCTGGGTGCCACCGGTCCAGCAGGTCAGAAGCACAGTCATTTGTGCAGCCCTCAAGTGCTTTATCTGTAATGTCACATTGTAGCGAGAGCATCATGGGCTCCGGACACCCTCCTCAGTAGCAAAGAGGCAGCAGACTCAGCAGGTCACCAAACATGGAAAAGCACAGCAAGGTTGGCTGAAAGACGACGTTGCGCAAACCCGACCTGAGCTAGTAAAATACCACGATTTTCTAAAAAAACCCTGTGCCGATGGTGCAGGATCCAGAGACACCAGGGCCTTGAGTGCAGGGTAAGCTCCAGCAGCCGCCGGGCCGGCCCTGTGTGTCTCACCTGGGGTGCTCCTCCGACACTGCACCCCCTCTTCTGAAGGATTCTCTCTCTCTCTCTCTTTCTTTCTCTCTTTCATCCTTTTGCCTTTTCTGGGGCCGCTTCCTGCGGCATATGGAGGTTGCCAGGCTAGGGGTCGAAATGGAGCTGTAGCCACCGGCCTACGCCAGAGCCACAGCAACACAGGATCTGAGCCACATCTGCCACCTACACTGCAGGTCACGGCAACACCGGATCCTTAACCCACTGAGCAAGGCCAGGGATCAAACTTGCAACCTCATGGTTCCTAGTCGCATTCGTTAACCACTGAGCCATGACGGGAACTCCTGAAGGGGGATTTTTTGCCTCAGGGTGCAGCTGACCGTTGTGTAATAGGATCTGAGCTTCGTGTGTCCGCTCACTTGAGGATTTCCTCAGTAGAGTATGTCGTGGTGCTACAGGAGTGAGGCTGGCTGAATCCGCAGGCACAAAACTGCGGATACGGTGGAACCCCTGAACTCGGGGCGGACCATGAATGATCCTCAGGTTTTTGCCTGCATGGACAGTCGGTGCCCCCACCTCCGTTTTGTTCAAGGGTCCCCTGTACTTTGATTTTAAGTTAAAGAGGAGCTCATCCCATGATTTCTCAACTTGGTTTTCATACATAAAGTTCAAAAAAAGGTCTGAAAATGATTTTTTTCTGCTATGCTATGTGTTAGGCATCTGTATTTTCTGCACGTTGTTTCTGTCAGGTTAGGAAAGCATCCACGTGACGTTTGATGTGCTGCCTGTGATGCCCCCCTATGAATAACTCCCTCCGTCCGTGGCCAGGATGTCAGTGGCTTTGTCTTTGTGGCTCCTGCGTGGTTCGGTGTGAGGCTTGCACCACCCCCCGCCGTCCCCCCCGCCTCACCCCCACGGAGTCCCGTAGGAAGGAGGTGACGAGGTCGTTGTTTGAGTGCCACAGCCCCTTGTGACCCGGGTTGCTGCTGTGTGGCTGGCGAGGTTGGTCTCGGGGTGGGGTGGGGGTGAGCCACCCCTCGCTGGGTGCACATCTGGCTGAGCCCCTTCCCCTCCCCGCCCCAGCGGTGCTGACCGCAGGCAGCGTCTGATGCCCAGCCAGGCCCACGGCTGCGCGGTGCCGCTGTCCTCGGGAGCTCCTTGTCGTGGGCCTTTCTCTCTGCTCTTCCAACCACATCATGCCCCCTCCAGGGAGGACAGCAAGGTGGCTGGAGGAGCGGGAAGAACGGAGCCAAGCGGCCCGAAGGCGGCCCAGTGTGTGAGGATTGTCGGAGTCACAGGACGCTGCTGCTGCTGTGCAGCTCCTGTGCTGGCCAGTGCTTAGCCCAGGCAACAGCCCCACACAGGGACCTTGTCCTCAGGATCCAGCCGCAGGTGGGGCCCCAGCCGAGCTGACACCCAGCCCCTTCCCCGATGTGCTCCCCCTCGGGCCCAGCTCGCTTCCCAGCCACACAGCGGGCCCTGCCTGCCCTCCTCCTCACACTGTGTGTGTGTGTTTGGGTGGGGGGGGGGGGGTCCCGGCTTGTCTCTCTTCAGGGGGCTCCCTCCTCACCCACACCCTTTTCACTGTCACCAGCAAGCGTAGCCTTAGCAGCTACAGAGCTGGTGGAGGAAGACTGGTGTACCTTCTGCTGGAAGGTAAAGAGGAGTGTTTGAACAGGTGCTTCAGATAAGTCAGCCGATATCTGAAGGCACCGCAGTTAAACCGCGTGCTGCTTCTGAACAGTTTCTCCCCTGGGGGCGGGAGACCTGTCCCTAAACAGCTGCTGGCCAGTTCGGAGTCTGCTATTCCATTAAGAACTGTAGGAGACGTCAGAATAACACCAAAGAGTACAGATGAGTTGATTACTAGGATTCTAGAAGATTCTAGTAAAGACAAGGACAAGGAAAGTGGGAAGCTGAGGCCCTGCAGCATGTTCCCAGGTGAGAGGACAGACTTACTCAGGCAGAAGCGTCAGTGTAGCCGTCCACACCAGTTCTCCTGGAAGCTTGGGATAAAGCTTGTGGAAACCCGCGCAGGCCCCAGGGTTCCCTCTCCGTTGAGAGTTCCAGGCGCCCCTGGTGGGGCTGGTGTTTGGCTTCCCCACTTGGGGCCAGTGAACATAAAGCCTGTCCTTTCTTCCCCAGAGTTCGAGGTCAACGTTGTCGTGCTGCTTCACCCCGACCACCTCATCACGGAGAACTTCCCGCTGAAGCTCTGCAGGATGTAGGCCGGGAATGGCCCGAGCGGCCAGGCGGACCTGCAGCCGTGGCCGACTGTGGGAGCCCGAGGCGGCAGTGTTGAACTCGTCTTCTTGATGGCTCTGGATCAGGAACGAGGCGGACCCTTCTTCCTCTTTCCTCGGGGCCCCTGCTCCCAGCGGCACCTCTAATCAGAGCCTCCTCGGAAACGCATCAGGATCTCTTAGCGGAGCCGGCAGGGTCGTCGCCCGGAGCACCTTTCCCGGGACTCCCGACTAACCTGCTCCTTCTTAGGTTCAGGAAGCAGTTGTCCCAGAGTCTGACCTTTGCTGGAAAGTGAGCCCAGGGACAAAGGAAACCTGTGTGGCTGATGGGTGTGGCCTGGGCTGTCCATGGCACAGCGGCGTGGCAGGGCGGCGACGGGTGTGCGGGTGCTTGTGACCTCTGCACATCCACTAGGAGGGTGCCGTGGCGTGGGGACATGGGGCGTGTTTTCCACTCTCTTCTCTTAACATGTTTCGTGGTAACGTCAGAGCCCTTAGGGGCCTGGGAAAGTGTGCCTTGCTCTCACGGGGGCAGGGGGTGATGGCTGGCACTACATTGCTGACATCTCAGGAACCGCTGCCCTGCTCCCAGAAGATGCGAGGTTGTGTAAGGGGATAAAAATGTGTGTCTGCGCCTACAGTTGTCAGCTGGGCTCTGAATGGTAAGAAGCTGGCCCAGGCCGGTAGTCAAGGCCCGTCTACGCTGAGTAGGGCCAGAAAAACGCCCTGGACCGGCCGAACTTGGCCCGCCTCCACCCCACCTGCGGGGCCTGTGTTGGAGCCAAGGGGGATTGGCACGAAGCCTTTTTCTCCCGCGCCTGCCCTTGTGACTGGTGGTGTGAGGTGGGCCTGTAAGGGCGCGTTTCTTCGTCACATCCTGCCGTTGTCTCTGTGGTCTGCAGTTAGCGAGGCCTCAGAAACAAGCCCTCTGCAGCTGCCTGGCCGTCCCCGACACCCCTCTGCCTGGCACGCTTGGGCAGGGCGGCTCCTGCCGATGGTCCCCTGGCGGTACTGTCGTTGTCCCAGGACAGGTCCAGTGACATGTGATGCTGAGGGCAGGCAACCTGACTCGGGATCGGCTTACCTGTGCCGCTCGCCAGTGAAATGGATGCGGCTTATTCACTGAGTCCTTGAGAAGATGGTTCCCAGAGAATACATTTCTGGTTTATAATCACCTTTCATGTGCACGTGACATTACTAATGATCTGAGGATGTGTTTAGACAAGCCGAAGGCAAGGCGTTCATACTTTTCTGGGAAACTTCAAAGGTAGAAATCATTGGGAATGCTAAATGAGAATTTTGAGAAAAGTTTGGAGACGTATATAGCTATGTAATGTCTTAAGCGAACTGATCTTATGGCTATAAATGTGGTGGGTACTCTCCTTAGAGAATAATCCCCGGAAGAGCTGCCAGGAGCCAGGTCACCTTTAGTGTTTCATTCATCCCCTTCTTGGACCGACACCTCCACTGTCGATTAGCAAGGAAAACCATGGATGTTTGGGTATCTTGGCAGCAGCCGTCACGCTGCTGCCCTGGGTGGAGCTGGCCTGTCCATTGCCGAGGTCTCCCATCAAAGCAGGTGGAGAGGAAGGGGGTGAAGGAAAGGATCTGTGACCCCTGAGCCTCTAACAGCCCGTTTTTGGGGAAATGCCCATTTCAGCAGGAACTCCTTTTGGCTCTGGGAGCTCCAGCAGAAATGGAGCCCAGCTGCCGTTCTCTGCCGCCTTGCAAGTTCCATAGTAAAGACGGTGAATTGGAAAGAAAACTTAAAAAAAAAAAAGCTGGAGCTCCTGTTGTGGCTCAGCTGGTTAGGAACCCGACTCGTCTCCATGAGGATGCGGGTTCGATCCTGCGCCACACTCAGAGGGTTAAGGATCCGCCGTTGCTGTGAGCTGAGGTGTAGGTCGTAGATGGGGCTTGGATTCAGTGTGGCTGTGGCGTGGGCCTCCGTTGTAGCCCTGATTCAAGCCCTAGCCTGGGAACTTCATATGCTGCAGATGCAGCCCTAAAAAGGATACACACACAAAAAGAGCTGAAGCATTGTGCCTGACTTCTCCCGTAGTTTTTCCTGAGCTTCCTGGGGGCAGGCGGGGGTGGAGCGCTGATGCCGGTTCCGCCTTTGCATTGGCGTCTCATAATTCCTGAGTCTGATTTACCTTGAAGACCTTTGGGGCGAGATTACCTCCTTGTGCTGGTGGCGACTGGGCTGTGGTGGATCGCCAGTGCTCTCCTCAGCCTCCCATGATTCTCCTTCTGGTTCAGAAGTACGCTTGCATTTCCATGGAGCCATGCCCACCCGGCTGGAGACTCGTTTCCGACTCCTTTGCAGTTGGTGTGGGCCCCTTCCCACGCCTGGGCCAGGAGTAGGCCTGCATCCTCCCGGCCTATGCTGGGGCACAGGGAATGTGGGAGCAGAGCAGCTTGCCTCTCCCTCCCCTCCCCCCGCCTGTGTCATGAGCCCAGGAGGGAGAAGCAGTGGGTCATCTCCAGCGTCCTGGCTGCAGGAGCCCTGGGCTTGCTTTGGGAGGGTAGGGCTTCACAGACTGGGTCTAGTCCCACCCACTGCCGCTTGTTAAGGCCGGAGGTCCACACGCGTGGGGGATAAAAACCACTCCTTTCTCTTGTCTTCAAGCCCACCCTCTGCCTCAAGACTCAGGGATCCAGAACCTCTCCTGGACAAGGGTCAAATGCTGGGGAGGACCCCGCCGACCCAGGAGAACAGCCCTGACCAGAGTGGTTTTCACAGTCGCTAACTGGTCAGTTGATTTAAAAGATTGGGTATGGTTTTCTGAGAGGTGCTGACACCAAGATAATTTCCGTGGTTGTAGCCATGATGCAGCCCTTCCCTCCTGTGCTCTGGGAGCAGAACTGCTGTGGTCCAGCACCGCCTCCCACCTGACCTTGAAACCTGCCAGAGGTGCCCCTCAGGTGAGGCCAACCCCCACCCCCCTACCCCCGAGGGCTGGGCCTCTGCTCCCATCCAGGGCTCCACTCTGCGCCTGCAGGAGGGTTAGACACCGGCTGTGTGTCTACATCGCTGTTACTCTGGATCAGACCCTGTGCTGAGTGCTGTCAGGTGTTTTCTTAGTTCTGTAGCTGCCCATGAGGAGGGAAGTCTTCTCCCCACTTAGAGGCAAGGGGACGGAAGGCCCCCCATCCGGGTTTCCACACACCTCCCCTCCACCTGCGGGAGCGTCTGCTGAATGTGTTTGATTTTACCTGCACCAAGCCCTGGTGCCCCATCACCTTGCTTCATTTCAGCTCCACTTGGCCAGGTCAGTGATGTGCCTTTCTGCTCGTTTCCCCATCACACGTCATTTGTGTCATCACTGCAGCTCTGAGCAGCTGAGTCAAATGACTAGGAAATCATTTGCAGCTGGATGCAGTTTAGGAGTGAAGCCAGTGATTGCAGACCCAAAAGTCCAAAGTAAATCAGACCCTAGTCTTGCCTTTACGTGGAGTGAAAATATCAGGGGTTGTTCTAGACCCATTCAGAGTGCCAGTAAATGAGGTCGTTCCTCTAGTAAATGACCTCACAGGAGCCTTCTCGGGGGATATTCTGTGCAGCTGAGCTCTCAGAAGATGTGACCTGCCCAGGCCACTCTGCTCTGCTGACTCCTGCCTTAACATCACCCCCACAGGGAATTAGGCACTCAGCCGACGTCAAAGTACACGTGTGATTTCGTTCCGGGGGCTGTGATCATGAACTACCGCTGTGGATGACTCTTCATAATTCCCAGCTGTCTTTCAAAAAGGTAGAAGAGGAGTTCCTATTGTGGCTTGCCCAGTTAAGAACCTGACTGGTATCCATGAGGATGCGGGTTCAATCCCTGGCCTCAGTGGGTTAAGGATCCGGCATTGCCAGGAGCTGTGGTGTAGATCACAGATGTGACTCAGATCCCACGTTGCTGTGGCTCTGGCGTAGGCTGGCAATTACAGCTCCAATTCAACCCCTAGCCTGGGAACTTCCATATGCCACAGGTGTGGACCTAAAAAGCAAAAAAAAAGAAGAGTAGAAGAAAGTTTTCTAGGGAGAAATCTGTTTTCATGGTAAGGCTTATCCAAGCTAACTTATGCTGGGAGCCTGCATAAGAGTAGAGATGAAAAATTATACAGGAGAACTTTTGCCTAAGAAAATGTTCTGTGAAGGGAAAGCCTTCTTTTGAATATAAGTAGTTCTGGAACCCCATGACTGTCAAAACTAGCCACTTGGGTAGAAAAAAATGCATATATGTGGGTCTAAGAGGTGGAGGTGAGAGTAAGGCCTCCAGTTGTTATCTTCTCCACTCTGACCACTGAAAGCTACTTATATTTGAGTCAGTCTAAGGGTTAGAATATATAGAGCCTTTTTTTTTTTTTTTTTGTCTTTTTAGAACCACACCCCAGGCAAATGGTAGTTCCCAGCCTAGGGATCAAATCAGAGCTGTAGCTGTTGGCATACATCACAGCCACAGCTATGCCAGATCCAAGCCACATCTGCAGCCTACACCACAGCTCACAGCAACGGTGGATCCTTGGCACTGAGCAAGGCCAGGGATTGAACCTACATCTCTATGGATACTAGTCAGTTTCGTTACCACTGAGCCACAATGGGAACTCCAGAGAGCCTTTTAGGTTAATGAAAATGAATATACTGTATAGCAAGAGCTTTGCACTATGGTCAGTGCTGCAGTTAGAGGAGAATTCATAGCCTTAAATGTTTTTGTTACACCACTTAATAATGAAAACTATTGATTTCATCATTCAAATTAAAAATCTAGGAAAACAGGAGTTCCCGTCATGGCTCAACAGGTTAAAAATCTGACTAGTATCCATGAGGACGTGGATTTGATCCTTGGCCTTGCTCAGTGGCTTCAGGATCCACGTTGCCATGAGCTGTGGTGCAGGTTGCAGACACGGCTCAGATCCCACGTTGCGATGGCTGTGGTGTAGGCTGGCAGCTGCAGCTCCAATTCGACCCGTAGCCTGGGAACTTCCGCATGCCACAGGTGTAGCCCTGGAAAAAAAAAAAAAAACTAGGAAAACAATAAATCGAAAACAGTTATAACAACTGTAATTAATTGATATGAAATTTAAAAGACTGGAAATTTATAAATAAATAATCCACGATTTATACTTTGAAATGACTAACTGGGTGTTCTCTTGTGGCACAGTGGATCTGGCATTGTCACTGCAGTCTTGGGTCACTGCTGTGGTGCAGGTTTGATCCCTAGCCTGGAAACTTCCACACGCTGAGGAGTGGCGAAAAACAGACTAATTCAAAGTGGCCGATCTTTTAATAGAACAAAATAAAGGGAGAAGAAGAAATATGTAACACTAGGAAAAATTTCACGTTATAAGGAGACTAATAAGAATTATAGTATATCCTTTTTCTGCTAATAAACTTGCAATGTCAATAAAATAAGGAGTGACTCTAGAAAAGGCAGGCTGTCTGAGTAAAATGATAACCTACGGAAGAAATTGAAGAAAAAATTGCCAAAGAAATATCACTGAGGAGTTCCCATTGTGGTGCAGCTGAAACGAATCCAACTAATATTCATGAGGATGCAGGTTCAATCCTTGGCCTGGCTCAGTGGGTCGGGGATCGGGTGTTGCCATGACTTGTGTAGGTTGCAGACGCAGCTTGGACCTGGAGTTGCTGTGGCTGTGGCATAGCCTGACAGCTGCAGCTCCGATTCAACCCCTAGCCTGAGAACTTCCATATGACGCGGGTGCAGCCCTAAAAAGCGTCCCTCCCACCCCCTCAAATATCACTGAGGAGGTGCCAGACCCAAATGATTTTACAGGAGGTTTCTATCAAAGCTTTGAAAAGTAGATAACTCCTCGGCTGTTTAAACTGTTGTAGGCTATAGAGAAGGATAAAAAAAGCCTCCTAATTATTTTATGAAACTAACCTAGCTCTAATGTAAAATGGGATATTGTCAGTTAGGATTAGGTTTAGCTGTGAGTAAGGGAAGCCCAAAGTTAGACTGGCTTAAACAGGCCTCATAAATGTCCATAGGTAGGTAGTCTGGAGTTCACACAGCAGCTTAGAGCCAAGCTAGATCCAGGCTACTTCCAGCTCACTGTGATTGATAGCTCGTCTAGGAAGTGGTCCTTGTCTTTGGGGTCTAAGGCAGTAGCAGCTAGTTCCAGCCATCACATCGGCATTCTGGGTAGCAGGATGGGAGAAGGGATAAAAGTGGGGAAAGGTCAAAGGTCAGGTGCCAGTTCTCTTAAGGATCATCTTGACGGATACCCCAAGGTACGTGTTCCCTTATTTTAACCTTTTATTTTGGAGATCTCAGAGAAGAGGACAGAGCCATATTATGTCATACTCAAAGATGTGTGTTGACATCTTTACTGAGAGATAATTCAGAGACCATAAAATTTAAAGTATGCAATTCAGTAGTTTTTAGTATACTCTCAGTGATGTGGAACCACCACCCAAAATTGAAATTTAGAACATTTTCTAATCCTGAAGCCATTAGCAGTCACTCCCTTGCTCTGGTCAGCCCTAAGCAACCACTGAGTTACTTTGTATAGCTTTACCTATTCTGGATGTTTCCTATAAATGGAATCATACATTGTATGGTCTTTCATGACTGTCTTCTCTCACTTAGCAAAGTGCATTTAAGGTTCATCTGCATTGCAATGTGCATCAGTACCTCATAACATTTTTACATTTTTCATTTTTTATTTTTTGTTTTTTAGGGCAGCACCCACAGCATATGGAAGTTCCCAGGCTAGGGGTCAATTCAGAGCTACAGCTGCTGGCATATGCCACAGCCACGGCAACGCCAGATCCTTAACCCACTGAGCAAGGCCAGAGATTGAACCTGCGTCCCTATGGATATTAGTCAGATTCATTACCGCTGAGCCACAATCAGAACTCCCATTTTTTACATTAAAAAAAAATTTATCGTGGAGTTCCCATTGTGGCGCAGTGGTTAACGAATCCGACTAGGAACCATGAGGTTGCGGGTTCGGTCCCTGCCCTTTCTCAGTGGGTTAACGATCCGGCGTTGCCGTGAGCTGTGGTGTAGGTTGCAGATGCGGCTCGGATCCTGCATTGCTGTGGCTCTGGCATAGGCTGGTGGCTACGGCTCCGATTCAACCCCTAGCCTGGGAACCTCCATATGCGGAGGGAGCGGCCCTAGAAATAGCAAAAAGACAAAAAAAAATTTATCGTAACAGTCATTAATTCCACGATTATTCATTATTAGTTTTGTATGTGAAGCAGGTACTAAGAAACAGGGCACTGAGTCATTTATTTCTTGCGTAACCCTCATCAAGATAACTAAATTCCATAAGCCACAGTTTCCTCATTTCTGAAATAGGACCAGTGAGGAGTTCCCATCGTGGCTCAGTGGTTAACGAATCCGACTAGGAACCATGAGGTTGCGGGTATATAAAATGATTGTGTTAAAAATACAGTCTTGTCACTCAGTAGGTTGTATTAAATGTTCAAACGTTTTTAAATTGCAGTATGGTTGACATACAATATTGTATAAGGTACAGGTGTATAATAGTGGTTCATAACTTTAAAGGTTATACTCCACTTACAGTTATTATAAAATATTGGTTTAGTCCCTGTATTATACAATATATCCTTGTAGCTTATTTCATACCTAAGAGTTTAGATTTACTTTTAATTAGTGGGTAATAACCATATTTTATGAGTATTCCAAGTAAGTAATTCATCCATGCATTTTCTCTGTAGAGTAAAAAGCTGGAGATAAGGGGTTGTAGTCTACAAATAGAACATTCTTAAAATTCATGCCGTTCCTTTCAGGTACCAGAGCCCGATGTTTTGGTTTGGACTATCAGAATTGGACTGCTTACATTCCTGGGCGTGCAGACCTAATAAATCCATTCTAGAATATGGATATAAATATACTCCATGGCAGCTTGTATTTGTATTTGCATAAACTACACAGTAGTTAGGAAAATCTTCGGAGTTCCCGTCGTGGTGCAGTGGTTAAGGAATCTGACTTGGGAACCATGGGGTTTCGGGTTCGATCCCTGGCCTTGCTCAGTGGGTTAAGGATCCAGCGTTGCCGTGAGCTGTGGTGTAGGTCGAAGACGCGGCTCGGATCCCTCGTTGCTGTGGCTCTGGTGTAGGCCGGTGGCTACAGTTCTGATTAGACCCCTAGTCTGGGAATCTCCATATGCCACGAGAGCGGCCCTAGAAAAGGCAAAAAGACAAAAAAAAAATCTTCGACAACAATAATAACCTTACTGAGTGCTTATTATGTGCCAGGTGTATTGTGCTATAAATTTGACATAGCTTATTTCATGTAATCATCACAAGCTTGTAAAGTAGATATTTTTCATTAGTCATTTTTATTTTATAAGTTGGCTCTTTTTTATTGAAGTATGGTTGATTTACAGTATTATATAAAGTTTCAGATGTACAGCACAGAGAATCACAATTTTTTCAAGTTTACTCCATTCATAGTTATTATATTGGCTCTGTTCCCTGTGCCGTATAATACATCCCTCTAGCTTATTTATTTCAGACATAGTGGTTTGTACCTCCTAATCCCCTACCCTTCTTTTTCCCCTACCCACTTCCCTCTCACCACTGGTAACCACTGATTTGTTCTTTAGTTCTGTGCATCTTTTCCTATTCACGAGTTTTACTTTTTAGATTGCACATATAAATGATTAACTTATAGTACTTGTGTTTCTCTGACTTATTTAACTAAGTAAGCATAATACCCTCCAAACCTGTCCGTGTTGTCACAGATGGTAAGGTTTCATTCCTTTTCATGGCTGATTAATATTCTTTTGTATATACATACAGAACATATACAACACATCTTCTTTATTCATTTAAGTATAGATAGTCACCTAGTTTGCTTCTGTATCTTGGGTCTTGTAATGCTGCAGTGAACATAGGGGTGTACATATCTTTTTGAGTTAGTCTTTTTGTTTACCTCAGATAAACACCCAGGAGAGGGGTGTTGCTAGATTGTTGGTAGTTCCATTTTTAATTTTTTGAGGAACCTCCATACTGTTTTCCATTTTGGCTACCCCAATTTACATTCCCACCAAAAGCGTAGGAGTGTTCCCTAATTCTCCATATCCTCTCCAGAATTTTTCATTTGTAGACATTTTTTTTCCTTTGCTTTTTGGAGCCACATCTGTGGAATATGGAAGTTCCCAGGGGGAACCATGGGACCACATCAGAGCTATAGCTGCTGGCCTACACCACAGCCACAGCAATGCTGGATCTGAGCCACATGTGTGACCTTCACCACAGCTCACGGCAATGCTGGATCCTTTACCCACTGAGCGAGGCCAGGGATTGAACTCCCGTCCTCATGGATACTAATCAGTTTCATTACCGCTGAGCCACGACAGGAACTCCTATTCGTAGACTCTTTGATGATGGCCATTCTGACTGGTGGGAGGTGACAACCTCATTGCTTTCTCCATATCCTCACCTATACTGGTTATTTGTTGTCGTTTTGATAATAACCATTCTGACAGGTGTAAGGTAATATATCTCATTGTGGTTTTGATTTGCTTTTGTCTGATGATTAACAACAGTGCACATCTTTTCTTATGCCTGTTAGCCATCTGTATGTCTTCCATGCAAAAATGTCTATTCATTTTTAATCATATTTTGTTCATATTTGAATTGTACGAACTATTTATATTAGATATTAACTCCTTATTTGTCATATCATTTGCAGACTTTTCACACATTCACTAGATTATTTTTTCATTTTGTTGTTGGTTCTCTTTGCTATGAAACAGATCTTAAGTTTAATTAGGTCCCATTTCTTGATTTTGCTTTTGTTTCCTTTGCCTTAGGGGAAGGATAAAAAAATATTGCTATGATTTATGTCGAAGAATGTTCTGCCTATGTTTTCTTCTAGGAGTTTTATGGTTTGAGGATTTACGTTTAGGTTTTTAATCCATTTTGAGTTTGTTTTTTTATGATATCAGAAAATTTCTCATTTCATGCTTTAGCATGTAAGTGTCCAGTTTTCCCAGCACAACTTTTGAAGGTATTTTCTTTTTTCCACTGTATCTTCTTTCCTCCTATGTTATAAGTTAATTGACCATAAGTGAATAGGGTATTTCTTGGCCTTCTATTCTGTTCCATTGATCTATGTTCCTTTTTGTTGTTGGTACCATACTATTTTGAATACTGTAGATTTGTAGTATAGTCTTAAGTCAGGAAGCATATTTCTGTTCTTCTTTCTCAAGATTATTTTGGCTATCCAAGGTTTTTTGTGTTTCTATACAAATTAAAAATTTTTTCTTCTAGTTCTGAGAAAAATGCCATTGGTATATTGATAGAAATTACATTGAATCGCTAGGTTGCCTTGGGTAGTATGGTCATTTTAACAGTATTAGTTTTTCCAATCCATGAACATGGTATATCTTTCCATCTATTTGTGTCATCTTCAGTTTCTTTCATCAGTGTCTTAAAGGTTTGGGGTTTGTTTTTTTGTGGGGTTTGGTTTTTTGGTTTTTTTGTTTGTTTTTTTTTTTTTTTTGGTCTTTTGTCCTTTTAGGACTGTACCCACGGCATATGGAGGTTCCCAGGCTAGGGGTCTAATCGGAGCTACAGCTGCCAGCCTATGCCAGAACCACAGCAGTACCAGATCTGAGCCACATCTGCAACCTACACCACAGCTCATGGCAACACCAGATCCTTAATCCACTGTGTGAGGCCAGAGATCGAACCTGCAACCTTATGGTTCCTAGTTGTATTTGTTTCCGCTGCACCACGATGGGAACTCTTCAAAGTTTTCTGAGTACAGATCTTTTACCTCAGTAGGTAGGCTTAGTCCTACATTATTTCTTCTGTTTAACGCAATTATAAATGTAATTGCTTCCTTAATTTCTCTTTCTGATAGTTCATTGTTACTGTATAGAAAAACAACAGATTCCTCTTTTTTCTTTTTATGTCCACACCTGCAGCATATGGAAGTTCCCAGGCTAGGGGTCAAATCAGAGCTGCAGCCGCTGGCCTACACCACAGCCACAGCCATGGTAACATCAGATCCTAGCCACATCTGCAACATAAACTGCAGCTTGTGACAGTGCCAGATCCTTAACCCACTGAGGGAGGCCAGGGAGCAAACCCACATCCTCGTGGAGACTGTGTTAGCTTCTTAATCTGCCGAGCCACAACAGAAACTCTGCAATAGATTTCTTTACATTAATTTTGTATACAGCAACTTTAGTGAATTCATTGAAAAGCTCTAGTAGTTTTTGGTTGTGTCTTGAGTTTTTTGTTCTGGTTTTTTTTTTTTTGGTTGTGCCTATAGCAACCAGAGGTTCCCAGGCCAAGGATCAAACCCATGCCACAGCAGTGACCACTCTGGACCCTTAACCCACTGAGCCACTAGGGAACTTCGGCATTTTCTTTTTTAAATAATTTTTAAGTTGAAATGTAGTTATAGTGTTGTTTTAAGTGCACAGCAAAGTGATTCAGTTATATATACATGTTCTCTTTCAGAGAGATTCTCTTCCACTGTTCCTGTTGTGATTCAGTGGTAATGAACCCAGCTAGTATCCATGAGGATGCAGGTTCAATCCCTGGCCTCACTCAGTGGGTTAAGGATCCAGCGTTGCTGTGAGCTGTGGTGTAAGTTGCAGATGTGCCTCACATCTGACGTTGCTATGGCTGTGGTGTAGGCTGGCAGCTATAGCTCCAGTTTGACCCCTAGGCTGGAAACTTCCATGTGCCTTGGGTGTGGCCCTAAAAAGACAAAAAAAGATAATTTTCCATTATAGGTTATTACATGATATTGAGTATAGTTTTCCTGTGCTATACAATAGGTCCTTGTTGTTTACCTAGTTTATATATTACAGTATATATGTTAATCCCCTATACTATCTCCTTTGGTAACCAAGCATTTGTCTTCTATGTCTGTGAGTCTTCTTCTGTTTCGTAAGTTCATTCATATCATTTTTTAAAGATTCCACAAATAAATGCTATTGTATATTTGTCTTACTCTGTCTTATGTCACTTAAGATGATATCTCTAGGTCCACCATGTTACTGCAAATGATATTGTTTTCTTTCCTTTCTATGGCTTAGTAATATTCCCTTGTGCTTGTGTGTCTGTGTACCACATCTTCTTTATCCATTTATCTATCGATGGACATTTGATTTGTTTCCATGTCTTAGTAGTTGTAAATAATGCTGCTATAAACATTTTTTTTCTGTCTTTTTAGGGCCACACCCACAGCACGTGGAGGTTCCCAGGCTAGGGGTTGAATCAGAGCTGTAGCCTCCAGCCTATGCCAAAGCCACAGCAATGCCAGATCCGAGCCACATCTTCGACCTACACCACAGCTCACTGGCAACGCTGGATCCTTAACCCACTGATTGAGGCCAGGGATCGAAACCTCATCCTCATGGTTCCTAGTTGGATTCATTTCCGCTGTGCCACAACGGGAACTCCTGTTTTTCATATGTCTTTTTTTTTTTTTTTCCTTTTCTAGGGCTGCTTCCGGCAGCATATGGAGGTTCCCATGATAGGGGTCTAATCGGAGCTGTAGCCACCGGCCTGTGGCAGAGCCACAGCAATCCGGGATCCGAGCCTCGTCTGCAACCTACACCACAGCTCACGGCAGCGCCGGATCCTTAACCCACTGAGCAAGGCCAGGGATTGAACCTGCAACCTCATGGTTCCTAGTTGGATTCATTAACCACTGTGCCATGACGGGAACTCCAGGAACTCCTATTTTTTAATTATAGTTTTTTTCTGATACATGCCCAGGCCTGGGATTGCTGGATCATGTGGCAACTCTATTTTTAGTTTTGTGAGAAGCCATACTGTTCTCCATAGTGGCTGTACCCATTTTTTTCTCTTTTTGGCCATGCCTATGGCAGGTGGTGGTTCCTGGGCCAGGGGTTGTACCTATAGCACAGCAGCAACCTGAGCTGCAGCAGTGATAACACTGGGTCTTTAACCTGCCGAGTCACAGAGGAACTCCATGGCTGCACCCATTTACATTCCCACCAACAGCTTACGAGGGTTCATTTTTCTTCATACCCTCTCCAGCGTTTATCATTTGTAAGTTCTGCATTTAGTTTTCTGAGGTACCTCTGTTTTTAGTGACGGCCATTATGACTACTATGAAGTGATACCTCCTTGCAGTTTTGATTTGAATTTCTCTAGTAATTAGTGGTACTGAGCATCTTTTTCATGTGCCTGTTGGCTATCTGCATATCGTCTCTGTAGAAACGTTTATTTAGGACTTCTCACTTTTTGATTGGGTTGTTTACTTTTTTGATATTAAGTTCAATGAGCTGTTTGTATATTTTGGAATTTAATTCCTCGTCATTTGCATCATTTGCAAATATTTTCCCCCAGTTTGTAAGTTGCCTTTTCATTTCATTGTTGATTTCCTTTGCTGTGCATCAGCATTAAAGTTTAATCAGGCTCCATTTATTTATTTTTATTTTTATTTGCATTACTCTAGGAGATAGAACCTAAAAATATTGCTGTGATTTATGTCAAAGAGTGTTCTGCCTATGTTTTCCTTTAGGAGTTTTCCAGTATGCAGTCTTGCATTTAGAGTTTTAACCCATTTTAAGTTTGTTTTTTTTTTTAATTTTTTTATTATAGTTGATTTACAATGTTCTGTCAATTTCTGCTGTACAGCAAAGTGACCCTGTTATACATTTGTATACATTCTTCTTTTCACATTATCCTCCATCATGTTCCATCACAGGTGATTAGATATAGTTCCCTGAGCTATACAGCAGGAGCTCATTACTTATTGATTCCAAATGCAATAGTTTGCAACCACTAACCCTAAACTTGCAGTTCCTCCTCCTCCCTCTTGGCAACCATAAGTCTCTTGTCCATGTCCGTGAATTTGTTTTGTTTGTTTGTTTGTTTGTTTGCAGATAGGTTCATTTGTGCCCTATATTATGTTCCAGATATAAGTGATATCCTGTGGTATTTGTCTTTCTCTTTCTGACTTACTTCACTTAGTATGAGAGTCTCTAGTTCCATCCATGTTGCTGCAAATCACATTATTTTGTTCTTTTTATGGCTGAGTAGTATTCCATTGTGTATATGTACCACATCTTAATCCATTCATCTGTCAGTGGACATTTAGGTTGTTTCCATGTCTTGGCTATAGTGAATAGTGCTGTATTGAACACAGGGGTGCATGTATCTTTTTCAAGGAAAGTTTTGTCTGGGTATATGCCCAGGAGTGGGATTGATAGATCATATGGTAGTTCTAGATTTAGTTTTCTGAGGTACCTCCAACCTGTTTTCCATAGTGGTTCTACCAATATACATCCCCACCAATAGTGTAGGAGGGTTCCCTTTTCTCTACACCCTCTCCAGCATTTGTTGTTCATTGAATTGTTAATGATAGTCATTCTGACTGGTGTGAGATGGCACCTCATTGTGTTTTGATTTGCATTTCTCTGATAATTAGTGATGTTGAGCATTTTCATGTACCTGTTGGCCATCTGTATGTATTCTTTTTTTGTTGTTGTTGTTGTTGTTGTCTTTTTGCTATTTCTTGGGCCACTCCTGCGGCATATGGAGATTCCCAGGCTAGGGGTCGAGTCGGAGCTGTAGCCACCGGCCTATGCCAGAGCCACAGCAATCCGGGATCCGAGCCACGTCTGAAACCTACACCACAGCTCACAGCAAAGCCGGATCGTTAACCCACTGAGCAAGGGCAGGGACCGAACCTGCAACCTCATGGTTCCTCGCGGATTCGTTAACCGCTGCGCCATGACGGGAACTCCCTGTATGTATTCTTTAGAGAAATGTCTATTCAGGTCTTGTTCCCATTTTATATTCTTCCCATTTTATATTTTGTCAGATTAATTGACCATAAATGTCTGGGTTTATTTCTGGATTCTGTGTTCTGTTCCATTGGTCTCTATATCTGTTTTTATACCAGTACCACACTGTCTTGATTACTGGAGCTTTGTAATATTGTCCGAAGTCTAGGAGAGTTATGCCTCCTACTTGGTTTTTTTTCCTCAGGATTGCTTTGGCAGTTCTGGGTTTTTTATGGTTCAATATAAATTTTTGGGCTATTTGTCAGATTCATTACTGCTGAGCTACAACAGAAACTCTGTTTATGAGAGTTTTCATCATAAACAGATACTGATTTCTATCAAAAGCTTTTTCTGTATCTACTGAGATGATCTTATGATTTTTATTCTTCATTTTGTTAATGTGATGAATTACATTTATTGATTTGCAGCTATTGAAAAATCTTTATAACCCTGGGATAAATCACACTAATATAAGTATTGCTTCCCTGGCTTTCTTTGGATCTCCACTTGCATGGAATATCTTTTTCCATCCCTTCACTTTCAGTCTGTGTATGTCTTTAGATCTGAAGTGAGACTCTTATAAGCAGCACAGATACAGTTCTTGTTTTTATATTCATTCATCCACTCTGTGTCTTGTGATTGTGGTATTTAGTCTATCTACTTTTAAAGCAATTATTGATATGTATTTTCCTACTGCCCTTTTGTTCACTCTTTTGGGGTTGTTTTATAGGTCTTTTTTGTTGTTATTACTGTCTTCTTTTGTTCTTTTGTGATTTGGTAACTATCTTTAAATTTATGTTTGGATTCTTTTTTGTGTGTGCATATCTATTATAGATTTTTGTTTTGTGGTTACCATTATATATATATATATATATATATATATATATATATATATATATATATATATATATATATATATATATATATATATGGTTGTTTTAAGTTGCTGGTCTTTTAATTTAACACATTTTTACAACCTTACACTTGTATTCTACTCCCCTCATGAATATTGTCTGTTTTTTCCTTTTTCAGCCACACCCACAACATATGGAAGTTCCCAGGCTAGAAATCAAATCTGAGCCACATATGCAACCTGTGCCATAGCTGTGGCCACACCAGACCCTTAACTGCTACATTGGGCCTGGGTTCGAACCAGCAACACCAGAGACAAGCCAGATCATTAACCCATTTTGCCACAGCAGGAACTCCTGATTGTTGTTTTTGATGTCATATATTACAGTTGGTATCATCTAATTCTTTTTTGTATCCCTTAACTTCTTATTGTGGATATAGTTGATTTTACTAGTTTTGTCTTTAAAGCATCCCACTAGCTCTGTGCATGGATGAGTATTACTACCTTTATATTTGCCTTTACCAATGAGATTTTCCCTTTTGTAATGTTTACATTTATCACGGTTATGACCTTTTCTTTTTTTGCTTAGAGATGTCCTGTTAATAATTCTTGTAAAGTTGGTTTGATGTTGCTGAACTCTTTTAGCTTTTGCTTATCTGTAAAACTTTTGGTCTCTCCAAATCTTAATTAACTCCTTGCTGGGTATTCTTGGTTTTAGGTTGTTCTTTTTTATCACTTTAAACATATTGTGCCACTACATTCTGGTCTAGAGGTTTGGTTGAAAAGTCAACCGATAGCCTTATGGGAGCTCCCTTGTATGTAACTGTTGCTTTTTGTTGCTGCTTTTAATATTCTCTCTTTATCTTTAATTTTTGCCATTTTAATTACATCCTAATGTGTTCCTCTTTGGATTAATACATTTTGGAACTCTCTGCACTTCTTTCATTGGGATATCTATTACATTTCTAGGTTTTCTAGGATGTTTTCAGCCATTATATCTTCAAATATGTTCTCTCACTCTATTCTCCTTCTGCAGGTATTAGTATGCTTGATGTTGTCCCAGTAGTCTCTTAAGCTGTCCTCATTTCTTCCATTCTTTTTTTTTCTGTTCAGCAGCATTGATTTCCATTTCTCTGTCTTCCAGCTCATTGATCTGTTCCTCTATCGTTTAATCTGCTGTTGATTCCTTCTAGTGTATTTTTCATTTCATTTTTTGTATTCATCTCTGTGTTTGCTTGATCTTTGTATTTTCCAGCTGTTAAAAACTTAAGACTTCTTGCTCTGTGTATTTGTTCTTTTCCTGATTATTATTCCATAATTATTTTTATGATCATTACTCTGAACACTTTCTTAGGCAGATTACCTTTCTCCACATCACTTTAATTCTTCTGGAGTTTTATCATGTTTCCTCATTTGGAATATGTTCATCTGTTGCCTAATTTTGCCTAACTTGCTGTTTTTATTTCTATATATTTGGTAGTTTGGTTATGTTTCCAGACCTTCTAGAAGTGGCCTTTTGTAGGAGATGCCCTATGCATCCCAGCAGAGCACTCCCCTCTGGTCACCAAAGCTATATGCTCTAGGAGTTCCCCTGCTGCATGAGTTCTGTTGGAGCAGGCTGACTACTGTGGGTGGTCTGGTAGGCTTGGTTGGCCCCTGGTCTGCTTGGTTTCCAGGCCCTACCTTGTGCAGAGGCTGACGGCCACTACTTAACAGGGCAGTGTCACAAAGCAGCTGACTGTGGAAGCCTGGGGGGGTCCCAGGGCTAGTATGGTATCATTGTTGGGTAGAGTAGGGGTCTAGGAGACCCCAGGGCTAGTTCCTGCCCACTGGAGGGTAAAGCAAGCCCCTGGGGTCTGGTTGCAGTGCCCAAGGATTCCAGAACTTATGTTGGACTGCTGGTGTGTGGGGCCAGTTCCTAATATGGCTGGATGCAGGGTCCAGGGTGTCCTGAAGTTTGTGTTGACCTGCTAGTCAGTGGGGCCAGGACCTATCTGTTCCCAGGATTGGTGCTAGCCTGCTGGTGGGTGGGCTGGGTCTGCAGACTGTGGGTCTGTGTTTGTCCTGGACTGATGTCTGCCCATTGATGGATGAGGGTTTTGGTTGTTATTGTTTTGTTGGGTTTTGTGTTTTTGGTTTTTTTGTTTGTTTGTTGGTAGATTCTTTATAATTCTCTATGTACAAGATCACATTATCTGCAAATACAGATGGGTTTACTTTTTGCTTTCCTATCTGAAAACCTCTTAATTATTATTATTTTTTAAACCAATTGCCCTGGCTAGATCCCCTAGTATTGAATAGAAGTGCCAAGGATAGATATCCTTGTCTTACTCTTTTTTTTTTTTTTAGGGCCACACACATGGCACATGGAAGTTCCCAGGATAGGAGTCAAATCAGAGCTACATCTGCCGGCCTGCACCACAGCCACAGCAACATGTGGTCCTAGTCAAGTCTGCAACCTACACCACAGTTCATGACAACACCAGATCCCTGACCCACTGAGCAAGGCCAGGGATTGAACCTGCATCCTTATGGATACTAGTCAGATTAGTTTTCACTGAGCCACAACAGGAACTCCCCTTATCTTATTCCTGATCTTGGGGGAAACCTTTCAATCTTTCATCATTAAGAATGATGTTAGATAGGGGTTTTTCATAGATACTCTTATCAGGTTGAGGAAGTTCCATCTGTCCCTAGTTTATTGGATGTCTTTACCAGGAAAGGATATTGTATTTTTTAAATTGTTTATTCTCTATCTTTTGTTTTAATCTTGTGGTTGTTTCCCTTTATTCTGTTAATATGGTGTATTCCATTAATTGATTTTCAAATATGAAGTCAACCTTGCATTCCTGGAATAAATTGACAATGTGGCCAGTGGCCGTCTGTATCCAAGGTTTCCATAGCCACAGAATCAACCAACTGCAGATAGAGTTTGCCCTTTTTGTTTTTCTTTTTATGGCTGCACCTGCTTTTATGGAAGTTCCTGGGATAGGGCTTGAATGAGAGCTGCAGCTGCTGGCCTATGCACAGCCATGGCAACAATGGATCCGAGCCATATCTGCGACTTATGCTGCAGATCCTTAACCCACTGAGTGAGGCCGGGGATCAAACTCTCGAGGATGCTATGTTGGATTCTTGACCCACTTGAGCCACAATGGGAACTCCTCAAATTTGCCATTGTATATAAAGGATTTTAGCATCCATGGATTTTGGCATCCATGGGATGGAGGGACATGAGTTCTGGAATCAATGTCCTACAGATGCTGAGGAACAGCTGTATAATGCTCTTCATATGTTGCTGCTTTGGGTTTGCTAGTATTTTCTTCAGGATTTTTCAGTTGTGGTTTTCTCTTTTCTATATCTTCTTTCTCCTTTTTTATTTAGAGAAGATCTTTCAATAGCTTCTTCCTTTTCTATTTAGAGAAGATCTTTCAATATTTCTTTTAGGACAGGAATTCCCTTCATGGCACAGCAGAAACAAATCCAACTAGGAACCATGAGGTTGCAGGTTTGATCCCTCGCCTTGCTCAGTGGGTTAAGGGTCCAGCATTGCTGTGAGATGTGGTGTAGGTCATAGATGCGGCTCGGATCTGGCATTGCTGTGGTCCTGGCATAGGTGGGCGGCAACAGCTCCAATTAGACCCCTACCCTGGGAACCTCCATGTGCCATGGGTGCAGCCCTTAAAAAAAAAGACAGACAAAAAAAAATTTATTTTAGGATAGATTTAGTATTGCTGTATTCTTTTAGTATTTGCTTGTCTGAGTAATTCTCTCTCTTTCTATTCAAAGTGATAACCTTGCTAAGTAGAGTATTCTAGGTTGTAGATTTTTCTCTTTCAGGAATTTGAATATATCTTGCCTTCTGAACTGCAGTGTTTCTGTAGAGAAAGCAGCCAGTAGCCTTATGCATATTCTCTTGTAATTAACTCTTTGTTTTTCTCTTTCTGCTTTTAGAATGCTCTCTTTATCATTAATTTTTACCATTTAAATTATAACATGTCTTGGTGAAAGTCTGTTAGGGTTCATCTTGTTTGGGACTTTTTGTGCTTCCTATACTTGGATGTCTGTTTCCTTCTTTAGGTTTGGGAAGTTTTCAGCTATAATTTCTTCAAATTCTTTTTAGACTCCTTTTATCTTCCTTCTTCTTCTGGAGTCTATTATATATACATAGATTCGCATGCTTTATATTATACCATAGGTCTCTTATTTTTATTTTTTCCACTTTGCTTTCTTCTTGCTCTACTAATTGGGTGATTTCCATTATTGTATTTTCAAGATCATGTATTTGTTCTTTTGCATTATTCATTTTGCTGTTCATTGCCCTTCCCTCAGCTTTTGTTTCAGCAAATGAATTTTCTAATTTTTCTTGGTTCCTCTTTATAGTTTCTAATTCCTTTTTACAATAATGCACATTTCTGTCTATAGCCTTTCTTAATTCCTTCAGTACTTTCATTATCTCCTTTTTTTTTTTTGCCATTTCTTGGGCCGCTCCCACGGCATATGGAGGTTCCCAGGCTAGGGGTCGAATTGGAGCTGGAGCTGCCAGCCTACGCCAGAGCCACAGCAATGCAGGATCCGAGCCGTGTCTGCAACCTACACCACAGCTCACGGCAACGCCGGATCGTTAACCCACTGAGCAAGGGCAGGGATGGAACCCGCAACCTCATGGTTCCTAGTCAGATTCATTAACCACTGCGCCACGATGGGAACTCCTGTCTTTTTTTTTTTAATCTCCTTTTTGAACTTGATATCTATTAGACTGAAGAGGTCCGTTTCATTGTTCTTTCAAAGGAATTCTCTTGGGTTAACTATGAGTGGTTCCTCTATTTCTTCATTTGACTTAACGCTTCTCTTACTCTGTGAGAGAAACAATTATCTGCTGTGGTTTTGGAAGGCTATTTTATGTGAGAGTGTCCCTGTATTTCCTACATGGGTTTAATGTTTTTGGTGCAAGGGCTGTTTTCAGTATGGATGCATGCCACCTCTTTCCTTGGTATGTGTCTGGCTGTTATTGCCTTGAGAGGGGGTATGTAGGTAAGGCAGCCATGGAACCCATGAGAGTGTTGGTGGCAGCACCTGTTGCTTGCCCACAGGGCCAGTGGAGGCAGTGCCCTGTTGGCTGATTTCACACTCAGAGAAAGACATTGTTGTGGCAGCCTTGCCCTCTCCCTCCTTGCAGACTCTGACAGTGGCATCTCACCTCCATGGCAGCTCCAGGCCCTGTCCATGTATACCCTTGGTTGTGGGTGCACCACACTCCAGTCCCTTCAGGCTGTCTCCATGCAGCCAACTCTCGTCCTGTCCCCATCTGACCTCCTAAGCCTGAGCTTTAGCACCCAGCCCCCTCCTGCACTGGGGAATGCATGTCCGTTTGGGGAGTACAGTGTGGCAGCACAGACTGTCTGTGCAGGTTTGTTGTGCAAACCATTTGTTGCACTATCCTCCAAGGCTTTGAGGCTCCCCCTCCATCTTAAATGGTCTTTCTGCCTCTGAGGGGGCTGCCCAGGGTGGGGGAGCCTTTCCTCTTTCATAGCTCCCTCCCAGGGGTGCAGATCCCATCTAGATTCCTTTCTCTCTTTTTCTTTTCTTTTGCCCTGTCTGGTTATGAGGAAATTCTTGTCCTTTCAGAAGACAAGGTCTTCTGCCAGTGTTCAGTAGGTATTCTTTAAGAATCGTTCCACATATAGAGGTTTTTTTTTTTTTAGGTTGCTCCCACGGCATGTAGAGTTTCACAAGCTGGGGCTCAAATCTGAGCCACAGCAGCAACCTGAGCCACTGCAGTGATCATGACAGATTCTCTATGACAAGGGAACTCCTATAGATGCATATTTTGATGTATTTGTGGGAGGAGGTGAGCTTTATGACCTCCTACTCCACTATCTTGATAGCCCCCTCATGTTAATTTTTTTTTTTTAAGGGCTGCACTTGTGGCATGTGGAGGTTCCCAGGCTAGGGGTCTAATCAGAGCTGTTGCTGCCGGCCTACACCAGAGCCACAGCATTGCCAGGTCCAAGCTGCATCTGCAGCCTACACCACAGCTCACAGCAATGCCAGATCCTTAACCCACTGGGCGAGGCCAGGGATCAGACCCACAACTTCATGGTTCCTGGTCAGATTCATTTCCACTGTGCCACAGTGGGAACTCCCTCAAAATAATTTTTAAATTTTAACATTTAACTTTGTTCTATGCAGTTTTTTTGTTTTTTTGTTTTTGCTTTTTAGGGCCACACCTGGGGCAAATGGAGGTTCCCAGGGTAGGGGTTGAATCGGAACTACAGCTGCTGGCCTACACTACAGCCATAGCCATGCCAGATATGAGCCACATTTGAGTCTGTGACCTACACCACAGCTTACAGCACTGCCAGATTCTTAACCCACTGAGCAAGGCCAGGGAATGAACCTGCAACCTTGTGGTTCCTAGTCACATTCATTTCTGCTGCACCAGGACAGGAACTCCTGTTCTATGCAGAATTTTTTTTTTTCTGGTCTTTTTTTTTTTTCTTTTAGGGCCACATCTGCAGTATATGGAGGTTCCCAGGCTAGGGGTCCAATTGGAGCTACAGCTGCTGGCCTACACCACAGCCATGGCCACGCCAGATCTGAGCTGTGTCTGTGACCTACACTGCAGCTCATGGCAATGCTGGATCCTTAACCCACTGAACGAGGCCAGGGATCAAATCTGCAGCCTCATGGTTCCTAGTCGGATTTGTTTCCGCTGTGCCATGACGGGAACTCCTCTATGCAGGTTTTAATGTAATATTTTCTTTGGGTCTGAAGTTCATATGGAAGAATAAATATTTTAGAATAGTAACATTTTGAAAAGGAAGAAAAAAGGTAATAAAACCTGATGTTCAATAGTATTAAGAAGATATGAGAATTAAAACCATGTGGTAATGGTGCCAAAAGAAATAGGTCGATCAAATATAAAATTCCTAGTTGCACTTATATGTATATTTAAGAATTAAATGTGAGACAGGCAAGGAATACTATGTAAAAAGTCAATGACATCATAATACCCTAAGAAGATAAATATATAACTTGGATGGTGAAACTTTTAAAACATGACACTAAGGACAGAAATCATGAAACATATTGATGAAAAAAGTAAAAATCAATACATATTGTAAGTCAACTATAATAAAATTTTTTCAATAAAATAAATTTTTAAAAAATTAAAAAACCTTCAATAAATAAAAAAAATTCATAAGTTAAATTTAAAAAGACAGATTAGGAAAAATATGTAGTGACACACTGTATATATGAGTATTCTTATAGGTAAAAAACACCTTAAGCGAAAAATAGGTCAAAATATGAATAGATAATTCACAATACAAAAGAAAGCCTTTGGCCAATAAACTCGTGGAAAAAAGGCCTCATTAATTTCTACATGTATGCAAATACATTTATTAAATATTTATAAGCCACTGTTCTGGAATACCTAATGATGGGGTAAAAAGCATGGCTTCTCTGACATTGAAACGTACATTAGTTCTCTGTATTACGAGAAATGTGGAAATAAAATTAAGCCAGAACTTACTTTGATTCAAAAATATATGAAATCAGAAAAGTGAGGATCTTTTAAAAAAAATTTTTTAAGAGAAAAATTGTAATGGCAGTTACATGACCTATAAACCTGTTCTTGTTCAGGTTCTCTGTTAACACATTTCTGTTCTTTTCTCACAACAGAAACAGGATACAAAGTATTTATGACTCTGGGAGATAAAGAACTTATTACCAATGAAGTAGATTAAAACAAGAAACACTACTTAAGGAGTTCCTGTTGTGGCTTAGCAGTTAATGAATCCAACTAGGAACCATGAGGTTGTGAGTTCGATCCCTGGCCTCCCTCAGTAGGTTGGGGATCTGGCGTTGCCATGAGCTGTGGTGTAGGTCACAGATGCGGCTCAAATCTGGCATTGCTGTGGCTCTGGCGCAGAATGGCAGCTACAGCTCCGATTTGACCCCTAGCCTGGGAACCTCCATATGCTGCAGGAGCGGCCCTAGAAAATGCAAAAAGACCGAAAAAAAAAAAGAAAAGAAACACTACTTAGGTCTAAAATCTGGCTCTGCTCCATGATAATCAAATTCTCTGTGGTTTTACTCTTTGCTAAATAAGTATTACAAATCAGTCAATTAATTTATAGATTAATTAGGAAAAAGAAAAAGATACATACTCTCATCACATATTTTAAATCTGAATAGTCTTTAACACCCTCAACATATTATTTAACTTCTAGGTTTAAAGAAATTGCTGGATATAACAAGATTGAAATTTTAAATAAAAATTTCTAGACGAGTTCCCTTCATGGCTCAGCAGTTAATGAACCCAACTAAGATCCATGAGGATGTGGTTTAATCCCTGGCCTCACTTGGTGGGTTAAGTATCTGGTGTTGCCATGAGCTGTGGTGTAGGTTGAAGACTTGGCTAGGATCCCGAGTGGCTGTGGCTGTGGCATAGGCCAGTGGCTACAGCTCCAATTCGACCCTAGCCTGGGAACCTCCATATGCCTTGGGTGCAGCCCTAAAAAAAAAAAAATTTAGATGAAATAGTGTTTATTCATTAATTATGATTGTTATTTCCACTGAAATTACAAAATCCTATCTTTTGCTTTCTTCTCTGTTAAACTTCTATTTATTTTACCTAATTTTATGTATTTTTGGCCACACTCACAGCATGAGAAGTTCCCAGGGCAGGGATAAAATCTGTACCACAGCAGTGACAATGCTGGATCCTTAATTGCTGAACCACCAGAGAACTCCAAGTTTCTAATTTTTGAGATAGGTTCCATGATTTATTACCTCCCTTTCGCAAACATTTAATAGACATAAACTAAAATGGGAGTTCCTGTCATGGCTCAGTGGTTACCGAATCCAACTAGGAACCATGAGGTTGCGGGCTCGATCCCTGGCCTTTCTCAGTGGGTTAAGGATCCAGCGTTGCCGTGAGCTGTGGTGTAGGTTGCAGACGTGGCTCAGATCTCGCGTTGCTGTGGCTCTGGCGTAGACTGCTGGCTACAGCTCCGATTGGACCCCTAGCCTTGGGACCGGCCCTAGAAATGTCAAAAAGACAAAAAAAAAAGTAACTAAAATGTTTAACACACATTCTAAGCCTACACATAACCCCAATCTTTTTTTACAGATCAACATTTATGCCATTATGGGGTTTAAAATTGTACATAATAAAAGATACAAATTTTAAAAATTGTGCTTAGGAACTTAGATCTATGAAAGAGTATCTGGTACCAGACTTGCTTTCTAGTCATAAACAACTAGAAAACTCAATACATGAAATACCTACGTTTAGACTTTTGAACAGCCAGTGCAGAACCGAGCTCCCTGAGAAAAGGAAAAAAGGTGAGTTGTAGTGGTACCCAGGCTTTGCCCATGGGCCATGCACACAGTGGAAACCGATCCAAGTCCATCACTGAGTTGAGGAGTGAGCAGTTGGAGTTTGGGTAGACTGGGATGGTTGGAATTTAGGAACTAGAATATTGGAGAGGAGAAATACATATAAAGAGACCCAGAAGTTTGAAAAAAGTCCTCTTGAATCTCTTGCTAAAAACTTATGTGTAGAGTGAAACTTCAAAAAGCAATACATACTGGGTATCCGTAAGCTGAATAGTTACCAGAGCTGACATAGTACTGGGAGTTATTTAAATCCAAACAAACAGCTTGTAGATTCTGTAAAGTTAATGTGTAAGTAGTAGGGCTAATCTTAAACCCATCCTAACAAAACAAATTCTGAAGGGGTCAAGCTGATCTGCAAAAAGTTTAACTGACGGCCCCCAAAATGACAACAACAACAAAAAACGACACTCTTTAAAAGAAGCAACAATTCTAATCACTCTATAATATACAATATCTAGCATCCATTCCAAGAGGAAGAATGTGGTCCATACATAGTAGAAAAATCCATTTTTAAAAAATCCAGAAATGGCAGAGGTAGTCAAATTAGCAGATAATGAATTTTAAATGGCTATTAAAATATACTCAAGGATTTGTGGGAAAACATGAGAAAAGGAATTGAAGATATAAAGAAAATACTTATAGGGCATTCTCACTATTACACAGTAGGTTAAGGATCTGGTGTTGCTGCAGCTGTGGCTCGGATTTGATCCCTGACCTGGGAACTTCCATATGCCATAGGTGTCGCAAAAAAAAAAAATTTCCAGAGATGAAAAATCTGAAATAAAAATTCACAGTGTTAGGTTAATAATAGTTGGGCTATATAGAATACAAATACAGTGAATTTGAAAAGAGCAAAAATATCCAAACTGATGCAAAGAGAAAATGAAAATTAATCAATGTGATACACTGCCTTAACAAAAGACAATACATGATCATCTCAATAAATGCAGAAAAAGCATTGGACAAAGTTCAACATCCATTCATGACTTAAAAAAAAAACCCTCTCATCAAAGTGGGTATAGATGGAACATAATATAATAAAGGCCATTAATGACAAACCCACCACCAGCATCATACTCAATGGATTAAATTTGAAAGCCTCCCCACTAAATTCAGGAAGAAGACAAGGATGATCACTCTTGGCCATTTCTACTTGACCTAGTGTTGGCAATACTAGCCATAGCAATCAGACAAGAATAAGAAAGTACATTTAAGTTAGAAGAAACAAAATTCACTATTTGCAGAGGACATGAAGTCCCACCCCAAAATTATTCTAATTAACTCAACAATGTTGCAATATACAAGGTCAATAAACAGAAATATGTTGCATTTCTTCTCTTTTTTTTTTTGTCTTTTTGTCTTTTTGCCATTTTTTGGGCCACTCCCACAGCATATGGAGGTTCCCAGGCTAGGGGTCCAATTGGAGCTGTAGCTGGCGGCCTATGCCAGAGCCACAGCAATGCAGAATCCGAGCTGCGTCTGCAAACTGCACCACAGCTCACAGCAGTGCTGGATCCTTAACCCACAGAGAAAGGCCAGGGATCGAACCCACAACCTCATGGTTCCTAGTAGGATTCGTTAACCACTGAGCCATGACAGGAACTCCCATTATGTTGCATTTCTATATACTAATATTGATAGAGAATGTAGAAAAAAAAAACTAATCTCCTTTAAAATTACACCAAAAAGAATAAAATCCTTAGGAATAAATTTAACCAAGGATGTGAAAAACCTATATTCTGAAAACTATAAAATACTGAAGAAGGAATTAAAGATTATTCAAAGAAATGGAAAGATATCCCATGCTCTTGGATTGGAAGAATTACTATTACTAAATGGTCATACTACTCAAAGCAATCTACAGATTTCATGCAATTTCTTTCAAAATACCCAGGACATTTTTCACAGAATTGAAGCAAATAATCCTAAAATGTATATGGAACCACAAAGACCCCAAGTTGCCAGAGCAATACTTAGATAAAAGAATAAAGCTGGAGATCTAATGGTCCCAGACTTCAGGCTATACAACGAAGATACAGTAATCAAAACTGCATGGTACAAGTTGCCTTTGTGATTCAGGGGATTAAGAAGCCAACATAGTGTCTTTGAAGATATGCGTTCACACCCTGGCCTCATTCAGTGGGTTAAGGATTTGGCATTGCCACAAGCTGCAGTGTAGGCTGCAGGTGAAGCGCAGATCCAGTGTGGCTGTGACATAGGCCTCACCCACAGCTCCAATTCGCCCCCCTAACCTGGGAATGTCCACATGCTGCAGGTGCAGCTGGAAAAAAAGGGGAAAATAAAACCAGCATGGTATTGGCACAAAAAAAAAGACAAATCAATGGAAGAGAGTGGAGGAGAGCCCAGAAATCAACCCATGTACCTGTGGTCAATTAACATACAACAAAGGAGGCAAGAATATACATTGGAGAAAAGACAGTCACTTCAACAAGGGGTGCAGGGAAAACTGGACAGCTCCATGTAAAACAATGAGGTTAGAACATTCCCTCACACCATATACAAAAATAAACTCAAAATGGTTTAAAAACCTAAATGTAAGATATGAAACCACAAAGCTCCTAGAGGAGCACAGGCAAAACACTCTGATATAAATTGTAGCAATATTCTCTCGGATCAGTCTCCCAAGGCAAAAGGAAGTAAGACAAAAATAAATGGGACCTCATTAAACTTCGAAGCTTTTGCACAGCCAAGGAAACGATCAACCTACAGAATGGGAGAAAATATCTGCAAGCGATGGCAACCAACAAGGGGTTAATATCCAAACTACAAAACCACTCACTTCAATATCAAAACCAAACAATCCAATCAAAAAATGGGCAGAAGACTTGACATTCTTCTAAAGAAGATGTATAGATAGCTAGTAAGTACATGAAAAGATGCTCAGCATTACTAATCAACAGAGAAATGTAAATAAAAGTCACATTGAAGCATTACCTCACCCTGGTCAGAAGGCTATCATTAAAAGTCTATAACGTTGGAGAGAGTGTGGGAAAAAGGGAGCCCTCACACCCTGTTGGTGGGAATGTGATGTAAACGAGTGCAGCCACTAAAACAGTATAGAGGTTCCTCAAAAAGTTAAAATAGAACTACCGTATGATCCAGCAATTCAGTCCCAGGTAAATAGCTGGAAAAACATGAAAACACTAATTTGAAAAGATATATGCACCCCAACATTCATAGAAGCACTATTTACAATAGCCAAGACATGAAACAGCCAAGTGCCCATTAACAGATGATTGGATTAAGGAGATATGGTATGTAAGAGTTCTCTTGTGGTACAGCGGGTGAAGGATCCATCACTGTCACTGCAATGGCTTGAGTCAATACTGCTGTGGCACGGGTTGAGTCACTGGCCCAGGAACTTCCATATGCCTTAGGTGTAGCCAAAAAAAAGAAAAGATGTGCTTTATCTATGTGTGTGTGTATATATGTGTGTATGTGTGTATATGTATTTATAATGGAATAATATTCATCCATAAAGAAGAATGAAAGCACCATTTGCAGGAATTCCCATTGTTGCACAGCAGAAAGAAATCCAACTAGTATCCATGAGGATGCAGGTTCAATCCCTGGCCTCACTCAGTGGGTTGGGGATCGGCGTTGCCGTGAGCTGTGGTGCAGTTCACAGACGTGGCTCAGATCCCACACAGCTGTGGCACAGGTCAGCAGCTGTAGCTCCAATTTCAACCCCTAGCCTGGGAACTTACATGTGCCACAAGTGCGGCCCCGGAAATAAAGAAGGAAGGAAGAAAGAGCCATATGCAGCAATGTGAATGGACCTAGAGAATATTATGCTTAATAAATTAAGTCTAAGTCAGAGAAAGACAAATATTGTGTGATATCACATATGTGAAATCTAAAATATAATACAAATGAATGTATATGCAAGATAGAAACAGACTCACACACACAGTTATCAGATGAGAGAGGGAAGAGGGGAAGACAAATTAGAAGTTTGGAATTAACAGACACAAACCACTATATATAAAATAGATCAACAACAAGGATAACACCACACAGGAGACGGGATTCAGATGGTGGAATAGAAGGACTGGAGCTCACCCACTCTCAGAAAAGCAAGATTACAACCAAATGCTGAGCAACCTTCAACCAAATGGACCGGAAACTTGCAAAGAGATATCCTACTCTGGAAGAGAAGAGGAGGCCACATCAAGAGGTAGGAGGGGTGATTATGCGATGTAAGTAACCCCATACCTCCAGGGTGGGGAGCCCCACAGACTGGAAAGTAGTGTGTCAAGGATATACCATACGGCACAGGAATCATACCCCTTGTCCTATAATTACCTACGACGGAGTGTAATCTGCAAGAATAATCGCTATGCTGTACACTTGAAACATGATATTTTAAATCAACTACACCTCAAAAAAAAGAGAAAAAATTTGATTAAAATTGTTCTAAGGCATTGCTGATGAGATTGTAAATTGACATAAAGAAATTATGTATACACATGCAAATACATTATGGTACAAATCAAGGGAAAAATAAATCTCTACAAGATATTCTTTTAAAGTGAAGAAAGTGTGCTATAATTTTCACACTACATGTGACATTATTATTATTTTTTTTTTTGCTTTTTGTTTTTAGGGCACCACCTGTGGTATGTGGAAGTTCCCAGGCTAGGGGTCCAATCAGAGCTACAGCTGCTGGCCTACACTACAGCCACAGCAATATGGGATCTGAGTCTTGTCTGCACCCTACACCACAGCTCATGGTAACCCCAGATCCTTAACCCACTGAGCGAGGCCAGGCCCTGCGTCTTCAAGGATACTAGAGGATTCATTTCCACTGAATGAATGTAGGGGAGCTCCTACATGTGACATTAAATCTTTGCCAATGTACATATTTCATCCTGAGATTTATACAAACCTGAAACAAACAAGCCAAAAAAAAAAAAAAGAGTAAAGACTCAGAAAGTGCTGAAAAGGCAGAGAGCTAGAAAAATGAGTGAGACCTGTGCAGACGAGATTGCGTAATTCAAGGGGTCCTTTGTGGGGCTCCACGATGGTCCTTATTGGTTAGGCCTTGGCCAGGATTCCTACGTCCATGACCGCAGGTTCCATCCACACCGGGCAGCACTGTCTGTCCAGAGGAGGCCTCTCAGCCTAGCAGAGAGTAAGAAAGGCTGAGGTTTCCTTCCTTGCTGTGCTTGAGTGTCTGGAGATAGGAGAGGCAGAACCTGATAAGCAGCTTCTAACAACAGCTACATCCATCTAGCACTGACCAGGCGCCAGGTGATTTTATTGGTGCCTCATATGTATGAACTCCTCATTCTCACAACAGGCTTGTAAAGAGAGTACTCTTATGTTCCCATCTTACAGATGAGGAAACGGAGGCATTGCAAGGTCAGTGTAGCTTGCCCACGGTCACCCAGAAGTGAGTGCTGGAGCTTGCCGTCCCAACCACTGCTTGTCCCCACACAGGTCCCTGACTGCGGGGAGGAAGGTAACCTGGGCGCTTCTCAAGGAAAGCCCTTCCTGGCCTGGTTCGCATGTGATCGATTCAGTTGCCCAAGTGGCCGACGTCTACAGGTAACTGGGTCCTCAACCTTGGCGCGTGTGGCAAGTGTCTAGGCCGCAACTTGCCTGATTCCTCTACCCACCGAGGAGAAAGCCCAGGCCTGGGCGCTGGCGATTCCAATGCGTAAGTAGCCAGAGGACCTTGGCCTTCACTGGAGCTTGGCTCATTGAGACCCCTGCTTTCTGGCAGTTCCATAACTTGGCCCTCGGATACGGAGCAGTACTTTGGGGGAACAGGGTTTCCCACCTCACACCCCAGGCCCAGCTCACATCACCCAGGACGAGAGGCTTTGATTAGCCTCCCAGGTCCTGCCTGGGGCAGGTGCTGGACAAAGTTTGTCGAGTCAGGGCCCGGAAAGGAGATGGTGAGATCACCATCCTGTGGTTAGGACAGCTGAATTGGCCATTGTTTTGAAAAACAGATGAGCCTAAAACCTAAATTAGCTCAACCACATTTAGTTAGTGACGGCATGTAATCCTCAGGCCTGCATTTGCAGCAGAAAGATTCATCTTTCCTCATCCATAAAATATGGGCAGTAACTCTCACCTTGAAGGATTCAAACAGTTGGCCCAGGGCCTGGCCCATAAGAAGTGCCACCGGGTCAATGGGGGCCATTACTAGTCCCTCGAGACGTGCAACCAAGCGACAGACACACAGGTCAACTTAATCAATAAACACCCACTGCTCACTCACCGTGGGCAGGCGTGATGGTGGGGACAGGCCCTGTGCTCAAGCAGAGGTCCCCTGTCTTCACTGGCCTCTCACTTCAGGGTAAAACAAACTAGAAAATAAGAGCTAAAAGTTCTGAGAAATTTGGAATTTATAATATCCTGGCAATAAATGTTTCTTTTGTTTTAGTTACTACACCTAAAGATCAGTGTTCTTTTATTTTTATTGCCATGGAGAAAAATGTAAAAGCCTAAAACGTATTTTCCTCTGTAGCCCATTGCTGCGTTAACAAGGGACCAGGTGATTGCATCGAATAATAGTCTAAATCTTTGGATGAACCATTAACTGCTGCACCCAACTGTAAGAGGGAAATTCTCAGAGCCGGGAACTTGAAAGATGCTGGTGGATGGAATTAGATTGAGACCCGGAAATGGATTCCGAGATGAGAGGATGAAAGGAGGTCCTGATAGTTGAAATATCTGGTTTAGTAAGGGGGGGAAATGGCATTTATAAAGTCATTTTACATGGTAGGAGATTTTGCTGGGAAGGGCTTTACCTTAGAGGATAATCTGAAGGCATCACCAAGTTTTCTACAATCAGGGATATTTTGGAGTGGCTTTCATATAAAAAAGCAAATAAAGTAAATTATCTGTCCCTTTTCTCCATGCCAACAGTTGAGACCAGTTCTGATTTCTGTTCTGCTTCCAGACAGGGTGGGACAAAACCAAATCAGGGCCCCTCCTCGGCTGTACGGCCTGCGGGTATTTCCTCTGCCCCCCCCACCAGGCCGATATTCCTCTTAATAACTAGTACTTCTTATATCTTTACTTATAACCAATATTTACATGATTTTTACATTTAATATTAGTTGGATATATTTAAATATCTCTTATAGTCACCTGAGAAGAAATTTACACATACTATAAGCCACCTATACTGCATAATTTAAAAGAATCAATTTCAGAATTCCCTTGGTGGGTTCAGGATCTGGCATTGTCACTGCTGTGGCTCGAGTCACGCCTGTGGCAAAGGTTTGATTCCCGGCCCAGGAACTTCCTCATGCTGTGTGTGCGGCCAAAAAGGGAACAATAAATCAATATAATGGTCAACCATAATACAAGAAGAAATAAAAGGAACGTGCTACAAAATAATATGTATTTCAGTAAGTAGATGCTCAGGCACAGATAAACTAGACCTCGAGACAGAGGAGTGAAGCACTCAGACCATGAGCATGACAGCTACAAACGGGGCTGATCTGGGTGTGTGGTGGTGCGATTCAGACATGGTGAATCAGGGTGCTGTTGGATATTTTCCAAATGTTAAACAGCTCTTCATGATGTTCAGAAAAAACAACAGCAACCAAGTACAGCCAAAGTACGGTCTACTGTATGGTCTACCATACAGTCTATTTGTATGGTAACGTATTCCTAGAAAATTCAAGTAAAATTCAAAAGATACTTGTTATTCATACATAAAAGGAAGGTAGGGTCTCAACCGGTACTGTCCAATTCCACAGCCTGAGCCACTGACCACATGTGGCTACTGGGCTTTGAAATGTGGATGCTTTGCATGTTGTTGGCTAGATTTAGCATTTGTTTATTTGTCTTTTTTTTTTTTTTTAGGGCCGCACCCATGGCATATGGACATTCCCAGGCCAGGGGTCACGTCGGAGGTGCAGCTGCCAGCCTACACCACAGCCACAGCACCACGGGATCCGAGCCCTGTCTGTGACCTATGCCGCAGCTCACAGCAACGCTGGAATCTTAACCCACTGAGCAAGGCCAGGGATTGAACCCGCCTCTTCACGGTGCTAGTCAGATTCGTTACCGCTGAGCCATGACAGGTACTCCTTTAGCATTTTTTTTTTTTTAAAGGATGGAATATATCTCAATAGTGTTTCTGCTAATCATATGTTGACGTATTATTTTTGATATGCTGGGTTAAATAAAATATATTGCCAAAATTAATTTCACTAGTTTCAGCCTCCTCCTCCCCTCAGCCGCACACTCCGTGCTGCAGCCCTCACCGCCTTGGCCGCCCTTTGCCCCTGGATTCATCTTTGATGTTTCAAATCCTCCTCTGGCAGCACAGACTCAAGTATATTCACCAACATGGCTCATAAACTAGGCCATAAAACAAATCTCAATACATTTAGAAGGATTCAGATCATACAAAGTAGGTTCTCAGATCACCATTGAATTACATTAGGTCACAACAGTTCAATATAATTGAATTATATCACAAAAAGATTTAGAAAAACTTCAAATATTGGGGTAAATACACTTCTAAATAATCCATGGATCAAAGAAGATCTCATAAGGGAATTTAAAACATATTTTGAACTGAATGAAAATGAAAACATAACACATCAAAATTTGTAAGATGTAACTAGAGCAGGCCTTAGAGGGAAATTTATCATTTAAATGCATGTAATAGGAAAGACAATAAGTTTAAAACCAATGATCTAGAAAACTAGAAGAAGAAGAGCAATAAACAATAGAAAAAATTAACGAAGCCAAAAGTTGGTTCCCTGAGAAGATTAGTAAAACTGATAAATTGCCAAAACTAATGAAGAAAAAGAAAATACAAATAACCAATAGTAGGAATGAAGAAGTATCTATTGGTCCTTTACATATTAAAAGGATAATAAGGAAATATTTAAACAACTTTGAAAGTTCTCTTGTGGCACACCAGGTTAAGGATCCAGCATTGCGGCATCTGTGGCATAAGTCACAACGGCAGCGCAGGATCGATCCCTGGCCTGGGAGTTTCCACATGCTGCAGGTATGGCTGAAAAAAAAAAAGGAGAGAGAGAGAAGTATCAGAAAGGGAAAGTTAAAAAAAAAAAAAAACTTTATCCCAACAAATTTGACAATTTTGATGAACTGCCTTGATAGACACAAAATACCATAACTGACTCAAAAAGAAATTGAAAATGGAAATAGTCCTATATATTTTAAATATATTCATTATAAAAAAACTTTTTCACAGAGATAAATCCAACTTGGCAAACATTTAACAAAGAAATAATACCAACATTGCACAAACTCTTTTACAAAAGGGAACGCCTTGCAATTCATTTTAACAAGGTCAACAAAACCCTAATACCACATCCTGAAAAAAGACATTCCAACAAATAAATCCCTAGACTGGGCTCCCTCATGAACACAGATGCAAATGTCTTCCATAGATTATTATCAAATATAATCCAGCAATATATAAATATATACATCTTGAATAAATAGGGTTTATTGGAGGTTCAACACTTGAAAATCAATGCGCCTTATCACATTAACATAATAAAAGAGAAAAATCATACGATCATGAAAACTCTGACAATCTATTCAACATCTATTGATGATTAAAAAAACCCCATGAAACTCTCTCAACAAACTAGGAATATGAAGGAAAACTTCCCTAACTGGATAAAGGGCATCGAATGGAAAACTAACTGCTAAGGAGTTCCTGTCCTGGCACAGCGAAAATGAATCCAACTAGTAACCCTGAAGTTGTGGGTTCGATCCCTAGCCTCGCTCGGTGGGTTAAGGATCTGGCATTGCTGTGAGCTGTGGTGTGGGTCGCAGATGCAGCTCGGATCTGGCGATGCTGTGGCTCTGGAATAGGCCGGCAGCACCAGCTCTGATTAGACTTCTAGCCTGGGAACTTCCATGTGCCGTGGGTGCGGCCCTAAAAAGACAAAAAGACCAAAAAAAAAAAAAAAAAAAAAACCAAACCTTACTGCAACATCATACTAATGGTGAAAGCCTAAATTCTCTTCCCCTGAAACTAGGAACAAGGTTACAATGTCTTTTATAGGAGTCCTAGCCAGTGTGTTAAGTAAAAAACGAAAGGCATAAGATTAATCAGAGGGGGAAAAGTAAAAAAAATTCTCTCTATTTGCAGACATGGTTGTCTACATAGAAGATTCTAAAAATAAAAAAAAAATACTATGAGATTAGTAACATTTATCAAGGTTACAGGATACAGAGTCAATATACAAAGGTTATATTTGTATGCCAGCAAAAACTGGATTTTTTAGAAAATGAAGTCTAAAAATAGCATTTCCAGTAGTGTTAGAATACATAGAATATTTAGGGACCCATGTAATGAAAGCTATGAAAGACCAGACTGAAAACTATAAAACATTGATGAGAGAAATTAAAGATGACCTAAATTAATGACGATATATCACATTTAGGAATTGGAAGAATCAACATTGTTCAGGTGTTTATTCTTCCAAAGCTGATCCATAGATTCAGTGCAGTCCTGCAACCCCCAGCAGGGTTTGTGTAGAAGATGACAAATCTGTTTCTAAATTGAAAATGCAAAAAACTTAGAATAGCCAAAGTTATTTTGAAAAAGGAAAAATGCTGACGCTGGATTTTCAAGGACTGCCATAGCAAAATATCACACACTGGCCAATTTAAATAAGAAATTTATTCTCGGAGTTCCCATCATGGCTCAGTGGAAACGAATCTGACTAGCCTCCATGAGGATGCAGGTTCGATCCCTGGTCTTGCTCAGTGGGTCAGGGATCCGTCACATGAGCTGTGGTGTAGGTCGCAGATGCTGCTCGGATCTGGTGTTGCTGTAGCTGTGGTGTAGGCTGGCAGCTACAGCTCCCATCTGACCCCTAGCCTGGGAACCTCCATATGTCACAGGTGAGGCCCTAAAAAGACAAAAAAAAAAAAAAATTCTCTACAGTTCCGGGAGCTGGCTGTTGCAGATCCTGGCTGGAGGTGTCTGCACATTTGGTTTCTCCTGCAGCCTCTCTCCTTGGCTTGCAAACAGCTGCCTTCTCACTACATCCTCACAGGAGCTTTTCTCTATGCACTATGTGTGTCTCTGTGTCTCTTCCTTTTCTTTTTTTCTTTTTGGCTGTGCCTTTGACATATGAAATTTCCCCGGCCAGGGATCAAACCCACGCCATGGCAGTGACAACGCTGGGTCCTTAACCCTCTGCACCACAAGGGAACTCGATCTCTTCCTTATCTTGTAAGGACACCATCCCTTGGATCAGTGTTCTGCCTCCTTAAAGGCTCTACTTCCAAATACAGTCACATAGGGTTTAGGACCTCAGAATTTGAGTCTATAGTGTGGATCTCACCTCTCAAGAGTCTGATTGAGTAGGTCTGGGGGTGCTGGTCATAGGATGCCAAAATACATCCAGGGATTCTGAGTAGGACACAGTTGAGACCCTCTGAGCGAGGACTAAGCTCTCAGCCTGTGGATGAGCAGCGTCCGCAGGTTCTCCTGGGCCCCACAGACTCCGGCTAAGTGATGACATCAACTGGACACCCTAAGGACAGGAGCCTGCGACAGGGAAGTGTTCTATTTCAGACACATTCTCCCCTTGCAGTCCTGGATCAGCTGGGCAATATGCAGCCAGAGCGATGCTCACTCAAGACAAGCCATCAGCCAGGCATTAAAGTCACAGCCGCTCCACTCCAAGACCCTAAACCCTGGCCATGTTCAGGCTGTGAGGAAACATGGCAGCAAAAATGGGAGCAGCGCTACATTCGTTAGGCCCAATGGGTTTATTCATTTTAGGCTCCTGTGTCTATCTGCTGCCCTCTTTTGGGGGGGGGCGGGCACAAGCTGCCAGTTGTTTCCTTTGCTCCAGCGCCCACCAGAGGGTGTGACAGCCAGAACCTCAGAGTGTCCTACAGCCACTCTAACAGTTAAAGATTTAAAAATAAGCCAGTCCTGATAGGCAATGAGATGCTGCTGTATAGCACAGGAACTATATCTAAGCACTTGCGGTGGAACATGATGGAGGATAATGTGAGAAAAAGAATATATAATATACATATTATATATATAAACACACACACACATATATATAAAAAATCGGGTCACTTTCCTGTACAGCAGAAATTGACACAACGCTGTAAATCAACTATAATAAAAATTTAAATAAAATATATTTGAAAAAAAAAAGTGGATTTCTCCTCTAGTTGCTTCCTGGGGTTTAGAGACTATTTTTAGGATCAGTGTGGTAACAACTGGCAAGAAGGCAGAAGGAGTTTCCAGCATCTCCTGCATCTGAGCTCCAGGCTTGCCTCCCCGTCGTCCCCTTCCCAGTTTCTTATCTGCGGGGACCGCGCTCTGCAGGCTCCGTCCTCCCCGCCCCCCACCCCCAACTCAGCGCCAGGAGGACGTGGCTCTGCGGCCGCCGCGGACTCAGGAACTTGGGGCCGGGGCACAGCTCTGGTGCTGCCGGCCCAGGAAGGGAGGGAGGGAGTTGCTGACAAGGCAAAAGTGAGAAGGGCAGCGAGAAGGCACGAAAGCAGGGCGGCCCGGGGCCCCAGGGCCCGCCCCCCAAGCCCAGGTTCCCCGCTCCCCGCTGTCTGCTGGGCCGGAGATGGCACTGCCATATTAGGCGCTCTCTGGGCTCCACATTCACCGGCTTGGTCCCCCGCTGGCAGAGCCTGCCGGGCTTTGGTTCAGAGCAGCCGACACTTGGAGACACGTCGTAGACTCCATTCGGTACAGTCATGGTCCTTTCCTCTCCTCCCCTCCCCCACCCCCAGGCCCTTTTCCGCCACCTGCCCCGCCGAGGAAGCGCAGGCTCGGGTCCCCGGTCCCCGCCGGGCTGCCGCTCCAGACCGCCAGGGACCTGCTCGGGGCGGTGGGGCCGCCCTGACACGCAGAGGCTTTTTGAGACGGAAAAAGCCACCCTCCTTTAGAGTGTGGCACAGGGGTGGGGGGAGGGAGCGTTAGGATGTAAGAGAGTTTGACAGCAGAACTTAAATCCAAAATCCTTTGACCGCTTGAGAAAAAAAAATTACGGAAACACAGAGGTCACTACCCTCTTTTGCCTCCGAAGTGAGAACATAATCTCATTTCATGCATTTTTTCGTTGTGTTCCTGTGATAACGTCTTACTCTTTTCTAAGTGTCAGGTGCGATACGGGGAATATAAAGGTAACTGAGGTGTCAGCAGGCTTTCTTGGATCTCTGCCTCACACAAGTTTAAGTTGAATCTTTTTTTTTTTTTTGCCTTGCCCTGTCAAAATCCGAATTTCCCCTAAACATACTAGCAAGTTCCACGGGGTTTCTGTCCTTAGATCAACTCTTGCTCCAGGTGTCTGCTGCTCTGCTCCGCAGCTCACCGAGTCCTGAAACTCCTCCCCAACCTTGTCCACGTGCAGGACCTCAGCTCACACAGATTAACCGCGATAGACGCTGTCACGGAGAAGTGGGAGGGTTGGGAAGGGGTGATTTGTATTTTACGGAAACACAAACAACTTCAAATGGCCTGTTAGACATCCCGCTTTTGTGGGGTTTGTTTGTTTGTTTGTTTTTGGCTTTTTGCCATTTCTTGGGCCGCTCCTGTGGCACATGGAGGGTCCCAGGCTAGGGGTCTAATCAGAGCTGGAGGTGCCAGCCACAGCCACAGCCACAGCAATGTGGGATCCGAGCCACGTCTGCGACCTACACCACAGCTCACGGCAACGCCGGATCCTTAACCCACTGAGCAAGGCCAGGGATTGAACCCGCAGTCTCATGGTTCCTTGTCGGATTCGTTAACCTCTGAGCCACGACGGGAACTCCTAGACATCCTGCTTTTGAAATGCCCCCCAGGACTTTCAGGTCTGATCAGAATGGAAGAACAGGTATGGGACTTCTTCCCTCATAATGAAATAACATAAAACTGGACAAATATGAAGCAACTGCTTCCAGACCTTGGATAAGAACCATCACAGGACTACAGTCCTCAAGGAAAGTGAGATGTGAGGTGAGTGCAGACTCGCCATAGCTTTGTGCCTGGGGACACTTTCCATCCTGGGGCTTAGGGGAGTGGTCCCACAAGCAGGGAGGTTCTCAATGGGGACAAATAAGAGAGACTGACTGGCATGCTGAGGTGGCTGGCACCCATGAGGCAGGGTAAAGAGAGGAGGACTCCCCCATGAGAAGGGGCTCCAGAAATGGGCATAGAAGCTCCCCCCGGCTCAGCCCAGTACTCTGCTGTGGGTGAGCGGGACTGGACCTGGCAGAGACCTGCTCCCGAGGGGCTGTGAGATGAGTGAAGAGTTTGGACATCTGGAATGCTGGAAGCGCCTGAGGTTCTGACCAGCCAGACCAGAGAGACCTTAACATCCTGGTCATTTAATTGCAGAAAAAGGTAGTGCTTGTTAGTAGGACTCTGCCAGCATCAGGGCAAAGGCCATCGAAACTTACACACGGAGTTCCTGTCGTGACTCAGTGGTAATGAACCTGACTAGTTTCCATGAGGACATGGGCTCGATCCCTAGCCTTGCTCAGTGGGTTAAGGATCTGGCGTTGCTGTGAGCTGTGGTGTAGGTCACAGATGTGGCTCGGATCTGGCGTTGCTGTGGCTGTGGTGTAGGCCGGTGGCTGCAGTTCTAATTAGACCCCTAGCCTGGGAACTTCCGTATGCCACAGAAGTGGCCCTAAAATGCAAAAACAACAAATCAAACAAAAAACCCTATATGCACAAAGCCTATTAACAAGCCTGGGAGGAGTAGGAGTGCTCAGCAAATTAAGTGCCTTTCAGAATAAAGCTACACATTATCTACACATTATTTAAAGGATGACCACCAAACACAGCCTCTCAACAGTGGAGTATCCAAGATATCCAGTATGTAATCCGAGGGAGTTAGTGTTTAATGGGTACAGAGTTTCAGTTTGAGAAGATGAAAAAGCTGTGCAGGTGGATGGTGGTGATGATGGTACAAGGAGAATGTATAGGTGACCCTTGAACAACGTGGGTTTGAACTGCAGGGGTCCACGTGGACTTTTTCCATAAATACTACAGCACTGCATGATCCACAGTGGGTAGGAGCCCCAGACACGGAGGGCCAGCTGTAAAGCTATACGTGGATTTTCCACTGAGGGGAGGGGGGTGGTGTCCGTTGTTCAAGGGTAAGCCATACTTAATGTCGCTGAACCGTACACTTAGTTAAAATGGTAAAGTTTTTTTTTTGTTTTTTTTTTGTTTTTTGTTTTTGGTCTTTTTAGGGCCGCACCCATGACACATGGAGGTTCCCAGGCTAGGGCTCAAATGGGAGCTGTAGCTGCCAGCTTACACCACAGCCACAGGAAGAGGGATCCAAGCCACATCTGCAACCTACACCACAGCTCATGGCAACACCAGATCCTTGACCAGACCCTACACCACAGCGCATGGCAACACTGAGGGAGGACAGGGATCAAACCCACATCCTCATGGATACTAGTTGGGTACGTTAACCACTGTGCCACAATGGGAACTCCCTAAAATGGTAAATTTTATGTTATGTATGTTTTACCCCAAGTTTTAAGAAACACTTTCTAAGACAACTGCTTCCAGGAACAACAAGGACGAGAGGTAGCTCCTGCTTCAAACACTAAAACACCAGAAAAAATAGACGAAACAATGATACGCAGACACTGGCATCAGGCAGCACAGACTAATCCTTCAGAAAGGGGAAAAATGAGACGAGACAATAATGTCCCAACGTACTGCAGGGACCGAGTTCCCAGACCACAGCGCAAGGAGGGGAGACCCCAGTGGAGACCAGTGGTCTCCCTGAATGGAGCTGCGAGTGAGAAGGGCCAAGGCAGCCAGAGGGGGAGACAGAGTACCCAGAGGGAAGGTGTCAACAGAGCGGCCTGGGGATGCGCAAGCGCGCCCCCTTGCGTCTTGAGCTGAGTACTGCTCAGCACACTCGAATAAGACGCTAACAGACTGGGCAAAGAATCCCCAGCGGAATGACGGGGTAATCTCTGTGCTTCACTTAGAACCAGGAATGGTTCCAGCGAATTCCAGTAACTTACAAGGCATCAGACAGAAGACTTGGAAGGTACTGCTACAGACGTGAAGAGAAAATTAGCCCCAGATTAAAATCTACTATAGTCTCAACTATGTTTAAAACTAACAATAAAAGTATCAAACTAGAGTTCCCGCCATGGCTCAGAGGAAGCGAGTCTGACTAGCATCCGTGAGGACACAGGTTTGATCCCTGGCCTTGCCCAGTGGGTGAGGGATCCGGCATTGTCATGAGCTGTGGTGTAGGTCGCAGACACGGCTCCAATCTGGCATTGTTGTGGCTGTGGTGTAGGCCGGCAGTTACAGCTCGGATTCGACCCCTAGCCTGGGAACCTCCATATGTTGTGGGTGTGGCCCTAAAAAGCCAAAAAAAAGGAAAAGAAAAAAGTATCAAACTATTTCCAAGTAACTTAACTACACTGCAGAACAAAGCTCTAAAATATTTATAGGTACAGAAAAATATCTGCCATACAATGTATTGTCTAGTATTTAATAAAAAATTACCAGGCACACAAAGAAGCAGGGAAATATGATCCATAATGATGAGAAAAATCAATCAAGAGAAACAGACCAAAAAAGGGCATAGATGATAGAATTAGACAAGGACATTACATATTAACATTAAGACAGTTATTATAACCATATTTTCTATGTTCAGGAAGGCAGAGCAAATGTTAAACACATTAAGTAGAGACCCAGAACTACTAACAAGACCTAGAAGGAACTTCTAGACTTGAAAATTATGTCTGAGATGAAAAATACTTTTGGTGGGATTAACAACAGATCAAACACTGTAGTTAAAAAAAAAAAAAAAGGAAACTTAAAGATATACCACTACTACCCATAATAAAACACAGAGGGGAAAAAAAGACTGAAAAAAAAAAAAGGGAACATCCTATCATTGAGCTGTAAGACAACTTCAAGTAGCCTAATGCCAGGGTCACACCCAAGACATAGGGAAGTTCCTGGGCCAGGGAATCAAACTGTGCCACAGTAGCGACCCAAGCCACTGCAGGGACAACACCAGATCTTTAACCCATTGCATCGCAAGAGAGATAAAGAGAACATCTTAAAAAGCAGCCAAAGGGAAAAAAAAAAAGCACATTACATGCAGAGAAACCAAGATAAGAATGACATCAGACTTCATACTGGGACCAGAGTGAGACAATGAAGTAAATATACTCAGAGCACAGAAAATAAAAAGTTATAAACTCGGACTTCTATATGTATTAAAACATATTTCACAAAAAGGTAAAATAAAGAAGGGTTTTTCAGACATTCGAAAGCTGAATGATTTCATCACTAGGGGACTTGATTTGCAAAAAATGCTAAAGGAAATCCTCCAAGCAGAATAAAAGTAATTCCAGAACGCAATCTGTACCTACATATAAGACAGTACTAGAAATCTACACACATGGAAATAAAAGACTATTTCACCTATTTAAAAAGACCCCTTAAGAGATCACTGCTAGATATTTAAAGTTCCCAACACACACACACACACACACACACACACACACACACACACACACGTACATGCAAACTCATGTGTGCTGTCATGGTGATGGATATGCTAACTAACATTATTACGATAATCACTCTGCAACAAAAAGCCAGGTTGGTGGTACAGATGCACATCCTTAGCCATTAAAAAAATACAAATCAGAGTTCCCTGTGGCATAGTGGGTTAAGGATCCTGCACTGTCACTGCAGCAGCCAGGGTCACTGCTATGGTGTGGCTTCAGTTCCTGGCCTGGGAACCTCCATTTGCCACAAGGGTGGCCAAAAAAAATAAATAAAAATAAAAATAAATAAAACCACATGAGTTGGCACTTCACACCCACTAGGAGGCTATGTGAAAAAGACAAGCAACAGCAAGTGCCAGTGAGACTGTGCAGCTGGACCACTCATATTTGCTGGTGGGGATGTAAAAATGGTACAGCCAACCACTTTGGAAAACAGTCTGGCAGCTTCTCAAAAAGTTAATTACAGAGTTACCACATGACCCAGCAATTCCACTGCTAGGTATATGCCCAGGAGAAATGAAAACATATGTCCAGGCAAAAACGTGAACATGAATGTTCATCCCAGCATTATGCATAAAAGTCAAAAGGTGAAAGCAGACAAAATGTCCATCAACTGAAAAACGGATAAATAAAATGTAGCACATTCATACAAGAGAATGTTATTCTGCAATAAAAAGAAACAAAGTACTGAAACATGCTATACAATAGGTGAACTCTGCAAACACTATGCTAATGAAAGAAGGCGATCACGAAAGACCACATATTGTATAATTCTGTTCATATCATTTGTCCAGAAGAGACAAATCTATAGAGACAGAAAGTGGATTGGTGGTCATCTAGAATTCAGCAGGATGGAAGAAAGAGGCATGACTGTTAAAAGATACAAAGTTTCATTTTGAAGGATAAAAATATTCTAAATTGGTGATGGTTGCACAACTCTGCATGTATTAATAACCTTGAGTTAGACACTTTCAAGGAATGAATTGTATAGTATGTGAATTATAGTTCGATAAAATTGTTTCCAAACACCATAACTGACTGTTCACAACAAAAGCAACTACAATGTGCTGAGCTTATAATTTATCAGGTTTAAAATGTATAGCAATTATAACACAAAGGCCTGGAGGGGGAAATGGAAGACTACTGCTGGAAGGTTTTTGTAAGAAAGCTAGGGAGTTCCCGTCGTGGCGCAGTGGTTAACGAATCCGACTAGGAACCATGAGGTTGCGGGTTCCATCCCTGCCCTTGCTCAGTGGGTTAACGATCCGGCATTGCCGTGAGCTGTGGTGTAGGTTGCAGACGCGGCTCGGATCCTGCGTTGCTGTGGCTCTGGCGTAGGCCGGTGGCTACAGCTCTGATTCAACCCCTCGCCTGGGAACCTCCATATGCCGCGGGAGCGGCCCAAGAAATAGCAACAACAACAACAACAAAAAAGACAAAAGACAAAAAAAAAAAAGAAAGCTAGCATAATATTTTAAGGAAGTTAAAGGAGAGTTCCTATTATAGCTCAGTGGGTTAAGAACCCAACTAGTATCTGTGAGGATGCAGGTTCAATCCCTGGCCTCACTCAGTGGGTTAAGGATGTGGTGTTGCCACAAGCTGTGGTGTAGGTCATAGATGCGGCTCGGATCTGGCATGGCTGTGACTGTGGCATTGACTGGCGGCTGCAGCTCTGATTTGACCCCTAGCCTGGGAACTTCCATATGCTGCAGGTGCAGCCCTAAAAAAGAAAAAAAATTAAAATGTGTATTATAAATCATAAATCAAAAACCAAAACTCAAATAGATAGCTAATAAATCAAAAAATTAATAAACGATTCCTCAAAAACATGGTAAAAATAGGAAAATGGGGATGAAAAGATACTGCAAGTAGAAAACAAATAGCAAGATACTAAATTTAAACACAACATATTGATAATTACATTAAATGTAAATAATTAAAAAGCATAAATTGTCAGGTTGGCTAAAAACATAATACCTAACTATATCCTGCTTACAAAATGCCTAATTTAAATATAAAGACATAAATAGAGTAAAGGTAAAGGGATGGGAAAATATATACTGTTCCAACACTAACCAACAACAATAAAACAAAACTGGAGTAGCTATACTAATATCGGGCAAAGTAGATTTCAAACCTAAGAATATTACTAGAAATAAAAAATGGTCATTTCATAATGATAAGGAGGCAATTCACCAAGAGGACATACACTAAATATTTACGTACCTAATAACAAAGCTTCAAAATACACAAACTAAAATCTGCTAGAACTCCAAGAAGAGAGAAATCCATAATTGCCAGTCAGAAGTGTCACACTCTAATTGGGAGCATGAATTGTCAGAAAATCAGAAAGTACATACAAGTTTTTTTGTTTTGTTTTGTTTTTTTGTCTTGTTGCCTTTTCTAGGGGCTGCTCCTGCAGCATATGGAGGTTCCCAGGCTAGGGGTCCAATCGGAGCTGTAGCCGCCGGCCTACGCCAGAGCCACAGCAACGCGGGATCCGAGCCGCGTCTGCGACCTACACCACAGCTCATGGCAACACCAGATCCTTAACCCACTGAGCGAGGCCAGGGATCGAACCCACAACCTCATGGTTCCTAGTCGGATCCGTTAACCTCTGAGCCACAATGGGAACTCCAGTACATAGAAGTCTTAAAGAACATAACCAGCTGATTTCACTGGTTGACATTATAGAACACTTGACCTACCAAAAGCAGAACACACATTCTTTTTGAGTGCACATGAACTATTTGCCAAGTTTGGCGATAATTGTGGGCCATAAAACAACTTGATAACTTTAAAAGGATTCAAATCATACAAAGCGTGTTCTATGACACATGAAATTAGAAATCACTAACAAAACTATACATGAAAAAAAAACCCAGATATTTGGAAGGTAAATAATATACTTTTAAACAACCCATGGATGGCTCAAAGAGAAAATCAAAATTAAAAAGTATTTTGAACTGAATCAAAATGAAAACACAACAATACAGGCCCAGACAGGTTTAATGATAAATTCTACCAAACATTTATGAAAGAAATAGTACCAATTCCATGCAAACTCTTTCAGAAAGTCAAAAAGGAGGAATATTTTGAACTCATTATATTCTGAACTCACCCTATTATCAAAACCAGAGGACTTAACAGAGAAAAGATAATATAGACTAATATTCCTCATGGGCATATATGCAAAAGTTCTAAAACAAATGAGAAAATCAAATTCAAAAGGACAAATAGGATGGCTCAGTGGAGTTTATTTAGCCCAGGAAAGTAAGATTGCCTTGATATTTGAAAAGAAATCAAGGTAACTTCTCATATTAACAGATGGAAAAAGGAAAACTGTACGATGATCCAACATGATGCAGAAAAGGAATTGCTCCACACTGTAAATCAACTCTACCTTGATTAAAAAAAATTTTTTAAAGAAAAGGCATTTGGCAAATCCAGCGTCAAGTCCTGATTTTAAAAAACTCTCAGCGGCATTCCCGTCATGGCGCAGTGGTTAATGAATCCGACTAGGAACCATGAGATTGCGGGTTCAATCCCTGGCCTTGCTCAGTGGGTTAAGGATCTGGCGTTGCTGTGAGCTGTGGTGTAGGTCGCAGACGCGGCTCGGATCTGGTGCTGCTATGCCTCTGGGAACCTCCATATGCCAAAGGAAGCAGCCCTAGAAAAGGCAAAAAAAAAAAAACCAAAAAAAAAAAACCCTCAGCAAATTAGGAATGTAAAAATCTTCAATCTGATAAAGGGCGTCTATGAAAAACCTACAGCGAACATCATCCTTAGTGGCAAGATGCTGAGCGCTTTCAGCCTCTGTGGTGGTTGGAGAAATTTCTGTTGCCACATGAGGACCTGAGCTGTGTGGGCTGAAGGGGAAGGAGCAGCCAGCAGGTGAACTGCTGGAGCAGCAAGCTGGCCGAGTGGGGCAAATGCTAACTCTGGTATTTCCCAGCTATGTGACCTCGGGGAAGTTACGTGACCTTTGGGTTTGTTTCCTCACCTGTAAAATGGGGGTAAGAGGTAGTTCTATTTTGCAGGCCTCTTGGAGAAATTAAGTGCTGAGATGTTTGCAATCACTCAGTGCAGTACCCAGAACATTCTACTACACCCGAGAAATGGCTGTTTGTAGACAGCACGTGGGAGACAGGGACGGGCAGAAGCTGTGTCTGGGGCTTGTGAGGCAGGTTGGATGGGGTGGGAGGCACCAGATTCAGAGATTACCCTGGCCAGGTTGCAGTGGTGGCTCTGAGCCTGAGCTGGGGTATTTTTTAAGTGCTCACTGCGCAGCTACTACATGCAAGCACACTCATTGAATCCTTCTTGTATGAAGGTGGAAACTGAAGCTGCAAGAGGTGGAATAATTTGCCAAAGGCACACTACCAAAGGGATGCGGGCAGCATGGGGCAGGAGAGAGGTGTGGGTGTCAGCCTGTGGGGGGCACTGAAAGGGTGCCGGCTGCTGCAGGCCGGGGCTGAGGTGAGGGCTACACAGTCTAGGTGGGGGAAGGGAAGTAGGAGGAGGCTGAGGACCTGGGGTGGAGGGTGGCAGGGAGGGAAGGGGCTCCGGTCCAGGATACGTGGGCCCGCCAGTGTCCCCGCCACCCTGCAAGGTGGATCCAGTGAAGGTAGGTGATTAGAGGGGAATGGGGGTGGGGTCACTTAGGAGGCTGATGAATGCAGCTGAAATGGTATCCGAAATGCTCTCTGCCTGGCTCGGGGCTGTCCCCTGTGACTCCAAGCATATGGAACAAGGGTCAGCCACAGACTGCACTGCCTGGCAGCTGCTGAAATACCTCACCATCTGCTGCTCTCAGGTCCGAGCCCCAACCCCCAGGCCCCTGGCCCAGAGAACTTCCCACCTCTGCACCGGCCACCAGAGCAAAGGCTGACCTTGGCCTCCTGCTCCTTCCACACCAGCAGATGGAAAGCTCTGCTCCTGCCTTTCCTCTTTCTGGGTGCTGCCCTTCCTTTCCGCCACAGCTCCTCCCCGCCTTCTTCTAGGGGGCCTCCATGCAAATGTCACCCCTGGCCTGGGCTAAAGTCGTGACCCTCCTCCCCTCCCAGGCACACGGCTTCATCCCCTTCTGGCTCCATTTTTCTCCAGATTTGCAGAGACATACCAAACACCTGCCATTAGTGTTGAACTCACCAGGTTCTCCCACTGGAACGCCAAGGACCCGAGGACAAGCCTCTCGTTTCTTCTGTCCCCTGTCACATTGCCAGCACTTAGAACAGTGCCCTCATGTGCTGGACAGAATAGAGATTTGGTGACTGAATGGAGAGCCCATCAAAAGCTCAAGGCCATGTGGCTCACTCCCGAGGCACAGCCGGGATGCACAGAGGCTCCCTTGGAGAAGGGAAGGGGTGACGAGGTCCCTGCCCCCCAGGAGAGGCCACAGTGGGGACAAGGAGATGTAGGCATGGCTGTCTCATACAGGCCCAGGAAATAGGGCCTGATGGCCACATCTGTCACAGGGAAGGGCTGCAGCAAGGGCAAAGCCTCCGCTTTCAAAGGCCTGACCAAGTTAGAGGTGGTGGTAGTTTTAAACCTGGAAGCAAAAGCAATGTGGCCTCCGGTGAGGCCCCAGTGAGAGCCGGAGTCCCGCTGGCTCTGGAAGCATGTGGTCGATCCATTCAGTTGCTTTCTTTCTTCAGAGGCTGGCTCACCCCGCTGGGATAGGGTGGCACTTCAGGACACGGAGCTTGGAGCCAACAGCAGATTTCTTGAAACTGGTAGCGGGGAGATCTAAATTAAGTAGACCTTTCTATCACACCAAATGAACAGAAGCTGAAAGAGAGGGCTGAAGGAATTAGGCAAAATGCCTTTATACACAATGTTGAAAAGTGGAGGGAAAAATGTTAGAAAACAGAATGGTATTTATTCACTGGGAAGCCAAGGTATTTGCTGAGAACAATGACACCTCTGTTTGATGCAAAAACACCTTAGAAAGCGCGAGCCCTCTCTTTGACGTGTCCTGCACAGCAGCTGGGAATAAACACCAGCTGCTCTGCTGTAGCGGCTCCTGGCTGAGCGTTGGCCCCGCTTCGTGCCCCATCCTCCCTCCCTCGGGAAGCTGATGAGTCAGCAGCCGCTGGCCTGGGCCATCCTCACGTTCCTTTCTTGTTGGGCAACCCTGAAGCTCATGGGCTTTGGATTTACCAGCATGCTCCTAAGGCAGGGCCTGGCCGGAGGCAAGGAAGGAGCCTTCCTTGGTTTTTAGCAGAGGAGGAGCCACAGCAGAGCTGGGCGTGACGGGGGAGCATGGGGGGCCTCGGGAGGGGCTACTTAACTCACTGAGTGAGGGCCAGGGATCGAACCCGCATCCTCACGGATACTAGTTGGGTTGATTACCACTGAGCCACGATGGGAACACCAATTCAATTTTTAATAGTTGTTGCGTTTAACAGCTGGCAAAAGTCCTGAAAATTTAACAACTAGCTCATTCCTGGGGCTGGTTCAATGTGTGCACTTTTCTGTGGTTACTGTTTTCAATAAAACTAAAAATTTTTAAAAAGACAATAAACCTGGGCCCCGTGTTTCCTGCAGAAGCTTCATCATTTTATCTTTCACATTTAGGGCATTAGGAAACATGAACTGACGTTTCTGTGTGGTGTGAGATCAATGTTTTTTTTCCCAAATGTATACTCCAAATTATTGTATTTAATGCAGCTAAAAACTTTTCTTCAGATTATTGATGGTTGTCTCATTAGGATTTTGTAGCTTTCTAGTGCTGTTTAATTTCTGGATTTTTGCTAAACATTTTCTTTTTTTCCCCTTCCTTCCCCTTTAAAGGGTAAACAGGAAGAGACGATATAAACTGGAGGTGAAGAGAACAGTTCTCACCTCAAACTCCCAGGGGAGTTGGGATCGCAGCCTCCTCCGCTGCGGTCAGCCTGCGCCTGCCTCCCCCAGGCATGCAGCACTGGTTCTAAACCCAAACTGAACAGAAAAGCTCCCTCAGAAGTGCTCATCCAGGTAATCTGAGAAAGCCACAGGTAAGAGGATCCTTTACTATAGAATCACGATGCCATCAAAGTCAACCCGGAGATTTCAGGAACACAACTGTTATTTTTCAGAATAACTTTGAGGTGACTTGACTTCTTCTTGACCTTTTGTCCATCTGACTACGTTCCACAGTCAGGCTTCACTGAGGAAATCTAAGTCTTGACCTAATAAAGCTTTTCCTCTGCAGGCCCAGCAAGCTCTCCCCCTGTGCCAATCCTGACCTCAGCAATGATCACTAGCTTCCTGTAATGTGCTGGGCAATATGCAGACACTTTACAGAAATTTTATTTATATATTTTTAGGGCCGCACCTGCAGCACATGCAAGTCCCCGAGCTAGGGGCTGAACTGGAGCTACAGCTACCGGCTTATACCACAGCCACACCGGATCGGAGCCACCATCTGTGATCTACACCACAGCTCACAGCAACGCTGGATCCTTAACTCACTGAGCAAGGCCAGAAATCGAAGCCACATCTTCATGGATACCAGTCAGGTTCTTAACCCACCGAGCCACAATGGGAACTCCTTATTATTAATCTAGACACTTCCCTTGATACTTCTTTAAGGGCCCTTCTCACCACCTGAAATTACATTCTGAATTTGCTTTTTGTCTATCACTGAAAGGCAAGTTCCACAGAGTCCTTGCCCCACCTTCACTGCCGCATCAGGATGTGAGCACCCTCTCCCCTGCAAAAAAGGAGTTCTCGTTGCCGTGCAGCAGAAACGAATCCAACCAGGAACAATGAGGTTGCAGGTCTGATCCATGTCCTTGCTCAGTGGGTTAGGAATCCAGCGTTGTCGTGAGCTGTGGGGTAGGTCGCAGATGCGGCTCGGATCTGGTGTTGCTGTGGCTCTGGTGTAGGCCGGCGGCAACAGTTCCGATTAGACCCCTAGCCTGGGAACCTCCATGTACCGCAGGTGCGGCCCTATAAAGGGGGGGGGGGAGATGTGAGCTCAGGGCCTGGTGCACAGTAGGTACTCCACACACATTTGTTTTCACTGGTCTGAGGCTGCCCATCCTTCCCAGCAAAGCACTGAAGGCACATGGCTATGTGAAGGCGGACATGTCCTCTGAACAGATGTCAGAATGAAGAGGGGAAGGGGGATTAGATACGACTGATGATCCATTCTTCTTACGATTATTCTTTTAACAAATTTTGATGATTAACATCTATTAATCACATTTGATTAAAGATAAAACACCTGAAATGTATTTATCTTTTATGTCTTTCTAGGGCTGCACCTGCAGCATATGGACGTTCCTAGGCTACAGGTCGAATTGGAGCTGTAGCTGCCCGCCTACACCACAGCCCCACCGCCACAGCATCCTTAACCCACCGAGCGAGGCCAGGGATCAAACCCCCGTCCTCATGGATACTAGCTGGGTACGTGAACCACTGAGCCACGACGGGAACTCCTGGAATGGATTTCTTCCTCCTTTTCAGGACGGGTCATACTGGAGATGTTTCGGTCCTCCTTCTGACAAGTCATCCAATCCACATCCGGATCTTTGCGTTTCATCAGCATCATCAGCAAGTACCTCATGTTGTCTTTTACCTGTTTCCTTTAATCTCTTTCTCCAGAGAGGGTCATCCGGTGGAAAAACTACCTGAAAGAGTTCCATTCCTTCCGTTTTGCGGTGTGATCTCTTTGCCTACCTGCTTCCGCTGTACAGTCTTTGAAATTACCTTTAAAATGTAGAAACATTTTGCTGGGGTACCATTTCAATGTTACACTGGGTTATGCATTATTTATAGCATAAACTTTTCACCAAGGGAAATATACTCTTAGGAATAGTCACTGCTTTAAGTTAGACACTATTTTGGATTAAACACTATCAGATTAAAGACAGAGACTGATAATACTGGCTTTTTTTTTCTTTTCTGGTCAGCCCATGGCATTAGGAGATCTTTGGCCGGGGGTCAGATCTGAGCTGCAGCTGCCGCAGATTCAACCTGTGTCATACCAGGTCCTGTCTATAATCCACTGTTCCAGGCCGAGGATCGAACCTGCACTCCAGCACTCCAGAGAGGTCGCCGATCCTGTTGTGCCACAGTGGGGACTTCAGTACCTGCTTTCTCCAATCATCTCTTAGTGCTCTTAAGTGCTCAACACACCCAGAAGGTCCTCTAAGAGGGACACCCTTCAGATTAGCCTCAGCAGTCCAGGAGCCCACAGGATCAAAAGCTCTTGAAATCTGGTCTGATATGAAACATCCATGTGGAGTTCCTATTGTGGCTCAGTGGAAATGAACCTGACTGGTATCCATTAGAATGCAGGTTCAATTCCTGGCCCCCCTGAGTGGGTGAAGGATCCCGCGTCACCATGAGTTGAGGTGTAGATTACAGACTTGGCTCGGATCTGGCACTGCTGTGGCTATGCTGTAGGCTGGCAGCTGCAGCTCCAGTATGACCCCTGGCCTGGGAACTTCCATATGCCATGGGTGCAGACCTAAAAAGCAATAACTAACTAACTAAATAAATAAAAACAAAACCAAACAAAACCCAAAAAACAACAGCAACAAAAAAATCCATGAGCATATTTAGTTCATGTCAAACGGCTCCAGACGGGTCCAAATATCAAGGACATTTTGCTTTGGACCAAACATCTGCTAACCATCACAAGTGCTCTCAAAAACTCAATACTGAGGAATGCAATCCGATTAACGTTCTTACATGTTGTCACATGAAAAAAAATCTCTTACCGTAGCCTACAACAGGGACCTCTATCATCTCCGTAAAAAACTGAGTTTGCCAACCTCTATTCAGGCACAAAGGGTGTTTTGATCCAGGCTCTAAAGAGCCCTAAGACTGCTTTGTTAGACGCAGATGTACCACAGCTCTTTCAGAATGAAGTCACCTTTTAAAACGCTGGTGTAGTGTATGTCGTGTCCTGAATTTTCAAGAACACATTTTTTTTTTTTGGTCTTTTGTTGTTGTTGTTATTGTTGTTGTTGTTGTTGTTGTTGCTATTTCTTGGGCCGCTCCCGTGGCTTATGGAGGTTCCCAGGCTAGGGGTTGAATCAGAGCTGTAGCCACCGGCCTACGCCAGAGCCACAGCAACGCGGGATCCGAGCCGCGTCTGCAACCCACACCACAGCTCACGGCAACGCCGGATCGTTAACCCACTGAGCAAGGGCAGGGACCGAACCCGCAACGTCATGGTTCCTAGTCGGATTCGTTAACCACTGCACCACGACGGAAACTCCCAAGAACACATTTTAAACATCATTTGATAAAGAATGGATAAGCACGACAGGAAACAGATCATTTTAGAATGCTCTTTATTTTGACACTTAGAGGACACGGGTAAGGCATGTTCACAACTACGCTTGAAGTCACGTACAAAACACCTCGCACTGTCCAGCCGCTCCTCCCTCCCTTGTACCTGCTGCTACAAACTCGTCCCTATGCATCTTCAGACCCACGGTCCTTGGTTACTGTGAACATGCAGACAGTGTTTTAAGGATCTGCTTCAAGATACAGGGTGAGCTTCTAGGCACTACGTCACTAGGACATCAAAACTCACAGGGAACCGAGGCAGAGGGAGGCGATCGAGTCAGCTCACGAGCCTGGGACTCTGAGCTTCCAGAGGGGAACAAAGAACACACGGGGAAGTGTTTTTTGATCCTTCCCATTTGGGAGAAATGGAATGTGTCCAGGATTCATGTTTCTATGTTTACTACTGTCTCTAAGTCACTATAGATAACTAGTTTTCTAACAGCTTCTACCGCAGTTATAGTTTTGTTCTCAGGCCACAGGACAGGAGTGCATGCATTACTTCACACACACGTCAGGCACAGAACGAACGTCTGACAGGGACACCTCAGGACTAACTACACAAGTGTCCCTTCTGGTGGGGGGGGTAAGGAAAGGGGCTGATGGGCCCGTTTCCACACAGCGCCCACTGCGTGCGAGACAGAGATATGCAAACACCTGCTGTCTGACCCGAGGAGGGACGAACGTCACCAACGAGTATAGTAAGGTATTCAGAGAGTAAGCTCCAGATGCGGGGTTCGGATGATGAATAAACAGTAGCCTTGATTACGGGGGTAAAAAAAAGTCTTAGCTGATACTAGTGTTTTGTAATTTTCAAAAATCATTATGTCTTCAGAAGATGGAAAACAAGCACGTAACAATTCTACTGGGGAGAAATACAATAATGAAATGAAAAATCAAAATCAATGAACGGGAGAGCTGAATCTTTTGGTCTAAATCAGCCAATATTTTAACATTAACTACAACTTATTAAAATGTGGTTTGCTTAAGCCCGGTTTTTAAAATGCAGAATCTCAGAGGAAAACTGCAGGCATGTGTTCAGGAACACTGATCTCATAAAGACTTTGATGTGGGGCACATTAATAGGTCAGGAATACTTAGAATTCGGGTCCTGCTTTGAGGCACTCACCTCAGAGAGCCCCTCCGCAGCAGCCCCAACAGTGAAAGGTGCTGGTACACCAGCTCAACCAGCCGCCTTCTGGCTGTTATCAAGGTGTTTCAGCAGAGCTGGGGAATGACTTACTCTCAACTATATTAAAGATTTCCATTTAGTAGCATTGCGACAGTGCAAAGAATCTTCATGTGTCTGCTTTTTGCATCAAGGGTAGTACATCAACAAAGAGTAGAGACTTGTTAGTGGCTGTAACTACCTAGAACAGCAGGCGGGCCTCTGCGGAGGGCAGGCTACTCTTCTGACAGGTCACAGTCCAGGCAGGCTGGGCAAGCGCCCTGCCCCTTAGGCCACTGCTTGAAGCACTGAAAGGAGAAAACATAGTCAGTTGATGCCCTTGGCAGCACGTGGAACCTCAGCTCTCCTGGGCCCGCTCCTCAAGACACGGCCCAGGGCGGATGGGGCCCAGAGGCCCAACACGCAGGGACTCCAGGTCCTGCTCAGGTCAGGAGTGTGGCCCAAACCCCCGGAACAAAGAATCCCACCTCAGACTGTGGTCACAGACACTTGGGGCCTGACCCTGGGCATGGCCTTGCCCTCCCCTCCCCCACACTCTGCTCCAGGCTTGTGCCTCGGCTGCCCTGACTCCTGGAGGCTGGCGTTTTCTGGGCCCCTGGACTCACCCCCGTCTGCCCGGTCTTGCTCCTTGCCCACCCCACCAGCCTGCACACCACCCAGCCTTCCTGGAGCCTCTCTCCACGGCATGCTCCCAAGCTGCTCCTGGCTGGCCCACTGCTGCTACAGAGCTGAGGGCATTTAAGTTCAAAAGCCCAGGCAGTTCACCCCTCCCTGAAGGAGGCAGGCCAGTCGAGAGTCGCAAGCTGTCCCATTACCACGTGCATCCCTTCTCTCAGGGAGTCATAAGCTGGCAGGGCAGAGATCTGGTCTGCTCTAACCCAGAAGCAGGGATATAGGACTCATGCTTAGAGCACCCCAAACTCCAAAACAATGAACACCAATCTTGGAAGGGTACAGCCAGCATCTTCTAGGATCCGGCACAACAGACCCAGTCTGTTTAGTGTTTCTCCTCTACAATGGAAACTTCACACACTGCCCTAAACTGACAAATGCTGCACCGTGGATCTCTTCAACCACATGTATAAGAAATCAACTTTGAGTTTCAGCCACTGACGGCGCCAGTGGGCCTTTCTGCCCACGACAGGGCAGTGAGGACTGTGTGCAGAGTGTGCCCTGCAGGGCCCAGGCACCTGCTCCCTTGTCACAGCACCAGCCTCTGGGAGGGGAGACAAGGACCTCGGACACAGGGAGGCTTACAAAGAAAATGCTCTGAAAACCCAACGAGTAAAGCCTAGGAAAAAAGTCCCCTTTTACTGTCCAAACTCTCTGCAGTCAAAATGCCTGACATGAAGATGGCAGAGAATTCTTACCCCTTTGTGGAACTTGTGCCCACATTTCAGCACACGCACATTTTTGGATCTGAACGCTTCGTGGCATATTTCACAGGACTGTGCATCAGACACCTGTGGAGACACATGCATTTCCGTGATAAAGGAGAACAAACTTTTCACTGCATGAGCTCTTCTTACAAGTGACTTCCAACACTTCTGCAGCCAAGGAGGCAAATTATGCCTAATTACAGCTAAGCAGACTGAGGGAACAACTTATTTTTATTTTTGCCTTTTTTTACGGTTACACCTGAGGCATATGGAAGTTCCCAGGCTAGGGGTCAAACTGGAGCTGTAGACGCTGGCCTACACCACAGCCACAGCAACTCGAGATCTGAGCCACATCTGCAACCTACACCACAGCTCACAGCAACGCCAGATCCCTGACCCACTGAGCAGGGCCAGGGATGGAACCTGCATCCTCATGGATACTAGCTGGATTCCTTTCCATTGAGCCACAACAGGAACTCCAGGAACAACCTATTTTTAAATAACATTTCTTAGGAAAAAAAGCTTTAATTTTTTTCAGAAAAAAAATGTTTTATATGGTTAACTCATTCTCAGTTATACTTACATACATACCCTCTTCTATCCCATACCTAAAGTCCTAGCTGAATTATTCAGCTAATTATCTACTGGTTGGAAACAATAACACAATTTATGACACATCTACACTACAGATTTACCATTAAATCTGATGGAACTCTGTAAGCCCTGACACAAAAACTCTCTGAATAAAAGGAGACCACAAAGCAGTATGTATCATATGACTATGTAATTCAGTTTTTTAAAAGAGAATGTGTGCATACAGAAATGCCCAGCAAAGAGTCTGGAAAGATAAAATGTTAACAGTGGTGGACAGATTTAACTTTTTTCTTTGATGTTGGTAAGGTTTCTATGAACATGGATTACCAAGTGACCAGCTCTCCTTCACCCACACGCTTGGCCCCTACCATACAGTCCCCAGCACGAGCTGGTCAGGGACGTGAGGACAGGAACCGCCCCCAAGCCAAAGGAAGGCGCCTCGCGAGATGCACGAGTCATCCAGCCCCGTGTCCTCAGTCAGAAGATAGAGGGAGGTGTGATGCCTTATGGACCGAGACCACAGACACAGTATTTCATAAAAAGGTCTCTGAAACTGTAACATTCCCATTGTTTAGAAGGAGGACAAACAATTTACATCCATACATCAAATTAAAGGCAGGTTTAGCCCACTTGGTGTGCCCCCATCCCCCGGCACCGGAGGGGAGAGTGGGGGAAGCAACCAGCCTTTCCAGACGCAGCAGAGCACTTGATGCTGCTAACTGTGCTGCAGCTCTTCCTGCAGACACCAACCCCAACAGGCACATGTGATCTGAGACCGCAGCGTTACTAAGTGATTGCAAAGCCCATGGTCACGTGGAAGAAAATTATCTAAAAATCAATTTTCCTACTTACACCTGAAATGAATGTATCTGTCTACAGGCTCGGTTTCCACAGGGCGGTCACAGCTGTCCTTGTCTCTGTGCACAGGGGCCCCAAGGCCCCTGTGAAGGTGGACAGACACCCTCAGCCTTCACTGGCCATTGTAACAACACATTCAAGTACATCTAAACTTGGTTTCTAATTTTAAGATCAAATAAATCTGACCTAGAAATGAAAAGAATGGGGCTAAACCATGCATTAGCAGTTTTGTTTCCTTCCTGATCTGCATCAGAACGGGACTGACTTAGGGTCACACACACAACACTCACAAGGATGTCCTCGGTCTTCTGCCCCTTGGTTCTGGGTGACGATCCAGCAACCACAGACGGCAGGTCCTGCGTGGCCCCGGTCACAGAAGCGGCACAGCTGGGCTCTGGAGGCCTCTGGTCCTTTCCTGGATTTGGCTGCAGTGAGAAGGTGGAGGAGGGAAGCAGGCTCGGTTACCCAGACTGACCATCTGCAGTCCACTGAGCTGCTCTCCACCTCTGGGCTCACGACTCTCACACTCAATGAATAAATAAGAATAAAGTAGAACATTTTATCGGACCTGAATGAAACACTGACCTTTTTCTTCTTCTCTTCATCTAGAATGTGTTCTGTCACTCTTTGGACAATTTCGTCAATACTTAATCCAGAGAGCGAATTCTTGTTTTTGTTTCTCACTTTTTTAATAAAACCAGCAAGTTCGGTGCTAAAGGGAAAATGAGGATAATGAAAGAGAAAGCCAAAAGTTTTCTATTGCAAAGAAATAGTATGTGCCACTATTAACCCAACAGCTAGAAGAAGTGAAATGGGAGTTCCTGTTGTGGCTCAGGAGAAATGAACCCGACTACTCTCCATGAGGATTGGGGTTTGATCCCTGGCCCTGTTCAGTGGGTTAAGGATCCAGTGTTGCCACGAGCTGTTGGTGTAGGTTGCAGTTGAGTCTTAGATCCTGCGTTGCTGTGGCTATGGTGTAGGCCAGCAGCTGTAGGTAGCTCTGACTCGACCCCTAGCCTGGGAACTTCCATATGCTGCCAGCGAGGCCCTAAAAAGACAAAATAAATAAATATTCATTTGCAAACAGTAACTGTACATAAAAGCAGCAAAATCACTCTTTCAGAGCATTATGAAAATTCCATTACCATTTCTAAATTTTCATTTTAATAGACTTTCAAAGCAAGAGCGTATCTGTGAGGCCCATTTGAGATCACCATCTCCACTGAGAAACCTGACTTTGTACAGCTTGGACATACTGTGACTTTAAGCAAAATCAAGGATCAGACACCAACGGATCTGACTTGAAATCAGTAAAATCTCTTGTCTAAGAAGAAACTAGTTTTGTTGACTTTCTCCCTTTAAAAACCTAACCAACAGGAATTCCGGTTGTGGCTCAGTGGAAACAAACCCGACTAGCATCCATGAGGGTGCGGATTGGAACCCTGGCCTCGCTCAGTGGGTTAAGAATCCAGAGCCGTGGCGTAGGTCGCAGACACAGCTCGGATCTGGTGTTGCTGTGACTGTGGCATAGGCGGGCAGCTACAGCTCGGATCCAACCCCTAGCCTGGGAACCTCCATATGCCGCAGGTACGGCCATAAAAAGACAAAAAAAAAATCTAACCAATAACAGAATTTTCAAAGCCTAAATTTTTCATAAGTATCAGTAGATGTGATTTATTTCATTAATCAATAGGAACTTCATATTTGTAGGACTACCTCAAGAGTTTTAACTTGCAGAAAACTAGGATGCATATCTGTTGATGGTTTATATTCTGCAAAATTCAGTCAGAATTACAAACCACTTTATTTGAAGGTACTTTTGGTAATTATAATTTGACTCTTTTTACTAACCTGCATGGTTATTACTATTGAGAGAACTTACAATGTTTCTCAAACTTAAGCCAGACTAAGTATGAACACACCCATGTGCAGACCAGATAGGGTAGGGCCCAAGGGACAAATGCAAACCATTAATTCTGGCCAATCATAATTTAACCAGTAGGTTGTTTCAAAAGTAGAATTCCAAAGCCTGTGGCTAATACCATATCAAAGACAGAAATAACAAGGGACGTGCAGAGGGTCCCTCGTGGATGCGGACCTCTCTTCCGAGCTGGATGCCAGAGACACTCCCTCCACTCCACCCCGTCTCCCGGCCGAGACAAGAAGCCCGCTGCGCCCTCACACCAACCTGGAGAGGGAGGTCAGAGGTCCATGCAGAAGCCCCCTGAAGTGCCTGATGACAACTCTAGCTCAGTTAAGAGCAGCTCTCCCCCCTCTAATAAGGACCCCTTGGTAAGGTGCTCACACACTTGATTCGCTATCGAATTGCATCTGGTCTTTTCAACCTCACGCCTCAAACAAATCAGACGTGCCATCTGACAGGGTATAAGCTGCTGCTGCCTTCTTTGCCATATGTGGTATTTTTCCCCAAAATGATTAAAAAACCAATGTTTTGCAGTTCAGTCAGTGATTCCACAACTAGCGCTGGAGTGTGTTACTGAGTTCATCCAAATCTTAGCAAACTGCCATGGGTTCTTAACCAGTGCTCAGTGTTTTCAATCTCTTTGAAAATGCTCGTGTTTATGTTTACAGAGAGAAAAAAAATGTAGCACTTGTCTTTCTGAGGAAAGCAATTATGTAGTTCCTTCCATTTCAGCCCCTAAGTGCCCGTAATGTTATCTGATTAAGAAACCTCAGTTCACTATGGCATTTAACAGTCACCGACAGTTTAGATTCGTACCTGTTGTAACATGGGAACACCACTGACAGGTGCTCGATGATACTATTGAACGGCTTTTTTGGAGACTGGCTTGAACGGGTGGCACGTCCCACAGCAACGGGTGACTTCTGATCAGCGGCAAGGCTTGGCTCTGACTCAGCCGCCTGGCCAGGGCTCTGAGGCTCGGGCAGAGGGGCGACTTCCAGCTCGCAGGAGGGAGACTCCTCCAGGCCATCGGTGGCAGGGACCAGGCTCGAATCCTCGAGAACTGCTGTTGGGTCTCCGGTCTCATGACTTATAGAAGAGGAGGGATCTTGATCATCACGGCCTGGCAGCTCAGGAAGTAACTCAGGCTGAATCTGTGAGGAGCACATCAGAGTAACCGGATCACTCCAGAGTTACAGCCATAAACAAAGACGAACAAGTAAGCACAGCTACATTAAAACCTGGCTGCTCAAATGCTCGGGAAACTTGAATACAAGAAATTCAATGTTTCTGTCCTACAGGGCTGCTGGTCACCTTCTCTCGCCAGGACGGGCTCTCCGTGACTCCACACGGCTGACGGCCCGCCCCTGCTCTGCGCCTGGCCTAGCTCTCCCTGAGGCTCCTGCGCATCCTGCCGCTGTCAGAGGCTCACATGCCCACTGCACGCCACAGCCTCTCACACCTCGGGGCCTGTGTGCTTGCGGCCAGTAACGTCCACTTTTAAAAAGATTCAGGTCCAGAGCTTTTCCCTCGAGATCCAAATCTGCAAACCCAAACTTCCGTGTGGGCAGGTCCACCTGGGTTATTCCAGAGGCACTCAAACTCACGTCTTCACACCGGCCTCGGCACGGTCTCCTCACCCGCTCGTCCTCTGGTGCCCACCTCACTGACCGGAAGACGACTCGGCTCAATTTCCCAGCACATGCACACCGCGCCTCATCTCAGGAGCAGCACGGTTCTCTCAGGTGACCTCCTCAACCCCTCAGATCTGCTCTCCTCCCCCTGATCCAGGACACAGCTGGGCACGGTGAGCTGGAACTGGTCAACCGGAAGTCACTCGGGCCCCTCGCCCACCACCTCGGCACGCTGCAGCCAAGGGCAAGCTGATGTCGCTCCCGGACCGGAAACCTACCCTGGCTTCCTAGTGACCCGAGGCCAGGTCCACCCTGTGAACACGCCTCCCTGCTGGACAAGGCTCCCTCCTTCCTGGCCTGTGGGCACAACACAACACAACACAACACAACCTTTCTCCCTGCAGCCCCCTCTGTCAAAGCCAACTACTTTTTCGGCTGTGAAAGGAGTGTTCTTTTTGTTTAGCCTCCAAATACGCTGTTTCTTCCATTTGGAGCATCCTGACCCTGCAAACACCATGCACCCCTCTGCAAAAACACGGCCACTTCCCGCTCCTGCCTGGTTAATTCCTATTCCAGATCTCTGACTCACTAAGACCCCCAGGAGGTAATCTTTGCCCAGTCTGGGCCTCTACATTAGGTTAGCGCCTCTAATTTATGCTGCCATAGCATTCTAGGCGCCTATGAAAAACCTTGGCACACTCTGCTTGTAATTATGGGTTTAAAGTCTCTCTTTCCCAAACCCAATATGTACTCTGAGGTCACAGACCACATCTAATCTTGATCACCACTAAGTACTCAAGAATAAATAGGGGAGAAATGACACAAAAAGGGAATCACTGTTAGGGATAGTTATTACTCAAGTTTCTGGCACACTAAGAGGTCCCAAGGTTCTGAATATTAAAATTCTTTTGAGTATTTACAAAGTCACATAAGCTAGAATTAAAAATTAATAATAAAATATCCTATTGCTCTCTAATGCTTTTTTTCCCCTCCATGTCTGCTGGAAGAACTTGGAAACACTATAAATAGGTGATCTTTAATTCTAAATAAAACTGTATTTCTTACTTCACTAGAAAGAAGAAACTTTCTCTATGAAGAGAAAAAATGGTGGCACTCAATAGAATATTTTACCCAGTTCAAGGTGGCTAAACTTTTTTAATGTTACAATTCGTTTCTTTTTTTTGCTTTTTAGGGCTGTACCCACCGCACATGGAGGTTCCCAGGCTACGGGCTGAATCGGAGCTGTAGCTGCCGGCTTTACGTCACAATCACAGCAACGCAGGATCTGAGCTGCATCTGTGACCAACACTACAACTCACAGCAACACCAGATCCTTAACCCACTGAATGAGGCCAGGGATTGAACCTGCGTCCTCATGGATGCCAGTCAGGTTCGTCAACCTCTGAGCCACGATGGGAACTCCACAATTCATTTCTTTCTTTTTTTTTTTTTTTTTGCACATGAATCCATAATAAGTTTGAATGCTTAGTGTGCAAGGTATGGGGGGAAAAAAAGACGTTCAAGATCAGCTTCTCTCTTATTTTGGTTGGTTGTTTTTTGGCTGCACCTGTGGCATGTGGACGTTCAAACTCATGCCACAGCCATGACAATGCTGGATCCTTAATCCACTGACCCACTAGGGAACTCCTAAGATCAGGCTTCAGCCTGCAGCTCCAGAGCCCGTTTTCTAAGTTAAGAAACCAAATGCATAGGATAGAAGGGTCACAGGGTGAGGGGCAAACAGGGTACCCCTAACAGGGGCTCACCCTAATGCTTACTGAAAACATTAAGATAACTATTAATCCATCTCATGGGCACTCCCAAAACAATAACAACAAAAGACTACTTTTGGTAGTTAAGAAAGAAAAGGTGCTTCACTAGTTTTCTATTCTCTTTCCTTAAAAAAAGAAAAAGAAAGAAAAAGATGTGGACAGACTTACTGTGTTACAAGCAGGAAATGAAAGCTCAGAAATCTGCACTTTAGAAAGGTCACTGAGCCGAGAACCATTTTTAATCGCTTGAATTTGTTCTTCAAACTGAGACTGTGGGTAGAAGGAAAAGTGTTAAGTTTTTCTAACAAATTCCAAGGGAAACCCACAACTGTCAATATTTTTTTCTCCTTACTATACATTACAAATGGCCAACCATCTTCGAAGAAATATAACTGAAATGAAAGGTTACTTCTTGTAAGGAAAGTAGTTCAAAATAAGTCCTTATTAATCACAATTAACTTTATTGAACACAACTCCTCTAATCTCATCAACCAAGATTGAGAGAGTTAAGAAAACAGCATTTCTTTCATGAAAAAGTCTTCATTCCAAAAAAAAAAAAAATTGCCTTTAATAGCTCAAAAAACAGTTTCGACATGACACTTACCTCTTTACAATTACAACCATCAGACAGATTTTGATGGTTTTAAGAGAATTATAAAATACTTTCTAACTTACCTCTGCTTTCTCAATTTCTTTTCTAACATCAGAAAGAAATGATTCCCATGAATGTATGTCAGACTCAGTGTCAGGATATGTTTCAGAATCACTGAAAAAAGCAGAAAAAATATGAAACTGCTAATGTCCACTTAGAAATATTTTTAATTGAAAGCATTAAAGTACAAATGAAAATAAACATTTAAGCATGAGAGAAACATGATCACACACAAAAAACCCCCAACTACTTTTAAAAAACTGCATTTATCTCATCAAGTCACCACCAGAGACACTTTACTAAGTTTAAATTACGGATCTAACCGAAACCCCAAAACTGGTGGGCAGAGAGCAAATATTCTCTGGAATTTCCTTCCCGGGATCTGAAGATCTGACCATTCTTCATTAGACATCTTCATGTTTAACACCAGAGGCTACCTCTGCATTGAGAAACAACAACAACAAAAGGCAGCCTGGAAATACTCCAATAAAACCCCTCACTCCCACCTGATCGTAACATAAAGGGTGGGGTCTGACAGGCTTTGTTAATCCTCTCAGAACCTCATGAATCTGGCCTAAGGAAGGTGACAGACAAGCGTTCTGCTCCTAATGACAATGACACCACCAATCCGTGATTGTGTCCATTCTCATCACACATCTTCAGGAAAACTGAGAACACTGCTTTAACAGCTGTTCTCTTTTGCTGTCCTTTGGTCCAACAGGCAGATTTAGCAGAGACTCCTTAACAAAGAAGCTACATGTAGTCTGAAGCTCAATAACAAGCCAATCAACACCACCAGGAAAGAGGAGGCCTGAGACATCTCCGTCTCCCAGATGGACAATGCAGAGCCTAGGGCTGTGCTGAATCCTGGCACCTGACCACCACCCGATCTCAGCCTCAGCTGTACTAGTCCTGCAATTTGAATCAGCGTGTCAATTTATCTTTTATCAGAATGATTTTTTTCCTGTGAAAGAAACTTAATCCTGAAAAATGAAGAAATAAAAAACTGTATATGAAAACTGTTTCTCCATAACCCATAGACTCTCCGGTCCAACACTGAGAGTTTGAAATTTAAATCAAAAAGCACTAGGAATTAAAAAGTCAAAGCCTGTGTGTGGAATATGATCAAAGGACCAGATGAAATGCAATCCCATGTGCAAGAATTCACACAGACAAGTGCTAAATGCTAGACTGAAGGAGACCTTCCAGGTAGACCTTCTTCTAAAACCAAAGCAAAACAAATAAAAACAAGTAAAGATTACAAAGGATTGGGAAAAAAATGACCGTATGTGAAAGCCTTTTGAAGCAATATTCGTATACGCTACCATTAAGACTGTTTAGTAACTGTTCTTTAGGAAGGCAACTGTTAAGAAAACCTTAGAAATGTGATCTTCTTTCTAGAAATCTGTTGCGTGGAAATGACTAATAATGTGCATAAAAATTAAGCTACAAGGATACTTGCTATAGTGCAGCTTTTATTAACAAAATGTACAAACAACCTAATTCTCCCATTACAGTGGTATTTAAAAAATCACGACATGTTTGTAAAACTGGACTACTGTTCAACCTTCAACCTTCTCCTAGGTTGGCGAAATGTAATTACTGATATGAAAGGAAGATTCCTATATACTAGTGAAAAATTGTATTTTCTTTTATTAATATTCAGTGGATTTAAGGCAAAATATTAACTAATTAGAGCTCAAACTGGAATTATGAGTACTTTGTTTTTGTTTATATGTTTTGATTTTTCTATAAACAAATATATTAATTGTATTAACTATTAAAAATAAAAGTGGTCTTAATACAATTTCTTTTTTTCAAAATCAGCCCTCTTTATAGACCCAACAACATGCTAAAGAGACACCTGTGATACCACAGTACCTGCTCATTAGCTTCAGGTTCTTAAGAAACCCTTCAGCTTGTGACTCCATGGTTTGTAATTTATACACTTCCGTCTCCTTCCAGTTTTCAAGCACAGATACCTACCGTTAAATCAGAGAACGTAAGGGTTTTAAAACTGAAGAGATGAAACTATTTTAAGGTTGTTAAAACAAACATTCTAAACCACATTCAAGTTTCCCCACACAGGATAACAGAATCACCAAAACCTAATTATGTTGTAATTTCTCTCAGGTGAGTATGAATTAAAACTTGAGATCTGAAAACACGGTAACAAAATGACAGTGAACTTATGTACGTAAAATGATTCTTTTCTCAGATATGAACCCTTCCCCACAGCTGCCTGCCTAGGCTGTACACAGGCACGCAGCCAGGCTACCTGGATGAAGATACCAGGTGTGCATCATCCATGGTCCTGTCCACGGCGAGCAGAGGGCCAGGGGCCTGCAGAATAACCCCCAGGCCTCAGAGAAGCTGTTCTCAGCAAGGACACCAAAAGACTCTAGGGCATGTTTTTAAAACTTTAGACACTCTGGCTTCCCCACAAACCAACTGGCCATTTTTATAAGAGTCACTGGAGGAAACGTAGACCTGCCTTGTTTTAATCCAGGTGTCAGTGACCTTGACAGTGACCTGATTGCCAAATGGTGGTAAATAGGAAAGGAGCCACTCGGGAATACAGATGCAGGCTAGGATCCAAAAGTAGAAGTACTCTGACTTTTCCTTAGAAACAGCTGCATAGTTGATACTTAACTGAAAGACTCATGTCTGCAGACTGCATAAGCTAAGTTTTTAATTTTCCTAGAATAATTATCGACACATATGCTAATAAAAATAATATTTACTTCTCGGAGTTCCTGTCGTGGTGCAGCGGAAACAAATCCAACTAGGAACCATGAGGTTGCGGGCTCGATCCCTGGCCTTGCTCAGTGGGTTAAGGATCCGGCGTTACCCTGAGCTGTGGTGTAGGTAGCAGACGCGGCTCGCTGGTGTAGGCCTGCAGCTACAGCTCTGATTAGACCCCTAGATTGGGAACCTCCATATGCCACAAGTGCAGCCCTCAGAAGACAAAAAGCGCCCCCCCCCAAAAAAAAAATTTACTTCTCAATTAGAAAAATAAAGACAACCATGCTTCAGGAACTGCATAAAATAAAGTCAGAGGTCATTATCTTTATTTTTGTCTCAGTAGTTTTCTCAAATAGTATACAGACATTGGTATATATTCTTCTGAGAGGAGGACAGAGTGTATTCTTAAAAATAGATTGTTTTCAAGTTCCTTTTCTAGCACTGACATATGTATAGAGAGAGCTATACATGTAACTGCAGCTGCTGGCCTACACCACAGCCACCACACCACTGGGTCCGAGCTGCATCTGTGACCTAGGCCACAGTTTGCAGCAACACTGGATCCTTAACCCACTGAGTGAGGTCAGGGATTGAACCTGCATTCTCACAGAGACTCTGTCAGGTTCTTAACAGGGAACTCCAGCAAATATATGGAGTTTTGGTTAGCTACTTCATGGTACATCACTTGATCAACTATGACAAAGTCATTCAAAGTGTAGAGAATGGAAAATGACTGACTCATGTTAAATAAGGGTACAAAACGGTGCACAATGGGTAACTCCCTCAGCATAAGGGGAAAACCTCCAAAAGCGATAGACAAGGAAGGAGTTGTCATCTCAGGGAGGGAGAATTACAGGTGAAAGGATGCCCCTCAGCCTCCACCGGCTTCAGTAACCCCATCGTGCCGCATGTGTATTTAAACACAAAGTAAACAAATGACATCCTGCCACATTGGTCACCAAGTGTCCCAGACTCACCTCTGCATCGACAGCCCTTTGACGACTCTCTTCATAGTGCTCTCTGTGATTCTTTATACACTCTTCTATCTTCATTTTCTCCTCTGTGAATGTGTTACTGCAAATAACAACGGAAAAACCTCAGTGCAGAAGACCAGTGAGATCGTGAAGGCTGAAGCCAGGTTATTTCTGAAGTCGTGCCTCAAAGAGACCTTCATCACGTCTTCTGGAGTAAATTCTTGCCTCGTATTTGACCTTATAACGAGTACAAGACTCACATGTGCTCTCTGTACTTTACAATGGTCAAAGGAAGATGGGAAATTAAAAGCATTTGGCGGGAATGCTGAGAAACTGGCTTACCGCTTTTATGTGGTTAGGTGAAGTATAATGGGATATATTAATAAACTTGATAGCACACACTCATCCTTTAAGTCAGAAATTCTATTTGGACACATACTACAAGGTAATAACCCAATTGAAAAAAGTGATCTGTACAAAGCTGTTCGTGGCATTGTTTACAACTGCTTAAAAGAATATGGGGGGCTGTGGACCACGTTGTGAATGGAAACATGTATACGGAACCATATTAAATGAGAAAAGCAGAATACGACTGCTTACTATCTGAATATATCGGTTACCAGTATATGCAAACAGTATTTCCATGGATCAAGATTAAAACTTTAGGGATTCATAATAAAAATTCTTCAACAAATCTATAATCGCAGAACACACTACCATAATACAGTTAAGACTGTTCATTCAAGTAACAACAACAACAAAAATGTTTATTGATTTTTTTTGGGGGGGGGCACTGTACCCATGGAAGTTTCCAGGCCAGAGACTGAACCTGTGCCACAGCAACAAGCCAGACCGCTGCAGTGACAGCGTCCAATCCTTAACCCACTGCACCACAGGGGAACCCCCAAAAAAGTTTTAAAAACGCACTTTTAGTTCCAAGCTAATTAAAAGGGAAAGAAATCAACAAGTTCACGAGTTCCGGCTGTGATGCAGTGGGCTAAGGATAGAGTTTTCTCTGCAGTGGCACAGGTTTGATTCCCTGTCCAGCACAGTGGGTTAAGGATCTGGTGCTGCCCACAGCTGTGGCCCAGATTTTGTCCCTGGCCTGGGAACTTCCATATGCCACGAGTGGGGCCAAAAAAGAAAAAAAAAAAAAGTTCAGGACTTTTTACAACAACATGAAATCAAAGTAGAAACAACGTCTAAAATACAAATATTTAAAGGATAAATTTATTTAAACATTAAGGAATAAAATAAAAACAGGAGTTCCCACTGTGGCTCGGTGGTAATGAACCCAGCTAGTAACCATGAGGACGCAGGTACGATCCCTGGCCTCGCTCAGTGGGTTAAGGATCCGGCGTTGCCGTGAGCTGTGGCTCAGGCTGGCAGCTGCAGCTCTGATTCGACCCCTGGCCTAGGAACTTTCATATGCCATGGGTATGGCCCTAAAAAGATAAGTAAGTAAGTAAGCAAATAAATAAAATAGAAACAGAAAATTTTAAAAAGAGGAACATAATTATTTAAAAGAAACAGGCAAAAATATATTTGGATGTCTAAATATATTTAGATTTGTGCCTCTGTAAATAAGACATTAAAGTAAATTTAAGCTGAATTTGCCTGATTTCAATGGACTGATCCAGAAGTAATTCATGTTCCTTCTCCTTTCCATCATTTTCCTGGGCATACCTATGAAAGCATAACCACAACATTTTAATTAATTTTCAAACAGTTTAAAAAGCATGACCCCACACAGTAAATTCTACCTACATCCATGCAAACATTTCTTGAAATCTTTACATTTCTTTTTTTCTTTTTCTTTCTTTTTTTTTGTCTTTTTATTGTTGTTGTTGTTGTTGTTGCTATCTCTTGGGCCGCTCCCGCGGCACATGGAGGTTCCCAGGCTAGGGGTTGAATCGGAGCTGTAGCCACCGGCCTACGCCAGAGCCACAGCAACGCGGGATCCGAGCCGCATCTGCGACCTACACCACAGCCCACGGCAACGCCAGATCGCCAACCCACTGAGCAAGGGCAGGGACCGAACCCGCAACCTCATGGTTCCTAGTCGGATTCGTTAACCACTGCGCCACAACGGGAACTCCCTGGTTTCATTTCTAATATTTTCTAAATATGCAAAGAATTTGGGTCATTTTCTTTGGGGGAAGTTTTCCTTCCACACCTGGAGGGCAGACCCCTTGTTTCTTTCTTTACTCTAGGCCATATGCCTGCAGCACAGACCGCCTATTTCAGTCTTCTCTGTCCGCAGACGGAGTACGTCTAGGGGGTTCAGCACAGGGGGTGTCACTGGATCATCTCTGTGACCCGTGGCTTCCACTCAAAACCAAAACAGTTTTCTACTCTTAAAAACAGACCTTCAAGTCCAATTACACACACACACACACACACACACTTTCTCTGACTCATGCACGTGCATGAGTTGGATAATTGGATAATTCTTCAAAACAAAGTGTCAATCTTTGATTCTTAAGCAATGTCCTACGAGACAGGTTTTGCCTCTTCTTTCACACTTTCCTACACACTTTTTTAGCCTTCTCGTCCTGCTAAAAATTCCAAGTTTCCACTAAGAACCAGTTTGTTTATTTATTTATTTATTTATTGGGTCTTTTTGTCTTTTTAGGGCTACATTCATGGCATACAGAGGTTCCCAGGCTAGGAATCTAATCGGAGCTGTTGCTGCCAGCCTACGCCAGAGCCTCAGCAACACCAGATCCGAGCCGCGTCTGTGACCTACACTTCAGCTCATGGCAATGCTGGATCCTTAACCCACTGAGCGAGGCTAAGGATCGAACCTGCAACTTCATGAAATCCACTTTTTTTCCCCCTTTTTTTTAGGGTCACTAGGCCACGGATTGAACCTGTGTCCTCACGGATGCTAGTCAGATTCATTAACCACTGAGCCACGACAAGAACTCCACTAAGAACCAGTTTCACTGCCACTTCACTTCTTTTGAAAGAGAGATCCTCCGAGTACTCAATCCTGGGTAGCTCTCATGGACTGTCTTCTTTCATAATTCCCTCTGGTCTGCATCACCGCACCAACCAGGAGCTCCTCATGACCACTAGTTTCTTAATGAATACTGAGTGTGAACTAAAGTGTAGAAAAATCAATGCCATCATTCCCCACATCCCTGTGGCTCTCCATCAGACCCAAAAAGTTATAAGATTTTACTATAAGATTTAAATATAAGTATTTAGCTTTGAGGCATTTACCTGGAAAGTACAAAAAGCATAAAGCATAGCGAAGCCTATAGCTTATCTTTAAGTTGTGGCAGGAAAAAGCAAAGAAACAGGCTAATAAGGTAAAAAAATAAATAAATAAAAAATAAAAAATTTATTCCTCAGCAGAAATGGTTAATTTTTATGCTAGAGCAGAAAAAGTTTATCAACAGCTTCACATATTTCTGTTTAGTTTGATAGTTTGTCTGAACTGAGCATATAAAAACATGTATTAAAATGTAAATATCCCAGAATATCTGAAATACCTTAACAATTTAGACTAGACCTGCTCAAACAGTAAGAGAGAGAAAGCTTCACAGACATTATTACTTCCATAAACGTCCTTCTAAAGAAACAACTTTTGAGTATAATCAAAATTACCTGACATAAGCAGTGTTTTATATTTCATCATTCTTTAAAGAGCTTCCTAAAAGCAGCCCAAATGCAGTGTTATCAGGACTCATGATAAAGCCATTTGATCACATGGCATAGCAAAGGGAAAAAGAAGCCCTGAAGAGTGAGCGTGGGCAGTGGTGCAGCCCCCAGTGAACATGCCTCACACATTCACGCCCTTCAGTGTGGATCAGGCCTGCCCCTTGCTTGAAACAACAAAACGGGGCAGAAGTGATGCTCTGACAGTCCAGGACCTGAGCCTTCAGCAGGCCTGCACTTCTTCCACCTCTGTACTCTCTGAAGCTCTCAGCCACCACGTAAGAGGTCTGGCTACCATGCTGGAGGCCACGTGGAAATCATGGAGATCAAGTCATAGGAGGAAGCCACGTGGGGAGGGGAGCATCCCCAAAACTGCATGGAGAGCAAGAGGCCAACACACCCCAGCATCCCCACTGAGCGCAGCCCCAGCCAACTCCCAGCCACATGAGGCCACATGAGGAACCACTGACAAGACCAGTCAAAGAATGGCCCAGCCAAACGCAGTCCATAGTGCAAGACCAGGATCAAATAAAAATTAATTTAAGCCACTGAGTCTTGGGTGTTTTGCTCTACAGCAGTAGGTAACACTTAAGCTGAGGAACCAGATGACATACCGCTGTTTAGGGAAAGAGGGGTTAGGAATGGATCACAGAAAATCAAAAGAAACCTGGCCTTCACACTACAGGACCAAGATTCAAGGTGGAAGGTACTATAAATAAAAGGATCATCACAGAATCTTAGTGCTGGAAAGAAGCTTAGATCTAGACAAGCCCCCTGGAGTTCCTGTCGTGGCACATCAGAAACGAATCCGACTAGGAACCATGAGGTTGCGGGTTCAATCCCTGGCCTCGATCAGAGGGTTAAGGATCTGGCTTTGCCGTGAGCTGTGGTGTAGGTTACAGACACGGCTCAGATCCTGCGTTGCTGTGGCTGTGGTGTAGGCTGGCAGCAACAGCTCCGATTAGACAGCTAGCCTGGGAACCTCCATATGCCGCAGGTGTGGCCCTAAAAGGACTAAAGACAAAAAAAAAAAAAAAAAAGGACAAGCCCCTTCATTTTATAATGAGGAAAAGGGGTCAAAGGTAAAGCTCAGAGATGGTGTTCAGACTGAAAGGAAGTCAGTTCTTTGTTGATCTGTAGTCCGACCTTTATTTACCTGCAAACATGGCAAGTTTAGAAAAAAATTTTAGGTGAGATAATTCCCCAAAGGATTGGTCTTGAAAATGAAAACAGTATCCAAAATTTTCACTTTACTTGATATAGCTTAAATAACTCAAAATATACCCCAACTGGGAAAAAAAAAAACCAAAACAATGAAAATCACTGCTTTTCAAGTGTTACTTACGTTTCATTGGTATTTAAAACCTTTTTCATTTTCTTCTTCAGTGCCTTTAGTCTTTCTTGGATTTCTTTTTTCTCCTGTTGCCATTTATTAATTTCCTTTTCCAAGTCTTTGAGGAACCAATCTAATTCTGTCTTTGAGATCTAAAAACATTTTAGAAAGTACCTAAATCAATGAAAATGATTTATTAAAAAAAAAAAGAAGAAGAGCCTGAAAGACCAGAATTGCGGCAGTGGAACAGCTTAACGGAAGCCTCCAGTTCCGCAGAACACACACCCAGGACCTGGCTGCAGCAGGCTGTGCTACCCTGGCCCAACCTGGAACACAAAGTCGCACAACACACAGCCTTGGCCTCACGTGGCCTCCGAGAATCAGGGCTAGAGGGGAGGCCGTTAAACAAGAATGGAAAGAGACATGACAGACTATGTGGTACTTGGGAAGAGCTTCTCAAAATCAGCGCTATCTGACCTGTCACATGGAGAACGGATTCCCAGCAGTGAGAGCAGCGAGGCAGAGGTTAAGAGGAAGGCACACCTGTACAAAAAAGCAAGAGGTGCCACATGGCTGGAGTGTGAGGGGGACGTATACAAGTCAGGGCAGAGAAGAGCACTCGAGGCACCTTGGGTTACAACCACGAAGGGCCTTGTAAGCCATGCTAAGGAGCGTGGGCTTTAACCTGCAGACAACAGGGAGCCAACGAAGGCTCTTCAGCAGGACAGTGAGATGAGGAGATTCTTATTTTAGAAAAATAACTCAAAGACACAGAGGTGGATGAGCGGTGGGTGAGAGGGTACATGAAAGCTAGACCAGAACAGTAGCTTTCACATTTTCTTGACTGGGATGTGTGTGTATAGCAAACACATTTAAATAATGATGCACGGCATATGTGTATACACAGGTATGCATGTATACACATAAAAAACTAAAAAAAAAAAAATTGTCCTCACTCTTTGAGATGGCTTCTGATATTTCTATTCTTTTTTTTTTTTTGTCTTTATAGTTATTTCTTGGGCTGCTCCCGCGGCATATGGAGGTTCCCAGGCTAGGGGTTGAATCGGAGCTGTAGCCACCAGCCTACGCCAGAGCCACAGCAACGCGGGATCCGAGCCGCGTCTGCAACCTACACCACAGCTCACGGCAACGCCGGATCGTTAACCCACTGAGCAAGGGCAGGGACCGAACCCGCAACCTCATGGTTCCTAGTCGGATTCGTTAACCACTGCGCCACGACGGGAACTCCTATTTCTATTCTTAAATACTCTATTATTAAAAACAATTTTTGTCACCGTCATTAAACTGACTTCATGCCCCATCATGAATTATAACCTTTAATGTTAAAGAGTCTCTGTCAGAAGAAGGTAAAATCTAAAATCTCACTGCAGTAGCCCAGGTGAGCGACAACGAGGATGGTGGTGGTAACTGTAGGGATGGCGAAAGGAAACAAAGTAACCTGAGAAAGCGAGAACCCGGAGGACCACGTGTCCTGCGGGATGTAAGATGTAAAGCAGACAGTGACAGAGTTAAGGGAAGTTTCTACCTTGGATGAATTAGTACACAAAATTCTATGAACAAAAAAAGAGAACTGGGAAATATGTACTAGGAGGTACAGGAAAGAGGGAAATGAACCAAGCATGTCCAAATAAATTTATGAGTAAACAATAAAATATACCGGGAGTTCCCGTTGTGGCACAGTGGTTAATGAACCCGACTAGGAACCATGAGGTTACGGATTCGGTCCCTGCCCTTGCTCAGTGGGTTAACGATCCGGCGTTGCCGTGAGCTGTGGTGTAGGTTGCAGACGCGGCTCGGATCCTGCGTTGCTGTAGCTCTGGCATAGGCCGGTGGCTACAGCTCCAATTCGACCCCTAGCCTGGGAACCTCCACATGCCGAGGGAGCGGCCCAAGAAATAACTAAAAAAAAAAAAAAAGACCAAAAAAAAATAAATAAAAATAAAATATACCGAAGAACTCAGTCATCTTGACCTTGCAATCATTTTGATGGGACAGAGTAGAAATTCATAAGTGCTTGACAAAGTTTACAAATCAATGAAATAAAATACTGAATTCAAACGGTCTTTCAAAATAATCACCCAGAAAGGAATAGTGCATTTCTAAGTCTTGTTTATTCACACATCTTCTAAGAGGCTGTTCTAGCTAAGTTATTTAGCACATCATCAAATCAGGTGTGTTTGGCTCCCCAAAACCACCTTTTCCAATATGGCAAGCCCCCATCCTATTAATATTCTACAATCCAAAAGTCCAGTCACCAGTTAATTGGTTCTAACTTGGAAAGCATTTCCTCCTAAAAAGCCATGTGAGAAGTATCAGTTAAACATCCAACACTTTCGAAGCTTATGGTTTCAGTGGTAAGCTGAATACAATGAGGTCTTTGGTGCCAAAGAGGACACGTTCCCAGGCCAGGGGAGTCTCTGTGACTGAGGAAGAAACAGTCTCAACCTGGATTCTGGGAGCAGAGACATGTGGTGCAGGAAAGACAAGGAGGAAAGTTAAGAGGTTTCAGAGGTGGTTTCAGAGCCTCCCATCTTGCTCTTGGTACTGGGTTCCAACCTCTAGCCTCCCTCCCTCAAAACCTTCAAGCTTCTCTAGAGCCCTGACATAAGCACCCCAATCGAGGGCCTGCCCGACTCCCAGGCAGACTCTTCCTAAATGCCTTTCTGCTCCTGCCTTTCCAGTCCCTCGCCGCCAGAGCGCCTGACTGTGGCAAGGTGCTCTGAGGAGCCACTTCAACTCACCCGAAGTATTCAGACCTCACTCTTCATCTATAGGAAGTCTGCATATGGCAAGTCCAATAGTTCTTTGTGTGCTCTTTAAAATATAATTGTGTTGTCTCTGCCTAGTCATAGAGGACTTTGGTTTGCAGTACCTACCACGATTTCAGGCGGTGTGACCCAAGGAAAGGAAAAGCTGTAGCCTGAGGCTCTGGACAGTTACGGACACCACCACCTCACACACAGAGAAGTCAGCTTTCTTACATCAGTGTTGCCCTGTGAAACAAATGTCTTCTGAATCTACAAATTCTCTTAAAGTTTTATGTCATTTTCGAAGTGTCATCTTCCTAACGCTAGCAGGTATGTGCCTTGTCAATGCCAGTCATTTAAAAATAAAATACTCTCTGGGAGTTCCCGTCGTGGCTCAGTGGTTAACGAATCCGACTAGGAACCATGAGGTTGCGGGTTCGGTCCCTGGCCTTGCTCAGTGGGTTAACGATCCGGCGCTGCTGTGAGCTGTGGTGTAGGTCGCAGACGCGGCTCGGGTCCCGCGTTGCTGTGGCTCTGACGTACGCTGGTGGCTACAGCTCCAATTGGACCCCTAGCCTGGGAACCTCCACATGCCGAAGGAGCGGCCCAAGAAATGGCAAAAAGACAAAAAATTTTTTTTAAATAATTAAAAAAAAATACTCTCTGTATTTGTCTTTCCTTCTTTTTTTTTTTTCTTTTTGTCTTTTTCTAGGGCCGCACCTGAGGCATATGGAGGTTCCCAGGCTATAGGTCGAATCGGAGCTGTAGCCACCGGCCTATGCCAGAGCCACAGCAACTCGGGATCTGAGTTGCGTCTGCGACCTACACCACAGCTCACGGCAACGCCGGTTCCTTAACCCACTGAGCAAGGCCAGGGATCGAACCCGCAACCTCATGGTTCCTAGCTGGATTCGTTAACCACTGAGCCACGTCGGGAACTCCTGTATGAGTATTTCTAACAATCACTATATGAATCAGAATGGAGTCATATTTGGAAGAAACTAAAAGAAACAAGTTTATATTTAGTATCTTCCAGTTTGAAATTCTACTAATACTAACTGCTTAATAAAATCCCAGCTTCGCTTCTGCTTTTGGGAGCCTTTCATGTCCCACCTCCTGTGAGGTTCCCTGCTGCCTGAACTTCCTGCTTAAATGAGGCTTAGGATGTGACAAGGTCACAGAGGACGAGAACTCAGTTACAGAAACTCGGCGCCTCCTCCCTCAGAGAGGACAGAGTACCTGAGGCCAAGCTGCACAGACTCCACTCTCTAGTCAAAAGCAGCATCAAGGAGGGACACTTCTCAGCGGCCTTAGATGTCAAGGTTTCTAATGTTCCTGGAAGGCGGGCTTGCCAGGCAGTCCTGGTCCTTAAGGACGTTCAAGTCCTACCTCGGAAGCAGGGTTGACTCCAGCGGCCTTGAAACGCTCAGGCCAACTGTTTTTAGGCAGCAGAGGTTCAGCAGCGCAGTGACACTCCCTCTAGGATGGGGACAGCTCAACTCCCCTTTTCCCTGCTGCAACCTGGCTGATCCTGAATTTGCTGAATCGTTACTGTGACAGAGGTGGTGACCACCATGCTTCCCCACCTAGAGTCTATTTACCTGGCTCACTTCTACTACCATGACCAATGTGCATGCCCACGGCCATTCGCATGCCTTGCTGCTGGTGGCTACGCCAAACTTGTTTCTCGCCTATCCTGTGCTCTATTTTGAGCCAGTGATTTCACCTCGGATTCAGCCCCTTGGCCAGGAGATGATGTGCAACCTCAAGGTTATGCTGGGGCACAAGAACCTACTTGGCAACAAGTATCTAAAGGAGTTCAGGTATCAAAAGGCACAAAGTATTATAAACACACACACACACACAGCTCAGCCATGGAAAATGCTACCTGAGTTCATCTGTCATTTGCACTAACCACCCTTTGATGACAAGCTGGCCTAGCGCCGCTATCATGAGCTTGTCTCTGGCTACATGAAAGGGAATCCTTTTCTGTGAAACATGAGAATAAAAGAAATAACAGGCTATATACAACTGCATCCTGTATATGCACAGTTTATTGACATGATTATAAATACCTCGGAAGGTCTTTTACTCAGAAAACGTTTGCTTTCCATACCTTTTTTCAAAATCTGAAACTGTGTTCTAAAATAAATACTGGAGGTGTTTATTTTAAGGACGTTCAAGTCCTACCTCGGAAGCAGGGTTGACTCCTTAATACAAAAAAGAATGCTAGGTAAAGAAAACACAAGACAGAAAAGATAGTATAAAACCAAAAGTGAGAATTATATAAAAATGAATGGCACGAGGTCCTAACTATTCTTCAGAAATCGTATTCAAACTTTCTGGCAAACAAAAGTCAAATAAAAAACAAGCTCACTGCACCAAGAAACCCAAGTAGTGAAAGAGAGAAACAACTTCTCAGGGCTTCATAAAGAGGATGATACTGCATAAAAATCCTGGAAGATCAGCACACTTAAGGAGCATCCAATAAATACTGGTCAAATGAAAGAATGAGTAACACCCTCAACAACATGCTGGCCTTTCACGTAGGCTAACTTATGACATATGAAGACACAATTCACTAAACCCAGTTCTTCAGGAGCCCAAGTACACGATGAACAACATCGGCAGAGCTAGTGTCTGTAGGCTGAGCTCCAAAGACGGCTAAGAAACAGTCCTTACTCTCAGGGAGACCACAGTTTGGTACGAAAAATGTGCATAAAAGATCATTACTACACCATAAACAAAAGTTGACTCAAAAAGGACCACAGACCTAAATGGAGGAGCTACACCTATAAAACTCTAGAATATAGGGGGAAATCTTGGTGACCTCTGATTTGACACTGATTTCTCAGCTATGACACTAAAAGCATATACAATGAAAGGAAGAAAAAAAAAATAGAGAAACTGGACTACAATGACATTTGAAACTTGTGTGCTGCAAACAATACCATCAAGAAAGTGAAAAGATAACGCACAAAATGAGAGTAGGAGAAATATATTTGCAAATTTGAAAGATGGGAGAAAACATTTCTAAATCATATATGTGGATTAGCAACTTGTACCTAGAATACATGATATATATGAAACTTAATTCAGAAATAAAAAGACAAATAACCCAATTAATAAATGGGCAAAGGACTGGAAAAGACACCTCTCCAAATTCTCCAAAGATAAAAATGGACATTAAGCACATGACAAGATGCTCAACACCATTAGCTTTAAGGGAAATGCAAATTGAAACCACAATGAGGAAAAAAAAATCCGCAATAAGACACCCACTTCACACCCACTAGAATAGCTAAAATCAAAAAGACAGATGATAGTTAAAGTGTTGATGAGAATGTGGAGAGACTGGATCACTCACACACTGCTGGTGGAAACGTAAAATGGTACGGCTGTTCTGGAACAGTCTGGTAGCTTCTCAATCTCTTAAACGTGGAGTTAGCATATGATCCAGCAATTTCACTCCGAGGTATATACCCAGAAGAAATGAAAACCTATCTCTGCAGAAAAATTGTACTCAGATGTTCACTGCAGTGTTATTCATAATACTCAAAAAGTGGAAAGAACCGAAATGTCCATGGACTGATGAATGGATAAATGAAATGTAACATAGCAAACAATGGAATATTACTCAGCAATAAAAAGGAATGAAGTACTGAAACACATTACACAGATAAACGGATGTACATGGATGGACTTTGAAAACATTATGCCAAAGGAAAGAAGGCACTCACAGAAGACCACATAGAGTATGATTCCATTTACATAAAATGCCCAGAAGAGACATATCCACAGAATAAATCACGGGCTGCCTAGGGCTTGGGGAGGGAGAATAGGGAGTGACTGGGAGTGGTTGTGAGATTTCTTTTTGGGGTGATAAAAATGTCTTAAACTTAGACTGTGGTGATGGCTACACAACTCTGTGCGTGTACTAAGAACACTTTCAGTGGGGGAATTTTAATCTGAATCGTATCTCAATAAAGGGTAATTGCTGTATAATACGGTGAGGTACTGGTTATCACCACTGCATTAACAAGGGCCTTTAACCAAGCCTCAGGTTGCCGTCGGTGACCACTTCCTCAAGAAAGTGTCTGAGGCCAAAGGAGCAGTGCTGGGGAAAGGTCCAGAAGAGAGGAAATCACATGGAGTGTGGAAGACAAGGCAGAGAACTGGTCAGGGAGATGGCTGAAGACGGAGGGAGGTACCAACGACAGAAGGGTTTTAAGCTCTTGGTAATCACTGCGGCAATGGGACGGCATCCTCCCCTCCCTCACCCCTCCTGTTACCTATACCTGTTGTCGTGTGGGGACCACGGGGCTGCCGTCACTAAAGAGGCAGTCTCTTTCCCACCCCTTGAATCCGGGCTGGCTCTGTGACGTGCTTTGCCTAATGGGACAGTAGCAGACCTGATTCTGAAGAGACTTGAACTGTGCTTGTGGGATGGTCCTTGTTTGCCCTTTTACTTACTGGAAGATGCAAGACACGTGAAACAGACCCAGTTGTCCCCACTGTCCCAGCTGAGGCCATTCTAGATCAATCCATAGCCAGCTGACCCCAGACACGTGAGCAGGCACAGCCAAGAGCAGCTGAGCCCTAGCTGACCCAAAGGTGAAAGCCAAGCCCAATCAGGATCAGCTAACGCACAGACTCACACATTTAATATTTATTGGTACATGTCACTGAGGTTTTTGTGGGGAGTTGTTACCTGGCATCACACTACTCATGAAGTGCTGAGGAATGTTTTTCAACTGGTTGTGAAACTGACATTCTCCCAGGGGAGGACAAACGCAAAGGATGTGGAGCCTGACACTTAGCACCTGTTCCACTTCGCACTGCTGTGACTTGGCGCAAGAGGTATTAGCGATTCCTGCCTCTTATTTCCTTATCAGGAGAATGGAGATAATATTACATGCTCTAACACGAGTATATTAAGACTGCTTGAAATTAAATAATACACGTAAGAAATGTACAACTGCGTACAGCACATAACGTGAGCTCCACAAATGTTAGATTAAAAAAGGTGGAACTTGGCAAGGACCGTAAGTGAACAGGAGAACCCATCTCTCTGCAGATGTGGGCTGAGGAAGCTCTGGCAGGCAGGGGCCTCAGATTCGGTTGAAACAGGACAGAATTCCAAATTCTACTCCATAAATTATTCTGGGCCAAAATGATACTGACATTTAAGTATCAATGTCAACTAAATACCCATCTTAGGTAGAAGAAACCTCATTAAAGCACCTTAAGGGAGTTCCCGTCGTGGCGCAGTGGTTAACGAATCCGACTAGGAACCATGAGGTTTCGGGTTCGGTCCCTGCCCTTGCTCAGTGGGTTAACAATCCGGCGTTGCCGTGAGCTGTGGTGTAGGTTGCAGACGTGGCTCGGATCCCGCATTGCTGTGGCTCTGGCGTAGGCCGGTGGCTACAGCTCCGATTTGACCCCTAGCCTGGGAACCTCCATATGCCGCGGGAGCGGCCCAAGAAATAGCAACAACAACAACAACAAAAGACAAAAGACAAAAAAAAAAAAAGCACCTTAACATACGACCTAGGAGAGATGGGGAGTGGCTACTTAATGGTCCAGGGCTTCTTTCTGAGCAATGAAAATGGCTCTGGAATTAGACTGTGGTAATTGACTACACAACACTGTGACTATACTGAAAACCACTGAACTGTGTACTTTATAATGGTTAAATGTGAATTTTATCTTAATAAAACAAAAAAGAACATATTCCTTTGAGCAATACAGCAACCAGCTATCCAGAACCTGCTGGCTGCAGGTCAGAGGTACATTAAAAACAACAGGAGACTCCGGCTTTAGAGTCGCTATTTTACTTTGGCAGGGAACAGGCCTAAGTATCTATTAGGGCCATCTCCAGCTTATGATAATCAAACACTATCAGCTTTAAGTTAATAGCTAGCTCAGATTTGTATTGATGCTTTGTAAATGCTAAACATTCCTCAAGTACTTTGTAAACAAGTGATTTTTTTCAACAAGGGCATGATGGCATTCTGAGGGGACAATTCTTCCTTATTATACTTATCTCTGGCTATTCCCTACCCATTTCCAACCACCCCTGTGAGTCCTTACAAAACTATGAAGTAGAGATGATATTATTATCTCTATTTCAAAGAGGTTGAGTAAGTTATCTTAGGTCACAAAGCCATTATAGGTGGTGGTGCTGGAGTTACCAGGTAGGGAGTCAGACTTGATTGCCCGAATTCCTTTGTTGTTGCTTCTTATTGTTGTTGTTTTACCGTGCCCACAGCATGGAGAAGTGCTTGGGCCAGGGACTGAACCTGAGCCACAGCAGTGACAACACCAGATCCTTAACCCGCTGAGCCACCAGGGAACTCCCCAAATTCTTAAACATGAGTTGTTACTGCTTACCTCTTACTTCTCTGTAAAGGGAAAGGGATGCTGTATCCAATACATCCAAATGTGCTATCAAGTATTAGCTCATAACCTCAGTGGTCTAGAGTCAAAGGCCAAGGGAAAGATCAATAAAACACAATTTTTTTTATATTTATAAAAGATTTTTCCACAAGCAAATTATAGGCATAATCATGATAAATAAAGAAATGGCTATAGCTAAGGAGTTCCCTTGTGGTGCAGTGGGTTAAGGACCTGGCGTTGTCACTGCAGCAGCCTAGGTCTCTGCTGTGGCACAGGTTCAGTCTTCCCTGGCCTGGGAACTTCCACATGCCAGGAGCACAGCATGCCCGCCCCCCCCCCAAAAAAAAGAAAAGAAAAACAGAAAAAAGAAATGGCCACAGCTAAATCTCATCTGCTCTTATACAGACAACAAGCTAAAGAACTGAGATGAGCAATTTATCCTGATAGGAAATGAGTATACACTTTACATGGGAAGTCTAATAACCTAACGGGCCTTGTAATTTGGGCAACTAAAGAATGGCTCTTTAAAAAAAATTTTTTTTTTTTTTTTTTGCTGCACCCATGGCATCCTAAGTTCCTGGGCCAGGGACTGAATCCATGCCATAGCAGAGACCCAAGCTGCGCTGCAATAACACCAGATCCTTAAGCTGCTGCACCATACGAGAACTCCAAGAATGGTTCTTTAAAAGAAAATGGACTGACTCCTCAAGTACAACCACATGCAACCAGAACCAGAGCCTTAGAAAAGTTAAAAAGCAGGTCAAAAGCCCAAGCCGACCAGTCAAAGCCACTGCTCCCTCAGAGCCCTCCTCCCTAGGTGATAATTTACTATACATTTCTTGTGTATAAAGAAGTCTTGATGAATTCACAAATACAGGACTCAGTCAGACCAGCAGTTAATAAAACTGGACAGGCCTCTGTCAGAAAGACATAAACCTCACTCACTGGATGCCCACTGTAAATTAAGTGGCTGTGCCCGCAAATCTGCCCTCGTTACTTATGGGGGTGGACACGGGCACTCTCATCCAACATGATAGGTGGCTGCAGGATGTACACAGACGAAAATACAAGGAACAAAAGAGAGTACCACTACTGTGAAGTGTGAAACACATGTAGAGATGGTTTATTAAAATGAAAAGGGAATTTCCCTGGGGCAACACAAAGTTCACAAAAATATTTCATTTTGTTAAGCCCTGCCCAAGCAGCTTATCCAAATTAGTGCTCTCTGACTGTGCAGGTTTTATTTTTGCTCATTTTCTCCTCTTCTCAATCAAAAAGACTTCATTCAACTCAGCAACTGAGCAGCAAGGCTGGCCCCTTCTCATTCCTCCTATCTCCCAAGTCTCATCCCAAGTAAAAACATATCCTAAGGAATGCTGTTAACAGTTACCTTTGTGAACAAACCCTTTTCTTCTGGGTATACTTAAATCTCAATAAATGAGCCTGTTAAGGTCCCACTAAGCTAATTTTCTTCCATGTAATATGTGACCTCAGCTACTGGTTCAGACTTCTGGAACAAATTTTTCCTTTCTTAAATGGACTACCATCCCTTTGTAACCTCCATACAAAAGACCTCAGTTTTTACAACCCAATTAAAAATGGGCAGAAGACCTGAATAGATATTTCCCCAAAGAAAACAAATAGATGGCTAACAGGCACATTAAAAGATGCTCAATATCACTAATCATTAGAGAAATGCAAATCAAAAACACAATGAGCTATCACCTCACACCTGTCAGGATGGCTATTATCAAAAAGACCACAAATGACAAATGTTGGCAAGGATACAGAGAAAAGGGAACCCTTGTACACTGTAAATTGGTGCAGCCACTGTGGAAAATAGTATGGAGGGGCCTCGAAAAACTAAAACTACCACATGATCCAGCAATCCCACTCCTAGGTATGTATCCAAAGAACACAAAGTCACTCCTTTGAAAAGATACACATATCCCAATATTCACAGCAACAGCCATGATATGGAAGCAAACTAAGCAACCATCAATAGATGGAGGGATAAAGGAGATGTGGTGTAGATATACAGTGGAACATTACTCAGCCACGAAAAAGAATGAAGACCACGGAGGGACCTACAGAGTATTATGCTTAATGCAATAAGTCAGAGAAATACTTTATCACTTATACATAGAATCGAAAGTATAAAACAAATGAGAGAATATAAAACAGAACCAGACTCACAGATATAGAAAACAAACTAGTGGCTACCCATAGGGAGAGGTAGAGATGATGGGCAAGATAGGAGTAGAAGATTAAAAAGTACAAACTCCTACGTATAAAATAAATAATCAACAAAAGATACTATTCAGCACAGGGAAATATAGGCATTATTTTGTAATAACTTTAAATGGAGAAATAATCTAATAAAATACGTATGTGTATCATTACACTCTACATATGAAACTAATATTATAAATCGACTATACTTCAATTTTTTAAAAAAAAGTCCTTGTTTTAAAAAAGAAATACACCATGTTTCCCTTACATCTTTAACTCCATTTTCCCACTAACTCAACTGGGCCTTGCCACTAATCAGTGTTACTCCAACAGCCAATTACAAGTAAATGAAAGTGAATCTTAGCGGATGGAATCCAAGAGCAGCAGACTCGACCAGGAGACGCTGGGTGACTTTACAGTTCTAGTGTGCCAAACCTCCACGGTCATTCCTGCATTTCCTGAGGAGTACGATGATGATAATAGTAGTAGCAGTAATAGCAGTGCCAGGCAACATTTACAAGCTCCTATTATGCACCAGGCAACTGTAAGTACAACTGGCCTTCTGTGTTCTCAGATGCGGAACCCTACCGCTGTATACAAGGTGGATACAATCTGTGGATTCTGGTGTCTGTGAGGGGGTCCTGAAACCAATCCCCTGAGAATAGCAAGGGACGACTGTACCTTACAAGTATTAATCTAACAATCTAAAATGGGAGCTTATTATAATTATCCAAATTCTCCAGATAAGGAACCAAAGCACAGAAATGTTCAATAAGTTGCCCAAGAACAGAATTAGGGCAGAACCAAGTCTGGATCTGAAGCCAGTCAGCCTGACTCCAAGCATCATACTCTGAACCACTGATGCTATACTGCCTCTTTCACTAAAAACAAGAATCTAACTTGGAACTTAGTCACCAGAAATTAGTTTTAGTTAATCACGCAAACTGAATTACAGATAAATGAAAATTCAAATTCCCAGCCTTTTTCTTACACAGCAACTTAAAAGGTTCTAAAACAATGCAAAAAACACTGTCACTTTAATATGTCACAGAGAAATATGAAAGCGACAACGCTGAGAAAGAATCCTTTGGCCAACACTGCAGCTCAGCTGAGGCTGCACAAGCACAATGTGGGTTGCACTGCATGAGCTTTCAGACAGGAATACCTTATTTTCTTCTATGTTCCTTTTCAACTTTTCTTCCAAGTCCTTGGTCTCTTCTGAGCCCTCGATGTTTCTCTGCTCGTAGTTTTCACAGGCTTCCTTAAGCTGCTCTTGTAAAACTTGGTACTCCTTTTCAATCTGTGAAATATCTCCCTGAAAGTACAAAACAAAATTATCTATTAAAAGTAGTTTAAAAAGCCTATTTCTGATCTTGTTCTGAACCGCCTCAAAATAAACAGAGGAGAATATAAGGCAGATGAAAATTTATAAGGAAATATCACAATAATCCAGGAATTAAAAACAAACTGTTCGGCAAAGCCAGCTCTTTAAAAAAAAAAATTATTCGTATCACTGGAATTCACAAGGAAACTGTTCAGTGTGTGCTAGCTCTGAATATTTGCTTTAGAAGGCTTGGTGTTAAATTAACAGTCATCCTCCAAGACTGACATCACCACTTACTAAATTTAAAAACTATAAGTATCATGCATATTTTAGATATGAACAGAACACATCAACTTTGGCCCTACTTTTAGAAAGTTTTCAACTGGATAGCTGCTGATTATTTCAAAAAGACAAGTTAAAATATTATCAATGGATTATTCTCAGTTATGTAACTGTCTGCCTAGATAGCTACAACAAAAGCAAACAGAAGTCATACTGTAATGTGAAATGCTGGCGGACAATAAGCACCATTTATTCACCTATTTTTTTTAAGCCTTTCACACCGCTAAAGCTTTCAGCAATCACACATCTGTGTCTGAAAGAAGCACCTGTGTGATGCTGGCAACTCCTCCCAACTGCAGGTGACTGCGCTGCCTAGACACGCAGGGACCTTGGCAGCCAGTCTTCAAAAATCTACCCCAGCATCGTCCACCTTCCCCGCCTCCTGCCCCTTTCCCAGCATCTCAGCTTCTTCCAAGTGTAAAAAAGGCAGGGAATCAAGCCTTTGGGATTCTGTGAATTACCAGTTAGAGAACTGTGAACTACGGCTAAGATGACCACACATGCCAGTTTGCTGGGGAGAGCACTAGTTTGTTTGTCTGTCCAGACTCAAAGCTCAGCACTAGTCATACTGTCTATGTTTACATAATTGAATAAATCATGAACCTTACTATGACCCATGAATAAGCCTTCATGGTTTCAGACCTTAGTTATTTCTGTTTTCATTCTCAATTCAGCTAAAGGATCTCAATGTAACTTGGTATTATAAATTAATTCATATGCCCCCAAATCGCCAACAGAGACGGGCGGCAAGTTATATGCCATCTCTATGTTATTATACTTAAACTTCACCATAATTCTACAAGAAATATGTTGTTTTCAGTTTTATAGACCAGAAAACCAAGGTTTAGAGGAGTCAGGCCACCTCCCAAAGTCCCAGAAGAAAGAAGCCGCTCTGGGAACAACTGCCTCACTGGTTGAGAAGCTATCGACGATACCAACATCACAGTCTTGAATTTAAGAAAGCATGAGTGCGTTTCCCCAACACTCAAGAAAATATTTATTTACGGGGCAAAACCACTGAGGCTCAAACAACAGAGCATAACTGAGGAAAAGCTAGGTACCAAATAAGAATTCAACGCTACTCATTCTACTTGGTAAATATTCGTATTCAGGAAAAATGTTCACCACGGCCCTGTAAGCATGAAAAGCTGACACGATCCCAAGGTTCGACAATAAGAAACTGGTCAAAAAAATTATCATGCATTCATGTAATGGAATACCAAGTAGGCATAAAAAATGATGGCAAAAAAAATCTATATTTACTGACATAGAAAAACTCTAATATATTAAGACTGATAATCTGAAATACAACATATATGGTAAGATCCCATCTTTTAAAAAGCATCACTTTTTTTCGGGGGGGGGGCGCACATCTGTGGCACATGGAGGTTCCCAGGCTAGGGGACAAACTGGAGCTTCAGCTGTGGACCTTCACTACAGCCACAGCAACGCCAGATCCAAGCAGCGTCTGCGACCTACACTGCAGCTAACAGCAATGCCAGATCCTTTAACCCAATGAGTGATGCCAGGTAGCAAACCTGCATCCTCATGCATAGTCAAGTTCTTAACCCACTGAGCCACGACGGGAACTCCAGCATTGCTTATTTAAAAGCAAATGTTAAAGCCTGGAAGGTTGCACATCAAAATATTAACATGAGTGATGGGGCTGCAGATGACTTATAATTTCTCTTCCATAATTTTCAGTACTGTTCATTAAAAAAATTTAAGGGCTCATTATATTTTATAATTGGCTAAAACTGTACCACTATTTGCACAAATAGCAGCAGATAACACAAAGTTCTAAACTTTTTTTCTAAAGAATTGCTTCTTTTTTTTTTTTTTGTCTTTTTAGGGCCACACTCACGGCAAAAGGAGGTTCCCAGACTAGGGGACGAATACGAGCTGCAGCTGCTGGCCTACACCACAGCCACAGCAGTGCCAGATCTGAGCCACATCTGCGATCTACACCACAGGTCACAGCAACTCCACAGATCCTTAGCCCACTGAGCAAGGCCAGGGATTGAAACTGTGTCCTCATGTATACTAGTCAGATTCGTTTCCGCTGAACCACGATGGGAAATCCACAAATTGCTTCATTTTTAAATGACAGAGTAATATTCATTATATGGGTGTACTACAAATTATTATAACTAGTCTAATATTAATTTAACTAGTCTAACACTGGATATTCAAGTTGTATTCCATTTTTCGTTGACATAAATACAGATTAAACAAATATACAAATACCCTGTCACTGGTCTCTGTACACATATATGAGTACAGATAAATTCCAAATTGCCTTTCCCAGAAACTTACTTTTTTATGTTCTTTCAGTAGCATATAAATAACTGTTTTTCTTACTTTAAGTGGGGTTGGCCCCCCCCCCCTTTTTTTTTTTTGGTCTCTCTGTCTTTTCTAGAGCTGCACGTGAGGCATAAGGAGTTTCCCAGGCTAGGGGTTTAATTGGAGCTGTAGCCGCCAGTCTACACCAGAGCCACAGCAACGCAGGATCCGAGCCGCGTCTGCAACGTACACCACAGCTCACGGCAGCGCTGGATTGTTAACCCACTGAGCAAGGGGCAGGGATGGAACCCGCAACCTCATGGTTCCTAGTCAGATTCATTAACCACAGAGCCACAACGGGAACTCTTTTTTTTTTTTCTGAAGAAATTTACATATTTTATCTTTTTCTTTTTTGGTGGCCCCAAGGCATATGGAGTTCCCGGGCCAGGGATCAGATCCAAGCTGTGAACTAAGCCTCATCAGCTGTGGCAACATCAGATCCTTAACCCACTGTGAGGCTGAGGACTGAATCTGAGTCCCAGTGCTCCCAAGACACCCCAGATCCCACTATGTCACAGTGGGAACTCTCCACGTGTTTTATCTTTCTGTTTCTACTGAAAATGGAATCTTTTAATATACTTTGCAATGGGTTGTTTATATATGGAAAAATATTTTATTCAAACATTTTTCTGAATTCTCTAACATTCTGTCATTAGGTTTTCAGTTATCATTTTGGATTTTCCAGGGACAGTCCTACCCTCTGTAAATAATGATACTTACATCTCCACCTTTAAAATCTTATTTTCTCTTACCTAATTTTGTCAGCTAATATCTCCAGGATAATAAACACTAAGATGATATATAACTTTGAAGCAAGATGATGGTGTTTTGCTTAAGAGAGAAAGATATAATACACATATTGAAAAGTACTCAACTATTCTCATTTTATTATGAGTTTTAGTCAAGGAAAAAACCCTGAATTTTATCTAATATCTTTTCAGCAACTACAGAGTTGATTAAACAACTTTTCCCTTAAGATACACTAAGAGTTTTATTCACAGATTTTCTCAGCGAATCGTTCTTAAAGTGGTGAAGGTCTTCACACTACTTTATTATTCATGTGAACAAGCTCTTATTGATAAATCAATTTGGATCATATTACCAGTTAAAACAACAAAAACATTATACTTCAAAATAAATAAGCCAGATTAAAAACTTATCTTTTCCTCTGCCTCCCCTTCCCAAATTTCAATAACAAAAGCAACAATTTCCTGTTAAGTTTCTAAAGCTTATTCTATAATAATGTTTTGTATGAATAACTGGCTCCAAAATAGCTCTAAATTTGTTATTCCCATCTAGTTAAATTAATGACAATTAAACCTTTAAACGGTTTAATACAATTTTGACTAACCTGTTGTGCCTCAAAAGGATTATATGGCTCAGTATTGACTTCTTGATGTGTTATATTCCAAGACACCTTTGGGGAAAAACAAACACTTTAAATTCAATCTATCTCAATTGCACTAGTGAAATAAATCCATCACGTAATAACATTTTCAAACATGCCCATAATTTTTTTTCAAGTTTTTTTTTTCCTCAGTTTAGATGCTTTCTACAGACATTCGAATTATTAAAAAGAAAATGATTTTGACTCATTTCTCTTCACATATTTTTTCAAAGCCTACCAGAAAACAAAAAACTTAATGAGTAGGAGAATAATCCAGTGGGGGTTTAAGGAACTCGTGTCTGCTAAAGCTAACCACAGAGAAACCTTAAGCTACTTTCACGCTTGTTAGAAGGAACTTTAATTCAAATCCCTCCTGTCTCTCCGCCTCACCGTCTCTTTTAACTCCTCACTCCTCCCCTGATGTGTGTAGCCCTCACTGGCCCCTCTTCCTTCCTCTCGCAGCTGCCCATGCAGAACGCACACTCCCTTCCTTCTCCAAGCGGTCTGTCTTCAGGGCAGGCACCTGAGTGGGGGGGCCTCCTAGCCCAGGGCTGCTGTAACCAGGCGGGGAAGCCAGAATGTCACGGGCCTCACTGTTAGGACATGCTCTCGCTACAGAAACAGCCACACCTTCCACCACACTTTTATTAATTATTAAGGTGATGTTTTGGCTCCATCTGCTGATTCCACTCTCTTAAATTTTTCAACTAGTGCAAAACTTGGACAGGAAAAAGAGTTATTACTTAAAACCCCCAAATTCCTTCTGAAATGACCTGTCACACTCTACAAAAGGGTTCACAAACTCCATCATTTTAAACAATTTCAGTAGATATAATGGCAATGAAAAATGAAGAGGAAAATTTAACTTCAGTATTAAGAAGACTTTTTTCTTTTTTAGTCTTACCTGTATGGCAACCATTTGTGTACGTGGAGCATCTGTTACTTCATCAGTATTTTCTGGATTTTCTTCCCACTTGGCAGAATTTCCACAGTGACCATCGTTTCTGTTAGACTCACTGGGAGCTGTATCAGCCCCATCTGCGAGGCACTGTGGCTTTACTGGTATTTCCGAAGAGTCCTGAAGGATCTGTGCTTCAGGGACAATCTGGTGACCAGGGGCGTTCTCGGCAATGAAATGGTGACCCTCAAAACGCACGTCTGTTATGTCGCTGGCTACAAAAGATGGCACCACTGGTATTGATCTTTGCAGCTGATATTCAGAAGAAACGGTGGCCAGAGGTGTGTAAATGCTATACTGGGGCATGGTCGGTAACACGTTTATAAACGCAGGTGGCGTCTGGGTAATGTCAAATCCCCGAAAGGGAAGATACGTACAGTATCCTGTGACCAAATGCGGCTGAGGCCAATAGGTCGGTTTCACATCCTCAAGAATTGGTTTGGGACAGTTGGAGACTTGCTTGTGACCTGCCTCCTCAGAGACTGGTTTGGGGGGATCAGAAGAGACCCCTTTGGGCTTCGCATCCTCAGAAACTGATCTGGAAGAATTATCGGAAATTGGTTTTGGCTTCACAGCTTCACAAGCTGGTTGGGCAGAATTAGTACATGTAGGTTGGGGCTTCAGATCCTCAGAAGCTGGTGCTGAAGATAAATCAGATACGGGTTTGGATTTCACATCTGGTTTAAATTCCCTAGCAGCTGGATTCAGCGGTAGTTTAACTCGTAAGTACTCTCCTGTTTTTGAAATTTCTTCGACTTTTGTCTTAATGTTTTTCTTCTTTCTCTTTTTCTTGAGCCGTAATGCAACTTTCTTCAGTGCAATACAGTTGTCAATCACAACAAAACGAGGACATCCTAAGAGAAAAGATTTCAAACCTCCTGCTTTTTCTAGTATCTGTCGAGTCTCTTCTGGGAAGAATTCATATTCTTCGGAAAACATCTTGTTACTCATGTCCAAGGGGCCATGTTCCTCCAACAACTGGGAGAAATAACTTGAGAAAAAATTCACATTTGCATAAGTTATAAGGACGTTCTTGATTATTTGAAAAAAGTATTTCCCCAAAATTTTCCCAAGGCAAAATACTTCATTTCTAACTGATCTCAACACCTCCCCAACAAATTACACTCATATTAAATCTGGGAAAGGTTAACTGCACTCTATGACACTATAAACAAAATTCGTTTGCCCCTCAGGAAATAGTCTTTTAAAAATTTTTTAGGGAAAAAAAAGGAGATTTAAAAATTGTAAGTTTCAATTAAATAATTATTCAATCTATTTAAAAAGCAATGAAGAGCAAGAAAACTTTTTCGAGAAAAAATAACAAGGCTATCAATAACAAGAATGTCACATGAGAAGTGGGATATCAATTGAGATTTCAAAAAAACCCTATTGGAATTTGTATACAGTAAATCTATTAACATTTTTCTGCTTAGGAATACGCAGTGATTCAGAAATACTGAAATCAGTTGGGTCTGATCAATAAACCAACACAGTGCAGGATCCACAGATAGGGGCCAACCCCCTAACCTGCCTCCATCTGGGTGCTGTGTTTAATGCTGACCAAAAAGATAACTTATTTAGGAGGACGGTAAAAACGATACTTCTTTGAAGCAAAAGGAAACCACCTTATGTGCAGATGCTGCTGCAGAGAAATGCACAGGACAACTATAAGTGATTAACCCCTATTCAAAGCAACCACCACACTGAAACATAAAGACCAAAGGCCACTTCTCTTTGCACTGCTGGTCTAAATACTTCAAAGATATCTGTCTCTCTCTCTCTGGAGGTTCCCAGGCTAGGGGTCGAATTGGAGCTACAGCCACCGGCCTATACCACAGCCATAGCAACACCAGATCCGAGCGCGCGTCTGCCACCTACACCATGGCTCATGGCAACGCCAGATCCTTAAGCCAATGAGTGAGGCAGGGATCGAACCCAAACCCTCATGGATATTAGTTGGGTTCATTACCACTTAGCCATGATGGGAACTCCAAGATTTCATCTTTAATGAAAATTTCTAAAGGCAGAAAGGGCTGAGGGAGGGTGAGGCAAAAAGAAATCACTGTAGTCTCAGGAACAATAACCCTTGTTGAGGATTTTGGCTGACTGGTAAAAATAACACTGGCCCCACCATCTATTCTGAGAGAGACCTTTCTAGTTGGTGCTGAGCTGCTATCAAGCAAGAGCAGAATAATTCATTAATGGTCTATGTGTATTTACATTTTGCTCTTCATGATGAATACTGAACAGAATCACTGAAAAATAAAGCTTTTCTACCTGGATTGAAATACTTATCCAAAACGGAATAATTAAAGGAGTTCTTGTTGTGGCTCAGCGGTTAACGAACCCAACTAGCATCTATGGGGCCAGGTTTGATCCCTGGCCTCGTTCAGTGGGTTAAGGATCTGCCATTGCCATGAGCTGTGGTGTAGGTTGCAGATGTGGCTCAGATCCTGCGTTGCTGTGACTGTGGTGTAGGCCAGTGGCTACAGCTCTGATTAGATCCCAGCCAGGGAACCTCCATATGCCACGGGAGTGGCCCTCAAAAGGCAAAAACACAAAACAAACAAACAAAATGTAATAATTAAAGAAAAGAGACCACAGGAAAGGAAATCATTATCAGTAACTGAGCAATGAGTTTTTCAATAGCTAGCAACATAACTGATGAGGCAGATCTGGTGACGATTACTAAGTGACTAATAAAAAGCAGATTCCTTACTACTCAGCCATAAAAAAGAATGACAATGCCATTTACAGCAACATGGATGGAATTAGAGACTCTCATACTGAGTGAAATAAGTCAGAAAGACAAATACCATATGACATCACTTATAACTGGAATCTAATACACAGCACAAATGAACCTTTCCACAGAAAAGACAATCATGGACTTGGAGAATAGACTTGCGGCTGCCCGGGGGGAGAGGGAGGGAGTGAGAGGGATCGGGAGCTTGGGGTTATTGGATACAACTTGGAATGGATTTACAAGGAGATCCTGCTGAGTAGCATTGAGAACTATGTCTAAATACTTATATTGCAACAGAACAAAGGGTGGAAAAAAAAAAAGTATACATGTAAGTGTAACTTGGTCTCCATGCTGTACAGTGGGGGGAAAAAAAAAAATTAAAAAAAAAAAAAAAAAAGGCAGATTCTTAAAGAGCAGTTAAGGATACAAAAAAATGCCCACCATGCATTTTTATGTGACAGGGCAAATGACAATGATGAGTGCATAGAAAAAAAATCACAGTTTATAGATTTTTAAAAATATATTTTATGTTTTACAAGTTCTAAAAGCCTGAGGAAGAAAAAAAAAAAAAGTCTGAAAAAATACACACCAAAAGGTAGCTGTAGTGATATCTGAGAGAAATTACTCATAATTTTTAGTTTTTCCTTTAAATTTTTTTGTTTTAAAAATTTCCATAATAATTTGCATTACTTTTATAATCATAAAAGTTTTTTCAAAGAAACAGAGCCTCCATGTTTTTTCCACTGGCTAAATAGCAATGAATTTTTCATAAATTCGAACAACACAATTTAATTCAAAAAGGTCACTAAGCCCAAAGAGAAATGGTAGTCATAACCACATGATGAATAAAATTTTTATACTGATTGTTATTTGAAATGCAACATAAAGTGAACTTTAATTCTATTTATATACTTTTCTAACCTTGTAAAACAGTCTCTGTGAGATAAACATGGGGCCCAAAATAACACAAATCTTATTTCTTCATAACCCGGTGTTTTACAGGGCTTAGAATCCATTTATCAACACCCTGAACAGTGGTGCGGGAGTGGCTGTTTAGTAGATATGAAAGAGGCTAAAGCTTTTCATTTTTTTTTTTCTGGCCGAGGCATACGGAAGTTCCCTGGCCAGGAATCGAACCCAAGGCAGAGCAGCAACCCAAGCTGCTGCAGTGACAACACACCACATTTGTAGCCTGCTAGGCCACAAGGGAACTCCAAAGAGCTAAGATGCTAAATGCAAGTGAGGTGGGAAGGTTGACACGATCATTTCAACTTCTGTCAAGTGACAAAATTCTTCTCCTCTTTTATCATTTGTCCCCCTCCAAAATCTCAGCCTCTAATAAGGACAGTGTTCTTGCGCTTTAGAACCACAGGCAAAGACTGGGCACACTGTGCTTGACAAGAGAAACAATAATAATGATAAAGTTTATTCTACTGGAGACGCTAGTGGTTGCCATGGACATGTGTTCATCTTTAAGGGAACTCCATATTGTTCTCCACAGTAGTGTACAATTTACCTTCCCACCAACAGCACACAAGGGCTCCCTTCTCTCCACATCCTTTCTGGTCTTTTTGAGAAAAGCCATTCTAACAGTTGCGAGATGTTATCTTACCGTGTTTCTTTTATTTTTTCTTTTTTTTGTTGCTTTTTTTTAAGGGTCGCAATTATGGCATATGGAAACTCCCAGGCTAGGGGTAAGATCCGAGCTGCAGATGTCAACCTAGTACCACAGCAACACCAGATCCAAGTCATGTCTGCGACCTGCACCACTGCTTACGGCAATGCCAGATCCTTAACCTAAGGAGCGAGGCCAGGGATCAAATCCTCAACCTCACCTATACTAGCTGGGTTTGTTCCCACAATGGGAACTCCTTGAGTTTCTTTTTAAAAGTGAAGTATAGGAAGTTCGCTCGTGGTGCTTTGGGTGGCGCAATCCAAAAGTATTTCAGCCCAAAGTTACTTAAAAAGGAAAGTATGTTTCTCTTTTATTTGATCAACATCAGGAAGTCAAGTTTTCAATACAATACAGATTCCAGGCTCTATGCCTAAACTATCATACCAGCTAAATGATTATCTCAAAAGAACTAATAATGAGATCTTGGATCCTTTTCCCAGTAGAAGGGGAACATTTCACCAAGCTATGTTACCTGCCCCTGGGCTTACGAGACACCAAACAACTGCATCATCAACATACGGACAATGAGATCAAATAATCCACCACCTGGAAACTCTGTTTATCATCCTATCAGAACATACCCAGGCAGTAGAACATACTCTGGGAAGTAGGAGGTATCCACATTAGCAGCTTAAACTGACAAAACCAATAATCATTAGGAGCCAATTAAGATTCTTTAATAAACATAAGGAACACAGATGGAACAATTTAAGACTCTGACTGGCAGCATCAGTATAAAATAACAGTTGTTGTAACGTTAAACGACTTACTCATAAAGAGTTGAACACTTTTGTTTTGGGTTAATGTCCCACAGCTTCTTATTCCGGACAACATATTCATTACTGTGCTGTTCATACAGAGCTTCGAATTCTTCCACATCTTGGCGAAGGTGGTCAGGCACTACAAATGGGCCTGCAGAATTTGAATTGCGTTTGCTAATAAAAAGAAAAAAAATTGTGAATAACTTTTAGGAGACTCAGAATAACATTTAAATGGAGAAAAATACAGTAACATATTACTCAGCTTTAGGATGCAAAAAACACTACCAGAGAATTTAATGCAGAAAACTTGCCTTTCCACAAGTACAGTCAAGAGATATATATACACCTGAATACTGAGTAAGCACTTTTAATTACTCTTGCTACCAAGGGCAAATTTTTTTAAACTCCTGATTTAAAAAAAAAAAAAAGAAGAAGAAGAAGAAGAAGAAAATCAATGCTGCATGAATTGTAACTTAAGAGAAAAATGACAGATTTTACCGTAACTGCTGTCAATTTACAGTGAGATTAAGACTGGTAAAAGGTATAAAAAGACATTTTTAAAGAATGTAAGATTCCAGCACTCTGAGAAGTTGCAGTAGTTTGAGTGTGGGCTCTGAACCAGACTGCTGTGGGTTTAAATTCTGGCTCTGCTATGGAGAGGCTTTGAGTCCTTGAGCACAACACTCAACTGCACTGTGCCTGAGTTTCCTCATCTACAGAATGGACATATTAATAGCACTGATCTCCCAGAAAGGCAGGAGGATTAAATAAGTTTATACATGCAAAGCTCATAGAATAATGCCTGGAGAGTAAGTATTATCAAAGTATAGGCTATTATTTTTTTTATTTTCATTTTTATTATTCAAGTGAGAATTGCAATGATTTTTAATTTTAATTATTTATTTATTTACTTATTTATTTTACTTTTTAGGGCCACACCCGCTGCATATGGAGGTTACCAGGCTAGGGGTCAAACTGAAGCTACAGCTGCCTGTCTATGCCACAGCAACAAGGGATCCAGCTCACGACAACGCTAGATCCTTAACCCACTGAGCGAGGCCAGGGATGGAACCCGAAACCTCATGGTTCCTAGTTAGATTTGCTTCTGCTGCACCATGACAGGAACTCCTAGGCTATTATTATTTTAATTTAAAACAATTCTTCCATTTAAAGAATCCATGGAAATGCTCAAAACAACTGTTATTACAACTCATTTAAGAAATGTGGGGGAAATTTGTGAGTTTTTGGTCCATAAAGGAGTATGATATAAGAAGGTCACTGCTATTCAGTAGTTTTACTTTTTTTATGTCTATTTATCTCTTGAAAACTCAGTTTCAACAACCAGTTACCACTGGCTATCAATAACATCTAAGAGTAAACCATAACATCATACGTAGCCTTCAAAACATCTTCCTAGTAATTATCAATAGGACACTCTCTTCATTAAACATTTTAAAAAATACTTTCTAGGATTTTCCCATAGTATCTTGCATGTAGTAGGTTATCGAACTTATCAAATGAATGTCGTCAGCCCTGTGATTTTAACGCAGTTTATGTGAATCCTTAACAGTGATGAGCCACGCTATAAATTCAACCATGATGGGTCACATAGGCTGTCAGAGTAGGTGTACAACTCTGGACAGAGGAGTTAGGGGAAATAAAACACAAGTTTAAAGCACACTGAATTAGCACCACTTTTTAAGTTTAAACACTTGAGTTAAAATAAAGCAAAACATTTTAAACTGTACTTACATATCTTCACCTGAAGTGATGGTCTCATTATTTGGTGTTACTGAGCTTGTTCCAGACCCAACTAACATAGGCTGGTTTAAAAGACAGAAAAATGACAATGATTTTCCATCTTAAAACCAATGAATGCTTAAATAAATACACATGCAAACTGTCAATACATATGACTTACCTAAGTTTTCTTGTGAACAGGAACATACAGTAATAAAAATTTCAACAGTCATAAATAGGCCCAAATGAATGTTTACATTTAGGTAGCTTTCAATGTTCTAAATTTTTTTTTTGTCTTTTCTGTTGTTGTTGTTGCTATTTCTTGGGCCGATCCCGCGGCTTATGGAGGTTCCCAGGCTAGGGGTCGAATTGGAGCTATAGCCACCGGCCTACACCAGAGCCACAGCAACGCTGGATCTGAGCCGCGTCTGCAACCTACACCACAGCTCACGGCAACGCCGGATCGTCAACCCACTGAGCAAGGGCAGGGACCGAACCCGCAACCTCACGGTTCCTAGTCGGATTCGTTAACCACTGTGCCACAACGGGAACTCCTCAATGTTCTAAAATTTTTTAAATTATCACTCAGTGTAAACTCCCATTTTCTTTATTTTTTTGTCTTTTTAGGGCCGTATCTGCGGTATGTGGAAGTTCGTGGGCTAGGGGTTGAATCGTAGCTGTAGCTGCTGGCCTATGCCACGGCCACAACAACACAGGATCCGAACCACATCTGCACCCTACACCAGAGCTCACAGGAATGGCAGATCCTTAACCCACTGAGCAAGGCAGGGATCAAACCTGAGTCCTCATGGATACTACTCGGATTTGTTAACCACTGAGCCACAGTGGGAACTCCAAACTCTCATTTTAGATAAACTAAAGACACATACTCAACAATAACAAGAACAGTGCTACTGGAACTTACAAGCTGTTTTCATTCTCCCTTAATATTTGTTCACCTTCTCAACCCCTGCCCTCTATCTGATTCTGCCAAATACATGAGAGCCCCTGTATGACTTAAAAATAATGCCCTACTTATCTATGGGCCTGAAGCAGAGCCTTAGGTGAGATGAAAGAAGAGATCCTATCAATTCTGAGGCTGTCATGATGATTAGTATTTATCATCTTTGAGTAGTTTAGATAATTATCAGTGATTAATCATAGAGATGTGTCTTGTCATACAGATGATGTCACTAGGGCACAGAGAAGTCAAATAACTTGCCCAAGAGGTTAAAAAAAATAATTAGTAGAACTAAGATGAGATAATAAAAATAATAATTAGTAGAAGCAAGACAAGAACCCGGGTCTGCCTGATCCCAAAACAGCCCTGGCCACGCTGCTCCATGACCAGCCACACAAAGTCCTATATTATGACAATGATTTCACTAGAAAATACCTGGAAAATAAAAAGGACCATAAAGAGTCCTTTTGAAAAATTACTCATATGCAATATGAACCTTAAACTTCCTCAAAATGTAGAAGATGGTCAAAATACCTTTAGACTAAAAACCTAGTCTTTCTCTACAAAATGCTTCAGAATATCCCAAGAATTGGTTAATTCTTATTTATATATTTAATTATTTTAGATAAGAATCATTACAGAAAATACTCCATACCTTTGAATCTTTTGGCTTCTTTTTCTTGCCTTTGTTTTTTATCTTGGTAGAATTAAACTGAAACACAAAAAAAAATTACTGAATATTCAAATAACAACATTATAAAGCTGCCATTTATTATAAAGATGCCATAGTGATTTTTATAGACTAGTGCTAAGTTTAATTACATAAAATGTTTAACAAAAATAACACTATAGTGTTAGCCCTAGTGTTTTAACCTATAATAGAAAATAAAAAATGGTGCCTAATGTTATAATTAAAATTAAATTATTCCAACATCTTAAACTCATTTTCAACAAGGTTTATTGTGATTTCAAGTAATTTATCAGACTAATAAAGTAATTTTAAGTTATATGCTTATCATATTTTAATGACTTTCCTTTTACTAAGCCAAACTAGACATTCTGCACTTGGCCAGACACTAGAGCACAGTGAATTTAGAAGAAGTATTTAACTTCCTAGGGGCGATGTTAGCTGTTCCTTATTTAGCCAGGCAATGTCTAATAAAGTGAATTGAGGCAAAATTTCAAATACAGATGACCTGATCCTAAAAATCAGTAAACAAAAGCATTTCTTCTGTTTGAACACTACCACAAACTACTAAGGAAGACAAATCTGGATTTTAACTGAAACTCAATTAGAAAGGCAAAACATTATAATTTTAATCACTACAGATAACACTTCATTTTTATTTCAGGAGATGACACAAGAACTCCTTTCCTGTTTCTACGATTAACATTTATTTATTAGCTGCAAAACTGCACGGACATTATCTAATCTAAGCTTCAGAGTCTGCTGGTTGTCGCTCCAATCCCAAGAGGAAGACTGGCATGAACTTTCTAGTGAAACGGTATGTGGCATCCACAAGTCCTCCGGGCTTGGTCTTGGTGCGCCTGCCGTGATGTAAGTCAACACGGGCCTGGTCCTCCTCTCTCCCTTCGGCTGACACAAATTAGAACGTGACGCTGAAAGTGATCAAGTAACTTACTGGCACATCACCGCTGTCCTGTTTCCTTAACACAGTGCAGCGGCTGTCTGTAGGAAGATGCAGATGGTTTCATGAGGAAACAAAATATTTATATTGCCATATGATACACAAAAGACTTAAGAAAACCACCCCAGATACTACTAACATCCACTATTTTACTTTTTATTTGGCTCTGACCCAGGTTAGTTCAGAAACCAAGAGCAAAATGGCTAACTCAGTGGAAAACCAACTACAAAGAACCACAGAATTTCAGTGCAATTCAGCATATTTGAGCGCTTTCAAGGCACCAAACTCTATGCCAGGTGCTAGGAATACAGAAATGTATGGAAAAGTCCCTGCCATCGATAAACTCATGTTCTGCAAACTACACAGAGGCAAACACCTGAATCCCGGTGTGCTAAATGCCACAGTTACTACCGTGAAAACAAAGCTTCAAGAGGAGCCGCTCAAGAAGGGGTCAGGGGAAGCTTGGGGAAGAGGGGACTTGAACAAGCAAAGGAGTAGGATATGAGCAATAGCAGGAGGCAGGAAAGCACAAAGCAAGTTTGGGCACAGTAAGAAGTGGGGCTTGTATTCGGAGGGCAGCCGGGCAGAGTGATAATGAGCCGGGACAGATAATGTGAATTCAATCTGTAGGCAAAACTAAGCAAGTGTTTGTCAAACAACAACAGTCAACAGGACCAGACAGATGTTCTAGAAGAGTCAACAGCAGCAATATAAACGAAAGAGTTGGAGTGGGAGGGTCAGAGGCACGGAAACCAGTTTGGGGGCTGCTGCGATCACGGAAAGCTTATTAAGATCCTGGCCTAAGGAAGTGGAGATGGACAGGGAAGAACAGATCAAGAACAAAGCTTATTTGTCCTGCTGCATATAGGTCAGGGAACTATATCTCGTCACTTAGGATGGAGGATAATGTGAGAAAAAGAATGGATACACATATGTGTGACTGGGTCACTCCGCCGTACAGTAGAAAACTGATGACACTGTAAACCAACTATAATGGAAAAAATAAAAATCATTAAAAAAAAGAATAAAGCTTATTTGAATTGGCAACAAACTAGATATGTGGTAACAGGGAAAGGAAAAAGTCAAGACCAATTCCAGAGTCCCTGCTTAAAAGCAGTATACACAGCATCATTATCTGAGATAAATTTAGGAAAGCAGGTTTCTGGAGTTACAAGTGGGTAAAGCCACACTGCTCCTAAAGGGCTTCGTGGCCGTCTACACAGAAACTCCAACAGGGAAATATGCACGCAGAGTCCAGGAGAGAATCCCGGTCTCCTGATTATCAGGGCATGGGTAATATTGTTGAGTATCCTTACTTACGAGATCAGTGGATTTTGAAAAGTTCTAAGAAATACAATCATTTCTTTAAATGAAAGGAGATAAAGCTGAAAATGTCTGGGATGAAGATGAGAGGCAGAGGTATTGGCTTGAAAATGTGCTGGCTAGTCATTTGGTTGGTGGCTTCCATATATATGACTAAAAGCAGAGAAACAGTCACAGCTGGATGGACTGCGTATTTTAGGTCTAGAACACAAGAATCAGGGAAAATGCACAACAACAGGGGACTGTGTCCTTTTAGTTGTCTTGCGTGATCCAAACATGCACTGAGGTTTGAAAGCTCAGTCCCAGAAAAGCATTTTATTACCAGCAGCAGGAAACTGATGGCAATAAATTCAGTCTATCAAGAAGCATGTCACTTCCAGTCATGAAGCAGTGTCCTGGAAAAATAAAGCTGTCTGTATCTGAGAGCACTCTCTCCTAAGAACCAAAACAAAAGTAAGCTTTTCTGTTCCTTATACTGCATTTGAACTTTGTAACATGCTAACATTTTTGTACAAAGTCAGATCTTTTCATGTACCTATAAAACAAACAGTATGAAATCTGAAGGTCTTGACTCCTGACAACATACAAAGCAGATTTCTGATGCTGAGGAAAAAAGTGAGGACAGGGGGCAGGCATTACCCTAAGATATACATACAGTACCAAAGATGAGAAGTGTAATTTAGAATCTAAGAATATTAGAATTTTGAGCTAAACAGAATCACACACATCACTGGTTCCAAATCCTCTCATTTTCATGATGAAGAAACCAATAACCAAGAGAAGCTAAGGAATTAACCACCAGTTACCCTATTCTGCCAAAATGGACTCCAGGCTGTTATCCAAACAGCCCCCCCATTCCCCTCCACCCTGTCCAATTCCACCTGGACGTTTACAGCCAGGCTGGGACTCGACCCCCAGGAGGACCCTCAGCACTTCTTCTGAGCCTCTCTTATTGTGCTTACTCCCAAATCACAGTATATCTGTATATTCATCTTATTCCCTTTTCTAGAACACAAGGTCCTCGAGGGCAGGGACTAATGTACGTATTTCTGAATTCCTTGTAAACACCTAGCACAGGGCCTTGAAACAGCAGTAAGAAGGTTTTCAAAGAATTTTGAGTTAGGGAAGAAGCTGGGCCATAGCCCACTTTTCCTGCCTCCCTGTTCTAGGTTCTTCCCACTGCAACAGGTATGCTCTCTGCTCTAGGTTCTGCAAACATCACCTACCTCTGCAGGCCAATGCTTTCTTGAATGCTACAAAGCAAACCACCTCCTAATAAATTCCATCCCCTTTAACATGCAGTCTTTGCCATGACACTGTCAAAATGCCTGTCATGAAAACTGAGTCATGTGTAGTCTGTGTAATGGACCCATGTGCGTATCTCTACAACACTTCGCTTCGGAGAGTAAAAACGTTTTATGACAATAAAAAAAAAAAAGTCACCATTCTGAATGCTAACTTCCCCCAAATAATCCCGCTGTACCATCATAAATCTCACTATTTTCTTTGCTAAGTTTTTAAGCTAGATCCTTCACAGATCTTCTCCTGAAAATAGATATAAACTGAAACTCAGTCCACATACCCATTATATCAAAGAATTCGTCCAAGGCATTGTGCAGTGCTGGGAACTTGTCTCTGTGCTCTTCCAGCAGCCATATTAAACATCGCGCTTCCTTCAAGGACGTTGGCTCATAGAAATAATCAAGCTTCTTTCCTTCTATAGAACCTAGCTTATGACCATATTTCTCATTCCAGAGAAAAGTCATGATGCTGAAATCAAGCTCCTTCAGAGAGGCCCCATAACGAGAAAAAAAAGGTCCAGTGGCATCTAAGCCTATAATAAAACAAAAATCAAGTCCGAAGAAGGGAAAAATTATTTGCTATAAAAATCACATTGTTTCATATCTCTGAAACTGGTTCTATTATAGCTTGCTTACATTTTCAGTGAAAACATTTAAATACTTGAGAACAAAGTTATTCAAGCTATTACACACTTTAGAAATACCATTTCACATTATTATGCTAATTATAGTAGGTTTTTTTTTTTTTTTGGTCCTTTTGCCATTTCCTGGGCCGCTCCTGTGGCATATGGAGGTTCCCCGGCTAGGGGTCGAATCAGAGCCATAGCCACCGGCCTAGGCCACAGCCACAGCAAAGCGGGATCCAAGCCGAGTCTGCAACCTACACCACAGCTCACGACAACGCAGGATCCTTAACCCAATGAGCAAGGCCAGGGACCGAACCTGCAACCTCATGGTTCCTAGTCGGATTCATTAACCACTGAGCCACGATGGGAACTCCTAATTATAGTAGTTTTTATCTATTAGTTGAATGAGGTGGGCCAAAGGCTTCTATTAGTATAGTCGTTTTTATTAGACTTACGAGATAAAAGGAATCAAATCTCTTTAAAGGGCCCTTTCTAAAGCATTACGCTCCTTTAAAATATAACGATAACTTTTTCACTAATTTGTAATATTTTTATTCCAATTAGTACAAGCTAGAAAGACTTTACAATGCTTTTCTATGTATAGCCCATAATAACAAGACATAATATATATACTGAGCTTCCAAAATACCTTTAAAGCGGAAAATGGGTAAAATCCTCCCCCAGCACCTCCAAGAACTGCACCTCATCCCTGCAAACATCACGGCTCCGCACAAGAATCAAGGCAGTCACTGCTTCCGCTTTTACTCCCCCTTCTCCACACAGAAAAAGAGGCGGCTGCATCCTCACATGCTACTCCTGAGAGGATGGAGAACCCTCTCCTACTTCCTATCAGCTCCGTGTTTAAACACTCAGGCAGGCTGGGTAGGCTCTCTCACACTTACAAACAGTTTAGTAGGACTGGATATATATAGTTTTTGGCTGAGGCATGCAGTGACAAAAGCACCGAATCCTAACTACTAGACCACCAGGGAACTCTCTGGATTTTCTTATTGACTCTACTTTCCTGTGATTATTACAACTTTTGAAAAAGTATGCTGTAACCCATCCATAAAGTAACCTAAAATTTTTAAGTTGGTGGGAAATAGTATTTTTAACCATATAAATCTATAGTCCTACACTTAAAAAAGCATAAATAATCCCAGGAAAATGAAAAAGCCTTCAGAGACCCACATTTATCCTTCCTACTAAACCACATCTTTAGAATTTAATGACGTACCAAAGCTATTAAGCTTCTGGATCCAGGCAGCTAATTTTGGCTCCACGTCTTTAAGCTCACTCAAAACATGCAGAAAAACCCTTGTCTTTACTCTGTTCTTTTCTTGAATCAAATGGCGTATAACATAGTCCACTGCTTCATTCAGAAAATTTCTGCTAGAAAAGCAGGTTGTGTAGTCTTCTGTGGTTAAAACCTTCCAGGAAAGCAACTCTTTGAGAAGCTTGGAAGTATTGAGTATACCAGACTTAATTTTGTCAGCATACTGTTTTATGCACTGCAGGATTCTGTCATCAAGGAACTGGCAACTCTGAACACTGCCTATGGTTTCTAAGGATAAAGAACAGTGGTCAGTGAAAAAAGACGACCTTGCAAAAACATACGCTCAAAAAATTAATGTAACATCATATAAACAATATAAAACATGACCCAAATGTAGTCTTCATGTTGACGTAAATAAACCCGAACATTTTAAATGAGGAAATAAATAAAACATTGAACAACACCTATGAAAAGGTGGGACGGTTCACATGAAATCAAACATATCAGGTGCCCTTTTTTTCTTCCCTTGTACAACACAGGTTAACATCTAAAAACTTAGTTCCTCCAAAATAAGGTGCTTTCCTCAACAATCCTAACTGAACCCCATCAACTACCCAAACCTTATATTCAGGTATAAATGTAAAGGGTTATGTTTCTTTTTTTTCTTTCTGGAGTCGAAAGGATCATTTCCTCAGGTATGAATTCAATTAATATTTGGTAGTTTTTGTTACTGATATTCATCTTATTGCGGATCCTAAATTGGAGACCTGTGGACTTGCTGATCCCAAGTTGGAAAGTATCTCAGAAGCTCATCTTCCCCTAAAAATGGCCATTTAGCCTCTTGACGCTAATATAAAACAAAATACTAATAAAATACAAAAAATATCACAAATGTTCACTGAAAACTCTTTGGTAGGAAAGATAACTTTGACTAATATGTGAAACATTAATGGAATAGTAAGTGAAAAATAAAGACTCTGGAAATATTTCATTTGGGGGAACAGCAATCATAGTGGAAAGTGAGAATAATGCACTTTAACTTAAAACTGGAGGTCGTCCTGGGAATGCAATGTACTGCATGGTGACTATAGTTCACAATTCTGTTTTGTGTATTTGCATGTGGGTCTTGAAGTGCTCAGGAAAAAAATTCTGTAACTATGTATGGAGACAGATGTCAACTGGACGTACTGTAGTCATCATTTTGCAATACATACAAACATCAAATCATTACACTGAACACCTGAAACTAATTACACTTCAATTTAAAAACTCAAATAACCTCCAAAGCCTGCAAGTAAGTAAGTTCCCAGCAACAGTAAAATTACCGAGACAGCTCTCACGTGGATCAGGGAGGGGTGACAAGATGAGCAGACAACATAAGACTGGACTAGGAAATCTCTCTGGCACCTTTTAGGAACTGCTTCTTTATTTGAACTTGGCATATCTCAGATAATCTACAGTTCAGTGCTTCAAAGTTAAATCTGTAGAGTCGAGTCTACAGACCGCTGTCAGACATGTAACCTGCATTTCAGGTTATTATTCTCGCTTTCCCTTTGGAGATAAGGAAACTGACACAGGGTTCGCCCTGAGTCAGCGGTGAGGTGGCATTTTCAATCCCTGTGTGCAGCTTCCAAATCCAGTGTCCCTCACACCAGACACCTCCCCAGCTCAGGGTAATCAGGAGATGGTGATAATATCAAAATACTAACTAAAAATCTAAATTTCAATTCAGTAACAATTAACATAAGATGAACATTTATCATTGTACTTTGAAGCAAGAACAGAGTGTTCTCACGCCCTGACTCCCAGGCATACCTTTCTGCTCCTCAGTTTTGGGTGGATTGCTTTCCCTTAGGTCCTCTTCCATTCTTTCTTGTGCTAACTTTTTTGCTTCCTTTTTTTGGATCTTGCGCTTCATTTTTTTGTCTTCTTTCAGCCTTAGCTTCTCTAGGCTGATAAATACTTACAATTAGTGATAAGTCACCTTTGTTATAAACTCAGTTAACTATGTCCCTTTGCCTATTGTAGAAACCATTCTCCATATAAATTAGAAGTTCCCTTTTTTAGTTAAGAACTTGGCCTGAAACTTTGGAACATTATCAAAAATTTTAACATGTGGTCAATTCAGTCAAAACAAGAACACTTGTTTCATGCAAACAAGAACTTCAATGATTGAGTGACTTCTGATTGAGGGTGGCATGTATAGATCACACAGATGTAATTTCCATGTATGTAAATTACTGCCCAGGTAAACAGGAATAGTAAAAATCACTCGGTAAGACAATACATGCGAACAACTCATTTCAAAGAAAAATCCCACAGCAGAATCTAATTTTCACACCCGGTAATGGCCCACAACATTAAAATCTGGAGATGTGATCACAGTGAATTCTCTTCAACAAATAACTGTCCCATCTTTTGATTTTTCTTAGTCACCAATGACGAAAAAAATAACTTCTTAAAATGGAAAACAAGAAGCAGAACCAAAAAGAAAAGAAAAAAGGATTGGAGTTATTTGATCTGAACAATAAGATACAAAGAAGTGAATAATTCTGACAGATCACTGAGTATTTAGGAGTGAGAACTAGTCACTGATTCACAATGTTTGCTGAAAAGAGTAAAAGGAAAGATGCTTTTGGAATTAAAGTTTAAACAACTGAGATAAGTATGTAATTTTCATCCAAACATCAAATTTATTAAATATGTCATGTCATAGTTCAAATGTCATAATTTTACTTGTAAATTTTTTAGCATGTAACCATTCTAGGCTAGTACTCTTGAGTTATAAAATCCATTTTTTTAAAAATTCACTTAAAAATACTTATTTGAATTTGTGTGCAGAGCCAATTTTAAAAACTACATAATTTAGAAATCTGCATTTAACAGAATTATATTCTAATAGACATTAAGGTGATTGATTATTAAAAAAAATCTTACCTAGAACATTTCTGTTTCAGAATAGGTCTTGGAGGAACCTTTTCTTTAATGACCTTGTGTTCAAACTTTAAATAAAACAAAGACATCCAAAATTTGTTTCATGCTCCCATGACATAAAGCACAAAACCACAAGTAACGAGCATTTCAGAAGCATACAGTCAATGTTCAATTTGATAGAGAACAGTGATGATGTTCTGACCCAAAGAAAAGCCCAGAGAACTTTAGCATAAACAATTTACTGAAAGGAGGAACAAGAAAAATAGACACGCTTTAAGAAGTTAAAAAAAAAATTAAGAGTAAGCAGAAGATAAAATAAACTACACACGTCATCACAATAATCCACTGCTACAACTCTCACGTAGTGAAGCTGAAAATAATCCCTCAAGACACTCTTCTCCCTCCTTTAGGCCCTCACCTCACCAGTACCCAAAAGTTTTACTGGGGAATAAAAAAGCAAGGTTATCAAAAAGAGTAAGATGTAAAAAAGCATCCTTTCCCTTTAGGAGATAAAAGAACATGAGAATCCCTCACTGCAAAGAAGTATTCTCACATCCTATTATTTCCTATAACTTCTTGTATGAAGGAACTGTCTCCTGGAAAACACATGATCCAAATCGTACAACTTCCACTTAAATCGTATTGTTTAAGGCATAAGCACTTTGGGTATCAAGTCAGTAAGAGTTCCCCTTTGTTAGGTACTTACTTCACATTTAACTTGACCACCACTGCTGAAGATGATAATCTTTGAAATGATTCCTTCACAGTCAGGAGTAAGACAAATTCCTTGTAGAAAATCCTATTTAATAATAATAATAATTTCAAAAAAAGGAAGCTACATCTCTCTCTGCAGAAAGCTATACACGTATATACCACCTTACATCAGAACAGTCAAAATATGATGGAAAACCTCCCTTCAGGGAGGCACTGCGAAGCCCCAGCTCACTGCCTTCTGACTTCCGGCGCCTTTGGAATTTGGAATGGAGTCTACTTCTCCTTTCCCCTCTGCCACGAGAACATGTTCTAGTCACTCCTCAACCTCAAGTCAGAAACAACACAACACAGACCAGAGCTGCTACAACCCGACCCGGAACAACAACTGCGAAACTTCAGGACAAGTAACATAAGCAAGAAATGAATCTTTCTTATTGAAGGTTATGAGATATCTTGGCTACATTTTCAATAGATCCTGGTGAAAGCTAATTAACAGAGGGTATTTCAATCCATGGGAATGATTGAGATCACGAAGTGCACCTATAGCTAGAGAATCTCAATTAAAGGAAGAAGACAGAGACAGAGAGGAAGTGACTCCATGGCAACAGTTATTTGATCAATTCATGTACATTAACTACATGAATGTGTGAAATGTGAGAATTTATTTCTACTAAACTTAATTCCTAGTGGTAACATACACCTAACACAACCACCTTATTTTCTGTCCTCAATAAGGACAGGGGTTTATATGTAGCTAAGCAGTACAGTAAATGGTTTGGGGGTTTTTTGTTTTTTTTTTTTAAGTCCATAGTTTATATGGATCAGAAACTAATTCTACGAATACAAGTAAGATTATAAAATTATGACTTCTCTCAAAGTATAATGGTAATAAACACCATTACCTCGCTAATTAAGGGAAACCGCAGGGAGAAGTGGCAGTACAAAATTTGATTTTCTAGTTCAAATTATGTCATCAAATTTTATTAGAAAATAAAAAATCCAAAGCCCCAATATACATCATAACAATAAAATCAGACATTTAAAATTCTTTTTTTTTTTGGCTGCACCCATGGCATGCAGAAGTTCCTGGGCCAGGGATCAAACCCATACCACAGCAGTGACAATACCAGATCCTTAACCCACTGAGCTACCAGGGAACTCCTTAAATTGTTATTTTCGATCTTAACATTCCCAATGTAAAAGGTAGTCCAACAATTTCCTAAAAGCCTCTATGGTTACTGGCTTCACACTTGTATAAAAATAAAAGCAAAAAGTGATTTTCTACCTTACCATTAAATTTTTAATTGAATACTTTCTAATTATTTTTCATGCACAGGGAGGAGGTCACAGTCTCTTACGACTATCCCTGAAGATTCTCAGGTTAAAAAAAAAAATCAACATGCAATAAGCATACTAGAAAATCCAAACAATCTTGTTAGCTTTACCTTGTCAATTTTATCATTAAAGGTTGTTGTTTTTAACTTCTTCCAACAGTTCATGTGAAATTCTATTTTACAGAACTGGCAACAGCTGATTCGTATAAAACCCTGGGGGTTTAAAACAATTTGAAATTCACATTTAAAAGATGTCTACAGAGACAGAAATACACACATCCCCACTCTCTTCCTCTCGCACACACAAACTCACAACACACACATATTAAGGTAAAGAGCGAGCCGTCTGCATTCACCTGGCAGACATAGCTGGATATCACATTTCCTCGTGGGGGAATATAATACCTCTATATGCCAGAATGCCTAGTGTTGGAAACACACATTTGACTGACATATTCATTTCCATAGCTTATAATTGTATTATCCTTTACAATATCAAATATTCTATAAGCTTTATTTCATCTGATCTACTAACTAGGGACAGTGGGCAGCTTTTTTTTTTTTTTCTTTTTGGGGCTACACCTATGGCATATGGAGGTTCCCAGGCTAGGGGTCGAATCAGAGTTGCACCTGCTGGCCTATGCCACAGCCATAGCAATGAAGGATCCAAGCTGCGTCTGTGACCTATGCTGCAGCTCACGGCAACGCTAGATGATTAACCCACTGAGCAAGGCCAGGGATCGAACCTGCATGGATACTAGTTAGGTTTGTTACCACTAAGCCACAATGGGAACTCCTATCCTCTTTTTTTTTTTTTTATGGCCACACCTGTGCCATATGGAAGTTTCCAGGACAGGGGCTGAATCAGAGCTGCAAGCTGTGCATTACAACAAAGCCACAGCAACACTGGATCCTTAACCCAATCATTGAGGCCAGGGATTGAACCTGCATCCTCACAGACACTATGTGCCACTAACCCACTGAGCCACAACGGGAACTGCAACTTCTATCCTCTTGAATAAACCAAGCCCAACTCAGTATGTTGCCAGACTTCGTCTCAGTCTTAAGTCTCCAGGAGTCACTTAATTCAGTGATCACAATGGCCTTCAAGTTCTTGGAGTCAAATTTTACAAGAAATTAGAACTGCAACAAATCAGAGGCAACAACCTCACTTTGTTTCCTGTGCTCCTAAGGAACAGTGGCTAGAACGGGGAAATGGAATTAGCTAGCCTGTCTTCTCAGGTCACTACCCCTGCCCTCGTGTTTATTTCAATGGCTCTGGGTCCCCGGGAGAGATGATGCAGACGCCCAGGGGATGGGGTGGACAAGAGGACATTTAAAAAAAAAAAAAAAACCTGCTGACAAGCCAGAGAACTTGGGTGCCTCCAATTACCAAATCTGTTCTGAATCCATTTTAAGGCAGAATTCCACAAGTTAATGTCCTACTCTACACTCATTAAGTACCTTAAAGTCTGGATCAGTTATGTATATCTGGATTTTGGAATATCCACGGCACTTCTGATAGCAACAGATGGCATCCGGCACTGGAGGGAACCTGCATTCTTCAATAAATTTCTCTAACAGCATCTACAACAAACGTATACAAAAATGACATTATCATAGCACTAACTCATCGATAAAATGCTTGTGATTTCAATAAGCTCTTGCCGTCAAAATATTTCCAGCATAGGAATGACTAAATGCCTTTTAGCCAAGAACGACACACAACGTTTAAAGTTCTTCCTTCTAGGAGGCTGACAGAGAGACAGGTCTAGAGAGGAAGATGGGAAGAAAGAACTGAAAATTCTTTCAGAATTTCAGACTCTGAATCAAATTCTTATCCTGTGTTCTAATTCTCAAACCTTGCTCGACAACATGCAGCTCTCAGAAATCTCCTTTAAGCATTGAAAGGGAGTCAAATGAGGCAGAATAACCCTTACGACTCTCTACTGTTCTCCTTGTTCCCAGTGTCATTTCACCTAGGATCCTAGCACTCTGACGGCTGTCTCCCCGAATCCCTCCACCTGTGGTTCTTTCCCTGGAGAATTCTCCCACTGCCCAGAGGCCCCCAAGACCCCTTCCTGTTATCAACAGATCCCATGCCTCCATGCCAACAATCCCTATGTTTTATCTTTTATAATAACTTTGTTGAGACATAATTCACATCCCATACAATTCACACCTTTAAAGCATATAGTTCAGCGCTTTTTAGTACATTGATAGGGTTGTACAACTACCACCATACCTAAATTTAGAACATCTTCGCCCCCTAGCCAGAAACCCCACACCCATCAGCAATCCCTCCCCATCGTCCCTCAATCTCCCCTGAAAACCACGAATCTACTGACTGTCATTACACATATATTTTCCTGTTCTGGAGATTTTAGATAAACAGAAGCACACAACATGTGGTCGTTTGTGTCTGGCTTCTTTCACTCAGCATAATGTTTTCGAGGTTCATCTATGTTGTAACATGTGTCAGTACTTCATTCCTTTTGACGGCCAAATGATATTCAATTATAGACATACTGCATTTATTTAACCATTCGTCAGGTGATAGACACGTCAAGGTGTTCCCACTTTTTGAATGTTATGAATAATGTTGCTCTGAACACTCATGTTATAAAATTTTGTGAGAATGTATGTTTTCCTGTCTCTGTATATACCTAGGAGTGAAACTGCTGGGTCATGTGGGAATTCTTATCTTTAATCTATGAGGAACTGCCAGATTGTTTTCCAAAGCAATTTATCATTTTACAAGCCTATCAGCAATGTATGGGGGGGTACTGATTTCTCCACCTCCTTGCCAACACTTGCAATTGTCTGCCTTCTTGATTATAGCCACCCTAGTGGGTGTGTAGCATCTTGTTTTAATTTCCATTTCTCTGATGGCTGTTGTTGAACACACTTTACATGTCTATAATTTATACAACTTATTAGCATATATGCCTATTCAGATCTTTTGCCTACTTTTATTTTTTGTGTCTTTTTTAGGGCCACAACTGTGGCAATATGGAGGTTCCCAGGCCAGGGGTCCAATCGGAGCTGTTGCTGCCAGCCTACACCACAGCCTCAGCAACACCAGATCCAAGCCGCACCTGTGACCTACACCACAGCTCACGGCAACGCCAGATCCTTAACCCACTGAGCAAGGCCAGGGATCAAACCCGCAACCTCATTGTTCCTAGTCGGATTTGTTTCCACTGCGCCATGACGGGAACTCCTCTTTTGGCTACTTTTAATCAGAGTGTCTTTTTATTCTTTATTTGTAAAAGCTGTTTCCTGTGTTTTTAAAAGCTTCGGCCAAAAGGAGTTCAGAATACATTCCCAGTTCACCACAAGTAAAGGCCTATCCCAGTCAATTCACATCATGTAGTCTTTCCAGAATGGTGAAGAATTCTAGGCTTTTGGATATGGGACTGAATTTATACTTTCAGTCTCCAAATTCCAGCTCCATATCCATGATGAAACAATGACACTTCTAAGTATAACTGGTATATCGCACTGATTAACAACCCGTGCTCTGAAGTCAGGATGCCTAGATTCAAGTTCCAGCTCCACTGTTTCCTAGCTACTGAACCTTGAGCTCATCACTCAGCCTCTCTGAAAGTGATCCTCTGCATCCGTAAAACGGGAACCGTCGTCACGGAGGCTGCCATAAAGGTTAAAGGTGAGGATAAATGGAAGGTGTGGGACTGGCACACGGGGAACAGGCAATAAACGCTGGTGATTCTCACCAGTCTTCAGAGGGGCAGTGCACGTGGAGGATCTGAGGACAGAGTACTTCGACCTCCCTGTCTTCTGATCCCTGAGTCCGAGTGCAGACGGTTTTATGGCTCGAAAGAAGCTCTCTACAGAAATAAATGGTGGTTACCTTTATTTTCCCTGGCTGAGTCTCTTCAATAACCACATTGCTTGTGGGCCAAGTTAACACTCCAGGAAGACGGCAAATCAGGGTCTTTGCTTTTTCGAAATGGTTAAGAGCTTCTAGAAATCTAAAGTCATAGTTACGAAGAAGACGGCATTAAAGGCGTGATGCGAATTTTCATTCCCCACAACAAGGCACAGATTTCAAGATTAAGAGGCAAGAGTACATCTGATAAATCACCACACAGAAGACAATGTCGGGTCCTTAACTGCTGAGCCACAATAGGAACTCCTAAAGTAGATTATTGTAGAGCAACAATTATGCTCTACTTCAGCTAAACAATCATAAATAGAAAAATTGCTCTTAAACTTGACTCAATTAGGACATCTACAGTAAAATCTCTCTGCTGAAAAATTTTTAGAGATCATGTATTCAAGACATCTTTCTTCAACTAAAAAGCAGCGCATTATTTTAACAGAACAAATATGTATGTAAACTCTTTTAACTATAAACATGAAATGTTCTAGTTCATGATTCATGGCTTTAAAAAAAATGTCAACAGATTCGCACAGTCCATTCAGTAAAAGATTACCAAAATATTGGATCATTAAGTTATCCTAGTGTGCCTCTGCTTCCAACTGGAGAAAAAAGAGAGGTCCCTGCTCTCTCATCGTGCAACGACCTCCCCACTTAAGAACTCGTTTTTGCCTTTGGGTAGAGAAGGCCTCACCTACAGAAAAGCTAGACCACCACCCACCTTAAGACAGTCATAAACAGCAGGACACTAAACCAGAAACTGCACATTACAACGGCAAAAAACAGCTTATTAGACGCTGAACCCCAAAACTGTATTATTTTGAAATTAAAATTTAAACGCCTTCCAAAACGACAAATACTTCTTCATTTACCGTAACACCCACGATGTTACACATTTATGTTATTTTCCCAGATCTTGTGAATATCTGCATGGGACCACTGCATTAAACAGGTATGTCCTAAATAACTTATAGCTAAACTCTGAAATTAATTTCATTTGTTATTATTATGAAAGTAACTAAACCCTCACTTCCCCTGTTTCTTAATAGAGCTGAGCTGCTCAGACAGTAGCTTTAGGAAGTAAGAGAACTTTCTTCGACATTTAAAGGTGTTCTTGGCTTCCTCCAAGACTGGATTCCCAAAATATACTCTAAACAATTAGATGAAAATTTAAGGATAATTAAGTTACTAATGATATTCAAACAGTCAACAATTCTTTCTTTTGGGGGGGGGGTGTGGGGGCCACACCTACAGCATATAAAACTTCCCAGGTCAGGGACTGAATCTGTGTCACAACAGTGACCCAAGCCACTGCAGTGACAACACAGGATCCTTAACCTGCTGTGCCACAAGGGAACTCCCAACAATTATTTCTTTATAAAAGTAATCTACCACTGTATGGGGTACGAGTGGCAGGAACAGGAAGGTTTCCGTTTGTTTTTAAAGCTCAATTCATAATCCTGTCCCCTAATGGTCATACAGCCATTTATTGAGCTAAGACATGAAACAATTAGAGAACAACTACATAGTAAACTTGGCGTAAGGATTTCAACTATAGGTTTAGCAAAGAGATTTTTATTCCTAACTCATGATGTCTTTAAACATATATAAACTTCACAGTAAAACCATCCTCAAACAAGTTTTGAGGGGAAATAGGTATTTAACCAAAAAATTATACAATCAGACCTGTAAAGCACTACTTTTTTTTAATCAATTCAGTCAGCATTTATAAATAACATATACTAAAGGATAAAATATAAAGTCATTTGTGTCCAATTACTGTTATTGACTTCCTTCTTAGATTCAAAATTAGAAAGCACTCGGAACTGAGCTGACTGGCTTCACTTTAATAATTAATACTGAAAGGCCTGTCTTAAAAATAAGCACAATTATAATAGCGTGCCACAGGGAAGATACCAAAATAACTCGTGAAAGGAATCAACATCTCGGTGGACTTTGCGGGAGTTAACCGACCGGGTGGAGCATAGCATAATGAGGTTTCCACCGACCTGTTTTTCTTCAAGTACACTTTTCCGATCCCACAGTAGGCCAGGCAGTCCAGGCCCTCGTTAGGATAGTGCTCAATCATCCTCTTGAACTGGTTTTCAGCCTCAGATAATTCCTTCAGGAACAAGGAGGACAGTGATCACTTACACAAAAAGAGCGATTCTCAACAGCCTTCACCTGAAGGTTCTTTTTTTTTGTCTGTTTTTTTCTTTTTCACCTGCAGCATATGGAAGTTCCCAGGCTAGGGGTCGAATCAGAGCTGCAGGTGCCAGCCCATACCAGAGCCACAGCAACCCCAGACCAGAGCTGCGTCTGTGACCTACACTGCAGCTCATGGCAACATCAGATCCTTAACCCATGGAGCGAGGCCAGGGATCAAACCCGCATCCTCATGGATACTAGTCGGGTTCGTTATCACTGAAACACAACGGGAACTCCATGACGGCTGATTCTTTTTGCGTAACATTAAAAACAATCATATATCCACAAATTTCTACAGCAAAATTACAACTTCTGCATTTCATTTTCTTAGCAATTATATAAATTTGGACCATATGGATACTAAGAGACACAACCAAAATGATGTGGCTCCAGAATGAAAAGCTGGCACCAAACACAGACAACCAACCAAATGAGCATTCACCAACCCACGGGAAGGGCCCAGTGTGGGCTGGCTAACACTAAGAGGTGTGAATTCATGGTAAAAAGACTGATCTGGATACAAACACACCCTAACACACATCCTAGTACATACTGCTCCCTTGGGATCATAGGAATTCCAATGATGTTGGCACAATGTTTGGTGACATAAGACAAATGTTATGTCTTAAAAATAACTCGTTAGTAAAAGCTTTACAGAACCTACATTTTCTTTCTTTCTTTTTTTTTTTTTTGCTTCTTAGGGCCCAACCCACGGCATATTGAGGTTCCCAGGCTAGCTGTCAAATTGGAACTGCAGCTGCCAGCCTACACCAGAGCCACAGCAACATCAGATCCGAGCCACATCTTCAACCTACACCACAGCTCACGGCAACACCGGATCCTTAACCCACTGAGCGAGGCCAGGGATCAAACCCACAACCTCATGGTTCCTAGTTGTATTCGTTTCCTGAGTCACAGCGGGGACTCCAGATTCTTTTGAATCTTCTCAACAGTGGAAACGTTCATGCTGAGGACAAACTCTGTTTTGGAAAAAATCCAAGACACTCAGCTCAAAGCAATATTAGTAATTCCACTGAGGGTAAAAAAGGAAATATTGATATAAAATGAAGTGTACAGACGCTTTGAGGAGTTCCTGTCGTGGCGCAGTGGAAACGAATCCGACTAGGAACCATGAGGTTGCAGGTTCGATCCCTAGCCTTGCTCTGTGGATTAAGGATCTGGTGTTGCCGTGAGCTGTGGTGTAGCTTGCAGATGTGGCTTGGATCTGGCGTTGCTGTGGCTGTGGTGCAGGCCGGCAGCTACAGCTCCAATTAGACCCCTAGGCCTGGGAACCTCCATATGCCTCGGCTGCAGCCCTAAAAAGACAAAAACCAAAAAAAAAGAAGCTTTGAGGCTGGTTCCAAAGCAGGCATTCCAAAAATGTTTCAACAGGTGCTGTTCTGGAGTAAATACACTGCTTCAGGGGATACTCTGAATAAATGAAATTCTTTTAAATATGTCTAAGTTCTGTCACACCCATTTGATTTTTTTTTTAATCAGTCTCACTACTTCAAAGTAAATAAAAAATGTAATAAACTATGTCTTCAATTCTGATAAGGCACAACAGAGTAAAGTATTATTCCTCTGTCAAGAACAGAATTGAGATCATTCAGGCCCGTCTCCAACAATCTATGAGAAAAGAGAATCAGAGGGGCCCTAAAGAAAGACATTCATCTGTCACATCAAGTCCAAGGAAAGCAGGATGTCACAAGAAAAATGAACCACAGGTACTGTATGGAGCACTGAGAGAGGGGACATGAAAGACGATTAATTCTTTACCAGGTGGCAATTAGGGTTACACCTTCACACAGCCTAGGAAGCTTGAAGCTCAAGCTGGTAGAAAGGAGATATTGTTTATTCCTGAGGTAATTCTAGAACCATTTCAGTTTTTATCAAAAATGCAAAACCATGGAAAGCAAAGTATAAATCTGAGCAGTGCAGGTACATAAGCTTTCCAGGAGAGCCCTGAAGGACCCTGAGTAACGGAAACCACGTGTGCTCACACCCATATGTGTGTTATAAGAAGCCCACACTCCGGGAAATAATAAAATACCCAGGTACTTACTATCCAGAACTAAGAGATAATAACTTTAGCACTTTTACTTTTTTCTAATGTAAACATAAACCAAATTTTCTTTTCAAAAAAAAAAATAACATAAATTAAATTTAGGCATTTCAGAAAAAAAAATTATCAGGAAAGAATACAGATAGTGCTCACTAAGCTAACTGCAATAATCATTTCATGACATACCTAAGTCAAATCATGCTGTACACTTTAAACCCATGTACTTAAGAGTGTTATATGGCAATTACATTTCATTTCAATAAAATTGGAAGAGGAGAAAAAAAGTACCCAGAAGGAAATAAGCCAAAATGGGAAAACTATTTCAACAGGTCTTCTAAAATTAACGGTATATTTTAATGGTTTATTATCTACACATCTTACCTCAGGCTGTCCTATTCCAAGGAGTGAAATGGCAAGTCCATAGACTACTAAGACGTAGTTAATCATGGCCAGGTTCAATTGCTGTCAATAAAAGCACTCCAATTAAACATCTGAACATGATTCTGCCCAATCTGCCTCATGCCGACCCGTTAACCACAACAGTAAAAGAAGTATAATAAAATCTAATAATCACTAGGACTGGGATAAAGGCCAAAGAGAATTAGAAAATACACTTTGCAAAGACAGGTAATTATACTGCCATCAAGTATTTAAAGCACAGAATCACTGTCTCAAGAGTTCCTCGAAGGCATGGTTGATGACAGATGAGAAAACTGAGGTCAGATTCTTTTGTGTATAATGGATATTAGTAATAGACTAAGTTATTTGCCCTCTTGCAACCTTGCATAAACCACTAACCTAGTTAATTACCTTCTTTTTAGATAAGAAGATGTGACTAAAGTGAGTCCAAATCCTCGATTTAGTACTCTAATAAGAGAAGAAGCCAGGAGTTCTAATGAACACCAAACTCTAATGCGAGGAGAGCCCACACCTGGGTTGTATACTACATGCAACCACAAAGGCTGAGTCAGAGCCTTATCTGCTTCTCACAACCTGGAGCAGATTCAGTCCATCTTCACAGGGTCTAAAATATACTCATACAATGAATCAAAGCCCTGGTTCTCTCTACACTCATCTGAAAGGCATTAGCATTGACTGACAAGGTACAGGAGGGGCAATTTAACCTTTATTTTTTGAGGATCTAAGCCATTGAGCAATTCTGTGAAGGCCTGTGCGGCACTGCGGCAGCGCTGCTCCAACAAAGCCGTGTAGCCATCCTGGATTAAGCTTCTCAGCATTTTCATTATATTAGCAAAATCCTGCAAAAAAGAAATTCTATTTCAGTAATCCAGAGTTATACATGTTTAGTCGAAAACTTATGATGCCAAAGTATAACTGGCCATAAAACATGTAAATACCCAAAGCTGCCCTCCATGCACTTTGCTCCTTCCTCAGCACAGCACCCTTAAAGTGGAAAATAAAAGGTACTGCTTCACCATCCGAATCCCAACACTTCCAGTGCTGCCCATGACAAGAAAGGGTGGTTCATTTTATACTACATGGTGTGAAGCCTTGCTCACTTTTCCAGACAAAATAGACAGTATCTGCAAGTTTTAAAAGCAGAGACAAAGAACACTAGCCATCATTTAAATGAGTGAATTATTTGGCTGAGACCAAAACAATCAAATAAGAACAAGCAATCAATTTGTTGGTCACTATCAGATTTTAACAACTGCCTCATGCCATGGATCAAACCTTAACTCTCTGCAAGAAATGGGTATTTCAATCTAATCCTGCCTAACATGTACTTGAATATAACTAGATAAAATTACTGGGAAAGATATTATTAGGTTAAATGCAAAGCAAAGAGCATAAAGGAAAAAAAAGTGCTATAATGTACCCTGAAATAAAGTGAGAAAAAACTTCTGGCTTGAATATACATGTGCATACATTATTACGTGAAATTAAATTTTAGTTACATGGCAATAACTGTAAGACACAAAACGTTTCATAAAGACTGGCACGGCAAGCCTAGAGGTTACGCCTGATCTCCTCCCACCCTGCCATACACAGGTACACACTCAAGGGAACAGGAAATGCAAGTAAGTGACACATCTCACTGTTCCTAAGGATCAGTGAGGATCCGAAAGCAGAACCCACTGCACAAAGCACACAGGGAAAGCAGGCTGGCCACACAGTAACAAAAGTGCCTGTCGCTTCTTGTCCAATGAATCAAAGTTTAAGGGAACCTTCCCCCAGAATACACATGGCAAAGAGCAGCTCTCACATAAACTTGGTCTTTACTACACAGTGTTTAAAAAGCTCCGTGACAGTGGGAAAATTTAAAAAAAAAAAAAAAAAAAAAGCTCCGTGACGGCCATATTTATGTTAAGACAGGAATTTTAACAGCTACAGAAATGATGGGCTAGTGCCTGCAACTACTAGTTTAATTGGCCTTGAAGGAACTGATTCCATTCTAATCTCTTTCATTCTAGAAAACAGATCACCTGTCTCAAGATCTGCATTGAAAGCTGCAGGAAAGCGGGCTGACTGGCACCACACATACCCTTTCAGTCTTCAGCATGCGCAAGGGCCAACTAAACATGTGCTGAATGAACAAACCAAGGTTCAAAAATAACAGATCATTTTGACTTTTTTTTTTTTTTTTTTTTTCATTTCTTGGGCCACTCCCGTGGCATATGGAGGTTCCCAGGCTAGGGGTCGAATCGGAGCTGTAGCCACCGGCCTACGCCAGAGCCACAGCAACTCGGGATCTGAGCCGCGTCTGCGACCTACACCACAGCTCAGGGCAACGCCAGATCGTTAACCCACTGAGCAAGGGCAGGGACCGAACCCGCAACCTCATGGTTCCTAGTCGGATCTGTTAACCACTGCACCACAACAGGAACTCCCTTTATTTTATTTTTTTTTCATTTTTTTTTTCATTTTGATTTAAATGATCTTCTCATCTCTTTAAGTTCTTCATGGTTTTTAGAATCAGTCAGGTCAATAAAAATGACAATTTAAAAATCTCCAACCACTAGAAATTCTAAAAATGCTTTTATGCAACTAACTAGAAAGCTGTAGGAAAACAATTAAAAATGCTTGAAACATGCTATATTCCAGCAGCCCTTAGTAAGATTATCTGTCATACATACCTAAAGTAATTACTGAATTTTAAAATGACCTACATAAGCCTATTACATAAGCATTGTGTTCCATGTGAATACACACTTTGAGGGGTTAAATTTAAATCCAACATTTTATTTTAGAAGAAACAGAACTGTATTTACATAAAGCACTGAACTGTCAAAGCAGACTTATGAAACCCATTTAACCAAGAGAGATCTTTCACTGGGAACACATCGTCTACAGGTATTCAATGATGGGAATGGTGACTGGTTATCATTCTAGAGTCCATCAAGATCTAGTTCTTGCAGCTCTCTTGCGGCACACAGCAGGTTAAGGTTTCCAGTGTTGTCACTGTTGTGGCTCAGGTTGCTGCAATGGTGCAGGTTTGATCCCTGGCCCGGGAACTTTCAGGTGCTGTAGGGCGGCCAAAAATTCTATTTCCTCTTGACTTTTTTTTTTTTTTTTTTTTTGCTTTTTAGGGCCACACTTGCAGCATATGGAGGTTCCCAGGCTAGGGGTCCAATCGGAGCTGTAGTCACTGGCCTACGCCACAGCCACAGTAACGCCAGATCCGAGCCGTGTCTGCAACCTACACCACAGCTCATGGCAACACGAGATCCTTAACGCACTGACCACAGCCAGGGATCGAACTTGCAACCTCATGGTTCCTAGTCGGATTCGTTTCCACTGCGCCACGATGGGAACTCCCTTGACTCCGTTCTTATAAGCTGGATTTTTCTAAGCGTTTGTCCATTTTGTGTGTATTTTCAGCTTTCTTGGTATAATGTTGTTCATAATAGTATTTTGCTATGGTATTTGTAATACTCAAGGGTCTATAGTAGGGCACCCTTCTTCATCCTTGTAATTGTTTTATTGTGTCTTTTCTTCCCCCTTTCTTAATCAGTTTCTGTCCTGGTGTGTAAATTTTACTTACATTGCCAAAGAATCAACTTTTAGTTTTGTGGAGCCTTCATTATATGCTGTTTCATTTCATTATTTTCTATTTTGTTATCTCCTTCTCCTTTGGGGTTTCTTCCTAGCTCTGGGGATGAATGCTTCTTTAATTTAAATGTCTTTTGTTCTTTTAATACGCGCATTTAGTTTGATAAATTTCCTTTAATCTTTTAGATGTACTCTTTTGCATTAAGATGTTTTCTTTTAGATTTACAACAAAACAGAGAGGGAGATACAGAGATTTCCATCTACCCTCCTCCCTCACTTTCTTCTCAGAATTCGGTGTGTGTGTGTGTGCATGTATGCATGTGTGTAGGCAAATATGTGTGTAGGTGTGTACATACGTGTGTCTATGTGTATGTGTGGGTGGGTGTGTGGCTTTGTATGTATGCGTCTGTGTGGGTAAGTGTGTATGTGTATGTATATGTGTGTGAATGCTTTTTTAAACCAAGGACGAACCTACACTGACACACCGTCATCACCCAAAGTCCATAATTTACCATATGATCCACTCTTTGTTTTCTACATTCCATATGTCTGGACAAATATATGACTGTATCTATCATTTATATTATCACACAGAGGATTTTCAGAGCCCTAAAAATCTTCTGTGCTCTGCCTATTCCTCTCTTCCCCCTTAATGTAGATTTTTTCCTTAATTACTAAATACCACAGAAAAATTTTATAAAGCATTATCTGGTAAGTCAAAGAATAAAAAGTTTGTTCTTTAATGGCTTACAGTAAGTGTAATAAAACCACAAGTGTTTAAACTTTTAAAAATTATTTAAATCTTAAAATAGTTAATAGTTAAAACTCTGGGAAGCAAAGGTTCCCAAATATTTACATCTTTAGGAAGATTTGCTTCTTCCTGCTAAATCTTTGCGAAGCAAACAATTCTGCAGGGTCAACCATTAGTTACATCTCTGGTTCACACAATTATCAAGTTAAAATTGAAATCAGTGATAGTTTGGAAGTTCTCTTGTGGCATAGCAGGTAAATGATCCAGCATGACCACAGGTATGGCACAGGCAGCAACTGTGGCGCAGGTTCGATCCCTGGCCTGGGAACTTCCCCATGCCATGGGTGGGGCAAAAATAAAAAAAGAATTAAATCAGTGACAGTTTGGTTTCTTAGCAATCATCTACTAAATTATATGTCTATAACTAAAATTATTTTTAAAATAGTAGAGATGTAAATGATTAGACATAATCCTTGTGAAAAATGCTACGTCCAAAGACTTTGCTTTTCCATCAGCAAAACCTTTGCCTTTACCTGGTGTGCAGCTCTGGAAGATTTCGAAAACTGTTTCTCCAAGATGTTTTTCAAATCTACTGGTAAACTCCCTTGTGAATCAGAACTAAAAGAGAAAAGCACTGTTTTCAATTATTTGAAAATAAAGCAATCCTGCTTGTATTAAAAAATTTATTATTTACTGAAGGTCATTTTAAACACTAAGTCAATGGAGACTCACAAGTTCCTAAATAGGAATATTACCAAGATGCCAATTATCTTTAAATTACTCTCTAAATCCAATAAGAATCCCTGTGATAGTGGGGGAGAATAGATGAACGGATTTATAAAGACGACACGGAAGAAGAGCTCTTGAGAAAAACAGAAGAGACTGGGGGGTTCATGCTGATTCCCCAACACTGTTATTATACACCTACAGTCACCAGTAACAACAAAGTCCTGAAACAAGAAAGGTGCCCAGTAAACACTGTAACGATGCTCCAGCTCCTGTGAAAATCGAATCATAATATATAGCTGTTTCAAAAGGTCTGACCTCCGATGCTGGTGAAGGTTAGAAAGACTCAGGTACTCCAGGTGGTGTTTTCTGACACCACTTCTGACGCTAAAGGTGTAGGTTTTTGACACCAAGTACCAGTTACTTTTCCACACCAATTCTCCAACACCGAGCAGCCAACAATTCAATTCAATTTTGACACCAACTCTGGAGTTAATAATTCAGGCCCCATGGGTTAAAGGCTCAGTCTCACAAGACTGCCCTCACCTGGGCAACAATGTGGCCCCCAGACTACACACCTCTGCCCTGCCAACTACAAATTCAGGGATTCCCGTGACCAACCCTTAGGTTCCCGAGCTCCCCAGGACGACGCAGAGAACCCAGGAAAGCTCTTTACTTACTGTCACGAGTTAGGATAAAGGAGGTAACTCGGGAGCTGCCCAACAGAAAAGAGGCACGGGAAGACGTGGGGAGGGGGGGGGGCCCCCCCGCCGGCTTTCACGCTGTCCCAGAGTGCACCACCTCCCCAGCACTTCGATGTATTCACCAACCCAGAAGGTTCCCGAGCCCCTGTGTTTAGAGGTTCTTATCGAGGTTTCATTACACAGGCATGAGTGATTAAATTACTGGATTTAATTTAACTTAACTCAATTTCCAGTTTCCTTCCCTTCCCCAGAGATCGGGGGTAGGGGGCTGAAAGTTCCAACCCATCACACCCTTGGTCTTTCTGGGGAGCAGTTTCAACCCCAAAAGGAGGAGCCCAGCCTAGAGCCACTCTATCAGTATAAACTCAAGCAGGGAGGAAGGGGCTTGTTACGAATAACAAAGATGCTCTCCTCTCTCAGGAAATCCCAAAGGTCTTAGGAGCTCTGTGCCAGGAACTGGGCACAGAGGCCAAATACATATACATTTTTATTATACCACACTCTCTCACAGCTTAGTAGGACTGTGAACACGGCTCACTTTCCCAGGAAAATCTGGCACTATCTACTGAAGTTAAAATCACACATCCGGGGAGTTCCCGTCATGGCACAGCAGAAACAAATCCAACTAGGAACCATGAGGTTTCGGGTTTGATCCTTGGCCTCCATCTGTGGGCTAAGGATCCGGCATTACCGTGAGCTGCGGTGTAGGTCACAGGCACAGCTTGGATCCTGCGTTGTTGTGGCGTGGCACAGACCGGCAGCTGTAGCTCCAATTTGACTCCTAGCCTTGGAACCTCCATATGCTGCAGAGTTGGCCCTCAAAAGCAAAAAAAAACAAACAAACAAACAAACAAAAAAAACCACATGTCCCCTCTTACCCCTCTGACAGCAAGGGCACTCTAGAAATCTCTCCTTCACATAGATCTATACTATGAAATACCTTGCAGCCGTGAAAATGAGGGCTGTAGACCTCCACGGTCTGATATGGGAAAGTACTCAAGGCATTTGGAAAGAGAGAAAAGCAAGCTGAAGGACAGAATGGTTCTAACAACAATGAAGACGATAGTGCTGACAATAATGATAGGTCAAGTGTACTGAGCATTCACTCTGTTCCAGGGCGCTCAGTGTTTTACGGAGTTACCCCATTTAATCATTAAGTAACTCATAAAGTAGACATAATCAAGAAGAGCATTCCGTTTGAAAACAAAGTATCAATAAATTTATCTTTAACAAAACAAGTTAAAATTTTAACTATGTATTCCAGAATGAGCATTTGATTTGGCTTCTTTTTGTGGTGAGGGGAGGGGGCTAAGAGGAAGACTCAGGACTTTTCTAACAAGTAACAGAGCAACATAAAGTCTTGCTTTATATTTAGCTTTCGTAGCAACATCAAAAACAGCACCCAACAAGGAATCAGCCTCAAGAAATGAAGAGAAAGCTAAACACCAGTTTAACTGTGGCAAAATTGGCTTTGCAGTTTCTCCAGCATTACTTTCACTGATTTCATGAATTTCTGTATCTGTGCTAAAATTTATAATTTCTCTTTGCAATCAATCTTTGTAGGTAATGGGGGATTAACTACAGTGGCAAGAGTTCCTAGTGGGGGGAATGTTTGATAGAACAGATTCTATTTTATTTTATTATTATTATTTTTTGTCTTTTTAGGGCCATACCCACAGCAGCATATGGAGGTTCCCAGGCTAGGGCTCAAGTTGGAGCTGCAGCTGCCAGCCTATACCACAGCCACAGCGACGCAGGATCTGGGCCAAGTCTGTGACCTACACCACAGCTCAAGGCAATGCCAGGTCCTTAACCTACTGAGTGAGGCCAGGGATCGAACCTGGGTCCTCATGGATGCTAGTCAGATTCGTTTGCTGAGCCATAATGGAAACTCCTAGAACTAATTTTATAAGTGGTCAGTTCATCAGTAAATCCTTTCCTCTAATGGGATAATTACTCAATAGGGCTTCTGAATATACACATCTATGTATTCGGTATATGCAGAGTAAGTTTCTAGGTGGTCAAGAAGCTGCTAACAGCAAGTTTCTAAAGGAAGGCACTACAGAAGGAATTGAGAGAGGTAAAATAAAGTGAACAGGGAGGATACTAAATTTTCACTTTATACTTCTCTGAATATTTTTTCTCTTATGAGCATGTATTTTAGATTTAATTTAAAAAATTAATACTATTATAGCTCATACTACATGACTTTCAGAAATCAGTATTAACATCCCAGGATTAATAATATTTTAGCCAAAAATGACCCTTTCCTGAAGATATTCCCTTTCCTGAAGATATGTTTTCAAATATATAGATATTTTAGTACCTTGTCATAGGACACATAATTAAAGGTAGCTATTACTTAAAAGAGATTTATTTTTCCTTTTTCTTTTTTCTTGGGAGGAAGACATTACAGAAACAACAAGAAACATAGATAAAAAAACATACCTGAACTTCTCCAATTCATTGTTTCGGGATTTTTGTTTTCCTTTATATTTTGGAGGCTGACCTGTGAATACAGAAGTATTTGTTCCTGAAATGTGTACATAAAAATCTACAAGCTTGAAAGTGAAACAATTTTTTTTTAAAAAAGCAAACTGGAATAAGAAAGCAGTATTGTATGTGTGTCTAACTATAAACAAGTAAGCCAAAAAGGACGCTAGGGATGATGTTTTTCTACGTATGCTAGAAAATTACTGCAAAGATAAATGATAATGATGATTATCACCTCGGCTTAGAGTGGACACAGAAGATACAGGCTGGAGTTGCTGTTCTCAGGTAGTTAACCAGATGGGAAGCAAAGACAGGTCCTTCAATAATTAAACAACAATCCTCACTAAGAGGAAAAGAAGGTACCATGTTGACATAGCCACATTAATTCCACAGTAACTGCTCTTAAAACTCCTAGGAGGGAAAAATCTCTTAAATCTGGAGTGGTTGGGGAAAGCGTTAGTGGGAATGCAGCATTTGTGTTCAGTTTTAAGAAACAAGTAGGATTTGCACAGAATGGGCCAAATGAAGTTCATGATAAGAAAACCAAGTACACCTGTGTGATTTGGTGAGTTAAGTGAGGACAGACTGGAGAGGGGCTGCAAAGGCAGGTGGGGTGAGTGTCACAGGTCCAGTGCTTCCGACTCTCCAGCTGGGAAAGCTCGCCTTCATCCCTCTGGAAGGAGAAGAGAGGCGCTGCACGCTTCTGGGCAGGGGGTGACCTGCACAAAGCTGTGTGGCACAGAGCACAGCAAGGGGTTGGGAGTATCTGCTGGAAGCTTTGGGAGAGTCGGCAAAGGCAAGTCAGAGCCTGTGTATTAGGGAGGGGATAAGAGCCTGAGCTGCTTTGGGTGGCCTCAGAAAACGACAGCAGTTTCTAGAAAGAAACAAGTTTTTAGTGTGATTCCTTCTATGAAACCTAGGACAAAGCTATTTAACTCTGGGACCTTAATTTCTTCAACTGAATGTAGATATGGAAGTGTGAAGGGTATTTAAATTACTTCAATGTGCTGTTTGATAATAACGGCTTAAGACATGCCATAAATTAAAAGCTGTTTTGCAAAAATGGTTTTATTCTCAAAGACTTTTCACGTGCTATTAGACTCCTCTCAGGTAAGACAAACACCTGCGTCTCCCCCTCTTTGTAGCTGTGCTGAAGTGCTAATCAGCAGTAATGGGTGGGTACAAGGCACTGGAGCCCCAAAGAAGACAAAACTGTGGGAAGTAAAAGACAGAAATGGCTGCCAGCAGTAAAAGCACTGAAAAAACAAATGAACCAAAAAATAAGTGAAAGGAAAAGAGGGTTACAGGATCGGTAACTAGAGGTCAACAATCTCACCACAATAACCCTAGAAGGAACACACAAAAGCGTGAGATGCTTGTGTGTAACAACAACCTTGAGTGGTCAAGAAAATCTGAATTCTCTCCATTTTTAAAAGGCAGAGAAGAGTGTAATCCACCATAGAATGATTTCCTTCAAGCAAAAGTAGCACAAACGGACAATGAGAAATGAGGCATGAGTATCTGCTTTTCTGGAGCCTTTCATTTCCCAAAGGTGCCAAGGTGTGTATGAGGTCTTGCTGTGTGTGTCTGCGTACTTCCTAGATATAGAAATAAACAAATGCACTAAGCACATACAATTTAAACAAACTAGTATTAGACTAAAGCATTCATTCTCAACACAGGTACATCACCCACAAAAAGGTAGTAACTGGTTACTGGACGATGAAGGAGACCTAGCTCCTCATGTATAAAGCACACACGTGTATGCAACATATACAGAAATAAACAGATGGTGTTACAGTTCCAGGAGGGCAAGGTAACTAGGGGGAAAGATGTCTAAAAAGGCTCTGGGGGCAGGGAGCAGACGATGAAATAAAAGGAGAGTGACACTGGCCTAGTGGAAATCAGCAGACCAAGAAGCGCTTCATCTTTCCTTTCCATTCCTTTTCTTTGGAGTCCAAAATTAAATGTATTAAACAATATAAGACTGAGCACTGATTTCAAAAAAATGTTCAGTGTTTTCTTGACACTGAAGCATCGTAAAGTAAAAGGAGACTGATAACAAACATGAGTGAAGCTTCTGCAGATTTTAGGGCGCAAGAGTTTAGGCAGCACTATACTCATTTAACACCAATTTACATAAGGAAAAACTCACTTGATGGTGGCAGAAACTCAGGATGACAGTCGCAATCATCTACCTTCGAAGCTTCATCCACCGCCTGCCATGAAAATAAAACGAGTCAGACTTTCAAAGAGATACAGCCATGAAGAATTCAAGAGCTAAATAATAAAACAGAGTAGAACAGAATTTATCCAAGTGCCTAAAACACCCAGCTTTACCAGATGACTAAATAAAATGATAAATACTGAACAACAGTTACTGGATGAATACTAGCACAACTGTCCTCATGCTCCTCTCCCTGAGTACAGCTTCTCTGACACATTCGTTATCAACAACAAAAGGACTAGACTGCGGGTTGGAAAAGTTCCCTTCAATGCCTACCACCCACCTAACCCCAGGGCATCGCTTTGCTTTTTCCCCCTCAAGCCCTAGAAGGAAGTATCACTGTGAACTTGGTTAAACCTGCTGAGCTTTGAGTATGCTACAGTTGAGAGAAAAACGCAGATACACATCCTCCGGGACACTGATCACAGAGCCAGGTTACAGGCTTAGAGATGCCCTAAGAAACGAGCAGATAGGTTCTGAGTGCAGTAATGAACCAAGGGCTGGGGATCCCTGCTGTTAAGAACAAGAGACGGGAGAAATACCTTGGGCAGAGAAAGGAACAGGGTGCCTCCCAGGCCCAGCACAGCACAAACAGGGTGGCTGGGCTGGTGCACTGCCAAGCAGCCAAGCAGTCACTTGTCACTCATTTCCAAGTGGCTACTGGACTAAGACATGTAAAGGGGAAAAAGAGAACTATCGAAATGCCAAAAAGAAATTTAGAAAAAACATTGGGAAAATCCACAAATGTGATTTCAAAAAAAATTTTGTAACACTGAGATAGTAGTTGTAGGAGGGAACCAGATTAATTAAAAGAATCATTCTCTTGATGTCAATAGGCAAAAATGGGTTCATATTATCAAAACATTTAGTTTCCATTACCATAAAAATACTGTAAAAATGTGAGACCATCTATACTTGAAATAATTTTAATTTTTAACCGAGCTTACCTTTAGATTCTGATTACCACCGTTTGCCATTTCGTGGTTAGTTTTTCTGGAATTTCTTTCAGTCTCCACAAAGTTAAGTGAAGTACTAAATGCAGGTGCTGATAAATTAGGTATATAGGCTCTGAATGAATTTAAAAAAAAAAAAAAAGGAAAGAAAGGAAGAACTACTTTATTTCCATTAATATTTTTTAAAAGTTAAACTTCAAACAAAGAACAAGCATAGCCTTTTTTCCTTGAAAGCAAGGTCATATAGCTTCAAAAAGAATCTCAACCTCTGCGATTGGGTTTTATACATAAGTATTACTTTAAATTTGTGGTTAGAAACTCAAAATAGGAGTTCTCCTGTGGCACAGAGGATGAAGAATCCAGTGCTGTCACTGTTGTGGCACAGGTAAGATCCCTGACCTGGGAACTTTCACCTGCCTGGGGAGCAGCACTCCCCCCACAAAAAAAACCTTCAAAATAGACTATGAACAGTTAAACGTTTTCTGGCTTCTAATATTAAAATAAGTAAGTCTGCTTTAATTTAACAGCTTCAATATCTTAGGTATTTAAGCATGTGGGAAAAGCTTTATCTATTTTAATTGCCAAGTAAAAAGATGTAGAATCCTGGCAGCTATTTGTTTTCTTAAGAACATACTCATGTCTATCTGCTGCCTGTTTCTAGCAGGAGTGTTAGCTTGTGCAAAGCTGTCCGCAGGCTGCAGGCAGATGTTTCCAGGACAGAGGTGAGCCTTGCTGGTGTTCTAGGCTGCCAGGACCCTCGGGGCCAAAACTGGGGCCAATCAACCACGGTGGTGTCCAATTAACACTTCACCCCACAGGCTTGGATCTCCAATATATACATATGCAAATGGTTCCGCAAAACAAATGAAACAAGTCACGAGTCGCTTGATCTTACAAACACTTTATTTTTTTTTTTTTTGCTTTTTAGGGTCTCACCTGCGGCATAGGGAAGTTCCCAGGCTAGAGGCTGAATTGGAGCTACAACTGCCAGCCTACACCACAGCCACAGCAATGCAGGATCCAAGCCGTGTCTGAAAACCCACACCACAGCTCATGGCAAGGCCGGATCCTTAACCTACTGAGGGAGGCCAGGGATCGAACTCACATCTTTATGGATCCTAGTCGGATTTGTTAACCGCTGAGCCATGAAGGCGAACTCCAAAACTTTATTACATAGTTGATTTACAATGTTGTGTCAATTTCCGTACAGCAAAGTAACCCAGTCACACACATGTATACATTCTCTTTTTTTCTTTTTTTTCTTTTTACAGCCACACCCACAGCATATGGAGGTTCCCAGGCTAGGGGTCCAATTGGAGCTGTAGCCACCGGCCTACGCCAGAGCCACAGCAACACGGGATCCGAGCCGTGTCTGCGACCTACACCACAGCTCACAGCAACGCTGGATCCTTAACCCACTGAGCAAGGCCAGGGATCGAACCCACAACCTCATGGTTCCTAGGTGGATTCATTTCCGCTGAGCCATGCTGGGAACTCCATATACATTCTTTTTCTCATATTATTTTCCATCATGTTCTATCCCAAGAGACTAGATATATAGTTCCCCCTGCAGGACCTCAATGCTTGTCCATTCTCAATGTAATAGTTTACACCTACTAACCCCAAATTCCCAGTCCATCCCACTCTCTCCCCAAACCAACACTTAAAAAACCTCCTCTAGTCCTTCCAACCCCAACTTTATTGTAATGGTTGCTATTATCTACCACAGCGTAAAATAGCAACTCCGAAACTCACAGAGCAAAATCGTTCCAAGTAACAGCTAGTTAACTCACCTGCTTTCATAAAAGGCCTTAATTGGATTCCTAGTTGGTGTTAGACCTGTAAAAATGAATCACACACATAGTAATCAGTGGATTGAAAACATATTTTAAAAGATTTTCACATTTCCTTTAAGCTGACAGTAAGAGTATCGAACTTAGAAAACCAAAAACTAAACCTAAACAACTTTATACTTCTGGACATTTTTAGTTTTAGGATGGTGTCAACAAAAATGTTACACAAACCTCATGTGACCTCCGGTATTACCTGATTTCGTTGACTAGATGCAGCAATCTATAAATCTGAATCAGAGATGGTACCTGTCTTCAAGGAGCTCACAATCTTATCCTCATATTCTGCTGGATGACAGCATCTGCTAGAGAACTAGAACTACTCAAGTCAGCTTCCTAAGACACGAACCACCCCAAGAAGAAAGAGCAGGAAAGAGCTGTATGCTCACAGCAGAGTAAGGTGATTTCAGGCACTGGAGAAAGCAAAAGGACTCAGGAGAGAGAATAAGGACCGAATAAAAATTGGGAATTCCTAGCCTGCACACCAATTTCTGATGTATATGTGTATATATGTACATTCAGCAGGCTACAGGATTAGCCACAAACTTGGTGCAAAAACATCAAACCACGCTACTGAGGGGCCTTTTCTTTAGGAAATAACTGTAAATAATGAAAGAAAAATTTACAACCAATTTGTTTTCTATTTTTTTATTTTTTTGGTCTTTTTGTCTTTCCTAGGGCCGCACCTGCGGCACATGGAAGTTCCCAGGCTAGGGGTCTAATCCGAGCTGTAGCCGGCCTACTCCAGAGCCACAGCAATGCAGGATCTGGGCCGCATCTGTGACCTACACCACAGCTCACAGCAACGCCAGATCCCCAACCCACTGAGAAAGGCCAGGGATCGAACCCGCAACCCCATGGTTCCTAGTCGGATTTGTCAACCACTGAGCCATGACGGGAACTCCCAATTCGTTTTTTAAAAGGCTTTACTTCATTCAAAATTTCAAGAAGGCACATTTTTCTATAGAAGAATAATTTGTTGCTATCTATTTCAAATAAAAAATACAAATCATTTATAATTACCTACTGGAATATAACACTAACATATTTCCACATGAATAGAAATTAAAAACTTAAGTGAGTTGACCAAGATAACATAACAAAATCAGTACAAATCATCTTGATTTATGGTCCTCCATTAATCCAAGAAACCCATCTTCCAAAGTTTTAAAGGGAATTCAACTGTTAACCAAAAGAATCTTATGTGAAATACCTTGCAGGTCTTCTATTTGTTTTTGTAACTTTACATGCTGCTGAATTAGATCCTTGATGCCCTCAGGGTCATTTTTACAGAGTTTTTGAGCTTTTATGTTTGCTTGCAGGGCCCAGTCATATTCCCCCAGCATAGAAAGGGCAGCACAATAACGATAATGACCCTGTTCCAAAAAGATAAATTTAATTTTTTTCTCAAAAATAGGCTTAAGTTAAAGAAAATAGATAAAGAAAAAAATATTTTGCTTGCAAACTGATTACTTAAAATGTTAGATTAGGATCCTATCAATAAAAACTAAATAAAAATGTTAATAACCTCTCAGGAAATAAAATTATCTAAATGAGCTAAGTGAAAAGCTACGAACAGTATTCATAATAATTTTTAACAATTGACTAGTAGTCAGTTTTTCCACTTGAGATTTTTTTGTACTCCTCCAAAGAAAATGATTAACTTTTATTGTACATATTTTACTAATAAAGAAATAATATTATTTTGTCCTAAAGTATAAAAAAATGATTCATTATGTCACTTAATTTTTAAAAAAATACTTTCAGCAGTAAATAAGTCTCTTAGTCATTACATTCCCTACACCTTTGAAATCAAAAGAACTCTAGAGCTAGAATCAGCTTGTGCAGTAGTTTTCCAATCCCTCTGAAAAGCATGGGCACAGATAAGGGGTATATCCAGGCTAGATATTCCAAATACCTCTTTTTTTTTTGGTCTTTTGTCATTTTTTTAGGGCCACACCCTCAGCATATGGAGGTTCCCAGGCTAGGGGTTGAATCAGAGCTGCAGCTGCCGGCCTACACCACAGCCACAGCAATGCCAGATCCAAGCCACGTCTTCGACCTATACCACAGCTCACAGCAATGCTGGATCCTTAACCGACTGAGCAAGGCCAGGGATCGAACTTACAACCTCACGGTTCCTAGTCGGATTCGTTTCTTCTGCGCCATGACGGGAACTCCCAATTACATCTTTCTCAATCAGCTTTTAATTATTTTATCTCTCAGTATAGTTCTTGGTTTTAGGATCCAAAAACCACTGATTTACTCTTAACTCTATAAAGATCAGGCTGTTTTATTTTGTTGCAGCTGGCCTCATTTATGCACTCTGGGAAGTCTACATAAAGCCTTAAGATTTTAGTCTAGAAAACTAATATTACCAAACCCGGGGCTAACTGAGCCAAGCCCTCTTCTAACTATTCCCAAACCAAACTCGTTTTAGGCACAGTATCTCCACTGAAGAAGTGATTTACAAGTGCAAAGGGCTACAACCTGGCCTAACGCCACACTGATTTAGAGACAAACCAAAGAACTTAGGACTCCAGGTCCAAAGCTCTTCTCTCTTTGCTGCACATTTTACAAAGAACATTCTGACTCTATGAGAAAATATGAAATCAGAAATAAGTGATCCTTTTAAGAAAGATGAGCCTTTCACTAAAAGGAGGCAGAAACAAGCAGAGGACCTCCGTGCACGCAGGTTCAGTGCCTTTATAACCTGCCCTGGCGCACCGGCCCAGACTGTGAGTCCCGGAGCACTTCTTGGCCAGATTGTTCAGGCTCAGGTTGATTCACATTCAGATAGCATGTGGTTAAACTCTGCTTTTCCTCCAAAGGCATAAGCAAATAAAGAGATCTCACAGATAGGCTACAAGATCAAAATTCTATCCACTAAACAGTTATCAACGTCAAAGTTTAGATAACTGCATTTAAAAAAATCACAGCATAGGCAATTCAGAGAAATTATAAACCTTACCTGCTAAATGTGTAGGGAACACTTTATTTTTCTCTCTTTTCCACCCACCTTTCTCATCTTTTACTGGGTCCTTTCCCCTAAACTCTGTAAAATTCTATCAGTTAAGAAAGGGGTTTTTTCAGATCTTTCTGAGTGATGCTTTCTGAGATCTTTCTGAGTGATGCTAAAATTAAAGGCATCTCACAAAGTTTCTTGAGCCCAATTACAATAGAAAATTTTGCTCTTCTCTGACATTCTCATTCTCTACCACATACATTGTCCATCTGCCTAACATCCACTCCTTTTGTGTGCCATCATGTCCCTACTCCACACAGTAATGGCAGGACTGTCAACTCCAGTGCCCCCATCCCAACAATGACTGGTAAAGGAGAAGCATAGTGGTGTCCCACAAAACTGGCCAAGTGAAATGCACCACTTACCGGGACATAGTAATTGATCCACAGGTAGGAACATGGCTCAACCGGGAAAAGTCTGAGGCATCCCATAGGTATACTATATAAATACTAAAAGAGGTTCTCTTTCCACTAGAATTAATTAGGGTATCAGTCAGTTTGGGACTCCTACTTTTTCAAAATGAAGCCAAGGGAGCCTTGTGTTCTAACTACCACTTCTGGTCAAGATGGAGTTACAGGAATTGGATATACCCTCTTGCCTAAAACAAAGAAACAAGGACAAAATACACCAAACAAAGGTTTGCAAGACACTGCTTATCAGCCAACAAGAGAGTGATCCCTGAGAGATGAGAAACACAGAAATCAAGTCCTATGATTGCTCTGGCTTAGTGAAGAAGTTTCTAAGCCACGGCACAGGAAGAAGGAGCCCAAGGAGAGATAAAATCTCAGTTAAGTCCAGGAAAGCCAAGGTAGCTCAAGTTCACAGGGTAGAGGACCAGAGAAGAAAGAGCTGGACAGGGAACTCCAGAGATCTTCAGAGAGTCCCCTTTGAGTCTTCAGCTCAGTATCCATCAGTGCATCCATGTGGGACAACTACCCAAGCTAGGGAGAGAACCACTATGAAAGATGAGAAGCAAACAACAGTCAGAACTCACACAGGGCCAGGAATAATTTCTATTCCCATGGACCAGAAGGGAAAACATATTCACAGAATATTAAGTTGTAGGTATTAAATAGGGTACTCAAAAGAAAAAATTAGTCCTAGACAAATACCACTATGGTAGTACCCAACAACACCCCAAAGGATCTGTTTCCAACTAACTTCCTACATCTCAAAACAAAACTCAGAAGTATTTACAGAAATACAGAAATACCAGTATAACACAAGGTAAAATTCACAATATCCAATATCCAATCAAAAATTACTAGGTATGCAAAGAAGGAAAATGTGATCTATAATGAAGAGAAAAATCAAGCAGCCAAAAACAATCCAGAAATGATAGAGGTGATAGAATTAGCAGATAAGGACATTAAAACAGTTATAAATACATTTCACATGTTCAAGAGCTAAGAGGAAACTGAACATATGAAAGACATGAAATATATAAGAAACACTCAAACTGAAATTCTATAGATGAATGCTATGGAAATAAGGCAGATTAGACGTAGCAGAAGAAAAGATCAGTGAACTTGAGGACAGAGCAACAGAACCCAGGTAAAACGGAACAGAGAAAGCAAAGTGAGAAAAAACACTGAAAATGATGCTAACAAAGAGGGAAGCACCACTGAGAAACAGAAAGAAAAATGTGTACAGATCTGGATCCAATCATGCCTGAAGCAGACCCCGAGACTTTTCAATTACATGAACCAAGAAATTCCCTCTTCTACTTATGCCATATCCGAGTTAGGTTTTGTAAATTAAAAGGTTCTTGAGGACGTTTTGTGAGGCTATTGGTCTGTATCCTATACAGAATCACCTAAAGACAATGCGCATGGGGACAACACTGTTAATCAACTGTACTTCAATTAGGGAAAAAAAAAAAAAAAGACAATGCACATGGAAGTATAAATAGCTGTTGACTATACCATAAAAACTCACTCCTGGAGTTCTCTTGTGGCACAGCAGGTTAAGGATCCAGCATTGTCGCTGCTGTGACATGGGTTTGATCCCTGGCGTAGGAGCTTCCATTTCCACATGCCACGAGTGGGCCAAAAAAAAAAAAAAAAAAAAACCTCACTCTTTAGGATACAATAACTCACTCTCTCTTAAGCCTAAAAGTATGTGTTAGGACTTATATAGTATTATAAATCAACACAATAACAAATAATAACAAATAATAAATAAAAGTATATCTAAGATAACTAACGCTGTACCAGTCTTACCTGAATGGAAAAAAGAAGAAAAAAATAGCCCACCCACACATGGAAACCTACAGAGTACCTTCCTATGGAGACTTATATCCTACAGGCTTGACTCAAAAGACTCAGGTTCAATACCCTCAGGCCATGCACAAAAATAAACTCAAAGTGGCTGAAAGACTTAAATATAAGACAAGACACCATCAAACTCCAAGAAGAGAACATAGACAAAACACTTTCTGACATTAACCTCATGAATATTTTCTCAGGTCAGTCTCCCAAAGCAACAGAAATAAGAGCAAAAATAAACCAATGGGACCTAATCAAACTGAAAAGCTTTTGCACAGCAAAGGAAACCCAAAAGAAAACAAAAAGACAGCTTACAGAATGGGACAAAAGAGTTTCAAACAATGCAACTGACAAGGGCTTAATCGCTAGAATATATAAGCAACTTATACAACTCAACAGCAAAAAAGCCAAGAACCCAATGGAAAAATGGGCAAAAGACCTGAATAGACTGTTCTCCAAGGAAGATATACAGATGGCCAACAAGCACATGAAAAAATGCTCAACATCGCTGGTTATAAGAGAAATGCAAATCAAAACTACCATGAGATACCACTCACACCAGTCAGAATGACCATCATTAATAAGTCCACAAATAACAAGTGCTGGAGGGGCTGTGGAGAAAAGGGAACCCTCTCCTGCACTGTTGGTGCGAATGTAAACTGGTACAGCCACTATGGATAACAGTTTGGAGATACCTTAGAAATCTATACGTAGAACTTCCATACGGCCCTGCAATCCCACTCTTGGGCATATATCCAGACAAACCTCTACTTAAAAGAGACACATGTACCTGCATGTTCATTGCAGCACTATTCACAACAGCCAGGACATTGGAAACAACCCAAATGTCCATTGACAGACGATTGGATTAGGAAGATGTGGTATATATACACAATGGAATACTACTCAGCCATAAAAAAGAATGACGTAATGCCATTTGCAGCAACATGGATGGAACTAGAGACTCTCATACTGAGTGAAATGAGTCAGAAAGACAAAGACAAATACTATATGATATCACTTATAACTAGAATCTAATATACAGCACAAATGAACCTTTCCATAGAAAAGAAAATCATGGACTTGGACAACAGACTTGTGACCGCCCGGGGGGAAGAGGGAGGAAGTGGGAGGGATCGGGAGCTTGGGGTTATTGGATACAACTTGGAATGGATTTACAAGGAGATCCTGAGTAGCATCGAGAACTATGTCTAGATACCTATATTGCAACAGAACAAAGGGTGGGGGAAAAAACGTATACATGTAAGAGTAACCTGGTCCCCATGCTGTACAGTGGAAAAAAATTAAAATAATAAAACAAACAAACAAAAAAGACTCAGGTTCATAATTAATTCTAAAGTAAAAGGACTCTTATAAAAGTAAAGAATGCACCTTACTCAGTCTTATTTTGTTTTCCAAGTTTAAACTATGCTTTAATGAACATGCCTTTCTGGTAAAATAAAATAATAAATGACTTCAATACATAGTTACCAATTTTTTTGAATACTTACACTAAGAGTTGTGTTTTTCATCTACATAAATACTTTTGCAGTCATCAAAAAATTCCCAAGTTAAAAAAATGAGTGAACCCAAATAAATGCAGTCAACTAATCTTTGATCAAAGGCATTGCAATGGAGCAAAGACAGTCTTTCCAACAAATGACACTGGAACTGGAAATCTACATGCAAAAAAAATGAATCCTAATCTTACACACTCCACAAAAACTGACTTGAAATAGATACTGACCTAAAGCTCCTAAAGGATAACACAGAAACCTTGAATACGATGATGACTTTTTAGACACAACACCAAAGGCATGACCCATGAAAGAAATAACTGATAAGATGAATTTGATGAAAATTAAAACTTATGCTCTGTAAAAGAAAACATCAAGAAAATGAGAAAATATTTGCAAAAAAATAATTTATAAAACTGTATTTCTTATGTATTTTATCCACAAGAACTCTTAAAACTCAACAATAAAACTATCAAATAAAGAATGGGCCAAAGACCTGAACAAACACCTCATCAAAGAAGACATAAAATGGCAAATAAACACATGAAAAGATGCTCCACGTGTCATCAGGGAAATGCAAACTGAAACGACAAGATGTCACCACATCCATCAGAACAGCCAAAATTCAGGACACTGGTAATGTCAAGTGCTGGGAGGGTATGGAGCAACAGGGACTCTCATTCACGGCTGCTGGAAGTGCAAAATGGTACAGCCACCTTAGAAGCAAGTTTGGCGTTTCTTAAAAAATTAAACCTATTCTTATCATGTGATCCAGGAACTGCACTCCTTGGTATTTATCCAAAGGAGTTGAAAGCATATGTCCACACAAAAACTTGCACACAGATTTTTTTTTTTTTAGCAGTTTTATTTCTAATTGCCAAGCATTGGAAACAATCAAAATGCCCTTCAATTAATGAATGAATAAACAAAGTGGGGTATATCCAGACAATGTAACATTATTCAGTGATAAAAAGAAAGAGCTTATCAAGCCATCAAAAGACAAAGAAGAAATTTAAATGCCTGTTACTAAGTGAAAGAAGCCAATCTGAGAATCCTATACATCTTACAATTCCAACTATATGACATTCTGGAAAAGGTAAAACTTACGCAGAGAGTAAAAAGATCCATGATTGCCAGGAGTTTGGGGGCGGGGGGGAAGGATGGAAAAGCAGATTAGAGGATTTCAGGGCAGGGAAAATACTCTGGATGAACCGTAATGGTGGAATAAATATCACTGTACATTTGTCCAAACCTGCAGAACGCACAGCACTTATGGATGATTATGAAGCGCCCGCACAGGTTCATCAGTTTTTATAAATGGTTCACTCTGTTGGGGGATGCTGATAATGGGGGAGACTGGGCATGCGTGGGGGCAGGGAACTTACTGGAATCTCTGGACCTGCCTAATTTTTCTTGAACCTAAACAACTCTTAGGAAAGTCTTTAAGAAAAAAAAGGGCAAATATTTTATGTTTGGTAAATTAAGCCAGGAATAAACATTCCACATAAAATCCTCAAAGTAATTTTAAAAGTTCTGGTATTCTTTTTCTTTTCCTAAATTGGTAATATATTGAATTAGCATCTCTGGAAAACCAGCATCATGGTGTAGGTTTCAGCATTAAGTCTATCATCCATTCATTCTGTAAATGAATTTATAGAGGACCTGCCAAATGCCAGATTCAGTGATCAGCAAAGATTCTATTTCAAGTACAATGGCAACTCATTAACAAAAATGGAAACAACCTGACTGCCTTCAAATACAAAACATTTCCAATGCTGGAGTCTCAATTCGATTTTGTCTTTTACTTGCAACGACACCTTGCAAACATACTTCACACCTTACTGGGACTCAATTTCTTCATCTATAAAATGAGGCATTTAAAAAGTGACCCCAGGAGTTCCCGTTGCGGCTCAGCAGAAATGACCCAACTAGTATGCATGAGGATGTGTGTTTGATCCATGACCTTGCTCAGGATAGGGCGTTGCCGTGAGCTGTGTGCAAGCCAGCAGCTGTAGCTCCAATATGACCTCTAGCTTGGGAACTTCCATAGGCCACAGGTGTGGCACTAAAAAGCAAAAAATTAAAAAATTTACAATGACCCCAAAATTTGGATACAGAAGTTCATCCAGAGAATTTTATAATCCCCAGACTCTTCTAAGCCAAGTGAGTCACAGCTGGCCCTAATTTGGGGGCCCTAAAATTCTAGGATTCTGTTCACTCTGATTTAAAAACAAATATATAAATACTTTTTAAAATTGATAAATGTTGGTAAGACAGTTAACTAATTTCAACTCATTTATTTAATTGCCATTAAGTCAACAAATATTTACTGAGTCCTTGTATGTGCCAAGCAGCTCGTCAGGCAGGCCAGAATGAGAAGTGAACCAAACAAACAAAAAAATGTCCTCAGAGAGCTGACACTGTACTGGAGAACACAAAAAAACCCCACAGCTTAAAAAACAATATATATCACCTGTTCAATAACAGTAAATATAAAGAGGTAAAAAAGTAGAGAAGGACAGCAAATGTCTGGAAGGGGCAGCTTTGGCATGTTAGCAAAGTGGTCAGGGAAGGTTCTACTCAGAAGAGAACTTTGAGCGAATAATGAAAGGAAATAAGGAAGCTCGCGTGTCATGCCCTGGGGAAAGGCATTCACTTTCTAGGCAGAAGGATGAGCCTGCCACGTCTGAGGAGTGAGGAGGCCAGCTGGGGGACAGGGAGAGAGCAGGAGGAGTGAGGTCAGCATTAAGACTGCGGATCGATCAGACAGACAGATCATAAGAACAACTTTGATTATGTGAAAACACCTCTGCCTTATTAATGGATACTCAGGTGTGCGTGGTTCTGCGCCATTACTGCAAGGCTGCAATGGCCAGTCTTACACATCTCACCATGGGCACACATGTCACCACAGGACTGTCTGTGGATCGCACATCCTGGAATCGGTCACGACACCCCAGCATCACACTGCTCTCCAGGGTGAGCATAACCAATGCACACCCACTGGCCTTCAGAGAGCTCCTGCTCCTACACACACTACCAACCGTGGGACTACGGGTCTCTGAACTTTTGCCCATCTGATGGGCCCAAACACCACCTCGTTGTTTCTTCCACCTGTGGGTATACTTGTGTGCATGTGGGTCTGTCTCTACTGGGCTCTCTTGATTGCTATTTCTTTATAATTTTAATGACGAGGAAATACAGTTTATTTCCATTGCCCATTTTCTACTGGGTTTCCTACTTATTTTACTTCTTTGCCTATTCTGAGTACAAATCCTATCAGCCATGTGTGTTGTTTCTATGACATACTACCTCCTCCCAGATTACGACTTCCTTCATGGAGTCCGGACATATAGAAATTTTTAACTTTGACATAGTCAAATTTATCAGTTTTTCTCTTCACTGATCTATGCATGCACTGTACATTATTTGAGAAATCTTTTCCCATCTGAAAGTTACAGCCTTCTCAAGAATATACAATGAAGAAAAGACAGCCTGTTGAGTAAGTGGTGCTGATTAGAACACTCCCTAACACCATACACAAAAATAAACTCCAAATGGATGAAAGACCTAGATATAAGACCAGTCACTATAAAACTCTTAGAGGAAAACACAGGCCAAACACTCTCCAACATAAATGACAGCAACATCTTCTCAGATCCACCTCCTAGAGTATTGACAATAAAAACAATAATAAACAAATGGGACCTAATTAAACCTAAAAGTTTCTGCACAGCAAAGAAAACCCTATACAAAACGAAAAGACAACCCACAGAATGGGAGAAAATCTTTGCAAATGAATCAACTGACAAGGGATTCATCTCCAAAATTCATAAACACCTTCTGCAGCTCCATACCAAAAAAACAAACAACCCCATCAAAAAATGGGCAGAAGATCCAAACAGGCAATTCTCCAAAGACGACATACTGATGGCCAAAAAACACATGAAAAGATGTTCAACAGCACTCATTCTTAGAGAAATGCAAATCAAAACCACTCTGAGGTACCACCTGACACCAGCCAGAATGGCTGTCATCCAAAAGTCTACAGACAATAAGTGCTGGAGAGGGTGTGGAGAAAAAGGAACCCTAGTACACTGTTGGTGGGAATGTAAATGGGTGCAACCACTGTGGAAGGCAGTATGGACATGCCTCAGAAAACTAAACATAGAACTACCATTTGATCCAGTGATCCCACTCCTGGGCATCTATCCAGAGAAAACCACAGCTTGCAAAAACACATGTACTCCAGTGTTCATTGCAGCACTATTTACAATAGCCAAGACATGGAAACATCCTAAATGTCTATCGACAGAGGAGTGGACCCAGAAGATGTGGAACATATACACGATGGAATATTACTCAGCCATTAAAATGAACGAAATAGCAGCATTTTTAGCAACAAGGATGGACCTAGAAATTATCATGCTAAGTGAAGTCAGCCATACAATGAAACACCAACATCCAATGCTTTCACTGACATGTGGAATCTGAACAAAGGACAGAATGAACTTCTTTGCAGAACAGATACTGACTCACAGACTCTGAAAAACTTATGGTTTCCAAAAGAGACCGTTTGGGGGGTGGGTGGATACCATGGGGTTGTGAGATGGAAATCCTATAAAATTGGATTGTGATGATCATCGTAAAACTATAAATGTAATAAATTAATTAAGTAACACACACACAAAAAAAGAAAGTTACAGTCTCCTATAGTTCCTTCTAAGTTTCAAGTTTCATTTTCCGAAGCCAGGTCTCTAATCCATCCAGAATGCGCAGATGTTAACATCTCAACCACTGAGGGGTCCTGAGGATTCCTGTGGGCAACTTGTCCTCCTCAGACTGGGGGGCCCCTCACTGCTGTGCTGCACCTTTTCTTTCTTTCTTTCTTTTTTGTGGCCATACCCACACCATTCGGAAGTTCCCAGACCAGGGATCAAACCCAGGCTGCTACAGTGACAAAGCAGATACTTAACCCGCTGTGCCACAAGGGAACTCCACCGCTCCCTCTGATTACAGAGCTGACCATTCCCCAGCCACATCCTGAGCTGTGCATAATTTTCTCCAGCATTCTGACACAGATTTACTTTCTATAAATAGATGTTCGCAAAGTTATACGGCACTATTTGCCTGATGTAAAATATAAAAGGAACCTACCTTTGTCCAATTGTTCTTCAGAATAATAGCTCTCTTTCCATCACCAAGTGCATTTCTAAAAACAAAATAAAATAAAATACTCAAACTTTTAAAAAACAAAAGCATTATAAATTGCATATCTATTTGTACTTTAATTTTCCATATATAATCTAGTTTTTAATTTTTTAATCTATGTGATATATATATCCATTATAGGAAATTTGGAAAATACAGAAAAGTAAAACAAAGGGAAAAAGTCACCCAGAGTCACAATCACAACTCCCCAGGAATAATTACTTTTAATATTTCTGGAGTATTCCTCACACACAATAATCTACATCTAATTTATGTCTAACTTTTTGTTACTATTTGTATGGTTTGGTAGGGGATGGGGTTGCTATTTTTGCATGTTGGCAAGACTTTTGATCTCCAAAAATAAAACTCCCAATCTTTGACACAACACACTGGCTACGCTATACTGGACAGATCATGAATACTGGGAGATGAGACAGGGATTAAGTCCAATTCAATCACTAACTCTCACTGGGGCTGTTAAGAAGTTAGTAACTTCTCTGGGCCCTCGTTCTCATCTGTAAAATGAGGATGATAATTCTCTTCTTCCTGTTTTCAGAGACTATGCCACAGCACAGTACTCTGTAAGGTGTCAAGCACTTTGGTCTAATAGCTAGTCTCTTGTTTCCTGGCTTCCTTATATTCAGGGACCTGCTGCTCCTCCACCCCAGCCCTGCCCTCCCAGGGAACTTCATCACCACTTTAAAACTGTTCAAACCCTAAAATCACTAATTCAGGCATCCTGCTCTCTCCCCATAACCTAGCTCCTCTCTTGCTTCAACTCTTCCTACTGCCTCCTCAGGGTGCCCAACTCACTGACTGACTGACTCTTTTTTAACTTACTGATCTAGCCTAAGAGTCACTGGTTCATCACTTCATATTCACATGCATACGAATCCCTTATACTTCTTTGTCCCCATGTCTACACCCTGCTCCATGGCAAACCCAAGGCTGGATCAACCCTGCTTTCTGCTTTGCCCATGACTACATCTGGGGAGCCAAGTACTGCTGGAGAAACATCACACAGCAGAGCACGAGGCAGCACTACTATTCGGGATTCCAACAACCCAAAGGGCCTGCAACAGTTACCAACCATCCTAGATCAGATCCTCCACTTTTGTAAACTGATTTTGCCAAACCTTGTGTCCTTTCCTCAAACTTCCAACTCCTCTTTCTCTCAGCAGATGGCCTCTGCTCCTATTTCAATGAGTAAACCAGAGACATCAGAGAGAATGCTCTCAATTTCCTACCCGAAAACCTAAGGACAAACCCACATCAGGCCTTACCTTTTCTCCAGCAGCCTTACAATAACTGTCTACCTCATGTGGCCAGTCTCTCCACAGGTGCCATATAACTTAAGCATCCTTCCAATATCAACTAGCTCTCACCTGTAAAACTAGCCATTCCTTCTCAAAAATCTACACCATCAACTTTTATTGTGGTAAAAATAGATATAACATACGATTTACCACTGGAACCATTTCAAGTGTGAAGTGGCATTAAGTAATTCAACGTTATGCAATTTCCTATCAACTTTTAATATGCTCAGATCTCTCTTATCTCTAAAAACACACATTTAGAAAAATGCCTTACGCCCTAAGGAAACACTGTTGGTGCTCTACCCCACAGCTAGCCCCTCCTCTAAGCTGGCTACAAGACCTGTGCTGTGAGGGCCCACCTCACTACTAGAAGATTTAGAAATAGAGCTCCCTTGGGACACAGCTAGTTAAGGATCTGGCATTGTCACTGCAGCAGCTCGGGTGGCTGCTGTGGTGTGGATTTAATCCCTGGCCTGGGAACTTCCACCTTCCACATGCCATAGGCATGGCCAAAAAAAAAAAAAAAAAAAAAAGAAAGAAAGAGAAGAAAAAGATTTAAAAATAATTCCCAATTAGTTTTAGCCAATCACGGCAATCCCATGCTCCTCCCCACTGACTGGTTTAGGGCTAGTCATGAAGACCTGATGGGACTTCTCACTCTTAAAGAGATTACCCCCCCAAAGATTACACAGGTTACAAAGAAGAACACTACATACCTTATTCTACCAGACAGCAATAACTACTAAAAGGCCATCTATATTTTAAATAAAAATAAAAAGCTATCTAAAGATAGACAACCTGGCCAACAGAACAGGATACAGAAATCAGAACAGCTCCTTACATCTAATCAATGATCTATGTGGCAGGTAGCAGTGCAATGCACGGAGAACACACTCGCTTAGAAGACAGGGCTGGTTGGCTGAGGGGCTCTTCCATACCTCAGCTAGTGCAGAGCATGCTGCACAGAGATGCTTGTTGGTTTTATGTTGAAAGATAAGTGAATGAGTGAATGAATGTGCCTCCACACACACACACCACAGGCAGAGCAAAGGCAGCAGCACAAAGAGGCTGGGGGTCTGCGAGCAAGTGGAGAAGCCACGAAGGCCCCCTCCTGCAACCGCCCCCTTCTTGGGCATCTTCTACATGCTGGGTGCTGTACCACAGACACCCTGTGGACAAGCCAGACACAGCCTGGGTCTCTTGGGGCTGACATTCTAGTGGGGAGACAGATAATAGGGGAACAAATACCTACGTGATTTCCAAGCCATAAGAGGGCTACTAAGACAGAGGGTGAATGGAGAGGAGGATCAGGGCAGACTTCTAGGCGACACTTGTGCTGAAACTCAAACAGAGACGGGGGAGAGCCCCGTGATTTCAGGGAAAAGTGTCCCAAGTAGGAGTGACAGTGACTGCACGGAGTCTGCGGCAGGGGGTGGGGAAGTGAGCACAGGCCACAGAGGTGAAGAGAGGGCAGTGATGGGCTGGCCCCAGGGTGGGGGCCTGAGGGCCTGTGAGGGTTGGAGGTAAGGGCAGAGACCTGACGGTGTCCAAGGGCAAAGAAGTAAAGGGCCCCCCAGCAGAGCTGGGTTTGGATGCCTCAGGGCAGAGGGAGTGCTTGAGGAGGTGGGTTCCCTGGGTGGGCGCTCAGAGCACGGGATTCTAGGAAACGGGCTGAGCGGCAGGTAAGGCCAGGAAAGGGGTGACCTCAGCAGGAGCAGGATTGAGGGGTGGTGAGAGGTGGACAGATCCCCATTCACAGGCTGCCTGAGGAGCACAGGGGTGGGGGGTAGGGGCAGGGGCCCTATTCTGGCTTGTCCCTCAGAGACAGGGCTGGGGCAGTGGGAGCCCCTCTCTCTTGTCCTGGGACTGCAGCCCCACCAAGGCAGGCCCTGGCGAGGAGGGGGGTCCCGGGCCCAAGGAAAAAAAGCAAAGAATAATGAGGCTGGGTCAATTTAACATTCATATGAACCTTGAACCCTACCTCATACTAAGTACAAAACTGCCTCCAGATGAATGATAGATGTAAATATCAAAGTTAAACCATCAAACTTTGAGAAGAAATGAAGAACATTTTGTAGAGTAGGAAAAGATTATAATCAGAACATAAAAAGTGCTTATCATCATGGAAAAAAATTTGATGAACTGTACTATATTAAAATTACTAACTTCCATCTGTGAAAAGAAAACATAAAGAGTGAAAAGGCAAGCCAAAGAGTGTGACAAGGTATTTATAATACATATACTTGACCAGTGACTTATATCCAGAATTTAAAAAAAAAAAAAAAACAATCTCCTACAAATGAATATGACAGTCAATGAAAAAAAAAAAAAAAAGCAGAAGATTCAAACAGGCACTTCACAAGAGAGAGTCTCTGAATAGTGAATAAGCATATGAAAAATGTTCAACTTAAATCTCCTTACTCAACTTAAGGAAATGCAAATTAAAATCACAGCACTGTATACTGCAGACCCACCAGAATGTCTAAATGAAATGACACAAAATAATAAGTGTTAGTGAGGACGTGGAACTGAAACTCTCATGTGGTGCTGGCAGGAGTGTAAAATGATATACAACCACACTGGAAAGTACGTGCTGGAGCTGGATAGAAGCACACCCTCCTGTCCCAGCAACTCCACTGCTTGATTATATACTTAACAGAAATGAAGACGTATGTTCACAATGACACCACCTGTAAAAGTGCTAGAAAGTACCAAATGCCCATCAACAATAGAATGGATAAAATGTGGTATATTCATGCAATAGATGAACACTTTACAACTACATGCAACAATATGGATCTCAAACACAGTGCTGAAAACCATACATACAAGAACACATACCATCTGGTTCTGTTTATATTGCACAAAAACTGGCAAAACTAACCTATGGCGCTGTGAGTCAGGACAGCAGTTATCGTGGGGGAGGAGATGGGTAGTGACTGGAAGAAGGAACAAGGGGGACTTCAGGGGCGCTGGGGCTGTGACCTGGGTGCTAGTTATGTCGTTTGGTTGCTGAAAACTCAATCTATCCACTTATGGACTGTACTCTCCTCAGTATGTGTATCAAGTTTTTTTTTAAGATTTTTATTTAAGATACCTCTGCTGGAGATGGTTAACATCCAGTAACCATCCTGCCGTCTGAGAGGGAAGCCTGAGATTTGGGTCACAAAGTGGGGCTGGAAAAAAAAACAAACACCTAGGTCTTTGAAGACACGGTTAAACCACTAAACACACAACCCTAGAACTGCCTCCCTCTGGAACTCCTGACAAGGTTAAGTCTTCTTCCTCATTTAAACCAGCTGAATAAGAGATGCATTCCGCAGCCCAAAACATCTGAATACAATGGCAACCTCTTCCGCTCCTCACTGCCTCTCCCCGACCCCCGAATATCTTCAACAGCCACCTACGCTGTCTCCACTTCCTCACCCTCATTTCTCAACCCACTCCACGCTGGCCCCTGCGCCAAGCTTCCCACCACAGCTCTCCCTCTGGCAACTAAAAGATGTCCATGTAACCAAGGCCAAATTTCAACTGGCTTCTCAGCAACAACCACCGACTGCTGGCCACTCTTTCACGATCCCACACTTACTCTGGCCACCTCCTAATAATCTCCCAGGCAGGTCCACCTCTCTCTAATTGGCCACTGTTTGTCCTCTCAAAGCTCAGTCCTAGATCCTCTTCTCATCTCAGCTCATACTCTCTCTAGACCAGCGGGGCTCAACCTTGGCTGCACATGAGTACTATCCAGGGGTCTTCTGAAAGCCCAAATAATGAAATCAGAATTTCTGGGGGAAGGGGCAGGAACTCCTTCAGAGCTCAGGTGATTCCAGTGTGTAGTAAGAGCTGAGAATCACTTCCCTAAGCAATCTCATCCACACCCACAACTTCAAATTACCTAGGTTAACTACCCTAAATTGCTGCCTCCTGCCCAAACCTGCCCTTGGAGACCAGACTCCCATCACTCACTGCCTACATGATATTCCACTTTGGACCCTTCAAGAGCACTTTAACTCAGTATGTCCAAGGGTGAAGTCAAGTTACACTCCCACAACTCCACCACTTCCAGTGAGTGATGCCAGTGTCAGGGAGTGGGCCCATCATCCATGAAGATGAAGGTAGAAACCTCACAGCAGCTCCAAACACAGCCTTCTCCCTTGCTTCCCAACCCCAAACCGCACGCAAGTTCTGTCAATTGTATCTCCCAATATCCCAGATCCTTCTACTCCACTGCTACCGCCACTCCCCTGCTCCAAGCCACCATCACCTCTGGCTGCACTGCAACAACCTCCTAACCCGCACTCATGCTACATCCCCCCAAACCCACTCTCCTCACTGCAACTAGGCTGCTCTTTAAAGATATGAATCATGCTATTCTCCCCTGCCACGGTGCAGTGAGTTAAGAACCCAACTGCAGTGGCTCAGGCTGCGGCAGAGGTATGGGTTCAAGCCCCGGCCTGGCACAGAGGTTAAAGGATCCAGCGTTGCTGTAGGTCACAGCTGTGGCTCAGATTCAATCCCTGGCCCAAAACCTTCCATATGCCGTGCATGCACCCATAAAATAAAATTAATAAAACAAAGTCCTTTACTCTCTTCTTGATGCTCTTAAAGGCCGGCAGCCTTAGCGTAGCCTTCGAGAACCTCCTGATCTAGCCCCTGACCACCCCTCTCCCCTCCTCCTCTGTATTCAGGCGTGCTGTTAATTCCATTAACGCAACACACTGTGCTCACTTCAGCAGTACACACACTGAAATGGGAATGTACCATGCTCCTTCCCGCACTGCTGGTCCACTGTCTAGAACACGGGGACTAGGTGTGTATGTCTGATAATATACAATATTATCTATAATGTATGGTACTATATGGCCATAATTTTAATCCCATGTACTATAAAAATCATAATATATGTGTATATTGATAACATTAATACTAATGTTTTCACATGTACCACCCTTTGACCATATTAATCTACTCAAGCAAAGTGGACAGAGTAAATTACATGGTGTTCCTGCTCATCCTAATCGCTGAGGCCCAGGGTCATTCCTGCTCCATGGAGAGCAGCGATGACTTTAGCAGCAGCAACACCTGTGCAATACATCTAGGAAAACAGGGAAATCCAAGATGTACATGGCTATTCACTCTTGAAGACTGTGTAACACAGCAGTGAGCGTACTGAACAGAGGGTAAGAAACAGTTCTAGCCTAGATGCTCCAATGTATTCCTTTACAGGGGAAAGTGTGTTTCTGCAATTCCCGCCCCCATCCATTTCCTCATATACAATCTGCTACATTCTGCCCTAAAATAAGTTAGGCAAGAACACTTACCTCCCCCTCCTCTAGCTTCCATGTGGATTTAGCTACAATCTTCACTCCTAGGCTCTCTCCTCTCCCCAAGCCTGACTTTTCCCCAAGAGAATAATGACAACTTATCCAAAGGTGGGGGAGAGGCATTCATCACATGTGGCTTAACCTCTTCTCTTACTTACTCTTTGGGACTCTATCTATCCATTATCTACCTACCTACCTATCTTTTCAGGGCCACCCCTACGGCATAAAGAAGTTCCCAGGCTAGGGGATGAATTGGAGCCGCAGCTCCCAGCCTATGCCACAGCCACAGCAACACCGGATCTGAGCCGCATCTGTGACCTACACCGCAGCTAACGGTAACCCACTAATCGAGGCCAGGGATGAAACCCAAACCCACATCCTCATCTAATCCGATTCATTACCAGTGAACCACAATGGGAGCTCTTTTTCTCTTTCTGTGAGGGGAGGGGGGACTTTATTTTAAACATCAACATAACACCAGAGTTCCCCCTCCTCCAAGCTTCAAGTTCACAAGGGCCCCTGGTTGCCCGATTCTGCCTGTGATGTGGGTGAACTAACATCAAGTCATGTGCTATCAGAAAAGGTCCTGCTCTCCAACAACTGCATTAGTAACAGAGGCAAGACTGGATTATCACTTGTCTGCCTGCTGCTTCCATCTCCTAATTAACTCTAGGCTGGGGACAGGAAGGAGATGCTATTACCTGACCCTCTGAAACCACAACACGTAAGTATGTAAGAATTTCTAAGCCACAAAAGCGTTATTTTTGCCCCCTAATGTAACTCATCACTTTGAGGGCCTAACCAAACTAACAAAGAAATAACAATACTACTCCAAGTTTCTAAAACTTACAGCGAAGCAACAAAAGCAGGATTTAGATGTAATGGCCTGTTACCGTCAAATATGTAGACAATTAACCACTGACTGAATAAACACATTTTAAGCCTAAAGTTAATGTCTGGAATTGAAATTACATATACTCTTCAACCAAGCAAAATAAATTTTTATCAGAAATTTATCCTACACATATATAGAATATATTATATATGTATATGCATCTGAACAGAGAACATAAGTAAGAGGATTTTACAGAGTTGTATGTGATTTTTTAAACTGGAAATCATCTATCTTCCAATGCAAACTAATCCACTGAGTAAAAGACTATGCAGCCATGAATAAGAATTGGGGTAGATGTCTATATACACTGATATGCAACAACTCCAAGATTTAAATATTAAAAGCAAGATGTACAACAGTGTGTACAATATACTCTTACCCATGTTTTTTTTTTTTTAAAAAAGGCATATACATGACATTGAACCAAACAAAACTGCCTTATTCCGACTTTTAAAAGCAGCAACTTGATTTGGCTCAACATAAGTGTTAGGATAGGCATAAAATATGGAAATACACAAGCATCTGAAGGAAGGAATTAGGGCAGGGGTCTCAGCCAGGCAAGGGTTTTCAGTTTCTCCTTTTGTACTCAATTTTTTTACGATGTGCATTTGTTATTACTTTTTAAAAAGGGGTTGCACCCTGAAGAATTAAAAAAAATAACTGTTTAATTCAAAAGCAAATTCAGCAGCTTTTAAGCAAAAATAAAGAGACGATACAAGAGAAGAACATGAGGAATAACACCAACCAACACACACACTTAAAGCTTCCCCCCAACACACTAAGATTTTTGAAATTCGCACAGAAACATACAATTGACTTGATTACACCCCAAGCCTCAGGGAAATTCAGAAACACACACATACACACCCCATTTAAAGTCTATCCACATGCTGTTAACCACAAGTTGGGATCTGACAGAAGGGAATATCATATAATCAGCAGACAGTTGAATACCAAAACATCAAAGTAAATATCGAAGTTTAAAATTCCATAACCTTCCAAAATGAATTAAGAAATATCCAAGGCTAAGCTTTCCCTTTTTTTCCAATTGCATTTCCCATTACACAGGTTATCCCATCCCACCAAAGATTTCAAATTTCCATCCATATGCAAGTTCAAGAATGAAGTAAAACAGTAAGCCTAACTGCATACCTTGCGTAACTGTTTTAACGACAAAAGCTACAGATACACCTGTATCTTTTCTAGATTCTCCTCTACTCTGAAAATTTCTAATTACTTCAATTAAAACGATCACTCTGAAATGCCCTCTATCCCAAATGATATTTAAAAGTGAACGTATAGAAGACCAGAATAAAAAGCACAGCCTCATCCAAGCCAGGCGTTCTGGGATACTTCCACTGGAAGGCTTCAGGGGGAGAAGCTGGGGCTGGAGGGAGCGTATTTCACCCATCCCCAACCCCCACCCCGCAACCCCATTCGGCGTACTTCCCAGTGCAGAGCTGCATGCAGATCTGGAGGTGCACACCTCCGGCGAACGATAAGAGTTCTGAGTGGCTCTTGGCCTGACCCGTATCCACCCAAAGGTGGTCAGGTGACTGTTTGGCATCAAAACCTCCGACGCCACTTTGACCATTTCTGAACGAATCATCTTTCCCACATGCTTCACCTCAGGCTCCCAACCATTGGTCTTAAGATATTTATATTTCTCTTTCAAGATTATTTTTTGCTTATTGCATCCTTAATATTTAGTGGTTTTTTTTTCATCTTATGTGCATTTTTAATTACTTTGTGTAACTTTATATCAAATATTTCAAGCATACATAAAAGTACAGAAAATAACATTAACATAACAACCATGTACCAGCTTAGCAAGATCTTAACATTTTGCCACATTTACTTCAGATCTTTTTGCAGAGTTGTGTTACAGTTGACGCCCACTGTGAACCATTTTTCCCATCTCCAATCCTTCCCCCTTCCTCCCTCCCCAGAGACAGCCACTCCCCTGGTGTTTAACATGCCATGCACTTTGAAAACATTGTTAATACACTCTATGTATTAATTATGGGTATGCATATCATTTTGCACATTTTAAAACATCATATAAATGGCATCATACCGTACAAATCATTCTGCAACTTGCTTTTTCACTCAATTGCATTCATTTTAACTGCTGCACAGAATTCCATTGTATGAATATACCATAATTCATTTTATCCATCCCCTACTGATGGACCTTTAGGTTGTTTCCATTTCTTTACTCTTACAAACAACGCTATAATGAAGGCTTGTACATCTCTTCTTGGGTAGCCCAGAAGTGGGCTGCAGAGTATACACATCTTCACCTTGCCAAATTGCTCTCCAAAGTGATTGCACCAATTTACACTTTCTCCAGCCGAGCATGAAAGTTTCCTTTGTTCCACATCCTCTCAAACACTTGGCATTATGAAGTTTTTTTTACTTTGTGCCAATCTGATGGGTACGAAAGACTCAGTTTTTAATCTGCATGTCCTGTAAGGATAATCATGTTTATTGACTAAATATTTATAGACGATTTGTTTCAATTTTTTTCAATTTTCACATTGCCCTTTGGTCCTATCATCACCTTTCCATGGTGATTTAATAGAAGAGACTCTAGATCTAGGCTACCTGGGTTCAAATTCTGGCTCCATCACACCCACTTAGTTAGTGTCCAAGGACACTGCCTGACCTCCCCAGGCCTCAGACTCCTCATCTATAGACACGGCAGCACCTACCTCACAGGGTTGTGAGGATTTTATGAGTTAATACGGGCAAAGTGCTCAGCACAGTGCCAGGGAGGTTGACACTTTACCCTCAGCCAGTCCCCATAACAGATCTACTGACCCTCAGCTGTGAGGGCTTCGAACATCTTAATCTTGGTAACTCAGCTAAATGGTATGGGTTCTTCTGGGTCAATGGCATGTCTGAGTCACCAGCAGTGTGTTCTTTTCTGAACACATTATCTACTCACTTGCTCAGGAGTTATGTGCGTTGCAGATTCAGAAAAGATTTTCCCTACATTACTGAGCAAGTCATATAAACGATGAACGAGGTAGGAAACACCAGTAAAACCAATGTGGCACAGAGTTTCTGACATTAAATAAGCATCCAGTACATACTGGTGATTGCCTAAGAAGGAAATGCTGACCTGCCTCTAGAGAAAACGCCACTGGTGTTGAACCATAAAGCTAGACCGTGAGGAAGGAGGTACAAGGATGGATGCACAACCCTGCTCTTGACCTGGACCTTACCAGGCTACCTGGCTTCTGCATTTCTATTTTGATGCACCTCCTTTACAGCAGGGTTTCAGCAGGATCCTGCTTGAGTGTCTAGCTGTTAAACTCTCAGGAAAGAGGGCTGCAACCCCCTGGTTTGCCTCTCGGCTCCCGGCGATCCCCTTTGCAAAGGGGATGACCTCCCACCCAATCAAGGTTTCAGAGAGGTGCCTTGATTTTCACAAGAGGCTAGCCAAGTTGCCAACCTAGTCACCTTGAAAGCATACAGATTCACCTTCAAACAGCACAGGTTACGTGCAATTCTGGACCTAGCCAGAGGCAATAACCTAAAGACATTTGCGGCTCATCTCTTGTCAGAACCAGTTGAGGACAGTGGTATTGATGGAAGACTGTGTCAAGCCCATCCATTCCTCTAGACTAGAAAGCCTCGGTTTATCCACGGCTTAAGCCATCTAAAAGCTGCATAACGTTAATACAGCGGTATTCTCCGAGGTGGTGATTTTTATTTTCTTCTTTTTAAACTCTTGTATTTTCCAAATTTTCTACCATGAGAAAGTGTTCTGTTTATAATAAAAGAAAAACATAAATGTTACTTTTGAAAGCTACATACTTGGAATATACTATATTCCCCACTCCCACCCTCCCGCATCCCAACCCAACTGCTTTCACTGAAAAACAACTGCTACCAGATTCCTCCTTCGAGAGACAACTTCTCTACAAAAGGAATCTGTGAAACCCAAAGCTGCCTTCTCAGGGAGGCTTCTGCTTTGAACAGGACTGCTGCTGAGGTTCTCCTCTACTCCACCGCGCCATCCACATGACTTCTAAGCAATGTAAGACATGCCTTCCAGAAACAAACAGCAGGAAAAGAGTTTCACCTGAGCAACCAGTGTCCTCTTTCTTCATGGGCAGTGAGAATTATGTAACTTTTCAGGTATTCTCTTTTTATTTGGGGCAACAGAAAAGTCAGACGCAAATATCAATTATAACTAAGCAGGATCTCATGCCTATGCAGCTTTATTCTGAGGATCTGAGGCTCTAATTTGGTTTTTTAGTTTGTTTTGTTTTTACTATTTTTCTACTGAGTGGATGTCTTCTTGAAACAACCCTAAACCCTTCTTACAATAAGGTAGAATGTGGCTAAACCTAACAGTCTACACTGCTCAATATTAATGCTTATAGTGAGAAACAATAAAATCATGGTGCAGTGTCAACAATCTCAACTAATACAGTTCAATTAAACATTAGGACTAAGAATTAATTCACGCCCATATCTAAAACATTAAATATCTCTTACAAAGGACAGGTAGTTAATTTTTTGATATCAAGACAGAGGAAACAAAAAGAGCAAAAATTCTTCCAGAACTATATAGAGCAAAACAAGGTTATAGAGGGAATTCCCACTGTGGCAGTGCTAGGGATCTGGCATTGTCTCTGCAGCGGCACGAGTTTGATTCCTGGCTGGCGCAGCAGGTTAAGAACCTGGAGATGCCACACCTGGGGCACAGGTCACAGCTATAGCCTGGATTCAGTCCCTGGCCCAGAAACGTTCATATGCCACAGATGTGGCCAAAAATAAATTAATAAGAAAATATAGGTGTTATAAACACAGACTTTGACATCATTAGATAAGATCTGTGTTCAAATCTTGGCATCGCTACATCAGAGCTCAAAAAAGAGAGAGAGAGAAAAAAAAGAGGGGAGCAGGGTAGAACCAAATTCACAATTATGAATTATTAATGGTATGAGTCTGTCCAAATGCACATGTGGAGATTAACACCACCTACACAGTCAATGTGCTGTGAGAATTAAATACACTATGCGAAGTGCTTAAAATAATGCAGAGCATATGTGACCGACTCAGAATAGCTGTCTGTCACTTGTTGTTGTTATATATAACGCCTACAGAGTTCTCTTTCAACCATTTAACTACTTCTGCCAAAGAAATAATGAAGGATTTTTCTTTGCCTAACTGTAAAACAAATTATTTCTCAAAAATAGGTATTTAGCATAATAGTGCAGAGATCAGGCACTCTAACCAACTTACCTGAACTGTCCAGTGCGAAGAAAACAAAGAGCTCGGTTACCATAAAGAAGGTGATTTTCAGGTCTTTAAAAGAAATAATGTTTCATCAGTAAAGCACATTACATACAGAACAAACATAACACAGAAATCGTAAGGCATGAAATTGTTTTCAAAAATTGTTTATCTGTGTATTGGGGCAGAAAGAATATAGGATTTAGAGTCCTAACTGGCTAAGACCTGGTTCCTTCGCCTCTCACCCAGGTAACTAGTTATACTACTTATAATACTTATATAAGTCAGGACTATACCACGCTGACAAAGAACTCAGACAAAGAAATCTGTAAATTTCCAGTGTTATCCTTATTAGTTTTACCTCAGTGTGTGTGGCTGAATTTATCTCCCCTTTCCTCTACCTCTTCCTAGGAAGAACGGGGCAGCAGGTGTGGGGTGCCACTCAGAGTCACACACTCCCTACGGAGACAGAGGAGGCAGGAAAGAGAGGAGCTGTCTACAGAGCACCCTCCTAAGGCTGCTACAATATTAGGTGGCCCCGCTGAAATGCCAAGCTCGGGGCACTCTTGCAGGAATGCTACAAAATTCTAGCAGCTGAGCATACAGAAGACAAGGCAGAGAGAACAGGTTCATTCTCTCAATAATTCCAACTATTATTCCCCCCTAGAAAGCACAAATCCCTGAATAGATAACACCTTAAGTATTAGTAATGAACCCTTTCTGATCAGTTAATAATCTGAATAATCTGGAAGGAATCAGTTGAAGGGAAAGCAAGAATAAGAAAAAACAGATGACTCTGTATTGGAAAGCTTGGCAACAAACTGTAGCAGGATAAACTAAATGCACAATTTCTCCCCAATTGCTTGAGTTATACTGCTTCATTTAAGTTCATCTATTCAGGTCATTTCTCATGCTTCTAATACCTACGGTGAGAAAATATATCCTGCATAACAAACAGAAAATATTCTCCAATTTCCTCATCGTGTATTTCTTTCTACTGACTAGCATTCTACCTTGATTTGCCACATAAAAAAGGTCTCATTTTTCTATTTTGCTCTTACCTACATTCAATGGCTCTGGTGTAATAGATAATAGCTATATCAAATCTTTCTTTGGAAAACTCTTCATTTCCTTTCATTTTCATTAGTTCTCCTTGCTGAGAAATCAAGGCAAAAGAAGAGCCATCAATTAACTGCAAAGACAATCAGGAACCCCAATATCTAGGAAAAATGGTTCTGGGTTTCCATGTTGGGTATCAGAAATAACCTAGGGAATTATTTATGAAGAAAATGAGAATTCAATACTCAGTATTTTGCTATGTACATTTAAAGAAACCTGTCCCTGATAACTCAATGCTAACTTTGATAAAAGAATATTAAGAAGTCTACAAAACCATCACATTATGAGTAATACTAATCACCTTGTGTACAGTATTTGGTAGGTCTACTTTTAAACACACCTTATTAAGCCTGCATATGCAGAAAAAATAGATTCAAGGCAAAATTCTAATTTTAGTTCAGAAAATATTATTATTCAAGAAATCTCAGTGCTTAAAAAACAGTATCTAGATCAATAACATATAGGCAATGTTGACTACACTCATTGCCCCTCAAAAAATTAGGTGACAAAGTTAGCAAGAGTGAAACAAAACCCAAAACAAACCACAAACAAAAAAAAAGAATGAAATCAAAGAAGCTACAGAATAACTGAAACTTTTCACTTCAAACATTTCAATTTTTAAAATACACAAACTAACTAAAATAAGCTGGATTATGTCAATGGCTTTAGCTAGAAAATTAAATAGAATATTACATATTTTCCAAAATTCCTTTTAAAAAACTCACTTAAAACCATATTTACTATGAGTGAATGGTATGGTGTGTGAATTACATATCAATAAAGCTGTTCCCAAAGAAAATCATATTCCCTCAAGTAATTAAAAACTTAATTAGGAGTTCCCGTCATGAGCTGTGAGCTGTGGTGTAGGTCGCAGGTGCGGCTCGGATCCCGCATTGCTGTGGCTCTGGTGTAGGCTGGCAGCTACAGCTCCAATTCAACCCCTAGCCTGGGAACCTCTATATGCCGCAGGAGCGGCCCAAGAAATGGCAAAAAGACAAAAAAAATAAATAAAAACTCAATTAAAAAAATCCATTTTCAATGAACTCTTTTAAAATCTGTAGCATTAGAAAACTCTGATCAAGATGTCAAAAAAAAAAAAAAAGACTCCAATCAAAATATATAAAAATTGGAGATCCCATGTGGCTCAGTGGTAATGAACCCAAATAGCATCCATGAGGATTTGAGTTCGATCCCTGGTCCCACTTAATGGGTTAAGGATCTGGTGCTGCCATGAGCTGTGGTGTAGGTTGTAGGCACAGCTCAGATTTGGCATTGCTGTGGCTGTGGTGTACGCCAACAGCTGTAGCTCCAATTAGACTCCTAGCCTGGGAATTTCCATATGCCAAGGGTACAGGCTAAAAAAGCAAAAAATAAAAAATAAAATGAAATAAACATTTAAACAAAGTATTAAAAGTTTCCCTCAAACATGTTACTAAATTTTGTAGTAGTTTCTTGTGTATTGTCACACAGCAGTTTTACTAAACTTCCTCTGAGTGTTAATCAAAGTTCTAATAAGCAAATCTTAAAATATACTTACAAGTAAATATTTATTCTCACCTCTATACACTCCGCACAATTTTGAGTTTTAAATTCTTCAAGCAAATTGCAGTTTTCTGTTACAACTTTAGTTATGTGATACTTGTCTAAATTTTATTTTTAGGAGAGAGAGAACATTTTGTTTAAAAAAAAAAACAAACTGGTATTATTAATGTTCTAATTCTTAGGCAGGTGAGTCTGTAAAGTTCATTACATTACTATACCTTCTAAATAACATGTTTTTTAAAATCCTTGATATGTATCAATAATATATTTTAAATAAACAACTGATAAAATGTTTCAGAAAACATTAGATTGGTTGCTTGCTATGAATCTAATCTGTTCTATTTCTAGCATTAAAAAGCACTTGTTTATTGGACCTCTAGTTCTAACTGCAGTTAACAATGCTCTGTTGTTAACACATTTCACGTAGGACTTATAATTACTCAACTCAAGAAATATTACTGACCGCCTATGGGGTACTTGCCACAAAGTTCGACTACAATTTCTGCAAACAAAACCCAAGGAAACTATGTTCTAAAATGTATCTATTATAAAAAGTGAAGAATTTTAAAGGTCTTAATTCAACATATTGACTGTCATGAATGTTAAAATGAGACATTTGAAGCATTATTTCTTCTAAAAATTTAATAAACTAATTAAAATGCAATAGGTAATAACTAAAGTTTATGTTAAAAGTTTACCAGACCTGGAGTTCCCATCCCGGCTCGGCAGAAACAAATCTGACTAGTATCCATGAGGACGTAAGTTCAACCCCTGGCCTCGCTCAGTGGGTTAAGGACCCAGCGTTGCCGTGAACTGTGGTAGAGGTTGCAGACTCGGCTCAGTTCTGGCATTGCCGAGGCTCTGACGCAGGCCATCGGCTATAGCTCCGATTCAACCCCTAGACTGGGAAGCTCCATATGCCGTGGGTGGAGCCCTTAAAAAAAAAAAAAAAAAAAAAAGTTTACCAGACCTCATTTTCTGTATTTTAGGCTGTTTTATAAAAAAGATTTTTAAGTGGTAAGTAACCATTTTATTGGAGCAAAACTAGAGTTATGCCTCTAGCCAAATACATTTCATCTCCAAGGCAAAACTATTATCTAAAATTTAAGACTGCAGAAAGGATTTTGGAAGGTGACCAAATAAAGTAAACTAAGACTAAGAGGACAAAATAAGAATACAGAACAAAAATCTAGGCCATGAGATCAGAGAGACCTGACTTTCCATCTGGGTTCTACTACTTACTGAAGAAATATCACTTAACCTCTCAAAGCTTTGTCTGGTCATTTCTAAAACAGGATCACAACAACTACCTTGCAGGGCTATTATAAAGAAGAGTCAGAAACAAGCCCATATGGGGCCCAGTACATGACACTGGTCCTTTAGTTCCACCATAAAATCTAGCCTATAATAAAGGTTTCCAAAATAACAAAGAGAACCACCTCTATCCATAGCCCACTGTTTAAAAAAACATCAGAGAAACCTGTCTTCATGTTTAAGCTTAATTTCTACCACTTAGGTCAAGCAGACAGGGCAAATTACCAGTCATTATCAACTAAAGAGCCAAATAAACACCTCCTGTTTCAAGATTCCTATAACTATACTAACAGTCAACTACTAACTTATGTAGTGTCATCATACATAAGAGTAACATTCACTATAGAAACGAAAATTATAATCTTAGCTCAGTTACACACTTCTCTTATAAATGAAGAAACATGAGCCCCATTGGGGTCTCTTTCTCTGGATATTATATATAGTAACTTAAGGCGTCCATTCGGTAGGATGTTTAAGAAGTATAATGTCACAGAAATCAAGACAGGAAATATAAAATAAACTATAAGGTTAAAGTCTCTTATTTAGGCTTTTCTCAACAAGTGAAAACCATTTTTAAAAATCCTAAGATAAACAAGAAATCATTCAGCTACACATTCTAGTTTTCGAAAGAGCACCTTTATAAAACTGAGTTAAATAATAATTTTTTTAATGTTTTTATTATACTTGATTTATAACATTCTGTCAATTTTTGCTGTACAGCAAAGTAACCCAGTTATATATCTATATATACATTCTTTTGAGTTAAGTAACAATTTAAAGCATTTATACTTACATTCAGTAAAGAAAATACTTAACATAGGCCAACAATTATCCACTGCTCCTAATTTAGGTAGAATAGTTACATCGCCTGTGTATTTCACCCAATTCAAAGCTTCTTCCATTGCCAAGATTTTCTGTTTCAAAAAGAGGGTTGAAGAATGTGATTTGAGTATTAATTATAAGTTTACCTATGGCATTATCGATTTATCTTACACAGTATTTCAGATTTTTTTTTCTTTTGTCCTTTTAGGGCTGCACCCGCAGCACATGGAGTTTCCCAGCCTAGGGGTCTTATCAGAGCTATGGCTTCCGGCCTGATAGCAATGCCAGATCCGAGCCACTTCTGCGCCCTACACCCCAGCTCATGGCAACGCCGGATCCTTAACCCACTGAGTGAGGCCAGGGATCGAACCCAAAACCTCATGGTTCCTAGTCGGATTCATTTCTGCTGTGCCACAATGGAAGCTCCAGATTCTTAATACAAAACTTGTACAACCTCGTATTTTCCATTAGTCTAGCATGCAAATGAGAACAGCTAGACCCCCAAAACACAAGTTAAAAGACACTGGAGACTCATACATGTTACATTTTCAGGCAATCTCAGGCCACCCTCAGAGTTCGGGATGCTGCTACAATGATTACAGACCTGGAAGTTGAGGTCTACAACCTGGCCAGACACTGCCCTGGCTAGCAGGAGAGTACCATAACACAAGGTGACCAGTGGTTTGGGTCTCAACTAAACTAGGACTTCCATCCTTATCTCAAGATTAAAGATATAAATTAAGGTTCATGAAAGGGACTATGTGATTTAATTTTTTTATGGCTGCACCAGCAACATGTGGAAATCCCCAGGGAGGGACCAGCACCACAGCAGTGCCTAAAGCACTGCAGGGACAAGGCTGGATCTTTAACCCACTGGACCACAAGAGAACTCTGGGACTGTGTATTTTATTTTATTTTTTTTATTTATTTACTTTTGTCTTTTTGCTATTTCTTTGGGCCGCTCCCGCAGCATATGGAGGTTCCCAGGCTAGGGGTCGAATCGGAGCCGTAGCCACTGGCCTACACCAGAGCCACAGCAACGCTGGATCCGAGCCGCGTCTGCAACCTACACCACAGCTCACGGCAACGCCGGATCGTCAACCCACTGAGCAAGGGCAGGGACCGAACCCGCAACCTCATGGTTCCTAGTCGGATTCGTTAACCACTGCGCCACGACGGGAACTCTGGGACTGTGTGTTTTAAATGATGTGTGGCAGAGAGAAGAATAAGGATACAGACAAGAGGAGGGTGTGGCTGGGCAAATCAGCACCGAGTGCAAAAATGACCTTCATGAAGGATCAAGCGTTCACCAAAATGTTATTCATGCTTCTAGTGTCTGAAATGACTTCAGGAGTTAAATAGTGGAGTTACCAATGTTGGTGTCAGACTTAAGGGGAACACGTACATGTTTATGCCGCCAGTGGCATTAAAATTGGTTTATCATTGTATGTGGAGATTGTCTAGCAATTGTATCAAAAATATTTAAAGTTCCTGCTGTGGCACAATGGGATGCATGGCATCTCTGTAGCACCAGGACACAGGATAGATCCCTGGCCCAGCACAGTGGGTTAAAGGATCCAGCATTGCCACAGCTGTGGTGTAGGTCTGATGCCTGGCCTCAGAACTCAATATGCCTCAGGGCAGCAAAAGGAAAAAGAAAGTTTATCCTAGGGACTTAATAATTTCATTTGGGAGAACATATGCCAGGTAAATAATCTAGAAGACAAAAAACAATCAACTTGTTAAAGAAGCTCAAAACTACACTACACACATATGAAAAAAAAGAAAATGATGCAAACCCCTACCCACAACAAGGAGACCGCTTAGGTAAAATGTAGAAATCAGTACTCCCAAATGCTAACTTCAAAAGGCTGACTCTGTGGACCTAGCGCAAGGAGCAAGGAGCAGTGAGACAAGCGCCACTTGTCACCAGCGGTTGTGCTGGATTTTCCCCTGTGAGTACTTACATTTTCTATCTTATAACCAATTCTCAACAAGCCTCCAATAAAGAATGAATCATTCTGCAAAAAAGAAAAATCGACAAAGCATTTTTTCCCTTTATTCACCCAATTATACTTTCTTTATCCAAAGGACAAAAACCCCAACATTTTAGGACTACTACTGCGTGTACAGAGTAGTCCACTTCCCACAGCACTTTTACACCCAATTTGCCTTAAGACCCTAAAACAAGAAGTCAGAAATAGTCTGACACAGGGTTCTAATAATAAAATGATTTAGTGCAACTCTTATATGTATGAATTTTAAAGTTCATCACACCTAAATTTTTTCTATAAAATTACACTGGCTGATATAAGTTACTACAAAGAATTATCTGCAGGAAATAAATCAGAATGCCCTTTCTAAATTTAAGTGTGCAGAGTCATTAAGAAAAACGCTTGGCTCCATAACCAACTGAAATAAGAAAAATTAGTAAATGGCCTTCAAGGAAAAAACAAAACAAAACCCTCAGTGGAATACAAGGATACCTCCCCAAATCTGACACAATAAAGTTTACCCCAAAGAAAAAATATTTGTTGCAGTGCTGGTAACAGTGGCATGATTTTACGTTACAAGATAGAACCTATGTATAATTTTCAGAACCTACTGCAAAGGTTTTTGTGAACCAGGAACACACTTTGATTTGTGACAAATTCCAACTTCTATTCCTTAATGACAAAGAAGTCCTCAACACATCATGTCAGCATTATCTACCTGGTCTCTCAGACAGCAGAAACTCATGGCAGTAGAGCAAGTTCAAGTTAACGAAAACTAAAATCATTACGTGTTACCGACTATCAACCAGGAACATGGGCCTGACACCATATAAATATACATATATATATATATGTATATTTATTTTTGCTTTTTAGGGAAGTTCCCAGGCTAGGGTTTGAATTGGAGCTATAGCTGTGGGCCTACGCCACATCCATAGCAACAAAGGATCCATAACCACTGAGCGAGGCCAGGAATCAAACCCGCAATCTCAAGGTTCCTAGTCGGATTTGTTTCCTCTGCGCCATGACAGGAACTCCAATATCTATATTCTTGACATAAAGGGGGAAAAACATTCTATCACTTACCACCACTTTCTTTGCCAAATCGACAATATCTTCCATTAACTCAAGATGTTGTAATTTCTTCAAACTTATCTCAGAAGCATGAGAACTGCTTAAAAATAAATTTATTTTTTAACAGATTAGGTTCTCATATATAAAAATTCACCAAATTTTACACTTAACTATATGTGATACCTAATTTAAACTACCTGAAAAAAAAAATAAGATCTCCTTTTCTTCATTCCAGGTAATAATAAGCTGTTTATTAAGTAGACAAAATTCTACACCTTTTTCTTTCTTCTGTACTATAATGCTGGCATTTATAAATAAGCACATTAACTTTTCCTTACTCAGCTTCAAATCTACCATCTAATGTTCTTAGGGGTTTCACTCATTATAACATTACTGTGATTATTCATTCATATCCAAATCCCAAGCACTAACTTTTTCCATTCTACTAAACAAAAGTAGAGCTCAAGAGTATACAAGAATGAGACTTATCCTTCCACTGTTCTTGGCATACCTCCATAGTGGGCAACAGGCTCACCACTGACCATACAAAATAGGTGTATGTAGGAACTTACTTGGCCTCCACACAGGGGTGCAAGCGTGATAGTACAGAACTGTGTTGACGTTGAAACAGAAGTGGCCAGAAGACGTGTATTTTAATGGCATCACAATAATCTTGCAGGACAGAAATAGGCTTACTACACCACATTGTGCAGATGTCGAATTCTTAATTAAAAAACAATTTTAAATTAATATTGTGTGCCTCATTTTGGAATGAATCAACAATGTTAAGGGTAAAGGCTAAGAAATGAACGGATGAAATTTTTTTTGTCTTTCTCCAGGGTCGCACCCTCAGCATGTGGAGGTTCCCAGGCTAGGGGTCTAATCAGAGCTGTAGCCGCCAGCCTACACCACAGCCTCAGCAACACAGGATTCAAGCTGTGTCTGCGACCTATACCACAGCAACACCGGGTCCTTAACTCACTGAGCAAGGCCAGGGATCGAACCCGCCACCTCATGGTTCCTAGTCAGATGACGGGAACTGCCTGGATGAAGCATTTTAATCTGTCAAATGTTAAGTATATTTAAGTATTAACTAAAACTATTTTAACAAAGAAACCTTTTTTATTTGCTAGTGGAAAAAATAGTAAGAATGATTTTTTTTTTAAGATTAAATAACTTTATCAGACTTACCCTCTCCCCTCAACATATATACTGTAAGACTTGTTCCCCTCTGGAACTTCCCTTCTATCTCTCCATACTGAAAGGTGTACAAAGAGGTTCATTTTTCTCACCTATCATTATCTGCCGAGTACCTGGTACAAAGAATGTACTCAGGAAAGATTTAAAAATTATTTTAATAGATAAACATAGTCTCCTCTATTGGTCTTTCAGATGGGAGCTGATAGAACTTCAGTCAGTTCATGTTTAGTTCACACAGGTAAGAAAATAAAAGCCCACGTGTCTGTGTCCAGTCCCCCAGAAATGCACCATCCATTGCTGTTATCCTGCAGACTACTCGGGACTGCCCTTCAAAAAACTGAAGAGCCAGAACAGCAGATTTGAAAGAGGTCTAATCTGGTGGTAAAGCCTTTACAGCTGGTGAGTGAGGTTTAACAACTGTGTGCACCGGAGATTCACTCTTATGGAAAGTAACTGATTGAATGGTTCTTAAAATAAAATTGTTTAAAAAAGTCTTTCTTCTAGATCTATGATTTCTTTAAAGAGACCATAACTTTGATCTGAAGTCACCTTATGCAGCATTTATTCCAGTTTTCAATCTTTTCTATAACTAGCTTTCCTTGAGTCTCATTTCAAAGTGTTCAGATGGCTTTAAAGACGGGACAGCTGGCTCAGGATGACACTGCTCTGTCGTGTTTCAGTGGGCTTGAAAACCCTCCAGGGCTTCAGAGGGAAGAACTGAGGAGCTCTGTTGTAGCTGGATGCCTCAGCACTGCTGCAGGTTGCCCCCGTACCTAGCCTTGGTTACACGGTGATTTGTTTTCTCCTTCATTATAGTAAGAATAATTTTTTTAAGCTATCTAAGTCTGTTTTGCTGAAGTGAATGCATGAACCTCCCTTGATCGCTGTTTCAACAAATTAAAATTAAAATACCAATGTACTCACCTAAGTTTCTCTCACTTTGGGTATAATCTTTGTATTGCCTACCCTAAAAAAAGAAAAAAATCCTTTTGATTTGTATCTGATAAAAAGCAAAAAGTACAATTCTTATTTATTTTTGCTCTTTTAGAGCTGCACCCACGACATATGGAGGTTCCCAGGCTAGAGGTCTAATCGGAGTTGTAGCTGCCGGTCTACGCCACAGCCACAGCAACACAGGAGCCAAGTCTGCAACCTACAGAACAGCTCACGCCAACCCTGGATCCTTAACCCAATGAGCAAAGCCAGGGATCAATTCACAACCTCATGGTTACTAGTTGCATTCATTTCCGCTGTGCCACAATGGGAACTCCCTTCTTTTTTTTTTTTTTGCCTTTTAGGGCCGCATCCTCAGCATATGGAGGTTCCCAGGCTAGGGGGTCCAATGGGAGCTACAGCTGCCGGCCTATACCACAACATCAGATCTGAGCCTTGTCTTCAACCTACACCACAGCTCATGGCAACGCTAGATCCTTAACCCACTGACCGAGGCCAGGGATTGAACCTGCAACCTTATGGTTCCTAGTTGGATTTGTTTCCATTGCACCATGACGGGAACTCCCCAGTTCTTAATTTTTAATGGAAGAGTTATCAATACTAAACTAAAAAATTTCTATGCATTTACTTATACACTTTGAATACATCTTCAACCAAGGAATCTGTAGGCCTTTTTCAGTTCTTTAAAAGTTCTTTTAAGAAGAAAAAAAAGTGTAACTGTATGCGGTGATGGATATCAACTTGACTTATTGTGCTGATTTCACTATATGTATATATATTGAATCATTGTGCTGTACATCTGAACTAATGTCATATGCCAATTACATCTCAATTTAAAAAAAAAACCCTTTTAAGATGTCACAATGTTAAAAACAAAAAGTTAGGAAATCTACTTACCACCCCATCACAGTAAAGTTGAGTCACACGAACATAGTCACTGGACATAAAGTCAGGAGCAAAGACACAATCATCCACATAAGGGCAATCTTCTAACAAGGCATAATCTGCTACAGTGACATTTCCCAGAGCAAAATCATCCATAGTACACCATCCTAAGGACACAACACAAATCCTCATCAATGGTTAAAGCACTTGAGAGGCTATGAGACGCAGTTTCCTAGCTTCTATGGTGTATTAGAAAAAAACTTGGAACTTATACCCCAAGGAAAGAACCCCATTAAGAACACTCAGCTCTGGAAGATTCTCATCCTGGCATTTGCTACTCTTTCCCCTTGATGCCCTTCAAAGACCAGTTTAATCTATTTCTTCTTAGGTTCAAAGAGTCACCATCTCTCTTCTGCATTTAATTGCTTACATGTCTTCCTTAGATAGAGGACAACTAAGGGCATCTTGTTCACCTATGTGCCAGGCACCTGCTAAGCCCTCAAATAAGTGTCTGCTGAATGAGCAAAAGACATCGTTCCACTGCTGCCCTTTTACCCCATCTGCTGTGACTGTGTCTGTGAAATAGGCTATTTCATCACACACAAACTTGGCCACATGCTCAACCTCCTGGCTGGGACTAAATCCTGATGCCACTGAGAAAATAGTTTCCTATCAGCTGTTCCTATTCTCCTATCCACGCCTCAGTTGTGTTTCTGTCTTAGGCAAAAGGGCAGAGCTGAAGAGTTATGTCAACCCCTAACTCCTCAGAGCCGCATCCAGACCTTCCATCCTCCTCGCAAGCACTTCTAGTGCTCTCACAACTACTACAACACAGTCAGCACTGCTAGACTGCAGCAGTGGACAAAACCCTCACATTAACAACCACATTTTAAAAACAGTTATGTCGATGGAGAGAAAGGGAAATTAGAGCTGGAGTTTCAGACTAAGGCCTTTTTCCTGAAGAAAGTTCAATAATAAAAATGGATAGCTATCAGAGAATAGCTACAAAACCTACATATCAATGAAAAAAAATGCAGCATTACTTCTACTTCTTGCCCAAGTAATGGCTTTCTTTCCCTGTCATTGCCAGCACCGTCATTAACACCGTTTTTTAGTATCTTTTCATATCACCACCATTATCCACTCTTGTTAGAATAAACCAAGTTTCTTTTTTCTTAAGCAAGACCACCATCAGTCCTTGAAAAACACAACTGTTTCTTTAATCCATCCTTATTATGTCCAATTTGCTGTAAAACAATCTCACAACATCAGAAGTGAAGAGCAGTAACAGTCTTCCTAGCAAACATGTTGTACCAAGCATTTTACATGCGCCATCGCATTAATCCTCACAGCAATTCTTCGCAGGTCCAATTAGCATCATCTCCACTGTACACATGGGAAACATTCACAGCAAATTTAAGTAATTTGCTCAAGGTCACCAAGCTAGGGAGGTTTCAAACCTAGGTCTTCTGATTCCATGGTCTCTCCTCTCAAACACGTTTCACTCAATCTACGTTTCCTCATCATTGCCACTTAGTTACCTCTTGGTTGCTGTCATGTTAAAGAACACTGGTAACTGGTTCACAGTGCCCCCTCTCTCCTCCAAACGCTACCATCATCCCAGCCACATCAAGGTCCACGTGAATGACTCCTTCAAGACCCTCGCCTTGCAGTGTAACCACATCCTCACCTAAAATGAACGTCACTGTCCACCTCACCTAGGCTCTTCCTTGACAAGGCCACACCTTGGATGAGTGCCCACGTCTAAACTAGTTTTTTAAGTTTTTTACTCTGCTTAGCTTCTCTCTGACCACGGCCAAGAGTCATTATGGGTCCTGTCTCCCTACCCACTACCACATTCTTCACCCTCATCAAGAATTCTTCCAATTTCTCCCAATCAAATCCTCCATTCTCATTCATTTTCAGTTTCCTAACATTGGATTTCCACTTCCATCACTCTAGGGAAGCTGTTTCAATAAAGTCATTAGTGAGCTTTTACAGTAGACTGGAGATCTCCGATGCCCTGAACCTGACCTATTCTGGATGAACAGTATTTCCAGGGTTTAGAGAATTTAACTCCAAAAGTAAACAATGACTAGAAAAAATAAAAAGACATTTCAGCACCTAAAGTATGGCACGTAATATGGGATATATGCTGTTCTGGGGAATATATACACTTTTAAGCTCATTTGTCTTACAAATGATTTTTGTGCATAAATACAGAAAGAGCCAAGAACTGTCTGTCACAGCCCACAAATCAGCATCATGGCATCGGTTACAAAACAGTTAATGTGCTCATACCTGGCAGACTGAGCCACTGTGACATCATGCTGGTCATTCATAGCCTGGCATATCTCATCAACACCATGCCCTACACCAACTGTACCATGCTTATGACACAGGTATTACCTTTATTATCTATTTTTTTTTAACCAGAGAGGCGATGTGGCATAGTGGTTAAGAGCATGGACTCTGGAACCAGACTGCCTGGGCATGAATCCTGGCTCTTGCATTTCCTGAGTGTGTGATCTTGGGCAAGTTACTCAACCTCTCTAGGCTTCAGTTTCCTCAACTATCAAATGAGGTCAGTAATACTACCCACCTGATTAATGAGGTCACACATTTAAAGTGCTGTGAAGAGCACATGGCACATAGGAAATGCTGAAAGTATCAGCTATCGTTAACATTAATGTTAGACAACTATGGTTTTAATCTACTTCCTGGATGCTTCCAACTAAATGGTCTCCCTTAATTTTGCTAAGTCCAAAGAGCACTTTTCAGCTTACAACTTACTTGACGCTGTTGACCACTTCCTCCTTCTCAGAACTCTTCATTTGGACTCCAAAGACCATCTTCTCCTGGTTCTCCTCCTATTCTTCTGGCTGCTCTTCCTCAGTCTCCATGGGCTCTTCTTCTCCATTCCCCGCCACCCAAATGTCAACTCTCTCTTCTTCTCATGCTTACTCTCTCCACCACACCCACGGCTTAAAACAGCACTTTCTGAACTTCCCCATCATTTGCATAGCTTCATCACAGTTTTTGCCATTTCCACAGACCATATGTATTTTAGGTACTTAATATTCTTCTTTCATTGGGCTCACTTGGCCTAAGTGATTAATATTCATGACATTATAGATTTGAAGTACAGCTTATGTTCTTCAGACATATTAAACTCCTAACTATCGAAAAATGGTTGAGTGTTCATCTATGCACCACTTTAAATTATCTTATACTCCCTGTAGCAAATAATGGCTGAAATGTCCAAATGTTGAAAACGCTCAAATTCTCTCCAGGCTGGATTGCATCTCATTACTTCTAGAAACTCCCTGTCAACTGCTAATGGATCTTAACCAAGATGTCCCACAAGCCTCTCAGATGCACTAAGTTCAAAAACACACTTATCTTTTCTTCTCAAGAATAAATGGAACCAAGTTCTTTCCTCTTTCTGTATGTTACCAGTTAACTGCTCTACATGCCACCTGCTTACCCAAACCAGAAATCTGGAGGTCAAGCTGGACTCCTCAGTCTCCTTCAACATTCCTACCCAATGTCATTCTGACTCCTCCAAGTCCACACACACACACACACACACACCTCTTCATGCCCATGCCTTAGCTGTAGCTTCATCTTAACCTCCTCTGAACTACTTTAGCAAGCAGTCTCCTAACTGGGGACTTACCGTCAATCTCAGCATCTTCTAAAACCCTGACAATAACATTTTACTGCTTAAAATAATTCGGCAGCTTTTCTTCATCTTCAGAATGAAGTGCCAACTCCCTACTATACAGCGCAAAAGACCTCTGTAATCCTGTTCCTGAGTTCTCTAGCCACTCCAAGACATGCCATGCAGAAGCCAGACAGACTCAACTGCTAGTCATTCCTAAACACACCTTACTCTGCAGTCAGAATGCCTACCAGTCCTCAATGCTTGATTCTAAGAAGCATTTCCTGAACTTCCCACTACCACCAAGTTGATTTCTGAACCTCTTCTCTGTAAGCCCAGAACACCCTGCTCATTATCCTTTTGGCAGCAGCTCTCACACGGGTCATTATAGGTGTCTCTCTGTAGGTTCACTATGGGTCTAGAGGGTACATGGTGCCCTACTCATCTTGATTCCCTACTTCGGTGTTCCCCAAATTTTTTATTCACATTCCCCAAAGTATGAACACTTTGTCAAATCCACCTGCCAACTGTGCTATTAGTCACTTAATATTTTCATTTAGAATAACTCAACTTTTAACCCAGATGTAAACTTTTTTCAGTAGAAAATTTGATATCGCCAAGAAATCTCAAGTTTAGTAGGACAGAATTTTTTTCTAATACAAACTAAAATGAATACATTATAAAAACTAAATACTAATGTAAAGGACCTCTGGTCCTAATAGGAAAACAAAGAAGATGCTAGATTTTTTTAATTTTGAAACTCTGCTGAGCTCATAAAAATATGCAACATTTAAAGCCACCCCCTCGCCAAAAAAAACAATGAAACTCTAGCTAAAAACTCAACCTGATAATTAAGAACAAATCTTTATGCCAATGGCAGTAGTGGGGTCAGGACACTGAGCCACAGGCCATAAGCAAAGTGAGGGAACCAAAAAGTGGTCCCACGTGAAGCTCCCCGCCAAAGCTGATACGAATCCTTTCAGACGCTCAAGATTCCCACAGGGGAAGATTAATCAAATAAGAGTCCATAACTGAAAATCACTAGGCACAGGAGATGACACCACCATGAGGAAGGCAAAAACAACACAAAACAAGCAATGAGCTTAGACCCCTAAGGACAGGAGATGCTGGGATTGCCAGATACAGTCTACAGAATATCTATAGGTGAAAAAAAGTGAGCAAGCAACATGAGATTATTTTAAAAAATGACTGGGTATAACTAAAAAAAAGCACTTTGAGAAATTAAAAATATAATTGTTAAAAGTAAAAGAAAATAAAACAGATGGCTCAAAGAGAAGATTAGGCACAGCTGAAGAGAAAACTGATGAATAAGAAGATGTGCCTGATAAAATTATCCAGCACTGTAAGTCCTGGTAAAGATACAAGGAAATGAAAAATATGAAAGATGAAAGTAAGTGATCTGGAAATGGTGTTATATACATTAAATTCCTGGAAAAAGTTAAATTTCTGGGTGGAGAAAAATAGGTAAAAGAATATTTAAAGAACAAATGGCTCAGAATCTTGTAGACCTCATGAAAAATAAAATTCAGAATCAGGAAACACTTATATCCCAAACGGGATAAATAAAAATTAATCACTATCTAGACTCAAAAGTGAAGATATAACACCAAAGACAGAAAATCCAATGCAGCTGGAAAAAAAAGAATATTTTCTTCAAATTACCATAATTAAAACTGGTAGCAAACTTCACATGTAAAATAATATACTCGCCAGATAAGCAGAAAATAAAGTATCAACCTAGATCTGTATACCCATCAAAATTACCTCTGAAGAAAAAGATAAAATAATTTTAGATAAAAAATGAGTTGACCACAACGAGACTTGAACTAACTTCTTTTTTTTTTTTTGTCTTTTGTTGTTGTTGCTATTTCTTGCGCCGCTCCCGCGGCATATGGAGGTTCCCAGGCTAGGGGTTGAATCAGAGCTGTAGCCACCGGCCTACGCCAGAGCCACAGCAACGCGGGATCCGAGCCGCGTCTGCAACCTACACCACAGCTCACGGCAACGCCGGATCGTTAACCCACTGAGCAAGGGCAGGGACCGAACCCGCAACCTCATGGTTCCTAGTCAGATTCGTTAACCACTGCGCCACGACGGGAACTCCTTGAACTAACTTCTAAAAATACCAATTAAACACAAATTATCTGAATGGATTAAAATAAAAACCGGCTATATAGTCTTCAACAGAAAATCTAAGGACATGAGAAAAGTGACAGTAAAATAAAGGAAAATGTTATTCTAGGAAAATTACTACCAAAAGAAAGGTAGGATAGGCAAAACAGACCCTGAGACAGGAAACAAAATTAGGCAGAGAGAGAATCACAACATAACAGAAAAGGTTCAACCCACGAGGAAAACGTTTAGCCTGCATGTACCTAATCCATCTCAAAATACAAAAAAGAAAAATTCTAAGAGCTACAGGAAATCTGTTAGAAGGTAACAGTAGAAGACTGCAACACATTTCTCTTATAACAAGTCAAACAAATGAAAATTAGTAAAGACAGTCTCAACAATACAAATTGCAAGCCTGATCTAATAGACACACATAGAATGGCTATTCTGACTCCCTATGCACAAGGCCAAAAAGCAAGGGCAGACAAATGTTTTTAGAAAGATAAAATACATACCACATTCTCTGACAACACAATTTAAGAAATGAATGACAAAAAGGAAAAATATTATACAGAAACATTTGGGAATTTTAAAATACATAAAACGTAAGTCAAAGAAGAAATCAAAATAGAAATTTTAATAACACTTAAATTTCAAAGTTAATGAAAATACCGTACACTAAACCATTTTACATAAAGCAAAAATGAACTTTAAGGAAGTGTATAGCTCTACATGCTTATAGAAGGAAACAGGAATGGCTGAAAATAAGTTAATCATGCAAGTTAGAAAAATAAAAAAACTCATAGAGGAAAAGGAAGGGAATCATAAAGGGGGGGGGGATCAATGAACTAAAAACCAAAAACGAAATTGAGATAATTAAGCCAAAAATTCATCCTTTGCCAAGATTAATAGACAAACTTTTGGCAAGATTAATGAAGAAAAAAGCCACACAAACAATATTCTGAGAAAAGAGATCATAATTATAAATAAAATCTCATTAACAAAGGAATTAAGATAATACCATGAATTTGATGTCAATAAACCTAAAAACTGTGTTGAAATAACAAATTTCTACCACTTACCAAAAATAAAGAAATGGAAAACCTAAAACCGTATCATTATTCAACTGATAATTAGTACTATTTTTCTTAAATCACTGCTAAATTATTAACAACTTATACACATGGAAAATTAGATCCAAATGATCTCACAGATAAATGCCACCAACACCTTTAAAAAACAAAACACTCCAATCCAAACTGTCCTAGGGGAGAGAAAAAGAGGAACTACTCTCTAATCAGCATAAAGCCAGTGTAACCTGAATAGCAAAATCAGACAAGATTCAAAAACGTCAATAAAGACAAATGACAGGTGATTTCATTCATAAACAGAAACAAAAACCTAAATAAAATATTAGAAAACTCCATCCAGTAGTTCCTAACAATCCATCAAGGTCAATTTGGGTTTGTCTTAAAAATGAATGTAAGAATTAAGAATTTTAAAATATGTAAATTAGAATCCATCACACCTTAACAAATTAAGAGGAGAAAAACTACAAGGTATTCTCAATGGATGCAGAAAAGCTTGTGATTAAATTGCAAGTAAAGATTTCCCTAACTTAATAAAGAGTATTTAAAGGAACTTGCAACAACCATTTTTAATGGGGAAACATTCACTTTAAAATCCAGAATAAGACATGTATGCCCACTGCAATCACTCCTAATGAACAACCCCAATCACACCCACTGGGCATAATCTAAAAGTGTGCCAGCATATTAAGAAAAAAAAATTAAAAGAGAAAATAATTGGAAAGGAAGAATCAAAAGTGTCATTATTTACAAGTGATATAATTATCCACCTAGAAAACCCAAAAGAATTACAGAAAATATCAGAATAGTAGTTTATCAAGTGGATGACTAAAGATGAATGTAAAAAAATCCATTAAATTTCTACTAATAAACAGAAAATAGAACCTAAAAAACATCATTTGTACTAGCAATAAAATTACTAGAAACATCAGAATAAACACTTTAATGTTAGATATGTAAGGAAAAACTTACAAAGCTATATTAAAAGACATTACAAACCCAAATGAATGGAAATACATACCTCAAAATCTTAAAGATTTCAAGTCCCCCAAATTGATTTCAATCATTCCAATTAATTCTGAAAGTGTTTTTCACGTCATATAACAAGCTGATGCTTCCAAGAACAAAGGTCTAAGAACAAATGAGACTCAAGTGCCCCGCAGATCTCAAGATTTCAGATACTTGAAATACATACCCAGATACTACAGCTTTACCTAGAGTATCAGTAACAATGAAAGTGTGGTATCAACACAGAGACAGACAAGTGGACAAGTGGCATTAAAAGGCAAGCCAGAAACAGACCCATGCTAATAGAAACTAAATATGTAAAAAAGGTGGTTTCAGCAGATCACTGCTGAATAGAGGGCCACTTCAACATACATGGTATGAGGTCAACTGTAGCCACATGGGGAAAATGAATGTGGATCATTACCTCACACCATACACAAATATCAGTACCAGATGGCTTAGGAACTTAAGTGTGAGAGGCATCACTTTAAAACTTCTAAAAAGAAACACAGGAGGATGTATTTATAATCCCAGGGCAGGGAAAACTTCCGATTAGATTACATTAAGAATTTCTGTTCACCAAAATACACTGTAAAGAGTGAAAAGACAGACCATGAACTGGAAGAAGCTATTCACAATGCATATACTCAAAAAAAGATTGGTGTTACCAGCTTTTTTAATTTTAAAAGACCACCCAATAGAAAGATGGGCAAAAGATACGAACAGGTATTTCACAAAAGGGAAACAGATGGTTCACAGACAAATGAAAAAAGGCTCAAACTCACTAGCAATCAAAGAAATGCAAATTAAAACCACAATGCACATCATTTCGTATCCATTTGACAGGCAAATATGAAGTCTAAGAGTAACAAGTGTTGAAGAGGATACAGATCAACTATAACTCTTTCACAGGGCTAATCAAAGTATATAAATTGACAAAACCGTTTGCAACGTACAAGCTGGTACAACCACTTCAGAAAACAATTTGGTATCATTTTGTCAAGCTGAACATTCATACCCCTTAACCCAGCAATTCCACTTCTAGTAAATAGCTTACTGCAGTGGTATTCCAACATTCTTTTAGTCATAAACCACGAAAAACAAATCACACTCTTCACAGCTAAGATTTCAGCCCTAAGTATAAATAATTGCAATGGATGAATTTCTAGAGTCTCATAGTGACATTTTAAAATAAAACTAACATATCATTGGTTTAAAACGTCATAACTATTACAGCATAGAGTTGATCAAAAATAACTAGTATATATGCTGATAATTAAACATAAAAGTTACATTTTATTGGAAAAGCAGCTTTTGTGGAGCTGGGAGGTGCCTAAATTAAAAGAGGCATTCCCTAACCCTATACGGCTGCATGTACTTTAAATTATCCCTTTATTTTCCACGGACAGTTTTTCGCTTGGGACATCACCCCGGTAAGATTCCTTCTGGGTGAGCAGAAGTACTACTGAAAAGGGAAGGTGGGAAAGCATAAACCAGAAGACATGTCTATGGCACACCTCAGGCATCACCAATTTTAGGATAAGGTACACATGAAATTTAATGATCTACAAATTGATTCATTAATATCACTTGTGCCCATGTACTCCTTGGAAACTCTTCATTACTCCCCCAACCCCAGCCCGGGAAGTCATTATGCCCCATTGCGAAAATGAGAGAAATTCTTGCAACTGTGTACTGGAAGATATGTACAAGGATCTTCAAAATAGCAAAACCGAGAAACAATCAAAATGTTCAACAGAAGAATGCAAACACTGTGTTATATTCACCCATGGAATATGACACAGCTGTGAAAACTAATGACTTACAACTGTACTGAATGTCAGTGACTCTTAGAAACATAACCTTGAGTGAAATAAGCCCCAGAAAGCTGTATACAGTATTTCTTTCTTAAACTCAAAAGAATAGAAACCATACAATACATTATTGAAGGATATATACATATCTGATCAAATTAATTTTAAAAAACCAAGGAATGACACACAATTCAGGATAGTAGTCACTCTGGAGGTAAGTACATTCAATGTCAGTCATTCTGATTCGTGGATTGGTGGGTTGAAAGGTGTTCATTTTATTGTTTTGCTTCACAACTTGCATATATGTTACATATTTTTTAAAGTATCAAATATTACATTAAAAAGGAAAAAAGATTTTAAAAAGCCATTTATCATATGCAAACAAGTAATTAAATCACCTCACCTGCCACTAGAAGTATACATAACATACCATGGAAATTGTCTTTACATCGACCATAAGAACTGATACATTAGGTACAAAATCAATATTTACTGAAATTAACCTTATGAGAACCAAATGAGATAAAGACTGAGCCAGTTAGCTGTGAGAAATGAACCCATGGGCTGACACAGGACTAGAGCAGAAGCCAAGGTGGCTGCAAGCAAATTTAGCCGCAAGCTAAGGTTGTAAAGAGGCTGGTCAGTAAAGAGAAGGCAATAATGTACAAGCCGGGTACCACAAAGTGTCAGCAAGGATGTGAGGAACTGGGTGTCCTCACTCAATACCAGTGATTAGAGTGAAAATTAGTGCAACCACTTTGACAGCTTTTGTGCTATTTGATTAAGTTGAAGATGCACATATCCAACTACCCAACAAATCCACTAAGAGGTGTATTTTCTGGAGAAACTTCCAAACGTGTGCACAAGCAGACAAGTACAAAGGTGTGTATTGCAGGATTTTGAGAGTCAAAAACCGGAAACTTCAAAGTCCATCAATAGGAAAATGGATAAAGTAAATTATGGTATATTCATACAATGGAATTCTATACCAGCAATTAAATTGAGTGAACCAAGCATAATTATTCAACTTATTCATATATTAATCTGAAAATGTGATGCTGATCAAAAAAAGCAAGTTGCAAAAAGATACATACCGTTTAATACCATTAAAGTGTAAAACACATAACACTACATACTGTTCATGGATTCACCGTGATCCAAGTATAAAATATGCAAAGAAATAATATACACAAACCCAAACCCTAGGGTGACTATCCCTAGGCAAGGAGGGGGAGGAACCTAAGAGCACCTCCAATATCTGCAATTTTAGATCCTTTAATAATAATAAAAAAAAATCTGAAGTAAATTTGGCAAAATAATTACATCTGTAAATCCTAGTCATGGATTGGTTAGATTCCTGCTGTTATTTCATAGGTGAAATATCCAGAAGTTAATTAGTCAAGGGTAAGAAAATTAGGCAAGAGTAAGAAAACTCAGCAAATGAATAGCGAGAAACAGACACCAAAACGCAGCCCTTGAGCGCAGAGCACAAACCTTTGAGCAAAAGCAGTTGGGTCTCATAGGTTCGATGTTTCCTTCCCTGTGTATCCTTGTAATAAATTCCATTTGCCTTAGGATAAAATGCAAATTTCTTCCAAGACGAAATGTCCTAACTAGAGTTGTAACTACCAGAAAACTGTCCCCAAGGGAGGAGTACAATATGTAACATGTCTCTACCTTGTTTCCCCAGCCAGGACACTGGGCAGAACCAAGAGAGGTAATTTATGTGAACGCCATAAACACTACATGAACCGTTAGGTATTATCAAGAAAGCCCAGGATCGGCTAGAATGTATTTACCCAGTTGTCGTGTACATATGTTTTGGAAGGAGTCTGCAATTGAAGGGCTTTGAGCGTCCAGGGCTCCTCTGAATCAAGGTACGTCACACTGGTACCTGCCAATATTCACCTACGCCTTGGCTCCATTTTTGGCCCTCGGCCTCCTTATTCCGTCCCAAAAGGCTGGCTTGACTAGCCCTACTTGACATCTTAAACACTCTGGAACAGCTGGCCAGACCCGCTGCGGTCCCCCCTCCTTATTAGCGTCGGGGGGAGGTAGGATGCTCCGAAAAGGCGAGGGGAGGAGAGAGGGTTGGGTTTTCTCCCCCCCCCCCAATTCCCCTCCACGGACTCGGCAGCCATTCTCACGAAAACAGGTGGCGCAGATAGAAAGAACACAAAACACAGAGAACAGGGCGTGCAAGAACGTTCACGAACACTCGCGAACGAACACCCGAAAACAGATCACGCACTTGACAGGTCCAGGAGCAACAGGCGCGCGGGGACACACGAGGACGCATTCCCCCAGCGGACGATGCTGCAGCTAGGGTCACGACTGCAGGAGGCACGGCCACGCGCGCGTGGGGCGCGCACCCCCCCGGAGAGGGGCAGTGACACAAAAGGGGGGGCCACCCACACTCCCGGGGGCGCCCACGCCATCGACGAGAAAAACCTGCGCAGACACAAAGGGGCCGAGAGGGGACCCACGGGCGCGTGCCCACGCGCTCGGGCCGGTGCACGCCCCCGCACAGAGCGGACCGAGGGTGTGCAAGCGGCCGGGAGTGCGCACACAAAGGGGCTACTCCCACCCCCGCACAGAAGCCCAGAGGTGACCACATTTGCAGAAAAGGGACACGAGACAAAGGGGACACACCCGCTAGGGCCTACAAAGGCTGCCACACACACACCCCTAAGGCACCGGCACTCAACCCACGCACACTGCGGGCACCACAGCCAACGACGCGGGGCGACGCGCACACACCCACACTCACCACACACCCACGGAGGGGGTGTGGAGGGCCCCTCTCCCCGGGCATCTCCGCTGCAGCGCGACAAGGTGACACATCCGGGAGCCCTGCCGCGCGCCAGGTGTGCACTCACCGGGGCCGGCAGCCCGCGAGCCTCGGACGCGGGCCGCCGCCGCCGCCGCCTCGGGCCCTCCACGTCAGCCAGCTGGCGGCGGAGAGCGGGCGGCTGTGCAGGCGGCAGACGCGTCACGTGGGCTGCAACGCACATGCGCCGTCGCACCGCCCGGCCCCCACCTCCGCGGCGACCAGCCCAGCGATCCCGCCGGCCCCCGCGCTCGCGCGCTTCTGCCCAACGAGGGTCGCGGTGCGCCTGCGCGCGGGCGGGGGTTGCGTGGTGACTCGGCCTTTCTCGGTTTTTCTGTGCTCTCGCACCCTGAGGCTCCCTGGTCAGCGCCTGCGCAGCGGACTCAGTGCGGAGGTGGCGGAACTGTTGGGAGTGGCCGCGTGGGCCCAAGGTCTAGGGCCACCCGCGCCTCTCATCCCCAGGTTGAAATGAGAACGAAAACCCCGCGAGAGGGCAGGGCACGTTCCTGGGCACCCAAAGCCCCGGCCTGGAGAGACGGGGCACGCCTCCTATCCTGCCCTGCCTTTCCCTTCCCTTTTCGCACCAAGGCGAAGCCTGCAGAGCTGGAGCGGAATCAGTCCCTCCCCTGCTCCCCCGCTTCCCCGATCCTCCACTGCAGGCTATGCGCGCTCTGATGCGTGTGCTTGTGTGCGCGTGCGGTTTGGGGGCTGGTTGCGCGTGCAGGCGAGGTATGGGTGCTCGTGTACACCACTGTGCGGGCAGTCTTGTGTTGGAGGTGTGTGTGCGCAGGGTGGTTGTTTGCAGTGGTTTAGGCTGGGAAATAAACTGCAGAGGCTGCGCCTGTAGCAAAGCGATGAGGTTATAATAGACCAATGGTGAAGAGGAGTGAATCACTGACAGATGATTGTGTTTTTTTTCCCCACAGATTTCCAAAAGCCACAGGGAAAATGGTGGAAAATTCACCGTCGCCATTGCCAGAAAGAGCGATTTATGGCTTTGTTCTTTTCTTAAGCTCCCAATTTGGCTTCAGTAAGTACTTTCCTGATGGAAGGCCAGGTCCATTCTCTGGAGTTCAAGGACAAGGAAATGATTGCGTTTGTTTATAGAATATGCACACGTGAACTGTGACTCTTTCTACCTTTGTCTCTTCTTGAGAAAACCTGAAGGGAGCTCTTGTTTGTTCAGAGTGTTCTATATGCCAGACATTAGCGTAAAATATTTAATCTCAAATATTTATGTAGCACCAGACAGGATTGCCAGGTGAATGAAACCTGGTCCCTGCCCTTCAGGAGGTGACGGTTTTGTAGACAAGACATGAGTAAATCTGCAGTTAACACTGTGTTAAGTGCTGTGGGGACCCAGCAGAGAGACGAGACATTAAACTAGAAAATCAGAGTTAGCTTTCTCCCAGGGAATTTGTCTTCAGCATTAAGAAGGAAGAAGCTGGAAGGCCTTGAGCAAAGGCATGGTGGGGCTTGGAAATAAGTAATGGTTTGGCCCTTGTGGGAGCTAGAGAGCGACAGGAATCAGGTTAAAGAAGGCAGCTGTGCTTTACATTCCCAGATCTCAGGAGTTCCTGATGTGGCGCAGCGGAAAGAAATCCGACTAGTATCCATGAGGATTTGGGTTAGATCCCCGACCTTGCTCAGTGGGTCAGGAATCCGGTGTTGCCATGAGCTGTGGTGGAGGTCGAAGACGAAGGTCTGATTCAACCCCTAGCCTGGGAACTTCCCTATACCACAGATGCAGCCCTAAAAAGCAAAATAAAATAAACATTCCCGGATCTCAGTTGGTCCCCATAAGGATCCAAGCCTCGTCGGTGACGACAGCTCACCACTTTTGACTGGATCCTGACCCATTGAATGAGGCCAGGGATCAAACCCGAATCTTCATGGATACTAGTCCGATTCGATTCCAGTGCAGCACAACGGGAACTCCAACAGTGTTCTTCAGGTTTATTTTGGTTAGCAAAAAGAGATACTAATGTAGTCTTTCACAAACTCGAAATGGCTTAAAGCAAACTTTTGAAAAACGGGAGATAACTTGTGCTTATTAAATGTTAGCTGCTGCTGCTGCTGTTATCAGCGTCATCGTTTTTATAAATCCATGTTCTAAGAGAGTTTGAAAGATTAGAAGCTGTACAAATAAGTAGGTGACTTTAAGACCTAAATCCAATAGTACCCACAACCAGCAAATAATTCAGCAAATTTTTCTTGCATACTTACCATGTGCCAGGCACTGTTCCAGTCAAGGGAGGAGCAAAACAGCCCAAAATTTTCTGCTTTCATAGACTTTTCATTCTGCTGAGGGGAGAAAGCCAGTGGACAGATTAAATAAGTAAAACATGGAGTTCCCAACATGGCTCATCAGAAGCGAATCTGACTAGCATCCATAAGGATGCAGGCTCAATCCCTGGCCCCACTCAGTGCATTAAGGATCTGGCACTGCCAGGAGCTGTGGTGTGGGCCGAAAATGCGGCGTGGGGCCCGAGGTTGCTGTAGCTGTGGTGTGAGCCAGCAGCTACAGCTCCAGTTCCACCCCTAGCCTGGGAACCTCCATATGCTGTGGGTGCAGCCCTCAAAAGACAAAAAAAGACCAAAAAACATGTAGAATGTCAGATGGTGATGGAAGAAAGAAGGATAAGGCGTGGGAGGAAATAAGGCGTTGCTGTTGTAAATACAGCAGTCAGGAAATGCCTCGGTCAGACGACTTTTTTTAAGCACAAAAATGAAAAGTGACAGTTAGCCATGTGGAGAAAGAGCCTCCCAGACAGAGACTAGCCAGTGGTTTCAGGGAACAGGTAGAGGTCGGTGAGGTTGAAACCTGCGGCAGTGAGGCAGAAAGTAATAGGATAGAGGAGGTCAGAGGCCAGTACCCAGCAGCTATGATGAAACTAGGTGGTGGGTATGGGGGCGGGGATGTTACATGACTATCTCAGTGCATTATGAGTTCCCGCCATGGCTCAGTGGGTTGAGAACCTGACCAGTATGAGGATGTAGGTGAGATCCCTGGCCTCACTCGGTGGGTTAAGGATCCGGCATTGCCATGAGCTGCAGTGTAGGTCACAGACATGGCCCAAGTTGCTGGGGCTGTGGTGTAGGCCGGCAGCTGCAGCCCCTTTTTGACACCTTATGCTGCAGGTGTGGCCATTAAAAAAAAAAAGCTGATTGTCTTAATCTGCTCAGGCTGCTGTCGACCATTTGGCTGAAACCATAAATGTTTATTTCTCAGAGCTCTGGAGGCAGGGGATTAGCCCTGGGGATTAGGGTTCCAGCATATTAACTGGGGGTGGGGAGACATAAACACGCAGTCCCTACCAGTAGTTGCAGATTGTGATAATGGCTTTGAAGGAAGTAAAGTGAAATGACAAGCAGTAATGAGGGTGTCACACAGCTGGAATCGCAGGTGATTTGGGGAAAGCCACTCTTAAGTGACATTTGAGCTGAGACATGAAGAAAGTGAAGGAAGCATCCCCACTGCAAGAGCCAGAGGAAGAGCTTTCCAGGCAGAAAAGGGTTAGGGTTAGGGTGCCCTGACCCTGGGTCTGCGAGGTTGTTGAAGCCCAGGAATGAGACACTGTCTGGAGCTGAAGCATAGTGCATTAAGGCTGGACACAGAGAGGTGGGCAGGAGCCGGACCGTGTGAGTTCCTGCAAGCCTAGGACGGAGTTTGGATTTTATTCTAAGGGCATCGAAAGATTCGAACTGACAAGTGATGTGGTCAGATTTGTGTTTTTGGAAAATCTCTCAATGCTGTGTGGAGAGTGACTGCTCTGGTATCTCTTTCGTCCAGGTAGAAGTTTCCAGACACCCACTCGGAGAGCCTGGGAGTCCTTCTCATTTGTGCTTTTCCCTCTCCCCCTGACTCCTTCATCTCTTCCTGCCACTGAGGCTGCTGGGGCCTCCGACTGCCTCTCTTCCACAGACACATCCTCACGCAGCAGTCACGGTGACGCACTTGAGGTCCAGACCTAAACGCCCCTGATGAAAACCTCTCTCTTGGTAGTTTGCTGTAACTTTAAATTGCAAACAGAATATCCAGTTGCACCCCTTGCCCGGAGCATAAAGTCCGTACTCCCCACTCAAAACTGTTCATGGTTTGGAACCTGTTCGCTTTTCCAGCTTGACCTCTCACAGCTTTGTACTCTATGCCCTGTCACTCCAAAACCACTTAGGGGTCCCCCAAAGATGTCGCCTCCCCCTTTTCTTTCTTTTCTTTTTTTTTTTTTTTTTGCTTTTTAGGGCTGCACCTGCAGCATATGGAAATTCCCAGGCTAGGAGTTGAATCGGAGCTGTGGCTGCCGGTCTACACCACAGCAGTGCAGGATCTGAGCCGCATCTGTAACCTACATAGGCCGCAGAGGCTACCTCTTTTGGGTTCACCAATGTATTACACACCCCTGACATACAGAATTCCATAGTACATATTTGTTGAGATGTTCATCCTCTATCATTGATGCAGGTAGTTTGCAATTTGTCTCTGCCACTTACCTTGGACAGATGATGTAACTACTAAGATCTGAGTTCATCCTCTATAAAAAAAAAATCATATAATACCTCATAGGGTTGTCTTGAGGATTAAATGAAATAATGCATAGAAAGTGCTTAGCAGCGTGCTTAGCCCACAGTAAGTACTCAGAGGTTAGCTGTTGTTTTTTGGGTTTTTTTGTGTGTTTTTTTTCTGTTGTTGTTGTTGTTGTTGTTGCTATTTCTTGGGCCGCTCCCGTGGCTTATGGAGGTTCCCAGGCTAGGGGTTGAATCAGAGCTGTAGCCACCGGCCTACGCCAGAGCCACAGCAACGCGGGATCCGAGCCGCGTCTGCAACCTACACCACAGCTCATGGCAAAGCCGGATCGTTAACCCACTGAGCAAGGGCAGGGACCGAACCCGCAACCTCATGGTTCCTAGTCGGATTCGTTAACCACTGCGCCACGACGGGAACTCCAGCTGTTGTTTTTATATAGAGACACAGTACAGGGTGCCAGAGACTTAGACTGTGGGAAGTCAGAATGTATTCCGGGAAGTGAGGGATGTTGTAGACCAGAGCAAGAGCAGATACCTTCACCTTTATGCAATTAAACTGTAATGATTTCAACGCCAGAGGGAGGAAGTCTTACGTATAAATCAAATTGCTAGGTGCTCTAGGATTCTAACAGTGGCTAAGGCATGATTTCTGCCCTTAAATTGCTTACCATGTAGTACGAGTAATGTGAGGTAAGACAGTTTTTAAATGACTTAGAGGAGGTGTTTAATGGGTATAGCGTTTTAGATTCACAGGATGAAAAAGCTCCAGAAATCTATTTCATGGCAATGCAAGTACACTTAACACCACTGAACTTTACGCTGAAAAATGGTTAAGATGGTAAATTTTGGAGTTTTTTTAACCTCAATTCTTAAGAATGACCAGCAGAAGGTGATTGTGATGTTATATGTTATAGGAATGGCACAGATAGGGATCTAGAACTAAAAGGAGAGGAAATTTCTGAGTTAATCAGGGAAGCTTCAAAGGAGCTTTTTTATCTGAACCTTGATAGATTGGATGCATGCCTTTACTAACCTTTTGTCCTTTTTTTTTTTTCCCCTCTTCTGTAGTGCTGTATCTTGTGTGGGCTTTTATTCCTGAATCTTGGCTAAACTCTCTAGGCTTAACCTATTGGCCTCAAAAGTAAGTTTAATATATTTCCTCAATAAAATAAAATTATCGTAATGCTGTTTTGAAGAATCAGATTTTTCTTTAAGAGAATGCAATTCTTAAATATTTATTCTTTTAAGGGAGTTCCCTGGTGGCTCAGCAGGTTAAGGATCCTGCATTGTCAGTGCTGTGACTGGTTACTGCTGTGATGCAGGTTTGATCCCTAGCCTGGGAACTTCCCCATGCTGTGGGCACTGCAAAAAAAAAAAAAAAAGCCTCCAAAATGAAACACACACGCAAAAAAGGAAGAAAATGGAGCTAATGCAAAGAACAGAGGAAGTTTTTAAAATAATGAAATCCTCAAAAATAATAAAAGATGGTAACTGTGAAACATCAGGATGCTATAAAATAGTGAATACTCAGAGAATTACTGCATTCAGAAATTATAACTGATGGCAAAATTAAAGTTTTAATTGAAGGGTTAGAAGAAAAACCAAAAGTAATCTCCACAAAGCAGAACAGAATAAAGCCAAATAGAAAGTAGAGAAAAGACGAGGAAATATAACAGTAAAAAAATCTCTTAGAAGTTACAGAAAGGAGTTCCCATCATGACTCAGCGGAAACGAATCTGACTGGTATCCACAAGGACACAGGTTCGATCCCTGGCCTTGCTCAGTGGGTTGAGGATCCAGCATTGCCATCAGCTGTCGTGTGGGTCACAGCCTTGGCTCGCATCTGGTCTTGTTGTGGCTGTGGTGTAGGCTGGCAATTATAGCTCCAATTCTGCCCCATATGCCGTGGGTGGAGTCCTAAAGAGAGAAAAGAAAAAAAAAGAAATTCCAGAAAGAGAAAACAGGGAGGAAGTTATTAAATAACATACCCAATAAAACATGTGAGACAGAGCACTTGATATATTGAGAGGCACAGTAGAATCCTGTCGTAGAATTTGAGGATTGAGTATTGATAGGGAACTGTATGGGAAACCAGGCAGACAAAAAGTAATAATTATTTGATTTCAGGAAAAACATGAAATTGCACAAGAAAACTTAATAACCGTTCATGAAGGTGCTCACTGCAAACATTATTTACATAGTTAACAATAATTTTTAAAAATTGCTGATAATGACCAGAGATTGTGATTTAAGTACAGTAAAAGGCTAAGAGTAAGGCGTGAAAGGAGCTCCCGTTGTGGCGCAGTGGTTAATGAATCCGACCAGGAACCATGAGGTTGTGGGTTCGATCCCTGGCCTTGCTCAGTGGGTTAAGGATCTGGCGTTGCTGTGGCTGTGGCGTAGGCCAGCAGCTACAGCTCCGATTCGACCCCTAGCCTAGGAACCTCCATGTGCCGCAGGAGCAGCCCTAGAAAAGGCAAAAAGACCAAAAAAAAAAAAAAAGAGTAAGGCGTGAAAGAGCTAAATTCTTCATCTCCGTATTAGGAAGTTCAGCGAAAATGTCTGAAATTGGAAAAAAAAATTCAAGAAATGAGTATGTTGTATAGAAACATGGGGGTAAGTACCAGAAGAAACAGCTTAGGTGCTCAAAGTGTTCCCTTTGGGGAAGTAAGACGCCAGGGTCCAGACGAGGGATACAGGATGGCATCTCCATTACAGGCCTTGTAGAACTATTTGACCGTCTTTCATGTAACATGTATTATTTTAATGCAAATGAAATTTAACTTTTAAAAGTATGTTGGTAATGAACCCTCGAGAACTGCAACTTTTCAGGACGTCTGTTACGTGATACTCCCTTCCGCAGATACTGGGCAGTTGCGTTGCCTGTGTACCTGCTCATCACGATAGTCATCGGTTACGTGCTCTTGTTTGGGATCAACATGATGAGTACCTCTCCGCTCAACTCCATTCATACAATCACAGGTAAATTTATAGCCAGGGAAGGTGCTGGGGGGAGGAGTGCGGTATTAACACTCTGTCAAGCAACCACGGAGCTCCTGCTGTGGTGCCCTGGGATCTGTGACGACTTGCAAGCACTGAGACTCAGGTTCAGTTCCCCGCCCGGCACAGTGGGTTAAGGATCCGGTGTTGGCTTAGGTCACAACTGCAGCATGGATCTTATTTCTGGCCTGGGAGCTCTATATGCCACAGAGCAGCCAAAATTGGGGGGCGGGGGGGGGCAGAGAAAGGAAAAAAGAAAAGCAACCAAAGCGTTCTCTAGTGGCTCAGCAGATTAAGGATCTGGGGTTGTCACTGCTGTGGCTCTGGTTGCTGCTGTGGTGCGGGTTTGAATCCTTTCAGCACAGCCGAAAGAAAAAAAAAAGAAACTAGGAGAAATAGATACGGTTTGCCAGAGGAAATGTTTACATGGCAGAAGTAAGCTCTCCTGCACATGCTGTTTATAGAACTAGTTAACAGGTGTATCTTCCCATAAAAACCGCAAGTATATAATAAGTTCCTTGGCAACTTTGCCTGAGAGAAACTTCTTTTATCCTGAGCAGGCCCTGTTGATCAAGGGGTACAAAGAGGTCCGTGCACACTTTGTCTGGGAGGAGGAATCTGGGGGTTTGCATCCTCGGAATCACAGTGTATACCTGCCCCAACTAAGTTGGTAGAAGAGCCATAGCATATTTTTGCAGTTTTTTGTGTTTTTTTAAGTTCTTTTATTTCGACTCCAAAGATTAAAATAAATGCAAGCTTACTTGGATTCTAGGAAGCAAACTATTTTTTAATTCCTGGTATGATGTTTTTACCTTTTCGGTATTTCTTTTATGATAATCTACTGTGTTCCCAGCATACTTGGCTGGAATTACCGCAAATAGACAATCTGTGCAAAGACAGGAGATTGTTAGGTTTGTGCAAATGATTGTACCAAATGCTTTAATGGTTTGGGGTGCTGATTTAAATATATTTACCAAGCCTGGGTGTAATCCTGTTCCTATGGGAAATATCCAGATGGGAATTGAATCATCACTGTAGAGTGGAATAATTTTTTTTTTTTTTTTTGGCTTTTCTAGGGCTGTACGCGAGGCATATGGAGGATCCCAGACTATGGGTCTAATTGGAGCTGTAGCTGCCGGCCTATGCCAGAGCCACAGCAGTGACAGAGCCAAGCCGCGTCTGTGACCTACACCACAGCTCAGGGCAACGCCAGATCCTCAACCCACTGAGCGAGGCCAGGAATCGAACCCGCAACCTCATGGTTCCTCGCCGGGTTCGTTGACCACTGCGCCACGAAGGGAACTCTGTATTATTAATTTCTTATCCAAGTTAAAGACTGCAAAAAGGTTGCTGGTTTTTATTCTCACGGGGCTGTTTCTTGTAGAGAGAGAATTTAAGTAGCCTTTTCATTATGTTCAACATGGTATTTGCTTTTTGACCCAAACATTAGCCTAGTGAACGATGCGGGTCACCCCACAAACCAGAGATACTGTAGATGAAATTGCCTGAGTGAACAGAGCCTTTTGTCCTCTTCTTACAGACAACTATGCTAAAAATCAGCAGCAGAAGAAATACCAAGAGGAGGCCATCCCAGCACTAAGAGACATTCCTATTAGCGAAGTAAACCAAATGTTCTTTCTCACAGCCAAAAAACTGTACACCAACAACTGAACCACTTGTGGACTAAGACTGGACATCGATTCTAAGGTTTTGATGTAAAAATTCAACCATAGTAATTTTGATTGTCTTTCTGATTAATATCCCGTATTGAAATGTTAAAAAAAATGTAACTTGAACTTTTCTTAGATTAAATTCTATTAATATTATAAATGTTCTCAAATAGTGGTCCCTAATGGACAGAATAATTAAAATACTGCATTACCATATGGCAGACTTTTGTTGTTGTTGTTGTTTGTTTTTTGTTTTGTTTTGTTTGTCTTTTTGTTATTTCTTGGGCCGCTCCCGCAGCATATGGAGGTTCCCAGGCTAGGGGTCGAATTGGAGCTGTAGCCGCCAGCCTACGCCAGAGCCACAGCAACGCGGGATCCGAGCCGCGTCTGCAACCTACACCACAGCTCACGGCAACGCCGGATCGTTAACCCACTGAGCAAGGGCAGGGATTGAACCCGCAACCTCATGGTTCCCAGTCGGATTCGTTAACCACTTCGCCACGACAGGAACTCCCACGTCAGACTTTTTAAAAAAGAAGCATCAGTAGAAGCAAAAAGCCCCTCCAGAAAGGCATGCATTCATATGGTAATTTTCAGAAGGCAGTTGTGTTCTTCCTGCTGTTTGTTCTGAGAACACAATTCAGGAGATGCTGGTGTGCCTCAGTGGGTTAAGAATCTGACTAGTATCCAAGCGGTTGCAGGTTCAATTCCTGGCCTCACTCTGGGTTAAGGATCCAGTGTTGCTGTGGCTGTGGTGTAGGCCAGCAACTACAGTTCCAATGTGACCCCTAGCCTGGGAACTTCCATACGCTGCTGCACCTAAAAAGAAAAAAAAAGAGGAGGAAGCCCACAATTCAGACCCTTAGATTTGGGAGAAGGACACATCCAGTGTGTGTCCTTGCCATCAGATTCACGGGTGGTCAGAGAAGACTGCTCAGAGAGAGGCAGTGGGGTCGAGGGGTTTTGGTTTTGGTGGGTTTTTTTGGGGTTTTGGGTTTTTTTTTTTTTTTTTGGTCTTCTGTCCTTTTAGGGCTGCACCTGCGGCATATGGAGGTTCCCAGGCTAGGGGTCGAATCGGAGCTGTAGCTGCTGGCCTACACCACAGCCACAGAAACACCAGATCTGAGCTGCGTCTGCAACCTACACCACAGCTCACAGCAACACCAGATCTTGGGGTTGAGATTTGATTAGCAAAACCAGGAGCCAGTCCTATAAAGAATAGAGGGGGAGGAGGGAGCTCTCATGGCCAGCAGCCAGGGCAGAGACCTTCCCTGGGAAGGAGCGTGGTGTGTCCTAAGGACAGAAGGCCAGCAGGGGACCTAGCACCTGCTGCGGGAGGGTGCCAGCGCTTTGTAGGCCAGTGTAAGACATCTGGATTTACACATCACTGTGATGGCTTTGAGGCGCTTTAGATACCGAGCTATTAGGAGGCTGTAAGGAAAGTATGGAGTCCCTGTTGTGGCTCAGTGAAAACAAACCCGACTTATATCCACGAAGATGTGTGTTCGAACCCTGGCCCCACTCAGTGGGTTAAGGATCTGGCGTTGCTGTGAGCTGTGGTGTAGGTTGTAGACATGGCTAGGATCTGGTGTTGCTATGGCTGTGGCGGAGACCAGCAGCTGCAACTCTGATTCAACCCCTAGCCTGGAAACTTCCATATGCCTTGGGTTTAGCCCTAAAAAGACAAAAGACAAAAACTAAACAAGCAGGAGTTCCTGTCATGGCTCAGTGGTGAACGAATCTGACTAGGAACCATGAGGTTAGAGGTTCAGTCCCTGGCCTTGCTCAGTGTGTTAAGGATCCGGTGTTGCCCTGAGCTGTGGTGTAGGTTGAAGACTCGGCTCAGATCTGGCATTGCTGTGGCTCTGGCGTAGGCCGGTGGCTACAGCTCCAGCTAGACCCCTAGCCTGGGAACCTCCACATGCCACGGATGCTGCCCCAGAAAAGACAAAAAAAGACAAAACATGCAAAAAAAAAAGAAGAGTGGAAGCAGGGAAACCAAGCAGGAGGCTACTGTATTGGTCCAGGCAGGAGATGCTTCCCACTTAGAGCAGCGTGGAGGCGCTGGAGCTGGGGAAGTGTGGGTGGCTTTGCAGCTTTGGGTAGAGCCACTGCTGACAGGGTAGATGGATCTGATTGTGCGGGGTAGGTAGGCTCCCGAGAGAATTGGGATCATAGGTCATTCCTAGGCTTTTTTTGGACTAGGGAACTGAGTAGGTGATCGAGGCTTCTACCTAATCAGATTTGGGGACCTGCAGTTGAGGGTTGGAGGGTATATGATTTACTTTGAGTAACACTGCTTGTTAATATCTGGGTCTGTCTCCTGTAAGATTAAAGTTTAGATAGAAATAAGTTTAAAAAACACACCGTATGTTACTTAGTAAGAGTATACTCATGGTTGGCCAGTGGGACCAAAACTAATTCATCTAGCATTCAAAGCCTTTTCACTTTTTTTTTTTTTGTCTTTTTGTCTTTTTAGGGCCGCACCTGGGGCATATGGAGGTTCCCAGGCTAGGGGTCCAATCGGAGCTGCAGCTGCTGGCCACAGCCATAGCCACAGCAATGCCAGATCCAACCTGCCTCTGTGACCTACACCACAGTTCAAGGCAACACCGGATCCTTAACCCACTGAGTGAGGCCAGGGATCGAACCTTCAACTTCATGGTTCCTAGTCGGATTCATTGCTGTTGTGCAACGACGGGAACTGCAAAGCCTTTTCACTTTTGACAACTGAAATCTCTACACAGGAGTGGAGCCGCACATTTTAATTTATGCAAATGTAACTATACATTCTGAATGAAAGTAAAGAAAAAGCTAATAATTTTACAGAGTTGATACACAAAATAGAATTGTTAAGATTTGTGCGCTTTTTTTTTTTTGGAGGGAGGTACTGCACCCATGGCATATGGATGTTCCCAGGCTAGGGGTTGAATCACAGCTGCAGTGGCCAGCCCACAGCCCAGCAGTACCAGATCCAAGCCAGGTCTGCAACCTACATGCAGCTCACAGCAATGCCCGATCCTTAACCCACTGAGCAGGGCCAGGAATCAAACCCATGTCCTCATGTTTACTAGTCTGGTTCATTTACCACTGAGCCATAACAGGAACTCCCAAGATTTGTTCGTTTTTTGTTTTGTTTGTTTGTTTGGGGTTTTTTTTTTGGGGGGGGGGTTGGTCTTTTTAGGGCCTCACCTGCAGCATGTGGCAGTTCCCAGGCTAGGGGTCGAATAGGAGCCATAGATGCTGGCCTTTGCCACAACCTCAGCAACATCAGATCCAAGCCGCATCTATGACCTACACCACAGCTCACAGCAATGCCGGATCTTTAACCCACTGAGCGAGGCCATGGATCGAACCCGTGTCCTCACAGATTCTGGTCAGATTCATAAGAACAGTACCAGGTCTCACCTTCAGAAAATTTGATTCATTTATCTGGAGGCCTGGAGTGGGGTCCAGGCTGGGATAATTTTTAATATTTTCTAGACACTCATGCAGCCAGGGTCAGAACCTCTGCCTTAATTGACTGACCTTAACTAAACCTGTGCTCAGCCAGGGGAATAGCTGTTCACTTCGGAGGAGAAACTGTCAGTTAATAAGCTATCCTCTTCTAGCCATATTATGGGCTGCAGTTCTTTTAAAGGCTGTGATCATTCTAGTGCAGTGATTCTTACCTTTTTTTAAAATCTCAAGACCCCCTTATACTTGTAAGAGTAAGAGCCCCAAAGAGTTTTTATGCATGTGGAGTTCCCTACGTGGCTCAGTGGTTAATGAATCCGACTAGGAACCATGAGGCTGCAGGTTCGATCCCTGGCCTTGCTCAGTGGGTTAAGGATCTGGCATTGCCGTGAGCTGTGGTGTAGGTCGCAGATGCAGCTTGGATCCCAAGTTGCTATGGCTCTGGCGTAGGCTGGTGGCTACAGCTCCGATTTGACCCCTAGCCTGGGAACCTCCATATGCTGCGGGAGCGGCCCAAGAAATGGCAAAAAAGACAAAAAAAAAAAAAAAAGCTTTTATGCATGTGAATTATATTTAGAAATTAAAGTAAAAATTTATTATTTCTTTATAAACAACCCATTACATTCTGATATATTTAGGTAACATACTTTATGAAAAATAACTATATTTTCCAGAACAAATTTAGTGAGACTGGTAGAATTGCTTTACATTTTTGCAAAATCTGTTTAACATCTGGCTTAATGAAAGACAGCTGGGCTCTCATCTCTGGGTCTGCATTCAGTTGGTTCTGATGCCATACGCCACAAAGCCTGTGGAAAACTCCACTGCATTCTCCTGCGAGAATGAGGGTGAAAAAGACAAATAGGATCTTAATGTCATTTTAAAATGGTTTTGACCTCGCAGACCTTCTGAAAAGGGTCTCCAGACAACACTTTGGGAACCACTGGATAGCGGGCCTTAACTAGTGTGTCTGTCTGTGTGTGTGTGTGTGTGTGTACACAATATCGTGTAGCAAAGTGTTGCACTTGGTAATTATCTTCTTTGAACCCCTTTTATGGCCACTTCAGGTCCTTTCCGTCCCGCTCTTATTCCAGCCATTGATGCTGCTTTGACCAGGTCCACACAGGTGCCCCTGGACTGCATCCTGGAAGCAGGACACCCTGGGCAGGCATGCAGCTCCCCAAGAGCTGGTTCTGAGCTGCTTTTCCTGAGCTCCAGGCAGGTCTTTATGAGCTTGAGCTGCGGTTGCCATGACAACGGTGACCTCTGTCACAGGCGCCTGTATTGTTTTGCTCCCTTGCTTCCCACTCCTCCCCAGCATCGCTTTCCAGATAAGCTGCCCACACAAGCCTTTGTCAACTGGCTCTGCTTTCAGGGGAGCCTGGGCTGACAGGTTTGTATTTTGTAAAAATGTTGCTTCAGTTGTAGGACCACGATATATGATGCATTTCCCTGCTGCATGTCATAATTTAAGAAAAACATTTGGAAAAAAAACAGCAACAACTAAAAGGAGTTCCTGTCGTGGCTCAGTGGTTAACAAATCCAACAAGGAACCATGAGGTTGCAGATTCGGTCCCTGGCCTCACTCAGTGGGTTAAGGATCAGGTGTTGCTGTGAGCTGTGGTGTAGGTTGCAGATGCAGCTTGTATCCCATGTTGCTGTGGCTCTGGCGTAGGCCGATGGCTACAGCTCTGATTAAACCCCTAGCCTGGGAACTTCTATATGCCAAGGGAGTGGCCCTCAAAAGGCAAAAAAAAAAAAAAAAAAAAAATTGAAAGACTATATTTTGCAGTAAGCCAAACTAATATCATAAAATACTCCAAATAAAAAAATGTCAGTGGTATAAAAATGTTCCAGTTTTAACCAGACCTCCTCCTGTAATTAGATTTTCAAGGAGAATTAAAAATCCAAAGAAATCACCTATAAAAAGCCAATAGAATTGAAATCCAAAATTCCGCTGCTTCCTTTCTTCATTTTCTTGCCCTGCCATTCTCCTCGGAAGGATCTCTCGGGTGCCTGGATTTTCTCAACAAGCTGCTGCCTCGGCTTTCGTTAGAACAGGTGTCACTGCAATGGAACCAGCCAAAAATCTTGAATATCCCACCCAAGATCACTCATGAGCCCAGGGCCTTAGAAAGCCGGAGTAAAGCAGCTGCTCCAGCAGTTAATCCCAGAACCCAGTACTTGGGACAGTACAGCCCCTCCTCGTCAGTCACGGCAGTGCAGGCTGCAGGGGATGTGGGAGAGAACTAGAGAAAGCAGCAGTTCTGGATTTGTCTTCCCGTCTTAAGGGGCAGTCTGGGGCATGTGTCAAAATGCTCACATTGTTCAGTTAAAACCCACAGCCGTCGCACCATTTACGACTCGGGAATGGGCAGAAATTTGCTTATTCCACCTTTTCTAATCAGATAATCTAAGCCAAAACATGACAAGGTTCATTTTTCAAAGATGAGCACTTTGAAATAGCCACCAAATCTGAATAGGGCCAGGGAGACAGAGACAGCCGACATCTCAAGGGTCCCCCTTAGGGACTCAGGACCAAGCCTAAATGTTCTCTCCCCGCTGTGCCTTGTCAGCACGTAAGTCCGTGAGTCCCAGTGTTGCAGAGATGGGACGGAAACCTCGGGAACCACAGTCAGAAATTATGGCATTGTAGAAAATAGTCATCATTCCTGAATGAGGACGTCTTTGGGCCAAAATTTAGATGTTTCCCATGATAGAGGAAAAACCCTCACTTCAACACCTGTCTCGGGCAGTTTCTGCAAATCCAGAGGGCCCAAGCTCTGCTTGTGTGGGTCACATCACAGAGCATCACACAGTCAGTGTCGGATGACGCCAGCCTCTCAGTGACTCACAGTCCAACTGCACCATAGCCGACCGGAATGGCCCGCTCGTGTTACTAATACGTTTATGCAGCCCCCGCACGTCAGAGGCAGCAGTGAGTCAGCCTTCGGCGGCTGCGACACCCATTCAAGAGCCCCCCCATACACACACGCAAACTTTCCCCACCTCTCTCCCATGTTCTCCATGCTCCTGGGGTGGCAAGCTCTGGGGGAAGCACATTCCCTCCTCAGCACTGTTCTGTGAAGGATAAGCACTCAACAGCAATTAAAATACAACATCCATTTTATGAACCTGAAGCCTAACCAGGCTTTGGGAAGAAAAGCTGACACGAGGGGGCTGGAACTGTAGAGCCGGCCACTTGGCCAGAGCAGCTGCAGACACTAGAGAGAGTGGTGGGCTGCAGCCTGGGAGGGTCAGGCAGAAACTCACCCTTGCCTTTTCCACCCATCAGCGCTGTCACACGTGTCCCCGGGAGGGTAAGAAGTGGGGACTGGAGAGAATGACCAGGAAGACAGAGGTGTGTCAGACACCGAGGTAGCAATGAGCAGAAAGCCCACAGTTCCCCTGCACTGGCTGCTTAGACTGTCTCCTGTTTTTCCCTATTTCATTTTATTTTTTTTTTTTTCTTTTTAGGGCCACGCCTGCAGCATATGGAAGTTCCCAGGCTACTGGATGAATGGAGGCTACAGCTGCCGGCCTACACCACAGCCACAGCCAAGCTGGATCCGAACCGCATCTGGGACCTACGCTGAAGTTTGCAGCAAATGTCAGATCCTTAACTCACTGGTGGAGACCAGGGACTGAACCCGAATCCTCGTGGACACTCTGTCGGGTTTTTAACCTGCTGAGCCACAACAGGAGCTCCTCTTAGTCTGCTGATTCAAATGCTAATCTTTCTCACAAACACCCTCACAGACACACCCAGAAATAATGTTTTGACCCCTAGCCGGGGAAGTTCCATATGCCACAAGTGTATGGCATTTACAGATACCATATGTAAAAAGAAAAAAGAAGAAGACCAAGAAGATCTTTTAAAAAAAAAAAAAAAAAAAGGAGTTCCTGCTATGGCACAGCAGGTTAAGGATCCGGTGTTGTCTCTGCAGCAGCTCAGGTCACTGCTGAGGCACAGGTTTGATCCCTGGCCCAAGAACATCCATATGCCACAGGTCTGCCCCCCCCCAAAAAAAAAGAAAAAAGAAAAAGCACTAAGATCTGCCCTCCTGGTGTGGGTGGACCTCAGACAATCCGTGGCCAGCCCCGAGAGAACAAAAAGGCAGAGCAGAGGGGAATTCTCTCCCTTCTTGAACAGGAACATTCATCTCCCGCCCTTGAACATCGGAGCCTTTGGACCAGATAAATCATACCACCTGCTCTCCTGGTTGTGCAGTTTACAGGTGGTGGATTGCGGCACAGCACACCTCAGCCTCCAGGACCACGTGAGCCGGTTCCCATAGTAACTCCCATCACAAGCCGTTATGCTTCTGTGAACACCCTCTTGCTTGTCTCTCTGGAGACCTTGACACACACAGCTGAGTGTGAGCTGTTCCCCACATTTGGAGGACATCGAAATGTCACCGTGTTCCATTTTTCCAAATCTGACTAAAGGTGTCCGTGGCTGAGAAGCATTTCAGAATCATTTACTGGGGGCCTTCCTTACCCTCCCCGGCTGTTTATGTTTATTCCATCCAAGAAAATGGGAGAAAAGACTGGCTTTTAGTCCACGGTGTGGGCCGTCCCTGCCACTGTGCCACCCTCTCCCCGGCCCCCGGATGACCCCAGGCTCACGTGGCTTATGCACATGGCCAAACACCCCCTGTAAGACACCCCACCCTGGGTGATGCACGCCCACAGGCCAGCTGACCTCAGTTGCTCTCCTCCGCTAACATATCCAGGGGTGGGGGGGGGGCTAGGCACCCACCCTGTGGCAGGAGGCTCACCAGCCCCAGCTTCCTTTGAAGTGGTTCCCACATGGTCCCCTGGAACAAAGCCCCCTCCCTCACAGCGAGACAGCGCTGCCTCGGTTTTTTCCGGGCAGGGGAAGGAGTGTAACTTCTGCAAAGTGCCTTTCAAAGGACAAGCATCCTTTCTTCATTCCTCCTCATTCCCGCTGCCCAGCATGTGGAGGCAATGACCCGAAATCCGGAAATCAAAATGTCCCCTTTTTTTTTTTTTTTTGGTCTTTTTAGGGTTGCACCATGGCATATGGAAGTTCCCAGGCCAGGAGTCGAATTGAGACAGCAGCTGCTGGCTTACACCACAGCCATAGCCACGCCAGATCTGAGCCACATCTGCAACTTATACCACAGCTTGTGGCAACACCAGATCCTTAACCCACTGAGCGAGGCCAGGGGTGGAACCTGCATCCTCATGGATACTAGTCGGGTTCATTACCACAGAGCCCCGACAGGAACTCCTGAAGTGTCCCTTTGGACAATGAAGTGACCCAAGAAGTAAAAGCCATATGGCAGAACGAAAAGGTAGAAAGAGCCCGAATCCTGTGTTACTTTGGGTTCAATCACAGCCAAACCTGAGGCCATACATTTCCCTTCAGGGTCTAGGCACAGAGACGTCATCTCTACCTAATTGCCAGAATGGGCGTGGGTGTCTAGCCTCAACCTTTGAGGAAGCTGAGAACACCTGGGGCTGCTGACATGCAGCTCCACTGAGCCTGGAAATCCTCCGAATCTGCATGTATAATAAGCATCCTTAGAGAGTGAAAGGGATAGACCATGGACCACACAGGGGGAGATGGCAAGCCTCTGAGATGAAAAGCCTGGCTGGGGCTCCTCTCTAGGCCGTAAATTCCCCTCCACCTGCACAAAAACTTCCATCCTTTCTCCACACCGCCTCCTCCAGACACACACACACACACACACACACCACCCCATGAAAGGAAACTTCCATCCTTTCTTCCTGGTCTGTTCCTCCTGGGCTAGGAAAGAAAGACACTATTTTTTTCTTTGGTGAATCTATAGCATAAAAATGAGCAAGACGCCTGAATGTGACTCGGTAATCACGGTGTGTCCCTTTTGTTAATATAGAAAATAAGGAATAGGAGTTCCCTGGTGGCCTAGTGGTTAAGGATTTGGCATTGTCACTGGTGTGGTGCCGGTTCAATCCCTGGCCTAGGAACTTCCACATAGCATGGCCTCAGCCATAAGAAAGGAATGATATGCAGTTTTAATTTGTAAATTTGAATACTAATAAAATTCAACATTATATGTAAACAGGGACCAAATATACATTCAAATACATGCAAACTTCCAAGAAGCAAAGTAAAAAAACATGGACTTTGGAGTTCCCGTTGTGGCGCAGTGGTTAACGAATCCGACTAGGAACCATGAGGTTGCGGGTTCGGTCCCTGCCCTTGCTCAGTGGGTTAACGATCTGGCGTTGCCGTGAGCTGTGGTGTAGGTTGCAGACGCGGCTCGGATCCCACGTTGCTGTGGCTCTGGCGTAGGCCGGTGGCTACAGCTCCGATTAGACCCCTAGCCTGGGAACCTCCATATGCCGTGGGAGTGGCCCAAAGAAATGGCAAAAAGACAAAAAAAAAAAAAAAGGACTTTGGCATCAATCAGCCCTGAGTTCAAGTCCCAGCTCGACTCCTTCCAGGCAGAGTGGCCTCGGCTGTGTTTGACCTCTCGAAGCCTCATTTTGTTTGACTGTAAAACAATATGTATTTTATAGACTGTAGGGGAACATGAAGTGTATAAAGTACTTGAAATTTTGCTTGGCATACAGTAGGCACTTACCTAATATCATGATTAATCGTGATATGTTTTGTTTTGTTTTACGACGGCCTGTGCAGTATGTGGAAGTTCCCAGGCTACAGGTCAAATTGGAGCTGCAGCTGCCTGCCAACACAGCCACAGCAACGCCAGATCTGAGTCGCATCTGCGATCTACACCACAGCTTGCAGCAACACCAGATCCTTAACCCAATGAGCAAGGCCAAGGATTGAACCTGAATCCTCATGGACATTATATTGGGTTCTTAACCCACTGAGCCACAGTGGGAACTCAGGTAATCCTAATTCTACCTCTTGCTTTTCCTCATGGTGAGCACTGCCCTGACCTGGGCTTCATCTCCACCAATTCTTGGCATCATCCTATCCATGGCTGCCAGAACAAATCACCTCCAACTTAGAGACATAAATCAACAGGAATGTCTTCTCTCACAGTTCTGGAGAAATCAGTTCAACTGGACCCCCCAGGGGCTCCAGGAGAAGCTGTCCTTTGCCTCATCCAAATCTGGTGGCTGCCAGCATTCCTGGACTTGTAACTAGGTCACTCCAACCTCTGCCTCAACAGTCATGTGGTGTTAGGGACTGAATATTTGTGTTCTCCAAAATTCATTTGATGAAATCCTACCCACAATGGGACAGTATTAGGAGACAAGGCCTTGGGGAGGTGATGACATGTGAGGACGGAGCCTCATTGGGCTCCCTAATATGGGTTAGTGCCCTAATAATAGAAACCCCGGGAGCTTTCTCCTCCTTGCACCCCAGGAGGACATGGTGAGAAGACAGCCGTCTATGAACCAGGAACAGAGATCACACCAGACACCAAATGTACCTTTGCCTTGATCTAGGACTTCTAAATACAGAACTACCATATGATCCAGCAATCCCATTCCTGAGCCTCTATCCCAAGAAAACCATAATTCAAAAAGATACCCTGTAGCACTATTTACAACAGCCAAGACATGGAAGCAACCTAAACATTCAATCAGCAGAGGCATGGATAAAGAAGATGTCCTTGTATTCAATGGAATACTACTCAGCCATAAAAAAGAATGAAATAATGCCATTTGCAGCAACATGGGTGGGCCTAGAGATTATCAAACTAAGTGAAGTTAGACAGTGAAAGACAAACATCATGTGATGTCACCTATTTGTGAAATCTAAAAAAAAAAAAAAAGGATACAGATGAACTTATTTGCAGAACTGAAACAGACTCACAGACTTTTGAAAACAAACTTATGGTTACCAAAGGGGACAGGTATGGGAGGAGGGATGGACTAGGGGTTTGGGAGTGGCATATGCACACTGAGGTATATGGAATGACTGGCCAACAGGGACCTGCTGCATAGCACAGGGAACTTTACCCAGTGGTCTGTGATAATCTATATGGAAAAAGAATCTGAGAAAGAATGGGTGTGTGTATATATATAACTGAATCACTTTGCTGGGGAGTCCCGGTTGTAGCTCCGTGCGTTAAGAACCGGACTAGTACCTATGAGGATGTAGGTTTGATCCCTGGCCTCTCTCAGGGGGTTAAAGATTCCTGGAAGGTCACAGATGCATCTTGGATCTGGTGTCGCTATGGCTGTGACTTAGGCCAGCAGCTGCAGCTCAGGTTCAACCCCTAGCCTGGGAACTTCCACATGATGCAGGTGTGGCCCTAAAAAACAAAAAAAAGAAAAAGAAATAAACAAAAAGAATCACTTTGTGTACAGCAGAAATTATCACATTGTTAGTCAACTACATTTCAATAAAACTTTTTTTTCAGTATATTAGTGTTGTACATAATTTATTCATTTTATCTCTAAGCAGTTCATATATTGAACTATATGTAAATGATAATCATTCTCCAACTTTTCATTGCTACTATATTAAAATAGCATTGATTATATTGACATGGTATTCACTAACCTTGCTAAATTCACATCTTATTTCTAGCTTTTGGTTCATTCTTTTTTTTTTATTTTATATAATGATGTTTATTTTTTTCCATTTTATCTGGTTTAGTGTTCTGTCAATTTTCTAATGTACCACATGGTGACCCAGTTACATAGACATGTATAGATTCTTTTTTCTCACATTATCATGCTCCATCATAAGTGACGAGACAGAGTTCCCAGTGCTACACAGCAGGATCTCATTGCTAATCCATTCCAAAGGCAACAGTTTGCATCTATTAACCCCAAGCTCCCAATCCATCCCACTCCCTCCACCCCCAACCCCGGCAACCACAAGTCTATTCTCCAAGTTCATGACTTTCTTTCTGTGGAAAGGTTCATTTGTGCCATATATTAGATTCCAGATATAAGTGATATCATATGGTATTTGTCTTTCTCTGACTTACTGCACTCAGTATGAGAGTCTCTAGTTCCATCCATGTTGCTGCAAATGGCATTATTTTGTTCTTTTTTAAGGCTGAGTAGTATTCCATTGTGTATATATACCACATCTTCCTAATCCAATCATCTGTTGATGGACATTTGGGTTGTTTCCATGTCTTGGCTATTTAAAAAGTCAGAAAAAAAAAAAAAAGAAGAAGAAGAACGTGAGCTTTGGATCAGAGCCGATTTGGACACCAGTTCTCAAGTCCTGGCTTCATTGTTAGATGGACAGACCTGCCTCAGGATAATCCTGCAGTTGAATCAGGTGGAGTGGGTGAAACCCCTGGAATTCACAGAGCCTGGCCCACTGTTCTTACCGCTGCACCCTGTCTGCACTGCAGATGTGCTTCCATCTCCCTCTGGATGTTCCCTATGCTGCACACACAAGTCCACACACATCCTTTATTGGTTTTTACTTTTCTTCCAGGGGACCTGTCTGATTCATCCTGGGCCCAGGTTTTTTTTTTTTTTTTTTTTTTTTTTTTTTTTTGCTTTTTAGGGCTGCACCTGTGGCATATGGAAATTCCCAGGCTAGGGGTCGAATCGAAGCTACAGCTGCTGGCCAACGCCACAGCAACACGGGATTCAAGGCAAGACCAGGGATCGAACCTGCAACCTCATGGATACTAGTCAGGTTCTTAATCCACTGAGCCACAACAGGAAAGCCATCATTATCTCTTTTCAACTTTCAAATTTTGATGAGCCTAAAAAGATTTTTTTTTCCCCTGAAGTTACAAAAGTTTACGAACCTAGTCTGGTAGCTATTTCAGACCAGATTCCCAGTCATCATCAAATACAAAGACTAAATTCAACATGTGTGAGGAGATCCCGTCGTGGCGCAGCAGAAACGAATCCCACTAGGAACCATGAGGTTTTGGGTTCGATCCCTGGCCTTGCTCGGTGAGTTAAGGATCCAGCATTGCCATGAGCTGTGGTGTAGGTCACAGACACGGCTTGGATCTTCTGTGGCTGTGGGGACGTAGGCTGGTGGCTATAACTCCGATTAAACCCCTAGCCTGGGAACCTCCATACGCTGTGGGTACAGCCCTAAAAAAAGCAAAAAAATAAAATAAAAATTAAAAAAAAAACATAAATCAGTGGGTGTGAAAGATAGGTAAACTGCAGCAGGATGAAAAGGCAGTTAGAAATAATGGCCTCTGCTCTTGAAGGCACACAAATTAAAGTATTGTCAACCCAGGACAGAGATTCTATCAGGGATGCGTCTGTCGTTTCACTTAACGACTGATCTAGTATAATTATGGGAAAACCTACCGAAATGACCTGAGTGAGCAGACAGACTGGGGCCACTTGTTTCTCAAGTGAAATTTCCAGGCAGCCACCTCCAGCCTTCGCTTTTCCATCACCACTGAGTGGCAGTTGGCCGAGAGCGATGACCTTTACTTAACCTTGAGAATAACTCTACCCCTTCCTGTCCCAAATAAGGAATGTATGTCAGTGCCTATTGACAGTCCATTTGCAGGAGTTGCTGCATGTTTGGTAGTTGATGAGATCTTTGCCTTTTTGAACTTATTTTACCAAATAAATATCTATCATAGGTCATCTTAAAGAGGGCCACACACCAGGAACAGATGCATGACCAATTTAAAAGTTAACTTTAAAAAAAAAAAAAAGTAACTTATGTTTTGTTCGTTTTGTTTTTGGGGGGGTTGTTTTTCAGTTTTTTTGTTTTGTTTTGTTTTCCTTCTCAAACATTCATCTGAATGAATGACTATAGAGAAATAACCAAGTTTCTTTTGCCACTTCTTACTGGAAGATGATTTAATTTCATTCCTCCAGGTACTTAGAAAATGTTTATCGTTGTCAACAACCCAGTAGATAAGTGATTGCAAAACAAATCCTAAATCAAGTGCTCCTTCGAGACTTAAATCCTTCCCTCCCCTGCACCCCTCTGTAATGATTTGTTCAAAGATCTGCCGTAAACGCAATCAGATCAGATATCCCATCCCTCAAAGAAAATGGTCTCGGTGAAGTTAAATCCCAAAACTTGCCCTCATCCTCACCTCTCCAATCCATTCTTATCAGGAGCTTCTTGTCACCAATAAGATTAGTGGTCGTTAGCGCCTTGGACTAAATCAGATTTTTCCTGTTGGATTAATCATGAAAATGCCATGAGCCGAATAAAATGTATCGAGGAGCCTATCAGCCACACATTCTGTGGATCAAGAATGTCAGAAATACCCTTGATTGAAAGTCTGTAAGATTTTGGCTAAGGTTATTTCATGATTATAGAATATTTAATGTACACAAGTACTGGATATGGATAGTACCTAATGCTGATGGCCTAAATATTACGTTGTTTTTTATAAGTATCATTTATTTTTTGTCTTTTTAGGGACATGCTTGCGGCATATAGTATCACCTACTTTTTTTTTTTTTTTTATCTTTATGCCTTTTCTGGGGCCGCTTCCCGCGGCATGTGGAGGTTCCCAGGCTAGGGGTTGAATCAGAGCTGTAGCCACCAGCCTATGCCAGAGCCACAGCAATGCCAGATCCGAGCCGCGTCTGCAACCTACACCACAGCTCACGGCAATGCCGGATCCTTAACCCACTGAGTGAGGCCAGGGATCTAACCCGCAACCTCATGGTTCCTAGTCAGATTCGTTAACCACTGAGCCACGACAGGAACTCCTGGTGTCATTTATTTTTAAAGCAATATGTACATGATATAGAGAATTTTAAAACTATAGAAAACAAAATTTAAATAATCCATCACCAAAGATAATTACTCTTAATAGTCTTGTATAACCCTTCTAAGGATGTATGTATTTAACAACCAAAACAATAAAAATCACACTGTAAATATAATTTTGCCTCATTTTTCAAATAACACTATAAGCATTTAGCAACTATGTAATATTGTGTCATATGGAAGCACCACGACTTAGCAGATTCCCCATTATTGACTTTTAGGATGCTTCTAAGTTTTCATTCTTATAAATATTATTAAAATAGGAGTTCCCATCGTGGCTCAGCGGTAACAAATTTGACTAGTATCCATGAGGACATGGGTTCGATCCCTGACCTCACTCAGTGGGTTAAGGATCTGGCATTGCCATGAACTGTGGTGTAGATTGCTGACACAGCTCTGGCTATGACTCTGATATAGGCCGGCAGCGGCAGCTCTGATTTGACCCCTAGCCTGGGAAACTCCATAAGCCACAGGTGTGGCCCTAAAAAGAAAAAAAAAAAAAAAAAGAACAGTAAATATTAAAACAAATATCTGTCTATAAACATATTTGTCCTTATTTATGATTATATCCTTAGAAAATATTTATAAAAGCATAAGGGACATAAAATTTCTCTTTTTTGGGGGGGCCATACCCATGGCACATGGAAATTCCTGGGCTGGGGATTGAACTTGCACCCCAGTTGTGACCTGGACCACAGCTGTGGGAATGTAGGATGCTTAACTCACTTTGTCACATCAGAAAATAAATTTCTTGGAGTTCCCGTCATGGCGCAGTGGTTAACGAATCCGACTAGGAACCATGAGGTTGCCGGTTTGATCCCTGGTCTTGCTCAGAGGGTTAAGGATCCTGCATTGCCGTGAGCTGTGATGTAGGTCATAGATGCGGCTCAGATCCCGTGTTGCTGTGGTTGTGGCATAGGCCAGTGGCTACAGCTCCGATTCAACCCCTAGCCTGGGAACCTCCCATATGCCACAGGAGCGGCCCAAGAAATAGCAAAAAAGACAAAAAAAAAAAGGATTTCTTTTGTTTGTTTGTTTTGGGGTGGGTTTTTTTTTGGCCACGCCTGCAGCATGTGGTAGTTCCTGGGCCAGGAATCCAACCCACGCCACAGCAGCAACCTGGACCACTGCAGTGATTAAAATTTCTTAGAAGTTCTTATTACTCATGTGCTGCCAAATTGTTGGAAAAGTAGCCTCAGTTTTTCACTCCTGCCTGCAGAGCATGACTTCACTTGTCAACATCATGTATTCGTTTATCATTATTTAAGAAAATGGTAGTAGATCTTCATGATCATTTTCAAAATAATGAAATAATTTCAAAGAAATTACTAAATGTAGCTTGGATAGCTGACAGAAATTTACTTAAACTTATTTAATAAGCAAACTTCTAGGAAGACCTTCCCGTAGTGGCTCAGTAGAAATGAATCTAACACCCATAAGGATGAAGGTTCAAACCCAGGCCTCGTTCAATGGGCTAAGGATCCGGCATTGCTGTGAGCTATAGTGTAGGTCGCAGACGCAGCTTGGATCTGGTGTGGCTGTGGTATAGGCCGGTGGCTGTAGCTCCAATTCGACCTCTAGCCTGGGAACCTCCATATGCCACGGGTACGGCCCTAAAAAGAAAAAAAAAAAGTTTCTGGGAAGTTACATGAATTATTCTAAATTTCTAGTCCATTGCAGACCTATACTTTTTTTTTTTTTTGCTTTTTAGGGCCATACCTGCAGCATATGGAGGTTCCCAGGCGAGGGGTCTAATCGGAGCTGTAGCCACCGGCCTACACCACAGCCACAGCAATGTGGGATCTGAGCCACAGCTCACAGCAACGCCAGATCCTTAACCCACTGAACGAGACCAGGAACTGAAACCGCAATCTCACGGTTCCTAGTGGGATTCTTTTCTGCTGAACCACAACGGGAACTCCAGACCTATACTTATAAAACCTGAACAGGAATTACTAGAAAAACAAAATGGGGCCTCCCTGCTGTGGTGCAATGGGGTCAGCATCATCGCTGGAGCACCGGGAAGCAGGTTTGATCCCGCCACCTCTCCAGCCCCGCACAGAGTTAAGAATCAGGTAGGTGTTGCCGCTGCTGCAGCTGTGGCTGAGCTCTGATACCTGGCCCAGGAACTCCATATGCTTCAGGGCAGTCAAAAAAGGAAAACAAAATGGAAATAAAGATTAAAAAAAAAAATCAGCCTCTTCTTTAACTAGACTTGACAAAGATAAAAGTATTTGGTCAAGGAGTTCCCCAGGGTCCCTGGTACAGCAGGTTAAGGATCCAGCATTGTCACTGCAGCGGCTTGGGTTGCTATTGTGGCTCAGCCTCAATCCCTGACCCCGGGAATGTCCACCTGCCATGGGTGTGGCCAAAAAAATGACTTGGTCAAAGAACTAGAGAATTTCCTAAAACCTTCTGTGAACTTCCACACTACCTTGTGTGAGCCCAGTAACACATAGGTTGTGGCCCTACGTCCACAGACCACCCCACCACCACCGTGAGACTCACTGGTTTGTCCCCATCAGACTGTGAGCTCCAAGGGGGGAAAAGACCTCATCTATCTTACTCACCTCTTGTGTCTTAATCTGCCACGTCCAGCGCTGCAGGGCAACGGGAGATGCTCGAAGAGGGACCTCATGGTATAACAGAACACAGAAGACTCTTACATTTAGAAAAGTGGGGGACCAGGACGCACTCCGTTCTGCAGACCAAAGGCGCCTAGGCTTTAGCCCACATGACTTTTATTAGGGAAGGTGACGTAGGTTCTTGAGCAAAGTCAGATGCAGGTAATGATAAAGCTATCTTAGTGGTCGTGCTTTTGCACGTGTGCCAAATTTGCTTACTGCATCGTTCAGCAGTTTCCATGGTCTCCAGTATCTCCCCCTTTATTTGTTGCATAAGAACAGTCCTTGTAAATTTTTTTTTTTTTTTTTTTTGCTATTTCTTGGGCCACTCTCGAGGCATATGGAGGTTCCCAGGCTAGGGGTCAAATCAGAGCTGTAGCCACCAGCCTACGCCAGAGCCACAGCAACTCGGGATCCGAGCCGCGTCTGCAACCTACACCACAGCTCACGGCAACGCCGGATCGTTAACCCACTGAGCAAGGGCAGGGACCGAACCCGCAACCTCATCGTTCCTAGTCGGACTCGTTAACCACTGCACCACGACGGGAACTCCTTTTTTTTTTTTTTTTTTTTTTCAGTCCTTGTAAATTTTGATTGCAGAGAGTTCCTCTGGTTTCTATGGATCAATCCAATTCTGCAGACTATGGCCACAGCAGGTCTCCAAGTTGAACAGCCACATTCAGGGGATGGGGTCTGTCTCCATCCTCCGGGGAACCTATTTTTCCAGGGTTTTTTGGTTTTGTTTTGTTTTTAATGGGATAGGGGCAACGGTCCTCTCTTCTGTAGCTGCTTCCTGCTGGTGAGGGGCGATGAGTCCTGATGGCTGGACATGGTATGTTCCTACTATAAAGAGAAGAAAAATGAGGTTAAACAGTGGCACGTGCGCCAAATTTGTTTACTACATCATTCAGCAGTTTCAATGGTCTCCGACATTAGTCCCTGAGGCACATAGTAGGTGCTCAATACACTTTTATTGAATGACCTGAGTGGTTGAACAACCAACCAGTCACCAAAGCAGAAGGGTGTATGGCAAAGAGTGGTCCACTGGGTAGTTTGGCAGGTTGGTCACTGTTGGCCAAGAGGCCAGGTGCAGGTGCAGGTGAAATCTGCAAGCATCATTCCTGGGAGACCAGCAGGATCCTGGGGTGACTCGGCAGCACTCTGGCTGCCCAGGCCCTTGGAGATCAGGAGAAGCCCGGGGCAGTGGCCTTCGCCCATGCAGCAGCCATGCTTTATCCCACAACAGCTCAGCTCAACCGCCCTCACTGCTCTGCCTGGTGGCCCCTCTGATTTCTGACCAGGTTCTTTTTGAGGACCCTGGGTGGAAATGCCATTCAAGGTCCATTGACCTGGGTGGGTGGGCAGGTACCTTGGGGGAGATTCAAAGAGACTCCGGGTCAGATTCAGGTGGGATCGGCTGGCAGTGACCAGCCCTCTGCTAGGTAAGTGGGTACCTAAGAGACATACAGACTAGAACACAGCCCCAGAGGGATGGAGTTCCCATTCTGACTCAGCGGAAATGAACCCAACTAGTATCCATGAGGATGCAGTTTCCATCCCAACCCCCATTCAGTGGGTTAAGGATCCAGAGTTGCTGAAAGCCGCAGCGTAGGTTGCAGACATGGCTCAGATCTGGTGTTGCTGTGGCCGCAGCTCTGATTCAACCCCTAGCCTGGGAACTTCCATATGCCACAAGTGCAACCCTATAAAAAGAAAAATAACCACCACCAACAACAAAATATCAGAGTCCCGGAAGGAAGCCAGCAGGGACTCAGGCATAAGACAGAGATAGAATCTGAAGGGCTGGGGCCAGGAGGGAGCAGGGGGCAGCTGAGCCCAGCCTAGGGGGGGCTTCCAGGGGTTGGCCCCTGCTGTTCAGGGACACGTGACTTCAAAAGATTGCAGAGAGATATAAACCCACAATGCAGATAAGGAAATGGAATTTTTCTGGACTTATCAGCCCTCCCAGGCAAAATGTTGTGGGCAAAACACACAGGACAGATAGAAAGGGGCAAGAGGAGGGGCTGGACCTGGGGCCTCTGGACTGGAGGAGGAGGTGATGGCGAGGTCAGGCAGGAAGCACTCTTTCTTCTAGGGCTGCAGGAGGACCCAGGGCAGGGCCAGCAGGCAGCTGCAGGATGAAAGCACAGCAGGCAGGAGAGAGAAGCGGGAGGAGAGATGTGAGCATGCAGGATGGCAAGGCACTGGGAATTCTCCAAGGCTGGACCTGGCCCCAGCTACCACCTGAGCAGAGCTGTCTGGTCCAACATTCCATCAGACCTCGTGGAAACCTTGGACAGCATCCTCAAAACTAACTGATAGGAGTTCCCGTTGTGGCTCAGTGGTTTTCGAACCCAACTAGAATCCATGAGGATTCAGGTTCGATCCCTGGCCTTGCTTAGTGAGTTAAGGATCAGCGTTGCCATGAGTTGTGGTGTAAGCTGCAGACACAGCTGGGCTCCTGCATTGCTGTGGCTGTGGCCGGCCGCTGCAGCTCCGATTCAACCCCTAGCCTGGAACTTCCATATACGGCAGGTGCAGCCCTAAAAAGCCAATAATAAAAAAATTAAAGAAAAAAAAAAGCAAAACTAACTGTAATAACTGTAATAGAGGGCACGGAGAAGGGCAGATCTAGCAAGGAAAACGATCCTATGTAATCACTAGGAGTTTGTTATGTGGCCAAAATTTTCTATTTTTTCTTTATTCTTTCTTGTTAGGGCCACACCTGTGGCATATGCAAGTTCCCGGGCTAGGGTTCAAATCAGAGCTGTAGCTGCCAGCCTACACCACAGCCACAGCAACACCAGATCCTTAACCCACTGAGCAAGGCCAGGAATTGAACCCGAATCCTCACAGAGAAAATGTTGGGTCCTTAACCCAATGAGCCACCACAGGAACTCCTCCTATTTTATTTGTATTTTAAGGAGCTAGCAGAGGAGTTCCCTGATGGCTCATCAGGTTGAGGATCTGGCACCATCATGGCAGCGACTGGGGTTGCTGCTGTGGCATGGGTTTAATCCCTGGCTGGAGACTTTCGAATGTTGCAAGTGGGGCTGAAAAAACAAAAAAATAAAAAATAAATAAAGGAGCTAGCAGAGGAGTACATAGAAGAGGGAGGAAGGGTAATGTTTTTAACAATTGAAACAAGGGAACATGTGCCATTTGTTTCTGTTTGGATTCAGTAACTAGAAAAGGAACACGCATGGAGTATCTAATGTTGGGCCAGAACACTTCCGCAAAAATAAATAAGCAGAATTCCCATTGTGGCTCAGCAGTAACAAACTCAACTAGTACCCATGAGGATGTGGGTTCAATCCCTGGCCTCGCTCAGTGGGTTAAGGATCCAGTGTTGCCGTGAGCTGCCGTGCAGGTCACAGACAAGGCTCAGATCTGGCGTTGCTGTGGCTGTGGTGCAGGCCGGCAGCCACAGCTCCTATTCGACCCCTAGCCTGGGAACTTCCATATGCCTCTGGTGAAGCCCTAAAAAGACCCAAAAAAAAGTTTGTTATTCTAAAATATGGGATCCAAAATAATTTTTTCCATTTCATAAACCTAAGCAAGTAGGTGATTAGTCTTCCTATGTCCCTTTGTATTGAATATGTGCCATTCGACAAATAAGTTTTTCACCAAACATGTCCTGGTAGAATTTTAGAAGGTGGTCACAGTTTATCAAAATATGAAAAGTGTGACAGAATTCAGGAAGCCCATCTGAGTTTGGAGAATACAATTTCAGGCAAATGAGAATGTCAAAAATTGGAAATTTCTAAAGCCCCCCAAAACAAATAAGAACGTACAGTTGGAGTTCCCATCATGGCTCAGTGGTTAACAAATCTGACTAGGAACCATGAGGTTGCAGTTTTGATCCCTGGCCCCGCTCAGTGGGTTAAGGATGCAGCATTGCCATGAACTGTGGCGTAGCTCGCAGGCTCGGCTCAGATCTGGTGTTGCTGTGACTGGGGTGTAGGCTGGCAGCTGTAGCTCCAATTAGATCCCTAGCCTGGGAACCTCCGTATGCCACGGGTGCAGCCCTAAAAAGCAGAAGAAAAAAAAGAGAGAGAGAGAGAGGTCGAGGAGTTCCCATTGTGGCTCAGTGGGTTAAGGACTAGATGTTATCTCCATGAGGATGTAGGTTTGATCCAATCCCTGGCCTCGCTCAGTGAGTTAAGGATCTGTTGTTGCTGTGGCTAGGGTGCAGAGCTGCAGCTGCAGCTCAGATTCAACCCCTGGCCCAGGAACTTCCGTATGCTGTGGGTGCAGCCATATAAAGACTAAAGGGGGGGGGGGGTGAAAGAAAACAAAACTGAAACTTCCCTCTAGCCAAATTCATTAGGTTGTAAAAAATCCTCAAAGTGTTCAATTTCTGGTGAACCCCTCCACTTCCCAAGGACAAGTGTCAAGCTACAGGGGATCCTTTGTTTTCATAGGAAACCCAGTGGACATCTAGTCCAGAGAACAGCAAGTGAAATTAATGTGGATGCTCCCTGAGAAGTTTTGTTCTTTGGGGAAGATCCTCTCGATTTCGAAGATTTACCTGTGCTGTGGAGACAGCCTCATGAATACACAGGGGGCTGAGCTGAGTCAGTGTTCCCTGGACAGTGGGCTGAGTCAGCGTTCCCTGGCTTGACTTCGAATATCAAGGTGGGAAGTCGGGTTTGGACTATGACATGGGCTAGTATGTGAGCCCACAACCACCCCCAGAAGAACTCATTATGGGCAATAGAGCCTCCCAGGAGACAGAGCCAGGGAGTTCCAGAAAACAGCAAAATGCCCACTAAGAACCAAAAGACCCAGAGTTCCCAATGTGGCTCAGTGGTAATGAACCTGACTATTATCCATGAGGTCTTGGGTTTGATCCCTGGCCTTGCTCAGTGGGTTAAGGATCTGGCATTGCCATAAGCTACGGTGTAGGTCGCAGACATGATTTGGATCTGGCATTGCTGTAGCTGTGGCGTAGGCTGGCAGCTGCAGCTGTGATTCGACCCCTAGCCTGGGAACTTCCATATGCCAAGGGTGCAGCCCTAAAAAGACAAAAGAAAAAGAAAACCTGAAAGACTCAGCATGCTAATAATCACTTTGGACATATTCTTTTGGCCGAAGTGTGCAGTGGTTTGATATGTGTCTCAGTTCCCTCAGTTCCCAGATCAGGGATGGAACCTAGGTTGCAGCAGTGAAAGCACCAAATACTAACCACTATACCACCAGGGAACTCCCTACCTTGAACTCTTTAAAACCCTGAAAAATAAATTGATTTTCAAGGAGTTCCCATCATGGCTCAGTGGAAACAAGTCTTACTAGCATCCATGAAGACATAGGTTTGATCCCTGGCCTCACTCAGTGGGTTAAGGATCCAGCGTTGCTGTGAGCTGTGGTGTAGGCCAGCAGCTACAGCTCTGATTCGACCCCTAACCTGGGGACCTCCATATGCCATGCGTGCAGCCCTAAAAAGAAAAAAAAAATTGATTTTCAGACCACAGAGAAAACTGAACAAACTTAATGCTTTCTTCCAGATCAAAGCTAAGGCAAATACAAACCACGCTCATCCAGACCTCACCCAGGAGCCTGCAGAAATGCCAGGAAGTTCACTTGGGCCTCTTTTGCTGAGGGCCAAAACCCACAGGAGACGGTGTCTTCAGAAGTTATGTTTGTGAAAGATCACACTCCAGTAACTCTGTGACTGATATTCAATTGTCCTGCCCACCACTGCGTTTGCTCAGGTCAGCTCTGAAGAAGAATGCACGTGTGTTTATATTTAGGAAATTTCGGCATTTAGGAATGTTGATGCTTAAAGCACTTCCAGTGGCTTTCTAGATTTTAGCAAAATAAAAATCATTTCTTCTCAAGCTAACATTCCACATACCCTATGACCCAGTGACCACTCCTAGATATCTACACAGCCAAAATGTACATGTGTGGCCACAAAAGGCATCTATGAAGAAATGTTCACAGCTGCGTGATTCATAATAGCCTCCAAACTGGAAGCAATCCAACTGTCTGGCAGCAATAGAATGGATCGGAGTTCCCGCTGTGGTGCAGTGGGTTAAGGATCCCGTGTTGCTACAGCTGTAGCACAGGTGGCAGCTGTGGCTCAGATTCAATACCTGGCCCAGAAAACTGCATTGTTCAACAACATAATCTTGGAGTTTAAAGTAACTTAAGAGACTCGCCAAAATGTCTAGCCTAGTGATGACCTGGAGCTCAGCCCCTGGTCTCCCCTTCATGTCTTACTTTGGAATTGAAGTCATCCTCTTAAAAGTACACCTGGGACCTCTTTACCTTTATGTGATGGATGGCTCAGAGGTCACTGCAAGTGTGCAGAAGACAGGAACGTGATAAGCCCAGGGGAGTCACAAACTAATAAGAGGACCAAAGAAGAAACCGAAGGATTTCTTTCTTTCCTCGCTCTTTTTTTCTTTTTTTGCCTGCTTACCCACAGCACGCAGAAGTTACTGGACCAGGGATCAAATCCACACCACAGCAATGACAATGCCAGATCCTTAATCTGCTGCAACACCAGGGAACTCCCAAAGGACTTTTTCTTTTTCCTTTTTTTTTTTTAAGAGCTGTACCTGCAGCATATGGAAGTTCCCAGGCTACGGGTGGAATCAGAGCTACAGCTAGGGGCCTATCCCACAGCCACAGCAACACAGGATCCAAGCTGCATCTTCGACCTCACCACAGCTCATGGCAACGGCAGATCCTTGACCCACTGAGTGAGTCCAGGGATCCAACTGCATCCTCACGGATACTAGTCGGGTTTGTAGCCTGCTGAGCCACAACAGGATCTCCCAAAGGATTTCTTTAGAACCTTTTTCTTTATGCTGCTTTTTATTTTATTTGTCTTTTTGTCTTTTTAGGGCCACACCCGCGGCATATGGAGCTTCCCAGGCTAGGGGTCGAATCGGAGCTATAGCTGCCAGCCTGCTCTACAACCACAGCAATGCCAGATCCGAGCTGCATCTGCAATCTACACCACAGCTCACCCAACGAGCGAGGCCAGGGATCAAACCCACATCCTCATGGATACTAGTTGGAATCTTTTCCGCTGCGCCACAATGGGAACTCCTGTTTAACTTTTTAACGAAATGGCCAAAGTATTTATTTTCCAAACTGTTAGCTATTTTAGATTCCCACCAGTGATGTATGAAGATTCCAGTCCCTGGCATTTTTCTCCACATCCTGGAAGTTTCTTCACATCCCTGGCAACACTTGTCTTTTGTCTTTTTAGAGCTACAGCAGCGGCATATGGAGGTTCCCAGGCTAGGAACTGAGTTGGAGCTACAGCTGCTGGCCTATACCTCAGCCAGAGCACTGCAGGCTCCGAGCCATGGCAATGCTGGATCCTTAACGTGCTGATTGAGGCCAGGGTTTAAACCTGCATCCTCATAGATATGGTCAGGTTCATTAACCACTGAGCCACAATGGGTACTCCAACACTTGTCTTTTAAAAATGGTAATCATTGGGAATTTCCACTGTGGCTCAGTGGTAATGAACCCAACTAGGGAACATCCATATGCTGCAGGTGCAGCCTTAAAAGAAAAAAAAAAAAGGTAATCATTCTATGGCCAACTGCAAAATGCCTACGAATAACAAATGCGTGAGAGGAGGTATAGAAAAGGGAGCCTCTTAACTCTGTTGGTGGAGATATAAATTGGTGCAGCCACTATGGAGAAGAGTATGGAGGTTCCTTAAAAAACTAAAAACTATAATTCAAAATTTACGTGCACCCCTATGTTCACAGCAGCGCTATTCACAAAAGCCTAGGCATGAAAGCAACCTAGATGTCTATCAATTGATGAATGGATAAAGAAGATGTGGTGCATATATACAATGGGATATTACTCAGCCATAGAAAAGAATGAAATAATACCATTTGCACCAACATGAATAGACCTAGAGATTATCATACTAAGTGAAATAAGCCAGATAAAGATAAATATCCTAGGATATCACTTATGTGTGGAACCTTAAAAAGTGATACAAATAAATTTATTTACAAAACAGAAACAGGGAGTTCCCGTCGTGGCGCAGTGGCTAACGAATCCGACTAGGAACCATGAGGTTGCGGGTTCGGTCCCTGCCCTTGCTCAGTGGGTTAACGATCCGGCGTTGCCGTGAGCTGTGATGTAGGTTGCAGACGTGGCTCGGATCCCGCGTTGCTGTGGCTCTGGCGTAGGCCGGTGGCTACAGCTCTGATTCAACCCCTAGCCTGGGAACCTCCATATGCCGTGGGAGCGGCCCAAGAAATAGCAACAACAACAACAACAACAACAACAAAAAAAAAAGCAGAAACAGACTCACAGACATAGGGAAGAAAATTTTGGTCACCAAATGGGCAGGTGGTGAAGAAAGAAAAACTAGGAGTTTGGGATTAACAGATAGAAACCACTATATATAAAATAAATAAATAGCAAGATCCTACTGTATATAGCACAGGGAACTATATGTAATATCATGTGATAACCTATAATGGAAAAGAGTAAATATGCATTAAATCACTTTGCTATATACCTGAAACTAACACAATATTGTAAATCAACATAGTTCAATTTTTAAAAATTTGCAAGGATTCTAATAAGTGCATGACAGTATCTCATTGTGGTTCTAATTTGCAGTTCTGTAATGACTAATAACTTTTGAGCATCTTTTTGAAATGTCTGAAACTATAAAATACAATCTGCTTGTAAAGATTACCGTGTAATGATATAATGGAATATTAAAATAATACTGTAGTTTAGGAGTTCCTGTTGTGGTGCAGCGGACTAGTAACTATGACGATGCAGATTCGATCCTTGGCCTTGCTAAGGGTGGGTGGGGATCTGGTGTTGCCGTCAACTGTCATGTAGGTTGCAGACACGGCTCAGATCTTGTGTGGCTGTGGTGCAGGCCGACAGCTGTAGCTCTGGTCCAACCCCTAGCCTGGGAACTTCCATATGCCATGGGTGCGGCCCTAAAAAGTAAAATGGTAATAATAATACTGTATTTTAGTTTTGCCCAACAACCTTTAAGGCAGTCAAATTATTTTTGTTAACATCCATCATTTTCATGATTCTCATAAAACATTACCTATTTATGCCTTAGTCTTTCACCAGCAGTTCTACAAAAATGAATCAAGCAGCCATGACCCTGCAGGAAAGTAGAAAATTATCCCTCTGATACTTGTCTGTAGGGCAGTTTTTGTCTTATTTAGATATGTCATCTTCCTATCACAGAAAAAAAAAAAGTTGATAAAAATAAACTGCTCAAACAAACAAAAAACCACTGAGTTCAGTCCCTTTTTTATGGTCCAAAATAAAATAATGGAAAAATCTCAGTAGCTTCTCTATAATTCACAGGGCAGGGATGTGCTACAGAAGGACATGAGCAGTGACATGGCCAGTGGTCCAGGCAAGCAATTCCTGGTAAGGGAAGCTGCTCGGTCACAGGTGCTGGAAAGAGGGCATTTTGTGAGATGTGGGTTCTGTTTTCAGAGTTAACTTTTTTTTTGTGAGGGGGGGATCTTTTTGCCTTTTCTAGGGCTGCTCCCATGGCACATGGAGGTTCCTAGGCTAGGGGTCTAATCAGAGCTGTAGCTGCTGGCCTACGCCACAGCCACAGCAACGCCAGATCCTTAACCCACTGAGCAAGGCCAGGGATCGAACCCACAACCTCATGGTTCCTAGTCAGATTTGTTAACCACTGAGCCACAACGGGAGCTCCCAGAGTTGACTTTCTGTCATTGGATTTTCTCTGTATGGAAAGGGATGCAACGACTTCAAGAGTTTTCTTGAAACCTGAAGAAGTTCCTGAAAATTTCTTGGAACCTGCAGAAAAGCGTCCTCAGATTTCCTTCTCCAGAATCTTAAGGGATTGTGGCTGTCTCAGGTCTCCTCTCATTTCCATTTCACATCCCGTGCCTATGGAAGTAAACTCCTAAATCCCGTTATAGAATCCCAACTCAGGAAGAAGGACGATTCCAGAGATGATGGACACCCACAGGGGTTCTTAAATTATGTTCTGGCTGGAGGAAGTCGGACACATGCAGGCGGATGCATAAACAAGTGTGTTTGTGTTTCCATTCCTATACCAACACGCAGTGGACGTGGGCCCCTATATCCACTGAGAGCCATACGTAGGAACGTGCAAACCAGTGTCATTCCTCATAGCCTCAAACTGCAAACGAAGCCGGTACTCATCAATGGAAGGGATGAAGGTGGTTTGTTCACACAAGGGCCGTTTATTCAGCAAGGAGAACGGCGCATCCACAACTGCACGCGTGGAATAAATGAAGCTCACAGTGACAGGAGAGACGCCAGACACAAAAGAGCACGTGTGGGAGTCCACTGAGATCAAGTACAAAACCAGGCAAATGGAATCTATAGTGTTGGAGGTGGTGGCGACCAGAAGGGAGCATAAGGGTGATCCCGGGTTGTGTTGGTTTTGATCTGGTTGCTGTTCTCATGAGCACATTAATATACGGGAGCTCCTGCTGTGGTGCAACGGGAGCTCTGGGATGCATAATCCCATCCCTGTCTGGTCACAGTGGGTTAAGGATCCAGCTTTGCCTCGGCTTCAGCTTAGGTTGAGACTGTGGCTTGGATCCGATCCCTGGCCGGGGAGCTCCGTATGCTGAGGGGCAGGCAAAAAAAGAAACAAGTAAAAGCCCATTAACATATCAAAAACACACCAAGCTTACGATATATGTAGTTCTACAGGTGTATCAATTTCAATAAAAAATTTCCATTAAGGGGTTCCCCTTGGGAGTTCCCTTCATGGCTCAGTGGTTATCTCATCTGACTAGGAACTGTGAGGTTGCAGGTTCGATCCCTTGCTCAGTGGGTTAAAGATCCAGCATTGCCGTGAGCTGTGGTGTAGGTGGCAGACACAGCTCGGATCCCACATTGCTGTGGCTGTGGTGTAGACAGGCAGCTACAGCTCTGATTCAACCCCTAGCCTGGGAACCTCCATATGCCACAGGTGCGCCCCTACAAAAGGCAAAAAAAAAAAAAAGCTGAAAAAGAGTTCCCCTTGTGGCTCAGCAGAAAAAAACCAACTAGGACCAGGGTTCCATCTCCGTCCTTGCTCCATGGGTTAAGGATCTGGCATTGCCTTGAGCTGCAGTGTAGATTGCAGACTTAGCTTAGATCCCAGGTTGCTGTGGCTTAGACTTGCAGCTGCAGCTCTGATTCAACTCCTGGCCTGGGAACTTCCGTAAGCCTCATTAAAAAAATTGGCCTAGGAGTTCTCTGGTGGCTCGGAAAATTAAGGCTTGGGTCACTGCTGGGGTGCAGTTTTGATCCGTGGTACAGGAATTTCTGAATACTGTGGAAGAAACCAAAAAAAAAAGGGGGGAGAAAGAAAAGAAAAGAAAAAATAGCCTAGAGGGAAGAAAGGGTGATTTTATTTTCTTAATGGTAAACTTACAGGTGGTCTGGTTGTGGCTCAGTGGTTAGCGAACCCGACTAGCGTCCAGGAGGTTGCAAGTGGGATCCCTGGCCTAGCTCAGTGGATTAAGGATCTGGTGTTGCCATGAGCTGTGGTGTAGCTTGCAGATGCGGCTCGGATCCTGAGTTGCTATGGCTGTGGTGTAGGCTGGCGACAACAGCTCCCATTCGACCCCTAGCCTAGGAACCTCCATATGCCGCGAGTGTGGCCCTAAAAAGACAAAAAAAAAAAAAGTAGACCTCTGGAATATAATGAGAAATGATAATCTTTTCTATAATTTCAGAGAGCAGTTTTATGCCTTTCTTTAAAATCTACCTAAAATAAAGTCTCTAATTCCTTTGTATGAAGCCCACTAGAACCTACTACCAAATCTCAAGAAGTATATCCCATGGGCATACGGGTTTTGGGTGGTGCATATTTTATTTCTTTGCAGCCTTCTTTTTTTTTAATAATGATTTTTATTTTTTCCATTATAGCTGACTTACAGTGTTCTGTCAATTTTCTACTGCACAACAAGGTGACCCAGTCACACGTACATATATACATTATTTTTCTCACATTATCATGCTCCATCACAAGTGAGCTGATATAGTTCCCAGTGCTATACAGCAGGATCCCATTGCTAATCTAGTCCAAAGGCAATAGTTTGCATCTATTGACCCCAAATTCCCAGTCCCTCCCACTTCCTCCCCTTCCCCTCCCTGTTGGCAACCACAAGTCTCTTCTCCGTGTCCATGATTTTCTTTTCTGTGGAAAGGTTCATTTGTGCCGTATATTAGATTCCAGATATAAATGAAATCATATGGTATTTAAATAGTCTTTCTCTTTCTGACTTACTTCACTTAGTATGAGAGTCTCTAGTTCCATCCATGTTGCTGCTATTTTTTCGCAGCTTTTTTGATAATGAATGTTCTGTTCCCCCTGCGTGAAGACGATGCTCCTGAAAGCACAGTGAGTCATGCAGCATGAGTCAGGACCTGCAAGGTCCTACTGACTCATCCGGGGGCGGGGGGAAGCAGCTGGGGGAACACAGTGTTTCTAGCCTGGCCAACTGCAGAGATTTGCAAAACAAGGTATTGCTTGTTTCAGAACGAGTTTTTCCTCTGAGCCCAGGTAACTAGATTGTATAGAATTGAGGATGGTGTCATCAAGGCCAGGGGGTCTGCACACAGCCCAGGGGAGGGTGCTAGGGGGTCCATGGGGAATACTGGGACAGCCCAGATGTCCATCAGCTGATGAGCAGGTAAATAAATGGGATCTATCCACACAATCAAATGTTGTTTGGCCATTGAAAAAGAACCAAGTACTGACATATACTGCAGCAAAAGAACCTTGTAAACACGATAAATGAACGAAGCTGTATGGTTCCATTTATGTCAAACATCCAGCTATGGCTCAATGGGATCAGCAGCATCTCTGGAGCATTGGGTCAGTGGTTTGATACCCTGGCCTGGCCCAGTGGGTTAAGTAGCCAGTGTTGCCACAGCTGCAGCTTAAGTTGCAACTGTGGCTCAGATCTGATCCCTAGCCTGGGCACTACATAGGTGCTGGGTCAGACAAAGAAGAAAAATATATACATATATATATTCCTTATTTCCAGAATAAGGAAATCCAGAGTGCCAGAAAGTAGGTTAGTAGTTGGAAGAGTTGAGGGGAAATGAGAGGGAAGGAAAATGGGTTTATTTTCGGGATAATAAAAATATTCTGGAAAGAGATCATGGACATAGTTGTGAAATTGTGAATATACTAAAATCAAAATTGTATATGCCAAAAGGGTAATTAAAAAAATTTTGGGGAGTTCCCGTCGTGGCGCAGTGGTTAACGAATCCGACTAGGAACCATGAGGTTGCGGGTTCGGTCCCTGCCCTTGCTCAGTGGGTTAACGATCCGGCGTTGCTGTGAGCTGTGGTGTAGGTTGCAGACGTGGCTCGGATCCCGCGTTGCTGTGGCTCTGGCGTAGGCTGGTGGCTACAGCTCCGATTTGACCCCTAGCCTGGGAACCTCCATATGCCGCGGGAGCGGCCCTAGAAAAGACAAAAAAAAAAAAATTGGAGTTCCTGTCGTGGCGCAGTGGTTAACGAATCCGACTAAGAACATGAAGTTTCGGGTTCGATCCCTGGCCTCGCTCAGTGGGTTAAGGATCTGGTGTTGCCGTGAGCTGTGGTGTAGGTTGCAGACACGGCTCGGATCTGGCATTGCTGTGGCTCTGGCATAGGCCGGCTACTACAGCTCCAATTCGATCCTTAGCCTGGGAATCTCCATATGCTGCAGGAGCGGCCCTAGAAAAGGCAAAAAGACCAAAAAAAAAAAATTTTTTTAATTGAGGTACAGTTGATTTCATTGTTGTGTTAGTTTTTGCTGCACAACAAAGCAATTCAGTTATACATACATACATGTTTGGTTTTCTGTTTGTTTGTTTGTTTTTTGTCTTTTGAGGGCTGCACCTACGGCATATGGAGGTTCCCAGGCTAGGGGTTGAATCAGAGCTGTAGCTGCTGGCCTACACCACAGCCACAGCAATGCCACATCCGAGCCGCGTCTGCCACCTACACCACAGCTCGCAGCAATGCTAGATCCTTAACCCACTGAGTGAGGCCAGGGATTGAACCTGCGTCCTCATGGTTCCTAGTCGGATTCATTTCTATTGTGCCACGACAGGAACTCCCATGTTTTGTTTTGTTTGGACTTGCCCAAACCACATATAAGTTCCTGGTGTAGGGATCAAACCTGCGCCATAGAAGTGACCTGAGCCACAGCAGGGACAATGCCGGATACTTTACCTGCTGAACCACCAGGGAATGCCTACATTCTTTTTTTATTTTTATTTTTAAATATTAATTTATTTATTTTTAGCTGCACTCACAGCACGTGGAAGTTTCCTGAGCCAGAGCAGCGACCCTGGCCACTGCCATGAAAACTCTGGATTCTTAACCCACTGAGCCACTCAGGACCTTCCTATATTCTGTGTTTTTTTTTTCCCCCTTTCTTGCAAATATTGTTTTTATTTTTTATTGTCTTTTTTTTTTTTTTTTTTGCTGTTTCTTGGGCCGCTCCCTCGGCATATGGAGGTTCCCAGGCTAGGGGTCAAATCGGAGCTGCGGCCACTGGCCTACGGCCTACGCCAGAGCCACAGCAATGCGGGATCTGAGCCGCGTCTGCAACCTACACCACAGCTCACGGCAACGCCGGATTGTCAACCCACTGAGCAAGGGCAGGGACCAAACCCGCAACCTCATGGTTCCTAGTCGGATTCATTAACCACTGCGCCATGACGGGAACTCCTTTTTTTTTTATTTATTTTTCTCCACTGTACAGCATGGGAACCAAGTTACACATACATGTATACATAATTTTTCCTCCCTATTCTTTTTTAAAATACTTTTTCCATTACGGTTTATCTTAGGATATTGACTATAGTTCCCTGTGTTGTATACACAGGGAATTGTTTACAAATGGTGTTGTTTACAAAATGGTGAATTTTATAGTTAAGTGAGTTATTACACGATAAAAACAATTTCTGCCCAAGAAACTGGATCGCACGTATAGGCAAGGCAAGCACATACAAGCTGCAACAGCAAGGCCAAAACCTTTGTTCATCACAAGCTCATCTTTAGCCACATCAACAAGGTGAAAAGCTCTGAGGAGAAGGCAGCAAAACATAGCTGACATTATCAAGAAAAATAATCGAGGGGTTCCTGTTGTGGCTCAGCAGGTGAAGAACTTGACACAGTGTCGGTGAAGATGTGGGTTTGATCCCTGGGTTCGATCAATGGGTTAAGAATCCAGCATTGCCGTGAGCTATGGTGTATGTCACAGATGTGTCTCGGATTTGGTGTTGCTGTGCCTGTGGTGTAGGCCGGCTGCAGCTCCAGTGTGACCCCTAGCCCGAGAAATTCCATATGCTGCAGGCGTGGCCGTAAAAAGATAAAAATAAATTAATTAAATACTAAATAAACAAGTAAATCATGTCAGAGATGTCAGCCTGAAGCATAAAGTACTTATTCAAGATATGTTTTAGGAGTTTCCTTGTGGCTCAGCAGATTAAGGACCTGGCGTTGCCACAGCTATGGCTCTGGTTACAGATGTGGCACGGGACCATGGCTAAGTGTAACCATCGTTGGAGTGGCTGCTTTGATTTGAATTGTTTTTTTGCCATGCCTATGGCATGTGGAAGTTCCAGCCGGGAATGGAACGCACACGACCTCAATAACCAGAGCTACTGCAGTAACAATGCTAGATCCTTATCCTACTGAGGCACCAGAGCAACCCTGATTTGAATTTTTAATATTTCAGAGAAAAGGCAGAGAGATGGCACCCCACATATATATGCCATTTACATGCTGTATCATTCTTATGCAAGTTATTGCAAGAAATAAATTGAAGGGGAAATGCAGATTTCAGAAAATACCATCAAAGAGTTTTGTTTTTCTTTTTGTAAATGAATAGTAATGGAGAGGGTATGCAATAGGGAAGGGTGGAGACTGGAGAACCGAAAAGTATAAGGTTGTTCAATGGGAACAGCCATGACTCAGCTCCAACTGAGTTGCCAGAGAGCAGATTTTTAAAAAGAAATTCCCTAATTAAGCCAACGTGAAAGGAAAATAAGTTTATTGAAGAGAAATCATCTCTCCCTCTGCTCTTTGTTTCCCTGTAGGATGAAAATAGCCAGTGGTAGCCTCATGACTCCAGAAAGTTTAGACAATGTAACTTTATAAAAATAAGACCTTTCAAATAGCTTTTCTTTTTTTTTTTTTTTTTTTTTTTTTGCCAGTGCCTTCGGCATGTGGAAGTTCCCAGGCCAAGAATTAAATCTGCACCACAGCAGCGACCAAAGCCACTGCAGTGACAACGCTGGATCCTTAACCTACTGTTCCACAAGGGAACTCCTCAAAAAGGAAAGTTTTGCAAGCATTTGTCATCATATGAGGAGTGACCCCAATGGTATTTTGAAACAAATAGAAGTTAGCTAGCTATCTTTCAGCAAAGCACTTAAGAATATCAAACTAAAAAGTTTTTTACATTTTTCTGATCTTTTTGGGGGCTAAGTGATTGTTAGAAATATGCCAGTTAGCAAATATTTTAACAAGATAAACACACACACAAATGAATGGTTTCTTCGATGCAAAGATGATATTCTTAAAAACGAGTGAAAAAGTAACTCGGGTATGATGAAGAGCCTTGTGAAAATGGATGTTTGGAATTATTTCTACCATTAGGTGTTTTTTCTTCTGAAATTGATGTGTTAAAAAAAAAAACACACCACCAAATCTGTATACCTTCAAACAAAAAACGAAAGCACTTTAAATGTTTTATAAATCTTCTAAGATTTTTCAGGGCATTTTTGAATCCTTTGGCTAAGATAAAAATATATTAGGTACACCAATAAAAATACAAAACACAACACCTGTTGATTCCAAAAACAATAAATTGACATCAAGGAAGATGAAAATTTACATATTAAACTACAATTAAAATTTCTCCAAAACGTGCAGATGGCATTGAAAAAAATACTGTGATTTATTACATGCATGATGTATTTCTTTCATATGAATCTATGCTCTCTGTGAGATAACTTAAATATTAAATTATATAATAAGTATATATGAGCAAAAATATTTTAAAATTATGTTTAAAATGGCTATTTAATGTCTTTTAAAATCTGTACAGTGTATATATTTTATTTATTTATTTATTTATTTATTGTCTTTTGTCTTTTTAGGGCCGCACCTGCAGCATATGAAGGTTCCCAGGCTAGGGGTCCAATCGGAGCTGTAGCTCCTGGCCTATGCCACAGCCATGGCAACGCCATATCTGAGCCACATCTGTGACCTACACCACAGCTCACAGCAACACCGGATCCTTAACCCACTGAGTGAGGCCAGGGATCGAACCTATAACCTCATGCTTCCTAGTTGGATTCATTTCCTCTACGCCACGATGGGAACTCCACATTTTATTTTTATTTTTTTGCTTTTTTTTTCGGGCTACACCCAAAGCATATGGAGATTCCCTGGCTAGAGGTCGAATCAGAGCCTACACCATAGCCACAACTCAGGATCCCAGCCATGTCTGCAACCTACACCTCAGCTCACGGCAACACTGGATCCTTAACCTACAGAGTGAGGCCAGGGATCAAATCCACATCCTCATGGATCCTAGTCAGGTTCATTAACCTTTGAGTCGTGAAGGAAACTCCATGTGTGTATATTTTATAATGTGCAGAACTATTAGCCTGATAGTATGTGATCATATGAAATTGCTATTTTTGTAGGTCAAATCAAGGGAACATTAGCAATTTCAAATGGTTCAATGTAAGGGAGAGTTTATAAGTGAGTATATGTTAGGGTGCAGGATCAATTTTTTTTTCTTTTCTTTTTTTTTTTTTGGTCTTTTCTAGGGCTGCACCCGAGGCATATGGAGATCCCCAGGCTTGGGGTCTAATCGGAGCTTCAGCTGCCAGCCTACACCAGAGCCACAGCAATGCCAGATCCAAGCCACGCCTGTGACCTACACCACAGCTCACGGCAAACGCCAGATCCTTAACCCACTGTGCAAGGCCAGGGATCGAACCCGCAACCTCTTGGTTCCTAGTCGGATTCGTCAACCACTAGGCCACAACGGGAATTCCTTTTTCTTTTTTCTTTTAGTTTTTATTCTTTTATTTTTAAAAATTATAGTTAAGGATCCCGAGTTCCTGCAGCAGCAGCCTAGATGGCAATTGTAGCTCAGATCTGATCCCTGGCCCAGGGATTTTGGGCCCCCATATGCCGTGGGGCCAAAAAGAAAGAAAAAAAAAACCTGAAGTACAGTTAATTTACAATGTTGTGGAGTGTCCTGGTGGCACAGTGGGTTAAGGACCCAGCATTATCACTGCTGTGGTGCAGGCTGGATTCCTGGCTTGGGAACTTCTGCACGCCACAGACAAGATAAAAACCAAAAAACTTTACAGTGTTGTATTAGTTTCCAATGTACAGCAAAGTGGTTCAGTTGTACACATACACAAATACACACACACACATATATATACATACACTTTTCCGGATTCTTTTCAATTATATGTTATTATAAGTTCCTGGGCCAGGGACTGAACCAAAGCCACAGCATCAGTAACACCAGATCCTTAACTAGCTGGGCCACTGGAGAACTCCTAGGTTTGGTTCCTTTGCTGTAGAACTGGTGATTGGGCCAGATCTCTTTTTCTCAGTAAAACAGATTTATTAAGAAAACTAAAGGAGTTCCTGTCGTGGTGCAGTGGTTAACAAATCTGACTAGGAACCATGAGGTTTTGGGTTGGATCCCTGGCCTTGCTCAGTGGGTTAAGGATCTGGCGTTGCCATGAGCTGTGGTGTGGGTTGCAGACTCGGCTCGGGTCCCGCGTTGCTGTGGCTCTGGTGTAGGCCGGTGGCTACAGCTCCGATTCGACCCCTAGCCTTGCAACCTCCATATGCCACGGGAGCACCTCAAGAAAAGGCAAAAAGACAAGGAAAAAAAAAAAAAACTAAACAGGAGTTCCCGTTGTGGCTCATCAGTAATGACCCCAACTAGTATCCATGAGGATGTGGGTTCGATTCCTGGCCCTACTTGGTGGCTTAACGATTTGACATTGCTGTGAACTGTGGTATAGGTCACAGATGAGGTTCAGATCTGGTGTGGCCGTGGCTGTGGTGTAGGTTGGCAGCCGCCGCTCTGATTCAACCCCTAGCCTGGGAATTTCCATACGCCGTGGATGCAACCCTAAAAAGACAAAAAAGAAAAAAGAAAAAGAAAAAAAGAAAAGAAAAGTGATTATCAAACAACTTTGTCTTTCAAAATATTTATTTCAAGTAGAAGCCAGGAAGACAACCACATGTAAGATAATTAAGTAAAAAACCTCGACAAATACACTCATTTGGTCAACAAGATATAAAAAGCTGAAAATAATATTACATTGGGTACTTTGATTGAAAAGTTATTCTATTCAAGGAACAAGCCCAAAGCAGTCCCCAACTACGTGAAAGCTCTTTTCTCTGTTCACACACATGGCCCTCAGACAAGAATCATAGACATTTTTATCCACAACAATCCCCCACAAATCCTTATCTTTTTCTTGTTACTCTTATGGAAGTGATTCAGTGTTTCGGGTGTTTTGCAAACATAAATTTTTTTTCAGAATGTCACTAAACAACCACATCCACCTTGGCCAATAGCGAAATCATTTTGACAAAAGTGGAAACCGCCAAATAAGGAGTCTCAGGTTAAGTGAGAGGCACGAGAGCTTATTCGTCAATGGGGGAATGGCTTGTCCTTTGATCTGCACGGTGACACTGCTGAGCGTGCTTTGGAAGTTGGCCCCACCAATAACAACCCATGGGAACGCAAACCATGCCTTGGTCCTAGGATCCTTTCTCAGAGGCATGAATGAGATGAGGCACAAAGAGTCACCGGGAGAAGGATGTGTAAAAGCTGGGTGTTTGCCACCACTGGGGTGCTGGCTGGAGACAATGAAAGTCCTTGTACAGCCAGTGGAAAGTCAGTGTCCTGGTATGGTTATCCCCAAGAGTACACATGAGCTGGGAGGTGTGGTGGGGAGACACTTATTTGGACGAAGGGTATTCAGCATCTTCTGGAGAGTCATAGCTGGGGAGGGGACCCTTACCACTATGGCCACCAGGGCCACCGGGTCCCCGTTCTGGGTTTATCTGCCGGTCTCTGCCCTTCCTCCCTGAGCTGTCTTCTGCCTCCTGGTCCTGAAGGTCAGAGGGCTGGGTTTCTTCCTCTTGCTCCTCTTCCGAATCGGACGCATCGTCGTAGAAGTGAATCGTGGCTTGCACTGGGAAACTGGCCAGCACCTTCTCCCCAGAACTCTGCAGGTACTCTTGACGCTTAGAAATGGGTAAATAAAGTCTAATATTTAAGAAACAAATACACTGTTAATCAATGTGCAAACAGTCCTAAACTCTGTTTAGAGGATCCTCTTCCCTAGAAGCAACTAACTCCCACTCTTCCTCTGGGATTTTGCCTTCGCTGCAACCCCAGAACACAACACTGTGGGGACCTGGGAGTGAACCCCACGCTAGGTCAGAAATGAGCTGTAAACTTAGTGAACAAGTTAGGAAGAAGGCTGTGCTTCCCTGAAGGTAAAAGGAGAGTAAAGCATTGAGGTCCAAGGTCAAGTCAGAGGACTTGACCCATTCTAGGATAAAACAGGTGCTATTCATGTATTGCCTCAGTCTCCCAAACCATTTCCCCTGTGCCCGGCTCTAAGCAGGGGATTGTGACTTTGGAGGAAACTTGACCCTGAAGCCCTGGTCTGGAGAAGCAGCTCATCTTTTTTGTCTTTTTTTTTTTTTTTAGCTATTTCTTGGGCCACTCCCGCGGCATATGGAGGTTCCCAGGCTAGGGGTTGAATCGGAGCTGTAGCCACCGGCCTATGCCAGAGCCACAGCAACGCGGGATCCAAGCTGCGTCTGCAACCTACACCACAGCTCACAGCAACGCCAGATCGTTAACCCACTGAGCAAGGGCAGGAATCGAACCTGCAACCTCATGGTTCCTAGTCGGATTCGTTAACCACTGCGCCACGACGGGAACTCCCAGCTCATCTTTTTTAATGTGGCCATGGAGACACCGCAGGGGTGGGTCCCTCGCTTAAGCAGAATAGAAAACAGCAACCCTGGCAATTTGTCTAGAAGAAAGAGGGAGAGAGAGAGAGAGAGAGAGATACATGGGGGAAGAGAAAAGGAGAGAGGGAAAGGAAGGAAAGAAGGAAGGAAATATAGAAAAGTGGAAACCTCTAAATCCAGGTTTTGTGAACTTAGGATTTCAGTTATACATGGGAAGTATTTAGAATGCCTCCACTGGGAGTTCCCGTTGTGGGTTGGTGGGTTAAGAACCTGACTAGGATCCATGAGGATGTAGGTTCAATTCCTGGCCTTGCTCAGTGGGTTAAAGGATCTGGCGTTGCCATGAGCTGAGGCATGTGTCACAGAGGCAGCTCAGATCTGGCATTACCGGAGTGGTGGTGTAGGCCGGCAGCTGTAGCTCCGATATGAGCCCTAGCCTGGGAATTTCCATGTGCAGTACCTCTGGCCCTAAAAGGCTAAATAAATAAATAAATAAATAAATAAATAAATAAATAAATAAAAGTTCTTGGGCCAGGGCTCAAACCTGAGCCATAGCAGTGAAAACGACAGGTCCTTAACCGCTGGGCCACCAGGAAACATTGGGACAATTTTTAACTTTCTAAAATTTCCAACAGCCCCCCAGGGGACATCCCTCAATGTCTGGAAACAACTTAGGTCATCCCAACTGAAGGGAAGCTACTGGCATTTAGTGGGTAGAGGCCAGGGATGCAGCTTCAACACCCCACAGAGCCCAGGCCAGCACTGCAACAGAGAATTATCCAGTCCCGTCAACTATATTTCAATTAAAAAAAATTAGCCAGTCCAGGGAGTTCCCATTGTGGTTCAGCAGGTTAAGAACCCAACTGGTATCATGAGGATGCAAGTTCAATCCCCGGCCTCCATCAGTGCGTTAAGGATCCAGCGTTGCCATCAGCTGTGACGTAAGTTGAAGACAAGGCTTGGATCTGACTTTGCTATGGCTGCAGTGTAGGCCAGCAGCTGCAGCTCTGATTTGACCCCTAGACTGGGAACTTCCATATGCTGTGGGTACGGCCCTAAAAAGACAAAAAAAAAAAAAGCCAATCCACACAACATTGTAAGTCAATGTTTAATTTCTGAAAATAAAAATTTTAGGTGTTTCCATTGTGGCTCAGTGGAAACAAGTCCGAATTGTATCCGTGAGAACGCAGGTTCGATCCCTGGACTCACTCAGTGGGTTAAGGATATGGCGTTGCCATGAGCTGTGATGTAGTTAGAAGAGGCTCGGATCCCACGTTGCTGTGGCTGTGGTGTAGGCTGGCAGCTACTGCTCCGATTTGATCCTTAGCCTGGGAATCTCCATATGCTGCAAGTGCGGCCCTAAAAAGCAAAAAAAAAAAAAAAAAAAGACAATTGTATTCTCAGTTTGCAAGGCTTATTTATACAGATGCAACTCTTACATCACCAGTCACCACATTTTTACAAATCAAAGGTTGGGGACTGTATATATTATATAAACTGAATTATTTGCCGTATAGCAGACACTAACACAACATTGTAAATCAAATACATATCAATTTAAAAAATTGGGGAATTCCCATGGTGGCTCAGTGGGTTAAGAACCCAACTACTATCCGTGAGGATTTGGGTTGGAACCCTGGCCTTGCTCCAGTGGGTTAAAGATCTGACATTGTCAAAAGCTGCAGTGTAGGTCACAGATGTGGCTCGGATCTCAGATGCTGTGGCTGCGGTGTAGGCTCGCGGCTACAGTTCCAATTCAACCCCTAGCCTGGGAACCTACATGTGCCAAGGGTGAAAAAAGAGAAAAAATTAATTAATTAATTAATTTTAAAAAATTGGAATGCAGCAGGGAGTCTTCAAGTCATGCTCAGGGGATGGTGCAAAGGTGAAGGCTCCCCAGGTATGAAGGAGGCGGGTGGCTCCTTACCACAGCGCACATTGGGGTCACCTGGGAAGCCTATAAAAATATAGATACCTGGGGTTCCCTTGTGGTGCAGGGATTAAGGATCCAGGGTTGTCACTGCACCGGCTCAGGTCACTGCTGTGGCTTAGGTTCAGTCTCTGCCCTGGGAACTTCCATATGCCCCGGCAGGGCCATAAAAGAGATACCTGAGCCTTTCTCTAGAACGCCCAGAGGAATCGCCCCATATCTATTTGTAGAGCTTCCCTGGTGATTCTACAACAATTGAAGTGTAAAACACTAGGAAAACTTGCTTTTCCCAAAAATCACTCTTCGATTCATCTGAGGGGCCCTAATTTCATCTCCAGCCATTAGTATCGTTAGGTTCTATTGAAACTTCCAGGAGTTCCCACTGTAGTGCAGTGGGTTAAGAATCCAACTGCAGGAGTTCCCGTCGTGGCTCAGTGGTTAACAAAGAAACCACTAGGTTGCGGGTTCGATCCCTGCCCTTGCTCAGTGGGTTAAGGATCCGGCGTTGCTGTGAGCTGTGGTGTAGGTTGCAGAGGCAGCTCAGATCTGGCATTGCTGTGGCTGTGGCAGCTCTGATTCAACTCCTAGCCTGGAAACTTCCATGTGCTGTGGGTGTGGCCTGAAAAATAGAAAAAAAAGTATTCTCACGAGAGATGACAACCATGGCTAGGTTTATTTTGGGGAAGGAAATGAGATCTGGTGAGAGACAGGCTGAGAGAAATAGGAGAGAGATGGCTGGACACAGAAAAACATACAAATCCTGAGCATGAACCACTTTCCTAAAATGGATGAAATGTAAGAGAGATGCAGCAGTGAGGGTCCTGGTCCCCACCAGGACCAGGAGAGCGTGCAGAGAGGCCAGGGCATCCTCCTGTGGCTCAGCACCTGTCCATCCCTCACTTACTCCACTCACGGTTAGGGCTACTTCGCACTCAGCAATACAAGGACGCATACCCCGGGAGAAAAAAAGAAAGGTACCTAAATATCTAAGTAAATAAGCAGATGGGCACATACAATTCATATGCAATTAAATTTAGCACAAGGCAAAGTATGTAATGAGAAGTATAAACAAAAGATATAAAGAAAAGAGAGGCCAGGAGTTCCCATTATGGCTCAGTGGTTAACAAATCTGACTAGGAACCATGAGGTTGCAGGTTCGATCCTTGGCCTCGCTCAGTGCATTAAGGATCCAGCGTTGCTGCGGCTGTGGTGTGGGACGGCAGCTACAGCTCTGATTAGATCCCTAGCCTGGGAACCTCCATGCGCTTCAGGTGTGACCCTAAAAAGACAAAAAAAGAAAAGAAAAGAGAGGCTAGTTCCAACTTGCAACTGAAACATTGAATGAATGGATGGATGAATGGGATTCCCATAATCAAAGATATCCTTGGAGTTCCCATCATGGCTCAGCGGAAATGAACCTGACTAGCATTCATGAGGACACAGGTTCGATTCCTGGCCTCACTCGGTGGGTTAAGGATCTGGTGTTGCCTTGAGCTGTGGTATAGTTTGCAGATGCGGCTTGGATCTGGCCTTGCTAAGGCTGTGGTGTAGGTTGGCAGCTACAGCTCTGATTTGACTGCCAGCCTGGGAACTTCCATATGTTGTGGGTATGGCCCTAAAAAGAAAAAAAAAAATCTTTGAAGTTCCTTAAGATAAGAATAACTAAATAAGGAATTCCTGTCATGGCTCAGTGGTTAATGAATCCAACCAGGAACCATGAGGTTGTGGGTTCGATCCCTGGCCTTGCTCAGTGGGTTAGGGATCCGGCGTTGCCGTGAGCTATGGTATAGGTTGCAGACGCAGCTTGGATCCCACATTGCTGTGGCTCTGGTATAGGCTGGCACCTACAGCTCTGATTAGACCCCTAGCCTGGGAACCTCCATATGCCGTGGGAGCGGCCCTAAAAAAGACAAAAAAAAAACAAAAAAAACACTAAATAATATTGGGGCATATATTGAATTATTTCCCATTTGTTGAAACTGTATACACTTGAAGATACTAAAGTATATTGATGCTTATATTAAAAGGAAATGATAGATTTCTTAGGTCAAAGTCAGATATTACCTTACAGGATGCTGAAACCCAAAAGCCCCCTTCGATCCAAGTGGTTGTTGGTCACCTCCAGGCTCAAGCTGAAAAACAGATCCATAAACACAGACAGTCAAGGAGCCTCTAAAAGTAACATCCTGAAATTGTGGGGTGGGGGGTTAGTCAAGTTCCCAGGTCAGTGATTGAACCCAAGCCGCAGCAGTGACAATGCCAGATCCTTAACTCTTAGGCCAGCAGGGAACTCTGTAGCATCCCAAAGTTTTTAAAAATAAAATCTAAGGGGAGTTCCCATTGTGCCTCAGCGGTAAGAAATCCAATAGTATCCATGAGGACGTGGGCTCGATCCCTAGCTTCGCCCAGTGGGTTAAGGATCTGGTATTGCCACAAGCTGCAGTGTGGGTTGCAGATGCGGCTTGGATCTGGTGTTTCTATGGCTGTGGTGTAGGCCGGTAGCTGCAGCTCCGATTCTACCCCTAGCCTGGGAACTTCCACATGCTGCGGTTGCGGCTGCGGCTGCGGCCCTTAGGAAAAAATAGAAGGAAAATCTAAGTCAGAGGTCTTCTGTGGCCCAGCAGGGTAAGGATCTGACATTGTCACTGCTGGGGCCTGGGTCGCTGCTGTGGTGCATGTTCAATTCCTGCCCCAAGAACTTCCTCATATGTTGGGTGCAACCAAAAGGAGAAAGGAAAAAAAAAAAAAAAAAGGCCCTCTTCTTCTTGCTGTTGTCATGATGTCCTGGGCACTGTGAGGGATCCCAAGATGGAAAGATGAGACACTGCCCCCAAGTTCATGCATTTTAAATCTAACGGAGAAAGACACACATGAAGGCAAATAACCACCCTACAAAGCATCACAATAGTAAGATACTAACTGTTTTATGAAAGGAAGAGGATCAGGAAAGGGTTCATGAGAACCTGGCAGAGACATGAGCACCCCTTGGGTATGCAGGGTAGAGCCCAGTGAGATATGAATGAGAGACTGCATTGGTGAAAGGGTTCCACGGGAAGCTGAGTCCGGATCCTGAATGGCTTGAATACCCGCTATGGAATCTCTGTTTCATTCTGGAGACAGGCACTCAAGACCATTACTGATTTTTTTTTTGTCTTTTTGCCTTTTCTAGGGCCGCTCCGGTGGCATATGGAGATTCCCAGGCTAGGGGTCCAATTGGAGCTGTAGCCGCCAGCCTACGCCAGGGCCACGGCAACATGGGATCCAAACCGAGTCTGCAACCTACACCACAGCTCACGGCAACGCCGGATCCTTAACCCGCTGAGCAAGGGCAGGGATCGAACCTGCAACCTGGTGGTTCCTAGTCGGATTCATTAACCACTGAGCCATGACGGGAACTCCGACCATTACTGACTTTTGAGCTGGGAGTGCAACAATCAGATTCTGTATTTTAAGGATCATGGTGGCTGCTGGCAACACTGGGTGGCCGAGATTGGTGAGGTTAGGGCTTGGAGGCATCTGGCAAGAGGTGATAGAGGTTTTCTTGTTTTGCTTTTATTTTTTTGTGTCTGTGTCAGTTTAGGGCCACACCCACGGTATATGGAAAGTTCCAAGGCTAAGGGTCGAATCAGAGCTGGAGCTGCCTACCTACACCACAGCCACTGCAACACCTAATCCGAGCCACATCTGCGACCCACACCACGGCTCAAGGCAACACCGGACCCTTAACCCACTGAGCGAGGCCTGGGATCGAACCCATGTCCTCATGGTTACTAGTTTGATTCGTTATCACTGAGCCACAGCAGGAACTCCTGTATCTCTTTACATAAGTCACAGCAGCGTCTTGAGACTGTCCTTCTAATTTAGATTGTATTCTAATTTTGATCTGCTTACCTGCAATCCTGGCACAGGTCACTAGGCAGTAGTTCCCCCAGCTCCACCCCTACCATTCCCAGCCAGAGATATTTCTCAAGAAATACACGACAGGCTCAGGAGCCGAGGAATTCTCCTACTTTGTCGGGAGAGGGCGCTGCTGAGCAAGCAGCCGGTCCCTCCCCGAGCCGGGCTGCGGTACAATGCAGCCTCTCACTAGAATCCTGCGCAGTAATCCGGGTCTGCAGTCACCCGCTGCTGTCCGCACCGTCCTGCCAATCAGGCCCTGGAAAGAGCTGGCTGTGGGAGGTAGCTGGGTAGAGAGCTTTTCAGCCACCACGAACACCGACTCTCCACCCCCGCCCCAAATCCATGGACGCAATTGCTTCATCCATTGTGTGCCATGCTTATGAAAAACTAGAAAATTGTTATAGATCAACATTTTTCTGCGAGTCATCTTCATTCTTTTCACAAATGGCATTCTCATCATAACAGAAAAATAAACTATCTTAACGGTACAAAGTGTGCTATATTTTTACTCTTGCAAAGAACTGATAGGATTTCTTCGCTGGCTCAGTGGGTTCAGAACCCAGCGTTGACACCACAGTGGCTCAGATTGCTGCTGTGGCTCGGGTTCCATTCCTGGCCCGGGAATTTCCGCATGCCGCGGCACAGCCAAAACAACAACAACAAAGCAAAAATGAGAGGCTCCACATACATTTTATTTCAAAGGACTGGGTAATTTTTTCTCCCCAGCACCTTTTATGTTGAAGAACTTAAGTTTGAATGCAAAAGAGAGAATTAGTTTCATTATTTAGATATTGAATATAAGAATGATTTGGGCTAAAAAAAAATTCCTTGTTAATTTAATATGGATTTGATTTGCTTCATTCTTTAAATAATAGTAACTTTAAATAAGTACAACTCCCATTGTTGTTCCCACTATGGTACAATGGGTTAAGAATTTAACTGCAGCGGCTCCCTATACAGCAGCATGTTGGATCCCCACCCCAACGCAGTGGCTTAAAGGATCTAGCGCTGTTCAGCTGCAGCTCGGGTTCAATCTCTGGCCAGGGAACTTCCATATGCCATGAATGTGGCCATAAAAACAAACAAACAAAAAACCCTCCTCTTAATCAGATTAATTTAACAAAGGAGTCTAAATATGGAAATGCATGAAAGGTCTGAACCTGAGTTTCTTATAACTGCACACTCTGCAACAGGTGTTACCTAATGGTCCTTCCCAGCCTGATTAACTCCAACATTTAAAACGTCATCGATTTATATTTTAAAAGGGAACAAAGGACAGGCAAACTCTATGAAAGCGAGTCATTACTCTAGTAAGTATAAAGCAGTGTAGTTACCAATACAGGAGACAAAAGAATAGTGGTGGCAATTAATCTTCACCCACAAAGCCATCAGCTGGAGTGTATTTGCTCAGACAACATGACTACCCCAGGAGTGCTTGCAGACTGGGCCCAAAGAGCTTCAGAAAGGGCCAGACGGCCGATGGGGATTTTTAACCGCATCATCTGGGCACCCCAGACAGGGTTCTGCCCATATTTGCACTGTGGCACCAGCCCATCCCTAATGGCACACTCAGCTTTTCTCTAAGGTGAGGGGGACGGAGGCAGCCTTCTCCCCTCCTCTGTCTGTTGGTTAGCAAGAAAAAATCCAACGTAGAAGAAATCTCCTTGAAAGAGTCCTGCCATACTGGCTTGCTTTTCGAGTAAAGGAGAAGCAAGCAGTGGCTAATATATGGCTTGGATCCGATCAACACCTGGCTGGCCCAGGCTCCTCCTGCCAGACCCCATGGCATTTCTGCATTAGATAACCCTGGGAGGGACGGGTCAGCAAGGCCTCTCACAGTCCCTTGTATTAGAGATGGTGCCACTTCCTGGCTGAAATGGTTCATACCTACAATGCTCACGCTGAAACTTACCTCGCTTCCAGTTCTGGTGGGCTCAGCCTCCTGGGGGGTCAGGATCCAAGGTCTCCACGGCGTTTGGCTAGAAAGGCAGGGACCAAGAATGAACCCCAGCATTTTCTCCTTTTAAAATTAGATCATAAGAGTTATCATTCTTACCATTCCTAATGTCTAAGAGTCACTCGAGGAGTTCCCGTCTTGGCTCAGCAGAAACAAATCTGACCAAGAACCATGAGGTTGTGGGTTCGATCCCTGGCCCCGCTTAGTGGGTTAAGGATCTGGCATTGCTGTGAGCTGTGGTGTAGGCCAGCAGCTACAGCTCTGATCTGACCCCTAGCCTGGGAACCTCCATATGCCACAGGTGCGGCCCTAAAAAGAGAGAAGAAAAAAAAAAAGTCAGTCAACACACAGAATGTTCTCTCAAGTTCCTAATCTGTGGATAAACCAGTGCCATTTGAGTTTTTTTCTCCTGCCACATTCCCAGTTCTCTGCCTTCACTGGGCTGTGAGAACTCCCAAATCTGATACAATTATCAGGGTACACATTATTTGAGGAATTTCTCTCCCACTCTGGCTGGATACTTCAATTTTGATTTCCTACTGCAGCTGGCTCCTTTGTCACTCCTCAATTTCAACCACGCCACCTAGACTACTGAAAGATCTTAAATGTATAGAGATGATTCTACAGTTTTACCACGCAAAACGGTGGAATGGGTTTTTCCTCTCCAGCTGCCTAGTCACCCAGCCCCTTCCACATCTACCCCTTCCTGCTCCTTTGATTTTAACTTTACTACCTTAAAAAGGGCCGGTGCCCCTAGAACATTGAACGCTGAGCTCCAAGCACAGGGCAATCAAAGAATGTCACCATGAGTGGGACAGTCAACGTGACAGGACCCCCTGCAAAGCTCGCTGAGGGGCCCCAAGACGTTCCCAGTCAACGTTCCCAGCCTGGTAGGTTTCAGATCAAGAAACCGAAGCGGTGGCCCATTTCTTTGCCGGGCCTCTCCTGGGCCTCCGCACCAGAACTGCGCTCTGGAACCGAGAACATTTTGCGTCCCATTCTCCGGCTAAGGAAACTGCTCGGCGTTGCCGTCGGGCGCGCGGGCTCTGCCCGGGTTCTCAGGGGCTCAGCGCGGCTGGAGCATCCTGCTCCGCGCTCCCTGCACTGACGCGCCGCGGGGACACCCTCACCTCTCCAGCCCGCGCGCCGGCGGTGGTCCCCGGGGACCGTCCCCGGGGCAGTGACAGACGCGTCCCCGTGCCTCCCGGGCTCCGGCCGCCGCCTCGGGTCTCATGGTGCCCTCGGAGCCCGCGCCCCACTGGCGGCGCCAGCGATCAGCCGCGCCTTTAACCGCTCGGGCGAGGGCGCTCACCTACCCGCGCGTTGGGCGCCAGGTTTAAAAACGGGGGCGGGGCGGGGAGGGGACACGGGAAACCCGGGAGAGGATGGGGAGGGCTCCGGAGAAGCTCCGGGAGGGGACCAGCAAAGGTCCTGGAGGGAGCGCCGCGAGGGGGAGGGGATGACATCAGAGAGGAATCGGGAAGCCAGGGGCGAGGGTGTGGAGGGGACAAAGGAAACCTAGGGAGGGTCGCCAGGGTCGCAGGCGAGGAAGCTAGGGGAGGGGACGTCGGGAAGTGACAGAGAGCGGGACGAGGGGCGGGGGTCTTGGGCGGTGGCATCGGGCGCACTCCCTGGAGCTGAGCGCAGCAAGGCCCTCGACCAGGGGCCACCCTAGCGCGGTGTAGGAGGGGAAGGGTCTCTGGCTTCTTTCCTCTTTCCTGGGGTCTTCGCAGTCCTCGGGTTTCTGGTTCCTGGGCGGGCATCTAGGTCCCCAGATTTGCGGAGAATCTCACATCCACCACTTTAAAAAGGCCGCGAGGTTTGGGGGGGCTGCTGCTGAAGCTTGTGGACCTGCCCTGCCTTGCTGGACCGCGAAGCTCAGATTGGGCGTGGGGCTGCAGCGACGCTTCCAGGCGGTGGAAGGCCGTGGAGAGAGCCCCCAGCCCCAGACGTGAGCACCCTTCCCAACGCTGGGGACCTTGGGAAGGGACATGGCTTTCTTTGGGAGTTGGTGTGTAATTTTCTTCTGGTTAGTCCGGGCCAAGCTCAGAAAGCGCCTTGATGAGACCGGACGGCGCGCGAGGGCTGGGAACTCCGGCTGCAGGGCTCCCGGGGTCGGGAAAGCGCGCCATTGTCACCAGCCCTAGCGGAGGGTGGGAGGAGTGCTTTTGCATCCGTAGAAACGGAGACGGGGAGGGGGGGCAGCATCCTGAGGACTGCACTCGGTCCGCTGCTTGGTGCCCCACTGCCTCCGTGTCTGGCTGAGAAAGTGAGCTTACTTTTGTGATTTACATTAATGGGTTAAAAAAAAATTTTTTTTTTTTTTAACTGCAGAGATTAGGAGTTAGCATCGTGGTGCAGCGGAAACGAATTCGACTAGGAACCATGAGGTTGCAGGTTCGAGCCCTGGCCTCACTCAGTGGGTTAAAGGATCCAGCATTGCCCTGAGCTGTGGGGTAGGTCACAGACTCGGCTTGGATACTGCGTTGCTGTGGCTCTGGCGGAGGCCGACAGCTGTAGCTCCGATTAGACCCCTGGCCTGGGAACCTCCGCATGCTGTGGGTGTGGTCCTAAAAGGCAAAATAAAAAATATATAAAACTGCAGAGATTAACATGTTTCCATATTACTTCCTTTAAGAGCAACAGGTTATGGCAATAATTACACCTAATAAAAGGCAAAGGGGGGTTAATAAAAAAGACTTTATAAAATTTCACACAGGAGTTCCCATTGTGGCTCAGTGGGTTAAAAAATCGACTGGTATCCATGAAGATGGAGGTTCCACCCCCGGCCTCGCTCAGTGGGTTAAGGATCCCTTGTTGCCTGGAGCTGCTTCGCCATAGGTCACAGCCTCCACTGGGACTGGTTGCTATGGCTGTGGTGTAGGCCAGCAGAAAAGGATGACAACTTACATCACATGCCTTAAAAATGTTCACCTGGAGTTCCCGTCGTGGCGCAGTGGTTAACGAATCCGACTAGGAACCATGAGGTTGAGGGTTCGGTCCCTGCCCTTGCTCAGTGGGTTAACGATCCAGTGTCGCCGTGAGCTGTGGTGTAGGTTGCAGACGCGGCTCGGATTCCGCGTTGCTGTGGCTCTGGCGTAGGCTGGTGGCTACAGCTCCGATTCAACCCCTAGCCTGGGAACCTCCATAAGCCTTGGGAGCAGCCCAAGAAATAGCAAAAAGACAAAAAAAAAAAAAAAGTTCACCTGCTGGACCAGTAACTCTACTTCTGTGTCTATATTAAAGATGCATTCCAAGGAGTTCCCTGGTGGCTCAGTTAAGGATCCAGCATTGTCACTGCTGTGGCAAGGTTTTTTTGTTTGTTTTTTGTCTTTTGTCTTTTTATGCACCCACGGCATATGGACGTTCCCAGGCTAGGGGTCGAATTGGAGCTGTAGCTTCCAGCCTACACCACAGCCACAACAACGCCGGATCTGAGCCATATCTTCAACCTAAACCACAGCTGACAGTAATGCCAGATCCTTAACCCACTGAGCAAGGTCATGGATCAAACCCCTCGTCCTCATGGATACTAGTCAGGTTCGTTAAGCACTGAGCCTTGATGGGAACTCCATGTGGCAAGGGCTTTATGTGCTGCAGACACGGCCAAAAAAAAAAGAGAGAGAGAGAATTAAAGATGTATTTAGGGAGTTCCCGTCGTGGCGCAGTGGTTAACGAATCCGACTAGGAACCATGAGGTTGCGGGTTCGATCCCTGGCCTTGTTCAGTGGGTTAAGGATCCTGGGTTGCCGTGAGCTGTGGTGTAGGTCGCAGACGCGGCTCGGATCCCGCGTTGCTGTGTCTCTGGCGTGGGCCGGTGGCTACAGCTCCGATTCGACCCCTAGCCTGGGAACCTCCATATGCCGCGAGAGTGGACCAAGAAAATGGCAAAAAGATAAAAAAAAAAAAAAGAAAGATGTATTTAACCCTAGAGAGGTGTTCATTACGGTGGGTTTTTTTTTTTTTTATAATCTTGAAAAATATGTCTAAAAAAACTAAATGAAAAAGAAAAAATGTCTGAAAATATGAGAATGATTAAATAAATGATAGTGGAACATCAGGTGGCTAATAAAAAACGTTTGCTGGAGTTCCCTGTTGTGGCGAAGAACGTGAGCGCAGGCCTAAAAAAAATAAAATAAAGTAAATCACTAACTCCCCATATGCCTCCCTCCCCTCCGCCCCCAGTAACCACCATTCTATTTTGTGTCTCTACGGCTTTGACTATTCCAGGCTTGCATAATAGGAATCAGTTTTCCACTTGTGGAGCATGTATTAATTTTATAAGTTACCCATTTAATCTTCACCCAATCCTGTAAACAGGAATCATTCCCATTTTACAGATTAAGAAATGGGGTTGAAAGAAGGTAGATAACAAGTGCAAAGTCACCATCTGGTTAGAGAAGCAACACTCTTGGTCCTGGTAGGTACGTGGGCTTTGGAAACCAAATACCAATAAAATAAATCTAACGGGCAAAAAGTACCCAAGACAGGAGTTCCCACTATGGTACAGGGGGTTAAGAACTCATGCAGAGGCTAGGGTCACTACAGAGGTGCAGGGTCCCTGGATCTGGTGTTGCCAAGGACCCAAAACACCCCCTGCACACAGGAGGTACTCTCGTTATCTTTTTTTTTTTTTTTGTCTTTTTGCTATTTCTTGGGCTGCTCCCGCGGCATATGGAGGTTCCCAGGCTAGGGGTCTAATCGGAGCTGTAGCCACCGGCCTACGCCAGAGCCACAGCAACACGGGATCCGAGCCGCGTCTGCAACCTACACCACAGCTCACGGCAACACCGGATTGTTAACCCACTGAGCAAGGGCAGGGACCGAACCCTCAACCTCATGGTTCCTAGTCGGATTCGTTAACCACTGCGCCACGACGGGAACTCCTCAAATTCTTTTCTATTATAGGTTATTACAAGGTATTGAATATAGTTCCCTGTGCCATAGAGTAGATCCTTTTTTATTTTATTTTTTTGTCCTTCTGCCATTTCCTGGGCCGCTCCCACGGCATATGGAGGTTCCCAGGCTAGGGGTCGAATTGGAGCTGTAGTCGCCGGCCTACGCCAGAGCCACAGCAATACGGGATCTGAGCTGCGTCTGCGACCTACACCACAGCTCATGGCAACACCAGATCCTTAACACACTGAGCAAGGCCAGGGACTGAACCTCTAACCTCATGGTTCCTAGTCAGATTGGTTAACCACTGAGCCACGACTGGAACTCCCTTTTTTTATTTTTTTAAATTTATATTTGTTTGGGTCTTTTTTTTTTAGGGCCACACTCAGGGCATATGGAATTTACCAGGCTAGGGGCCAAGTCAGAGCTGCGGCTGCTGGCCTACACCACAGCCATAGCACTGAGGGATCTGAGCTGCATCTGTAACCTACACCACAGCTCACGGCAATGCCAGATCCTTTAATCCACTGAGCGAGGTCAGGGATCAAACCCACCACCTCATGGTTCCTAGTCGGATTGTTTCTGCTCTACCACGATGGGAACTCTACCTTTTTTCATTTTATATATAGTAGTGTGTATATGTTAATCCCAAACTCCTAATTTACCCCACCCCCACTCAGTTTTGCCTTTCTGTTTTCTTTTTCTTTGTGCCAAGCACAAGCAAGACCACACTGGCCATGGAGTTCCCGTTGTGGTGCAGTGGAAACGAATCTGACTAGAAACCCACAAGGTTGTGGGTTCCATCCCTGGCCTTGCTCTGTGGGTTAAGGATCTGGCATTGCCAGTGAGCTGTGGTGTAGGTTGCAGACACAGCGTAGATCCTGCATTGCTGTAGCTGTGGTGTAGGCCGGTAGCTGTAGCTCCATTTTGACCCCTAACCTGGGAACATTCATGTGCTGTGAGTGCGGCCCTAAAAAGATAAAACAAACAAACAACAACAACAACAAAAACAAACAAAAAAAATCACACTGGCCAAAGCTAGAACAATTTGAAAAAAACCATAAAACAGTATTAGATTACAGCCCAAAGTATGCGTATTTCTCCATTCATACAATCAATAAATACTGTTTTGCCTGGCAGAACAGACAAGTATTCTTGGTACAAGAGTTCCAAATAATGTGTGTAGATACTCAACACTCAAGGAGGTGGAGTGAGATTCTATAGACAAGAGCTTTTAAATTATACATACTTCTTTTTCCCCTTTTTTTTTTTGGCCACACCTGCTTCTGGCCAGGGATCAAACTTGAGTCACAGCAGTGACAACATCTGATCCTTAATTACTGGACCACCAGGAAATTGCAAATTATGCATGCTTTTGATAAAAATATATTTAATTAAAAATAAATTTATTGATAACATAGAATCGGGTTTGGGGGATTTTTAAAATAATTTTTTTTCCTACAGATAAGATAATTAAAATACAGGAAAAGAAATAAAGTGCTATTGAGATTGTTGGGAACTCAAAGGGCTGTTGCATTACCAATTATAATTATTTCTTAAGCTTTTTGCATCCAGAGAAGATTTCTTTGATAAAGGAAATATTTGGCGAATGGTATAGAAATCTTCAATTTAATTAGGAGTTCCCGTAGTGGTTAACGAATCCAACTAGGAACCATGAGGTTGGGGTTTGATCCCTGGCCTTGCTCAGTGGGTTAAGGATCCAGTGTTGCTGGGAGCTATGGTGTAGGTGGCAAATGTGGCTCGGATCCCGTGTTGCTGTGGCTGTTGTGTAGGCTTGGCAGCTACAGCTCCGATTCGACCCCTAGCCTGGGAACCTCCATTTGCCGCAGGTGCGGCCCTAGAAAAGACAAAAAAACCAAAAAAACAAAAAAAAGAAATCTTCAATTTAATTAGGCCCATGGTTCGTTCATAAACCAGGAAAAAAATGTATAACTTCAAGTAGGTATATTACTGCCTGAGAAATAGTGTGGGAAATTAAGAAAATTGACGTTCTGTTTCTTACTTTCCTTTCTTTAACTAAAAATTTTTTTTCAGGGAGTTCCTGTCGTCATGGATCAGTGATTAATGAATCCCACTAGGAACCATGAGGTTTCAGGTTCGAGCCCTAGCCTTGCTCAGTGGGTTAAGGATCCAGCATTGTCGGGAGCTGTGGTGCAGGTCACAGATGCAGCTTGGATCTGGCGTTGCTGTGACTGTGGTATAGGCCGGCTGCAACAGCTAGGATTAGACCCCTAGCATGGGAACCTTCATATGTCAGGGGTGTGGCCTAAAAAGACAAAAGACAAAGAAAAAAAATTCTTTTTCATATATTGACTTGTAGCTGAAACTTAGAAACAAAGACTAAGGATGTTAAGCCTCAGGGTTTCCGGCTTGCCTAGAGGGAGGACATCAAGAGGCCAAACATCTGAGAGGGCAGAGTATTTTTACATAAACAGTGTTGAAGACAAGCAGGGAAATGGCCATTTCCTTTCCTTCTGTTTAGATGGGACCTATTTCCTGTCACCCACCGCACAAAGCACGCTCTGCCCCTCGGAAAGATGAGTTAGAAGCTGCAAGATGTTGCTGCTGCTGATGCTATTTTCTAAAAGATTTTTTTGGAGACAAAAAAAATATATATTTGTTCCATGGGCATAAGTAATATATTTGGTATTTTTTTTTAATTAATTAATTTATTGTTATATTTTTAAATTAATTATTATTATTATTATTTTTTTTTTTTTTGCCATTTCTTGGGCCGCTCCTGCGGCATATGGAGGTTCCCAGGCTAGGAGTCGAATCGGGGCTGTAGCCGCCAGCCACAGCCACAGCCAAAGCCATGCGGGATCCAAGCCGCATCTGCGACCCACACCACAGCTCACAGCAACACTGGATCCTTAATCCACTGAGCAGGGCCAGGGATCGAACCCGCAACCTCATGGTTTCTAGTCGGATTCGTTAACCACTGAGCCACTGTAGCTGTGGCTACAGCTCCGATTGGACCCCTAGCCTGGGAATCTCCATATGCCGAGGGAGTGGCCCAAAAAATGTCGAAAAGACAAAACAAAAAAACAAAATATAACTCTTATTTCCCCTCCCTTGCCCCTGGTGACTTCTATTCTACCCACTTTCTTCCTTCTTTCCTTTCTTTCTTCCTTCCTCTCTCCTCTCTATCTCTCTCTCTGTCTCTGTCTCTCCTTCTTAGGTGTATGGCCTCGCCCAAGGCATATGGAAGTTCCCAAGCCAGAGACTGAATCTGAGCTGCAGCTGAGACCTGCGCCGTAGCTACAGCAATACCAGATCCTTTAACCCAGTGCGCCAGGCCTGGGATGGAACCCAGGCCACAGTCGTGACAGCACCCGCATCCTGCTGTGCTACCAGGGAACCCCCAGAAAGAGAATCTTAAACCAGTTACCTAGGAATCACCTGGTCAGCACTGGTGAGGTCATCTGCCTGATAGATCCTGCCACCCCCTAAAGGAAAGGGAACTTGCCTGGACCAGTCTGCTTTTGGTGCCATTAACTTCCTATTCACTTCTGCCGACAAAAGTCTTTCCAAGTTCACTGGTGGCTCAGCAGGTCAAGGATCTTGCATTGTACTGCAGTACCTTGGGTTGCTGCTCAGGTTGGGTTCAATCCCTACTGTTGCGTTTCTTTTCTTTTCCTTTTTCTTTTTTCTTTTCTTTTCTTTCTTTTTTTTTTTTTTTTTTTTGCTTTTTAGGGCTGCACCTTTGGCATATGGGGGTTCCCAGGCTAGGGGTCCAATAGGAGCTGCAGCTGCCAGCCTACACACAGCCACAGCAACACGGGATCTGAGCTGTGTTTGCAATCTAAACCACAGCTCACGTCAACACCAGATCCTTATCTCACCGAGTGAGGCCAGGGATCGAACCTGCATCCTCATGGATACTAATCAGATTCGTTTTCCCTGAGCCACGATGAGAATTCCCTGCAGGCAAGGCTTTTGACTGTTTTTGTTCACTACTGTATCCTGGTTCCTACAACAGCATCTGACACATAGTAGGTGCCCAGTAGGTGTTGAAGAGTGTGTGGCTGCGGCCACATCTAGCTTCAGAAGAAAATGAAGAACCACATGGCAGTGGCCATGTATGTATGTTGGCCTAACACCCCACATGAGAGAATCTGGAAAGGAATGCTTTATCTAGATGTGGCCAGTGTTAAGTAATAGGGTCTCACTTCAGGCTGTCCCCAAGGGAAAGAGGATGGTATTCCACCCATAATAGATTGAATAGGGGCCCCCACAAAGCTATGTCCAAGTCCTAACCTGCAGAACCTGAGAGTGTGACCTTACTTAGAAAAAGGGTCTTTGCAGATGTAATTAAGTTTAGAGGGAACCCCAAATTCAACGACAGGACAGGTGTCCCTATAAGAGAAAGAGAAAGGGGGTAGGAGATCCCAGAGACTCAGGGAGAAGATGTGAGGCAGAGGGAGAGATCTAGGCATCTGAAGAGTGGCCCACAGTGGATTCTTCCTGAGAGCCTCCAGGAGGAAACAACCTGAAGGCACCTTGATTTCAGACTTTTGGTCTCCAGGACTGTGAGAGAAGACATCGCTGTTATTTTAGATCACCCAGTTTGTGGTAATTCGTGGGGTTTTGTTATTGTTATTGTTGTTGTGTCTTTTGTTTTGTCTTTTTGCTATTTCTTGGGCCACTCCCGTAACACATGGAGGTTCCCAGGCTAGGGGTCGAATCGGAGCTGTAGCCACCGGCCTACGCCAGAGCCACAGCAACTCGGGATCCGAGCCGCGTCTGCAACCTACACCACAGCTCACGGCAACGCCGGATCGTCAACCCACTGAGCAAGGGCAGGGACCGAACCCGCAACCTCATGGTTCCTAGTCGGATTCGTTAACCACTGCGCCACGACGGGAACTCCGTCTTTTTTTTTTTTTAAAGGTCTGCACCAGCATCATGTGGAAGTTCCTAGGTCAGGGATCGAACTCACATCCTCATGAATATCAGTTGGGTTCCCGCTTAGCCACAATGGGAACTCTTGCAGTTGGACTGTTAACCCACTGTGCCACGCTGGGAACTCCAGTTTGTGGTAATTTGTTATGGCAGCCCCAGGTAACTAACACATCCTCCAAAGTCATGTCTAAGATTCAGTTTTCTTTTTTTCTTTTTCCTTCTTTTTCTTTTTCTTTCTTTTTTTTTTTTTTGCATATTGACGTTCCTGGGCTAGGGGTCAAATGGGAGTGGCCGCTGCAGGCCTTCACTATAGCCATAGCAAAACTGGATCTGAGCCACAGCTTGGGGCAACACCGGATTCTTAACCCACTGAACAGGGCCAGGAATCAAACCTGCATCCTCATGAACACTATATCAGGTTCTTTTTTCTTTTTTTTTTTTTCCTGTCTTTTCTAGGGCTGCACCCATGGCATATGGAGGTTCCCAGGCTTGGGGTCGAATCTGAGCTGTAGCCACCGGCCTACACCACAGCCACAGCAATGCGGAATCCGAGCCACATCTGCGACCTACACCACAGCTCACAGCAATACCAGATCCTTAACCCACTGAATGAGGCCAGGGATTGAACCACAACTTTATGGTTGCTAGTCGGATTCCTTAACCACTGTACCACGGCGGGAACTCCCCATATTGGGTTCTTAAGCCTCTGAGCCACAACAGTAACTTTCTAAGATTCAGTCTTTTTTTTAAATTAAAAAATTTTTTTTTTAAGATTCAGCCTTTTAGCTGTGTCTGCAAGACGACAAAGACATTCCTAGTTGCATATTGCCTGCTACTTTGTAGTGCTGTGTAAAAATAAATGAATATAGATGCAGATATAGACACAGATACAGATATAGGTATAGATACAGTTACAGATATAGATATAACTCTGGACCGCAGAGCCTGAGCTAGAAGTGATGAGTTCAATTCCTGGCTCTTCTCCATTTCAGGAGCGAGATATCAGAAACTCAGGAGATGATCTGCCTACTGCACTCCTAATAGCTGGCATAGTAACCATAACTTTGGCAAACATTTACTGACCATTTATTTTGTGGCTGCCACAGTGGGTAATGGATGTTAATTCACTCAGCCCATACAAACGCATAAGGAAGAGAGCAGTATTATTTACATTTTGCAGGTGAAGAAACTGAACCATGGAGGGGTTAAGGCATTTCTTCAAGGTCACCCAGAAAATCAGGGCTTAAACATGAACCCAGGAGGACTCTCTCCAGGATTTGGAGTGCTAAAAAACAAAATCCAACCTAGTCCATTTGGAGCTCTAACTGGCTGTATTAGGCAATGCTAAAAGGGTGGTGCTGCTGGAGTTCCTGTCGTGGTGCAATGGAAACAAATCCGACTAAGAAGCATGAGGTTGAGGGTTCGATCCCTGGCCTCAATCAGTGGGTTAAGGATCCGGCATTGCCATGAGCTGTGGTGTAGGTCCCAGACGTAGCTCGGATCCAGTGTTGCTATGGCTGTGGTGTAGGCTGGCAGCTGAAGCTCCGATTTGATCCCTAGCCTGGGAACCTCCATATGCCATGGGTACGGCCCTAAAAATACATACATACATACATACATACATAAATACATACACAAATACATAAATAAATAAAAGGGTGGTGCTGTGCAAAATAGAAGGATTTTATAAGAAGAAGATGGACCAAGGGAGCTATCAGCAAAAGAAAAGACTACCCGTTCTGGCTCACGAGGTATGGGTTTGATCCCTGGTCTCACTCTGTGGGTTAAGAATCCCGAATTGCTGTCACCTGTTCTGTAGTTTTCAGACTCGGCTTGGATCCTGAATTGCTGTGGCTGTGGCGTAGGCTGGTGGCTGCAGCTCCAATTCCACCCCTAGCCTGGGAACTTCCATATGGTGCGAGTGTGGTCCTAAAAACAAACACACAAAAATCCTTGAAGTTCCATGGGGTAATAATAACTAAATAATATTGGGGCATATACTGAATTATTTCCTATTTGTTGAAACTTTACACACGTGAAGATACTAAAGTGTATTGATGCTTATATTAAAAGGGAATGATAGATCTCTTATGTCGAAGTCAGATATTACCTTACAGGATCCTGAAACCCAAAGGCCCCCTTCGATCCAAATGGTTGTTTTTCACCTCCAGGCTCAAGCTGAAAAACAGATACGTAAACACAGACACAGGCAAGGAGCCTCTGAAAGTAGCATCCTGATGTTTTTTGGGGATTTTTTTGGTTTTTTTAGTCAAGTTCCTGGGCCAGGGATTGAACCCAAGCCCTGAAAAGCAAAAAACAAACAAACAAACAAACAAACAAACCTAAGTTTCGTATCAGGAATTTTAGCACTCGGGACCCCACTGGGGCCTGTGGTCTTCTTTTTAGCAGGTGCTTAGCAAGCATGATGCACAGGAGACAGGGCTCCTGCTGTCCCCTCTTGGAACTGATCTCACTCTACAGCTCAGAGGCCCATCACAGGAAGGATAAATGATGTTGGGAGGGGAACGGATGGTGGCAGAGAGATCTGTGGCTCATTCTAATCGTCCTCAAAGGAAACCATCCAGGCTCTGGGCCACACTGAAGTTGTGCTTCTCTTCTTAGAAGGTGAAATTCAGACCCCTCCTGTTTCCTCTGCCCCTCTGGGTTTTTACGGTGTTGAAAGCAAGAACACTTTTCCTGTGTGTGTGTGGCTGCCCTAGGGTATATGGAGTTAGCAGGCCAGGGATCAGATCTGAGCCATAGTTTCGACGTATGCTGCAGCTGTAGCATTACTGGATCCTTTAACCCACTGTGACAGATCGAGGATTGAACCTGCATCCTGGTGCTGCAGAGATGCTACAGATCCCATTGTACCACAGTGGGAACTCCAGTGAGGACACGTACACATATTTTTTTTTTTTTGTCTTTTCTAGGGCCGCACCTGCAGCATATGGAGGTTCCCAGGCTCAGGTTTAATCGGAGCCGTAGCCATCGGCCTATACCACAGCCACAGCAATGTCAGATCCAAGCCACATCTGCGACCTACACCACAGCCCATGGCAATGCTGAATCCTTAACCCACTGAGCAAGGCTAGGGATCGAACCTGCGACCTCACGGTTCCCAGTCGGATTTGTTAATCGCTGAGCCATGATGGGAATTCCTGCACATGTATTTTAATGGAGCTGAGAGAGGAACCCAGAGTAGGAGGAGGAAAAAGCAGGAAAATCCTTGGTATCTATGGCTTCTGGAATGTGCTTTTTTTCTAATCTTTGAAATAAAGTAATTTGCCCAGCTTGAGCCAGGAAGAAAGGGAGCAGGGCACAACCTTTAAAGAATGACATAGCCGGAATTCCTGCTATGGCGCAATGGGATAGGTGGTGTCTCTGGAGCGCTGGGACACAGGTTTGATCCCTAGCCTGGCACAGTGGCTTAAGGATTTGGCGTTGTGGCAGCTTCAGCCTAGGTTGCAACCACAGCTCTGATCTGTTACCTGGCCCGGGAACTCCATATACTGAAGAACAGCCAAAAAATAAAAAAAAATTAAAAAACGACAGAGAGAAAAGTCCCCTTCCTACCCTGGCTCCCATCACTCCATCCCTGTTCTCATTCTTCAAAGCTTCTGTTGTATGCTTCAGGGTTCCTTATGCACATAAAAGCAAGTACAGTTATAATTTCTATTTGCTTTTTTTTGGCCACACTTGGGGCATGCAGAAGTTCCCTGGCCAGGGATCAAACCTGTGACAAGCAGTGACAATGCTGGATCTTTGACAGCCGCCAGGGAACTCCAAGACAATTTTTTTTTTTTTTTTTTTTGCTGTCCTGTGACATATGGAGTTCCCAGGACAGGGATCAGATCAGAGCTTCCCAGCATAAATTGTGACTTATGCTGCAGCAATGCCAGATCCTTAAACCACTGTGCCAGGCTGGGGATCGAACCTGCTTCCCAGTGCTACAAAGACACTTCAGATCCCATTGTACCACAGCGGGAACGCCTCCAAGATATTTTTTAACTTTCTAAAATTTCCAGTAGATGATGATTCTCCCCAGTTATATTTTCTTATCAAACTGTAAGCATTTACACTGGGGGGGGGGGGAATCCCCAGAAAACAAGATCCAGCAATGTCTTTCTTGACCTAAGAGCATCCGTTTTGGCCTAAGCCATCTTGTGTTCTAAGCCTGGCCACATAGCTTGCTCTTGAATAGATCTCAGGAATTCACGATCTTAAGGGAAAAAAGGAATGCAGAACAAAGGTGGAGCAGTCAAAAAAAAAAATTGTGCAGGAGTTCCCTTGAGGCGCAGGGGTTAAGGATCCAGCACTGTCACTGCAGGGGGCTCAGGTCACTGCTGTGGTGCAGGTTTGGTCCCTGGCTTGAGAACCTCCACATGCTGCAGGTATGGCCAAAAAGAAAAAAGAAAAAGAAATTATAATGCAGCCTTGTATATCAAGGGATAGACATAATAAATCCTCGAGTTCTGCAGGAACAAAGACCCCCCACCCTAGTGGAGGATGGAACAATAACGTTGACTTCAGTCAACTAAAACTTGGACTTTGTCAGCTTCTGCCCTGATTCTATGCTGACTTCTCCTCTGCTCAAGCCCTTATGAATATGCCTTATTTTAAAACTTCCCCAGTTTTGCTGTTTAGGGGGACACTGTTTGGGGAAAGATTTCTGGCGTTCTCCTTACTTGTTCCATGTAATAAATCCTTCCTTTTCCCGAATTTGGCTTAGTTGTGTGTATTGGCTCACTACTCAACCAGTTTTCAGGTAGCAAGGTTCCTGCCTTTCATATACAATGTAAACAATGCTGGATCCTTTTTTTTTTCTTTTTCTTTTTCTTTTTCTTTTAGGGCTGCACCTGCAGCATATTGGAAGTTCCCAGGCTAGGGATGAGTTGGAGCTGCAGCTGCCAGCCTACACCACAGCCACAGCAATGCTGGCCAGATCCAAGCCATGTCTTCAATCTACTCTGCAGATCATGGCAACACCAGATCCTTAACCCACTGGGCCAGGTCCGGGATGGAATCTGCATCCTCATGAACACTAGTCAGATTTTTAACCCACTGAACCAATACGGGAACTCTCCATATTGATACTTTTAAAAACTACAGTCCATGGAGTTCCCCAGTGGCTCAGTGGGTTAAGGATCTGTCATTGCCATTGCTGTGGCTTGGGTCTCCGCTGTGGTGTGGGTTCGATCGCTGGCTTGGGAACTTCTGTGTGCCACAGGCACAGCCAACCCCCCCCCCCCCCATCAAAACTGTAGTCCATTCTTTTTTGTTGTTGTTGTTGCTATTTCTTGGGCCGCTCCCCGCGGCATATGGAGGTTCCCAGGCTAGGGGTCGAATTGGAGCTGTAGCCACCGGCCTATGCCAGAGCCACAGCAACGTGGGATCCGAGCCGCGTCTGCAACCTACACCACAGCTCACGGCAACGCCGGATCGTTAACCCACTGAGCAAGGGCAGGGACCGAACCCGCAACCTCATGGTTCTTAGTCGGATTCGTTAACCACTGCGCCACGACGGGAACTCCTGTAGTCTATTCTTTATTCAGATTTCCTGTGTTACCTGAAAACTGGGTTCACCTCTTGGTCAAGCTGATGGACACAACCAAGCCAAAGGCTGGGAGGAGGAAGGAATTATTATTTGCAGCACATAAGGAGAACACTGGGGATCTTTCCCAAAGCAGTGTCTCCTCAAACAGTAAAATTGCAAAGTTTTTTTGTGCATTTTTTTTTTTTTTAAGGGCCACACCCACAGCATTCGGAAGTTCCCAGGCTAGGGGCTGAATCAGAGCTGCAGCTGCCTGCACCGTGCTACACCACAGCCACAGCAACCTGGGATCTGAGCCTCATCTGTGATCTACAGCACAGCCTGTGGCAATGTCAAGTCCTTAACCCAGTGAGACCAGAGATCGAAACCGAGTCCTCATGGATACTACTGGGGTTTGTTAGGGCTGAGCCACAACGGGAACTCCTGGGGAAGTTTTAGGCTAAGGGTACATGCATATTCATGAAGATGCTTGAGTAGAGAGTTTAACGTAGAATCGGGTCAAATGTTGACAGAGACCAAGCTTTAGTTGATGGAGGGGTCAATACCATTCCATTCTCCACCTTAGTTCCTGCGGAAGGCAAAGATGTTTCCCATGCATATCAGCTGATATTCAAGACTGCATTACTGTTTCTTGACTGCTCCTCCCTAGTTTCTGCATTCCTTTCTTGCCTGGAGATCATTAATTCCTAAAACCTGCTCAAGGGCAAGGCTGGTAGAAGAGAAGCATGGGTGGGGGGCTTTCTGCCCCTTCTAGGGGTGGTCCAGAGTCTAGCGCTAGAGGACCCTCTGGGCGCTGTAGAAGCTGGGCGATTTGCAAGCCCTCCCTGTAGCTCCAGGCTTAGATCACGAAATGGCTTAGGCAAAAATGGGTTCTCTTCTGCCTAGAAAGCTGTCCCTGGCTCTCTGTCTCCAGGGATCCCCTAACTTATCTGCTTACGCCTGTTTTTTTCCTATGGCCTTTCTCTGTTCCAGGATCCTATCCAGATGCCACATTACATTTAAAGATCTCCTTAGGGCCCTCTAGGCTGTGATGCTCTTTGATTGATACTCCTTATTATAACCTTGACAGAGTCTGTTTCTCTCCTGCAGAATCTGGGTTCTGTGTTTGCGAGGAGCGTAGTAGAAGAACTGTATTTGGTCTTTGTCACCAGATCCTAAAATCTGAGCTCCTAAAATCCTTGGAATTTCACAAGTGATAAGAGTCTTTGTTATTCCTAATGAGCCCCTCTCAGTCCGGTCAGCATTTATGCTAATGAGGTGATAAATAGTGAGCTCATAAATGGCTTAGGGTGGGGGCTGGAAGCCAGAGGAGCCAACCTTGTGATTAAAGGTTTGGGACTTTCTCCCTGACCTGCATCCTGAAACTTCCATAAAAAACCCTACGCAGAGAGAGGTGCTGCCAGAGTGGTACCCAGAGAGGGCGAGGACCCTTTGGGGCCGCCGCCTCCTTCTTCTGCCTGTCTCTTCGTCTCGCCTGTTGCTGTAAACTGCAAAGAGTAAGTAAAGCTCTCAGCTGAATTCAGTGAGTGTTCTAGGGAATTATCACACCTGAGGGCTGGGTGGTGGGAACCCCTGCACGTGTAGTCTGCCAGGCTTCAGACATGCGGGTGAGCCTTGGGTACCACATTTGTGGCTGGCGTCCCAAGCGGGGGCAGAGAATTGTAGAATTGGTCATTAGTGTTGGAAAAAAGCATTTATTTGGTGTGTGTAGGGTGGTGAAACCACAGTAGGCAGCCGGAGGGCCTCTTTGCCGAGCATCTTGAAGGATTTATAAGGCTGGAGTAAGCGGGTGAGGGACTGGAGAGCTTCTTGAAGAAGGGCTAAAAAAAAAAAAAAGGTCTACAACGGGCATGTGGTGGGCAGAGAAGGCTGGTAGAAGAGAAGCATGGGTGGGGGGCTCTCTGTCCCTCCTAGGGGAGGTCCAGAGTCTAACGCTAGAGGATCCTCCCGGGCGCCGCAGAAGCCGGGGTGTTTGCAAGCCGTCCGTGTAGCTCCAGGCCGCGCGGTGGTCTGGCGGCCACGAGGGGGCGCAGGGCGAGGCGGTGACACGCGGGCGACCCCCGGCGGAGGAGCTGGCAGGTCTCTCTAGGAAAACTTGGGGCGCGGTGCGGCTCCGGGATGGGGATCCGGGTCGGACGGGACCGGCCGGGCGCCGCTCCGGGGAGGGCCGTGCGGTCATTCAGCACCACGGGGTTGTACCGAGAAGGCTGGAGGCTGGAGCGAGAGGAGGCCGAATTTCCGGAAATGCCGAGCAGGAGACCGGGCGAATGCCCAGCCCCGCCGCCCTCGCACGCCTCCCAGCTGGACCCCTGCCGGCTCGGCTCGCTAGTCAGTGCGCACGCGCGGCCCCACGCCACCTGAGTGCTTCCAGCCCTGCTGGCTCTGTCAGGCTCAGTGTTCCACATGCGAGTATTAGGGGCAAAGAATAGGACTGGCGCAATCGTGGCCAGAAAACGTGGGCGAGTTCTTCTGCAACCTGGGTGTGGGCAGTGGCTTTTCTTTTCCTTTTTTTTTTGTTTTTTGTTTTTTTTTTCCTTTTTAGAGCCGCGCGCGTGGCAAATGGAGGGTCCCTGGCTAGGGGTCAAATCAGAGCTGTAGCCGCTGGCCTACACCAGAGCCACAGCAACACCAGATCCGAACTGTGTCTGTGACCTACACCACAGCTCCCGGCAGTAGTGGATCCTTAACCCCCTGAGCGAGGCCAGGGATGGGCCCTGCATTCTCATGGATACTAGTAAGATTCATTTCCTCTGAACCATACAGTAGTGGTTTCTAATGACCAAAGACAAGAAAAAAAATTGCCACATTTGATTACATTGAAAGACAAAAACCATGTAGCCAAATCAAGGAATAGACTTCAACTGTAAATAAAACAAAAGCCTGGCAACATAGGTCACAGATAAAGGATTAATATCCCAAATATGTAAATAACTCAAAGATGAAGGAAACGAAAAACTAAAATCCAATTTTTATTTTATCTTTTTGTCTTTTTAGGGCCACACCTGCAGCACGTGGAGGTTCCCAGGCTAGGGGTCGAATCAGAGCTATTGCTGCTGGCCACGGAAACACCAGATCTGAGTAGCATCTGCAATCTACACCACAGCTCACAGCAACGCCGGGTCCTTAACCCACTAAGTGAGGCCAGGGATCAAACTTGTGTTGGGTGTCGCTGTGAGCTGTGTGTGTGTATGTGTGTGTGGTGTAGGTTGCAGACACGGCTGGGATCCCATGTTGTTGTGGCGCATCGAAAATGAATCCGACTAGCATCCATGAGAACGCAGGTTCGATCCTTTGCCTTGCTCAGTGGGTTAAGGATCCGGTGTTGCCATTAGCTATAGGTCACAGACGAGGCTCAGATCTGGAATTGCTGTGGCTGTGGCTGTGGCTGGCAGCAACAGCTTCGATTAGACCCCTAGCCGGGGAACCTCCATATGCCGCAGGTGTGGCCCTAAAAAGAAAAAAAAGGAAAAAAAAAAGAGGATAACTCCACAGGTTATTTACTAATTATTAAGTTAAAAAGGAAGCCTTATAATGAGAAAACTCAGTGGAGTCAAAGTCAGCATCATGGAGAAGGGATGAATTGACATCCTGTGCGCAATTGCATAAGCAGAAGTGGATCATGAAGTCACATAGGACAACCTTAAAATGAGGGACAGGCCACACAGTAATGGGCCTAAATCTTAAAAAATGTCAGAGGGAAAAAAAAAAATGAGGATGCAGGTTCCATCCTTGTCCTTGGTCTGTGGGTTAAGGATCCGGCATTGCTGTGAGCTGTGGTGTAGGTTGAAGACGAGGCTCCATTCTGGTGTTGCTGTGGCTGTGGTGTAGGCCAGTGGCTACATGTCTGATTGGACCCCTACCCTGGGAACCTCCATGTGGCTCGGGTGTGGCCCTAAAAAGACAAAAACAAAAAGCAAAAATAAAAACCCCACCAACTTCCAGATTAAAGACAAAGAGACATGACAACTACATGAAGGCTGTGCTTTGTAGTGGGAAGAATAATATTGCGTAAAGGATGTTACTGGAACAGTTGGCAAAATGTGAATATGGACCGAGGAGTGGATCTTAGCACTGGATCCATGTTAAATTTTCTGAATGTTCTCATTGCAGTGCAGTTACCTAAGAGCCTTCCTGCTCTTAGGAAATACACTCTGAAGTACTTGGGGGTGAAAAGTCATGGTTTCTGCCACTTAATCTCAAGTGGTTCAGGGAAGAAAAAGTCTGTGGTATACCTTGTACTGCTGAGTGGCTACATCACAATTTGCAAAATATAGTCCCTATTGTTTTTTGTCTTTTTTTTTTTTGCCATTTCTTGGGCCGGTCCCCCAGCATATGGAGGTTCCTAGGCTAGGGGTCAAATCAGAGCTGCAACCGCCAGCCTACGCCAGAGCCACAGCAACGCGAGATCCAAGCTGTGTCTGTGACCTACACCACAGCTCACGGCAATGCCGGATCCCTAACCTACTGAGCAAGGCCAGGGATCGAACCCGCAACCTCATGGTTCCTATTCGGATTTGTTAACCACTGAGCCACGACAGGAACTCCTGTTTTTGGTCTTTTTAGGGCCACACCTGGGACATATGGAAGTTCCCAGGCTGGGGATCAAATCAGAGCTGTAGCTGCTGGCCTACACCACAGCAACAGCAACATGGGATTGGAGCTGTGTCTGGGACCTACACCACACCTCAGAGCAACCCAAGGATCGAACCCATATCCTCATGGATACTAGTCAGGTTCATTAACTGCTGAGCCACAATGGGAACTCCCCTATTGTGGAATATTATCATTTTTTTCCAATTTAAAAAAATCATTCTTACAAACAATGTTGTTATTAACATCTTTACAAAGATTTTTTTTCTTCTTTTGTTACCATTTTTTGGATAAATGCTCAGAATTATGAGCACCAAATCAAAGAGTTAAATGTTTTTATGGCCTTAGAGCAGGGAGTAGTAACCCAAGATGCCAAGCGTGGCTGATTTAAATAGAAGGTTGTATGAGATGTGGAGGTGAGAGCATCGAGCTGCAAATAGCAGGAGACTCTGAGAGCAGCCGCTCACGCCAAGGACTCTCCTCTTACTGGAAAACTCTCCGCACCACGCTCACAGCAGACTGTTTAGGCTAGTGACACCCCTTCCGTTGTCCTGGGACACATGCATGTAATCCAAGCCTCCATGCCCTACGTTTGGACATAGGCCAATAAGGTGTTTGATGCGCTGTCTTGGCTGCTGCTCAAGGATCTTCCTAAAAACCAGGATGTGATGTTTTGTGTTCAAGAAGCTCCTAATTCTCCCAGACAGTTACAAAAATGAGTATAAATCTAAGATCAAACAGAAAGAGTATTTTGGAGTTTCTATTGTGGTGCCGTCCGTGGAAACAAACCCGACTAGTATCCATGGGGATGTGGGCTCTATCCCTGGTCTTGCTCAGTGGGTCAAGAATCCTGCATTGCTGTGGCTGTGGCTGTGGCTGTGGCTGTGGCCGGCACTGTAGCTCCTATTCGACCCCTAGCCTGGGAACTTCCATATGCTGAGGGTGCAGCCCAAAAAAGCAAGAACAAAAAAAAAAAAAAAGAGTATTTGGCCTGAAAAAACAAAAACCACTGGTAGTGGGAATGTAAATTGGTAGAACTACTTCATTATTATTATTATTATTATATTTTTTTTTTGCTATTTCTTTTGGCCGCTTCTGCGGCATATGGAGGTTCCCAGGCTAGGGGTTCAATCGGAGCTGTAGCCGCTGGCCTATACCACAGCCACAGCAACGCAGGATCTGAGCCGTGTCTGGGAACTACACCACAGCTCAGGGCAAAGCCAGATCCTTAACCTACTGAGCAAGGCTAGGGATCAAACCCGCAACTTCATGGTTACGAGTCGGGGATTCATTTTCACTGCACCACAACGGGAACTCCCTGGTATAACTACTTTAGAAAATAGGTTAACATTATCTTTTTTTTTAATTGAAGCATAGTTGATTTACAATGTTGTGTGGCATTATTTCTTTAACAGTGAATATTCACTTGATCTAGTAATTCTTCTAGGTCTGTTGCCCATGGGTCCTGGCGATAAGTAAGGGGATGTTCAGAGCAGCCCTAAAAAGACAAAAAAGGAGTTCCTGTTGTGGCTCAGCTGACTAGGAACCATGAGGTTGCAGGTTCGATCCCTGGCCTCACTTGGTGGGTTAAGGATCCGGCGTTCCCGTGAGCTGTGGTGTAGGTCGAAGACGTGGCTCAGATCTGGCATTGCTGTGGCTGTGGTGTAGGCTGGCAGCAACAGCTCTGATTCGACCCCTAGCCTGGGAACCTCCATATGCCACGGGTGTGGCCCTAAAAGGACAAAAGACAGAAGACAAAAAAAAAGACAAAAAGATACAGAATTATGATTAGTGACTTTTAGAAAATAAATCTTTAGAATTTGATATGAAGTAAGTTCACTAAGCTATCAGGTTTTTCCAGCAATATTCTAGTTCTTACATTGAGGGGTAGGTATTCAATGTTCATTTTATTGCTAGACTTTTTACTTTACATATGGGTTACAGAAATTCTACTCATGGTGTTGAGTAATAGTTTAAAATTAAAAAAAATCATTGGTACCTACTGTTACTGTATGCCACATTTGAAAATAGAAATGTAGGGGTTTCCTTGGTGGCCTAGTGGTTAAGGATCTGGCATTGTCACTGCTGTGACTTGGGTTGCTGCTGTGGCATGGGTTTGATCTCTGGCTTGCCTGGGAATTTCCACATGCCTTGGGTGCAGCTAAAAATAAAAAATAAAGTTTAGTATAAAAAAAGAAAATAGCAATGTAGATAAAAATCAGGAAACCATAAGATTTTAGGATTGGAAGAGCGTTTCAAGATGATCTAATCTGAAATGTAACCATTTAAAAATTACAGGGATTTCCTGTTGTGGCTGAGCGGTAATGAACCCAGCTAGTATCCATGAGGATGTGGATTCGATCTCTGGCCTTGCTCTGTGGGTTAAGGATCTGGTGTTGCTGGTTGTGGGCTTGGATCTGGCATTGCTATGGCATAGGCTGGGCGGCTACAGCTCCCATTTGGCTCCTACCCTGAGAACTTCCATATGTCACGAGGTTCAGCCTTTAAAAAAAAAAAGAGTTCCCGTCGTGGCGCAGTGGTTAAGGAATCCGACTAGGAACCATGAGGTTGCGGGTTCGATCCCTGCCCTTGCTCAGTGGGTTAACGATCCGGCGTTGCCGTGAGCTGTGGTGTACGTTGCAGACGCGGCTCGGATCTCGCGTTGCTGTGGCGTAAGCTGGTGGCTACAGCTCCAATTGGACCCCTAGCCTGGGAACCTCCATATGCCTCGGGAGCGGCCCAAGAAATAGCTAAAAAGACCAAAAAAAAAAAAAAAAAAGGAACTGCCATCCTATTAACTACCCTGCTAGATTTATATAAAGATAAGACAAAAAAAAATCTAAAATTATAAGTACCAGGAGACATTTATAGTTTGGAAAATTGGGAAGGATACTCTAAACATAAAATTGATGGAAAAAGTTACAACAAATTGAGGTTTTATTTAATTAAAATGTAAAAATGGTGCCTCAAATATCATCTTAAAGAAAATTAAAAGGCAATGATCAACTGTGTTAAAAATATGCCGCAAGGCGTTCCCGTCGTGGCGCAGTGGTTAACGAATCCGACTAGGAACCATGAGGTTGCGGGTTCGGTCCCTGCCCTTGCTCAGTGGGTTAACGATCCGGCGTTGCCGTGAGCTGTGGTGTAGGTTGCAGACGCGGCTCGGATCCCGAGTTGCTGTGGCTCTGGCGTAGGCCGGTGGCTACAGCTCCGATTGGACCCCTAGCCTGGGAACCTCCATGTGCCGCGGGAGCGGCCCAAGAAATAGCTAAAAAGACAAAAAAAACCAAAAACAAAACCATATATATATATATATATATGCCACAAATAGTCTAGCCTAGAGTTAATATCCTTAATATATAAAAACCCCTTGAAACAATAAGAACCATACACTAATGTCAATACTGAAAAATGGGAGTTCCCGTCATGGTGCAGTGGAAACAATCCGACTAGGAACGGGTTTGGTCCCCGGCCTTAACTCAGTGGGTTGGGGATCTGGCATTGCCAAGAGCTGTGGTGTAGGTTGCAGACAAGTGGCCCAGATCTGGCACTGCTGTGGTTGTGGTGTAGGTCGGCAGCTACAGCTCCGATTAGACCCCTAGCCTGAGAACCTCTATATGCCGCAGGTGCAGCCCTAAAAAGAGAAAAAAAAAAAACAAAACCAAAAAAAAACCCCCAAAAAACCTGAAAAATGGAATTTAGCACAGCAAAGTAAACTATGAGCAAAATGAGAAAGTAGCCTACTGAATGGGAAAAGATATTTGCAAACAATATGTCTCATAAAGAGTAAATATCCAAACAGTGCAAAACTCATGCAAGCTCAAATGACCTTATTAAAAGAGGGGCAAAAGGGAGTTCCCTGATGGCTCAGAAAGTTAGGGATGCAGCATTGTCACTGCTGTGGCTTGGGTTTGATCCCTTGCCTGGGAATTATGTACCATGGGTGCGGCCAAAACCAAAACAGGACAAAAGTGGGCAGAGGACTTGAATAGATATTTTTCCAAAGAAGACACACAGGTGGCCAACAGACATGAACAGATGCTCAACATCACTAATCATCAGGGAAATACAAATCAAACACAAGGAGATAACGCCTCACACCTGTCAGTAAGACTATCGCAAAAATGACAAGCGTTGGAGAGGATGTGGAGAAAAGGGTACCCTCTGTTGGTGAGACTGTAAATTGGTACAGCCTCTACGGAAAACAGTATGAAGGTGCTTCAAAGTAAAAATAGAACTAACCTGACCCAACAATTCCACTTTGGGGTATTTACCTGAAAAACAAACATTTGAAAAGATACATGTACAGCAAGGTTCATTGCAGCAGTATTTACAGCAGCCGAGATGTGGAAGCAGCCTAAGTGTTCATCAGTAGATGAATGGGAAGAAGATGTGGTATATCTATACAATGGAATTTCTTTTTTTTTTTCCCCCCCGCTGTACAGCATGGGGACCAAGTTACACATGCATGTATACATACTTTTTCCTCCCATTGTTGTGTTGTGATAAAATGGAATTTCTTTTTTTTTTTTTTTTTGTCTTTTTGCTATTTCTAGGGCTGTCCCCGTGACATATGGAGGTTCCCAGGCTAGGGGTCCAATCGGAGCTGTAGCCACCGGCCTACGCCAGAGCCACAGCAATGCAGGATCCGAGCTGCATCTGCGACCTACACCATAGCTCATGGCAACGCTGGATTCTTAACCCACTGAGCAAGGGCAGGGACCGAACCCGCAACCTCATGGTTCCTAGTCAGATTCGTTAACCACTGCGCCACAACGGGAACTCATAAAATGAAGTTTCTTAAAAAAAAAGAAATCTTGGGAGTTCCTGTCATGGCTCGGTGGAAACAAATCTGACTAGCATCCATGAAGACCCAGATTCATTCCTAGCCTTGCTCAGTGGGTTAAGGATCCAGCGTTGCCATGAGCTGTGGTGTAGGTCCAAGATGCGGCTTGGATCGTGCATGGCTGTGTCTGTGGGGTAGGCCAGCAGCTACAGCTCTGATTCGACCCCTAGCCTGGGAACCTTCATATGCCATGGGTGCGGTCCTAAAAAAATTTAAAAAAAATTAAAAAAATAAAAGAAAAAAATGAAATTTTGTCATTTGCAACAATGTGGATGGAGCTGGAGGGTACAATGCTGAGTGAAGTAAGTCAGGGAATGACGAATACCATATGGTCTCACTTACACGTGGAATCTAAAAAGACAAAGACAGATTTATAGGTACTGAGAACAAATGGGTGACTGAGGTGGGGGGCTAAATAGGTAAAAGAGAATAAGAGGTACAGACTTCCGGTTACGAAATATATAAGCCATAGGGATGTAATGTAGAGCATAAGAAATATGGTCAGGAGTTCCTGCCTTGGCTCAGCGGAAACGAATCTGACTAGCATCCATGAGGACACAGGTTCGATCTCTGGCCTCGCTCTGTGGGTTAAGGATCTGGTGTTACCGTGAGCTGTGGTGTAGGTCCGCAGTTAAAGCTCTGATCCGACCCCTAGCCTGGGAACCTACGTGTGGCTCGGGTGCAGCCCTAAAAAGACACACACACACACACACACACACACACACACACACACAATCCAGATCTCGAATTACTCTTGTAATGAAGGAAGGAGTAACACTGGGAAAAGAAATCTACTTGGGTAAGAGTTCCCGTCATGGCGTAGTGGAAACGAATCTGACTAGGAAACTTCGGGTTGTGGGTTCGATCCCTGGCCTCAACCAGCGGGTTAAGGATCTAGCGTTGCCAAGAGCTGTGGTGTGTAGGCTGCAGATGCAGCTCGGATCTGATGATGCTGTGGCTGCGGTGTAAGCCAGCGGCTACAGCTCCGATTAGACCCCTGGGAAAGAAACCTCCATATGCTGCAGGTTTGGCCCTAAAAAGCAAAAAACAAACAACAAAACAAAACAATAACAACAACAAAACAAAAAAAACAACAAAAAAAAAGAAAAGCAAAAACAAAAAACCAAAAAAATCCCAAAACAAAACCAAAAATCCACTAAGTAAAAATTTAAGCTCCTTGCTCTGCACCAAAGATCCTATCAAGAGTAGTGCAATTTGGGAGTTCCCATTTGTGGCTTAGTGGGATAAGGATTCAACAGTAGTCTCTGTGAGGATGTGGGTTTGATCCATGGCCTCCTTTGGTGGAATGTGGATCCCCCTTTGTGGCAAAATGCAGTGTAGACTTTAGCTGCAGCTCTGATTCCACGCCACCTCCAGGAACTTCCATATGCCTACAGTTACGGCTGAAAAAAGAAAGTAAAAGAGCAGCCCAATTTGGCTACTTTCTTCTCTCATTCATTCAGCAAAACCTTCAGCCACATTCACCATGAGCCCGGGATACAGACAGATCCATCCTTCCCCCTCTCCCCCCAGGGTTTCCAGTCTCCAGGGGAAAGCAGACACATTGCACCAACAATGACAAAGTGGGGAGGATTGTTCCAGGGGATTGTGTAAGGTGACACTTTGACAGTTTAGGCAAGACCTAATTTTTAGGTAGGAGGACGTTGAGGCAGGCGAGGCTCTGTTCTAGCCCGCCAAGTGGAGGAGGGCAGCGAGAAGGACCAGCCTGACGTCCCCACCAGTGTGCCCACCGATGGTCGGAGCTGGCTGCAGAGCGGTCAGGATTTGGGGTTGTGCCCCAGCAGCGGGGCCCTCCCAAGGGGTATCCTGACCTTGCCTTTCCCACGCCCCCGCTGCCACCTGCTCTGTCCTTGGTGGCAACGCCCCTGCTCCCCTCGGGTGCATTTCAGCGGCGGCCGCCCACTCTGGCAGTGGAGCAGCACCAGGCGCAGGCGCGGGGCCCGGAGGCTGGGAGGCCCAGAGTTGCCACGGGTCCCTGCACGGCCCACATGCAACTGCGGCGCGGATTCCGGAGCTTGGTCTTGCCAGGTAAAGGGGCACTCTGGTCGGTGGGTTCCCTACCAAAGGGCTCCGGTTTCCTGCCTTTGATTGTGCAGTTTATCCCCCAGAGGGAGTTATTTATAGAAAGCAGCAGTTTAATCACGGCTTGCTCTTCTGCTTTTGCTTTTTTTCATTTTCAAGATGCCTGACTGGGGGCTGGATGCGATCAGCTTTCCAGGGCTGCAACCTTGTTCACAGCGAGCTGCTCACAGCGGTTGCATTTTAGCTACATCATCTGCCTTTCGCTTCTCCGCGAAGCGCTCTTTCTCTGCCCGTGTTTTACAAGCATTTTATAATCAGGGCACATACCAGCTCCGTGGTTACTGAGTTGCTTCTTCCTTGTCCACGGTCTGAATTTCTTTTTATTTCACCAGATTTGCTGTTATTTTTATTATCAAATTTTAGCTTTGGGGGCAAAGAAACAGGGTTTGCATAAAGGCGTTTTAAAAATCAGAGGTTGACCTGCAAAGCAAGGAACTTCAACAGGAGCAGTGCAGCTTCCCTGGACCCCCTTGCTGGAGACTGGATAGTGGTGACTCTATGGAAACATAAATTCAGTGAAAACAAGAAAGCAAAGCCCCCATGCTGGGGCTGTAAGAGGCTGTATCCATGTGCCTGGCGTCCCACTGATTTCACCAAACTTCCCTTTCCAAACTCATGAAATTTCCTGTAGCAAAAGTTTATCATAGGTACGACTGTTTTTTTTTTTTTCTTTTAAGCCGCAGTTGGCTTTTTCTAATCACCGGAGCTTCAGTTCTAGGGGAAAATGTTCAGGTGCGCCAAGAGAAAAGAGAAAATTATTATGTGATTCAATGGCCCCTTTGTGTGGAGCTTTCAGCCACAGGGGGGGAGGGCCCATGTCACCGTGGTGTCTGCCATTTCAGGCTGACTCTGCATTCTTTCTTTTTTGTTGTTCTTTTTTTAATTGTTGACTCCGCCTTTTTTTTTGTTTTGTTTTGTTTTGTTTTCTTTATCCTTTTTTCTTTATCTTTTTAGGGCTGCATTTGCTCCATATGGAGGTTTCCAGGCTCGGGGTCGAATTGGAGCTGTATCTGCAGGCCTGCGCCAGAGCCACAGCAGTGTCAGATCTGAGCCACGTCTGTGACCTACACCACAGCTCACGGCAATGCCAGATCCTTAACCCACTGAGTGAGGCCAGGGATCGATCCCTCAACCTCATGGTTCCTAGTAGGATTTGTTTCTGCTCTGCCTCAACAAGAACTCCCTGACTCAGGATTTCTGACAGTCATCTTTTTCTGTGCTTTGCTGGGGATACGAACACCCCCAGGGCACTCAGCCTTAGGGCCTTTTAAAAGCATTTGAGCCTTGAGTGCCCTGAACTTTTCTAGCAGTGCCCAGATGCCCCTCTGCTTTTCCCTGTGTTCTTTTTTGCCCCCTTCTCAGGCCTCAGATATGCCCTGTCCAAGCTGCTTTCCAGCAAATCATCAGGCTGCAGTTTATATTGGAATATTTTAATGTTTCTGTCTCCCATTCTATGCCCTGGGGGGGGGTGATCCTACTCTGAATTTTCTAAATTAATGTGATAAGTACTATTAAACGATGCAGCCCAAAGCTTGACACTGGCTTCAGTTTCAGTTATTCTGCTGGGAGATGAAAGGACTTAGCCTTAAGGAGTAACTCAAGTGATAGCTCAGGCACTGTGACTGACAACTGTTTTAGGGAGTTCCCTGGTGGGGCAACGGGTTGAGGATCTGGTGGTGTCTACTGCCTTGGCTCTGCTTGCTGCTGTGGCTCGGTTTGATCCCTGGCCTGGGAACTCTGCATGCTGTGGATGTGGCCAGAAAAAAAGAATTTTAGGCGGAGGTGCTTTTCCATGCCTGAGAATGGGTACTCCATTTACAGGAAAAGAGCCCCGCTTTGCAGAGAACTCAGAGCCCAAGTTTCTTGTGCTGTCCACCCCAGAGTTCTTATGCCGATGAAATGGAAGGCCTTGCCCTTCTGTTCCTCTTGACTTGGTCCAGGTCGGCTGTTCCCTGATCAGAGCAGACACCGCTCAGCCATCCTCACAGCCCACGCTGTGTGGATGCGGTTACTCCTGCAGTAGAGACCTGCCCACGGTCACAGGGCCACCGACCACATTCATGTGTATGTGAGCACGTGTGTGTGGAGTCTGGGGTCTGAGGCAACATTTTAATCCCAGGATGCCTGCCTCCAGACTGGGGCCTCGAATGCTTCACTATACAAAATTGCAGGTCGCCCAGGCTCAGTCCTGTGCTGCTGGGGGCTGTACTGCTAATGCTTTCTCATTTTGGTTGTAAAGGTTTTAGTCAATTTTTGTAACTGCCACCCCCCCCCCCCCTTTTTTGGCCTGTGCTTGCAGCATGTGGACGTTCCCAGGGCAGGGATCAAACAGGGACCACAGGAGCTCCCGTCATGGCTCAGCGGAAACAAATCTGACACGCAGGTTCGATCCCTGGCCTTGCTCAGTGGGTTAAAGATCTGGCCTTGCTGTGAGCTGTGGTGTGGGCTGCAGATATGGCTTGGATCTGACATTGCTGTGTCTGTGGCATAGGCTGGTAGCTACAGCTCCAATTTGGCCCCTAGCCTGGGAATCTCCACATGCCGCTGGTTTGGCCCTAAAAAGCAAAAAAAAAAAAAAAAAAAAACCCACCAAAAAAAAGACAAAAAAAAACAACCCTGGACTATAGCAGCAGCCTGAGACACTGCAGTGACAATGCCAGATTCTTAACCCCCTGGACCACAAGGGAACTCCTGTAGCTGGCCCTTTAAAAGTGAGATTTTTTTAAAAAAATGAGTTCCCATTGTGGCTCAGTGTTACGAACCTGACTAGTATCCACGAGGATGCGGTTTTGATTCCTGGCCTTGCTCAGTGGGTTAAAGGATCTGGCGTTGCTGTGAATTGCAGCATAGGTTGCAGATACAGCTCGGATCCTGCATTTCTATGGCTGTGGTGTAGGCTGGCAGCTGCAGCTCTGATTCAACCCCTAGCCTGGGAACTTCCTTATGCTGCAGGGGTTGCCCTAGAAAGCAAAAAAAAAAAAAAAAAAGGTTAAGACCATTGTTCAGAAAATGGGACAAGACCTCAGAGGAAGTAGGTAAGGCTCGCCTGTTTGTAGTCCAGTCTCCCATCCATAGCCGTGGTTTATACTTTTGAGGCTGCTGAGTGCTTTGTGGGTGTGTGGTGTCATCCTGCCTTCTGGAAGCTTCCAGGCACCCCAACTGATGGAAGGTAACTGCTCACAGATGGTGACCCCCACCTCCCCAACCAGGAAGAGATTTTCTACATGCCAGACCTGGAAAGACCCACTCCCCTCTGCTGGATGGATATGAATTTGCTTTCTATGGAGGAAATTTTGAGTATTTCGCTCTCTAGTGGCCAACGGAGTGAAAGAGGTAACAGTACCACCTCACTGTACAAAGAGGTATAAGCCAGTTGATTGATTGATTGGTTGAATGTCTTTTTAAGGCCGCTCCCGTGGCATGTGGAAGTTCCCAGGCTAGGGGTCGAATTGGAGCCGCAGCTGCCTGACTAGCCACAGCCACACCAGATCCAAGCCTAGTCTGCAATCTACATCGGAGCTCCATAGCAACGCCGGGTCTTTAACCCACTAATCGAGCCAGAGACTGAACCCTTGTCCTCATGGATATTAGTCAAGTTCATTACTGCTGAGTCACGATGGGAACTCCATGAGCCAGGTTAGTTTCAAAAACTTTTAGGGAGCACCTACTGTGCTAATGCTGGATAGGGGGGCTTGGGGAGGTGAATGAGAGGTCACTGCAGATCAAACCCTTGTAAACTGAATCATGCTGTAAATGTATTAGGATCTGAGAATTTTATTTATTTATAATTTTTTTTCTTTGGTCACCCCCATGGTATATGAAGCTCCCCAGGCCAGGGATAGAATCTGACCCACGGCTGCCACCTATGCCACAGCTGTGGCAATGTTGGACTCATATCCCGCTGGGCTTGGCCAGGGACTGAACTGGGGCCTCCAAAGAGACAACGCTGGGTCGTTAACCCGTTGTGCCACAGCAGAAATGTCAGGATCTGAGAATTTTAGAGCTTGACGGGGAAGTTGGAGAAGATTGGGTTTCTGTCCTTCCTGCCCTTTTTTTTTTTAAAGGTGGCATTTTATTTATTTACTGTCTTATCTAGGGCCGCCTGCACCTGTGGCATATGGAGGTTCTCTGGCTAGGGGTCTAATCAGAGCCCCACTGAGCGAGGCCAGGGATCGAACCTGAAACCACATGGTTCCCAGTTGGATTTGTTAACCACTGAGCCATGACAGGAACTCCCTGTCTCTCCTGCTTCTTTAAAAAATTAATTAGTCCATGCCTGTGGCATACCGAGGTTCCTGGGCCAGAAACTGAACCTGTACCACTGCAGTGACTCAAGCCAGAGTAGTGACAACGCTGGGTCCTTAACCTGCTGAGCCAGCAGTGGACACCCTCCTGATTTTTAAAACAGCTGCAAAACTCGGATCCAGAGAGATGAAATGATGTGCTTAAGACCACATGGCTAGTTAGGACACGGGAAAAAATGCCCGTGAAATTCAGTAGAAGGTTATCCTTCAATTTTCTTAAGTTTTTATTCTGAAGTAATTTTGGGCTTCAGAAAAAAAGTTACAGAAATAATAGAGTTCCTTTACCCAGCTCCCTCCAGTGTTACAATCATGGATTTGTCAAAAGTCATACATTAACAGAAGTACAATATTAATAACTAAATTTCAGATTTCACCAGTTTTTCCACCAAAATCCTTTTTCTGTTCCCAGATCTAATCAGGATACCACATTGCACTTAGACTCTAGTTTTCAACTTTGGATTTGCAAATAGTTGAGGTTCCTTAAAACAGTAATGAATTAATGACATTTTTCTGTTGTACAGAAAATATATCAGAAGCTTCTTTTTTCTTTTTTAGGGCTGCACCTGCGGCCTATGCAATTTCCCAGGCTAGGGGTCTAATCAGAGCTGCAGCCTACGCCACATCCACAGCCACAAAGGATCTGAGCTGCATCTGCAACCTATACCACAGCTCATGGCAACACCAGATCTTTAACCCACTGAGCAAGGCCAAGATCGAACCCGCATCCTCCTCATGGATATTAGTCGGGTTTGTTGCCACCACTGAGCCACAATGGGAACTCGAGAAGCCTCTTTCTTGTATTGGAGGATGTTTTGTGTGTTTACAGAGCCAGCTGTCTGCTGTGGAGAAATCCCATCCGCAGCTTTTTGGGTGTGTTAAACTCTGGACAGCCCCAGCCTATCTGATCTGGATACGAATGGCTGTCCTCAGGGCCAGCAATGGCCCAGCCTGGTACTTTTGTCACTGGTGTTTGGATCTTGCTTGAGTCTCATTTCTATTTACTGTTTGTGGTGCATACAGCTTTCTTCACTTCCAGGTGCCCAGTTTATCAAGTGAAGGACTTTGGTGCCAGAAACACATAAATCCGGTCCCCAGCTTCCACCCTAGTAGTTGTGGGACAGTGAGCAAGTCACTTAATTGCTCTAAAACTCAGTGGGTTTAGGATCTGGCATTGCCACTGCAGTGGTTTGGGTTGCTGTGGCGCAGGTCTGACCCCTGGCTTAGGAACTTGGGAATGCCACCCCCTCACCCTCCAAAAACCCCATCAATTTCCTCCTCTTCAAGATGGGGACAGCAGCTAGCTTGCAGAATTACTCAGAGGGTTAAGTGGAGGAGTGGTAAGCAGTGCTTGGTGTGCCGTGGATGTGGAGTGATGGATGGATGGACGGCAGTAAGGGGAGGTGGGTACAATGGAAGGTTTTGAATACCAGGCAGAACCTCCTGAACTTACTTGCTGGTGGCCAGGGGCAGGCACCAGGTTTGGGAAGGGGAGGGACGGCATCAGGGAGTCAAATGCAGGAGTGCTGGATTAAGTGGGGAGGCAGTGCCAATGGAGCAGAATGGGGGCCTGGACTGGAGGCACAGTGATGGGAAGATGAGATTCTTTTTTTTTTTTTTTTTTTGCTTTCTAGGGCTGCACTCTCAGCATATGGAGCTTCCCAGGCTAGGGGTCTAATCGGAGCTGTATGTAGCTGCCGGCCAGAGACACAGCCAAGCCAGATCTGAGCCATGTCTGCAACCTACACCACAGCTCACGGTAACGCCAGAACCTTAACCCACTGCGCCAGGCCAGGGATCGAACCTGCAACCTCATGGTTCCTAGTTGGATGCATTTCTGCTGCGCCACGAAGGGCACTCTGGGAAGATGAGATTCTTGAATGACTGTGTGTACCATCCACTGATAGAGAACTAGACAGGATGCAGGACGGAGAGCAGCAGGAACTCCAAGGCGACTAATTTCTAGGTCCAGGTGAAGAGGAGAATGTGATGTCATTAATAGAGAGGAATAAGGATGAAGAGGTAATTTGTGGGAGAACATTGCATTTGGCTTTATTCATGTTGCTCCTGAGATACCAAAAGCCCATCCAAACAGAAATGTAGAAGCAGTGATTGTGGCTTGGGAGCCTGGGAGAGGCCAGAGGACCTGTGCATTGTGGCCAGTTGGCCACTAAAACCGGGAGGGCAAGTGGAACCATCCAGGCAGAGGTAAGGAGGAGAGCTGAGGGCAAAGACTCACCTGTGGGGAGTTCCCTGGTAGCCTAGCAGTTAGAGGATCAGATGTCACTGTTGTGGTTCGGGTCACAGCTGTGGTGTGGGTTCAGTCCCTGGCCCTGGAACATGTCAAAGGTGCAGCCAAAAAGACAAAAAAAAAAAAGATTCTGACTCAGACAGAAGAGAGTTACCTGGAACTAGAATGTGTGGGTCAGCTGCCATAACAAAGGACCACAAAGGTTTAAACAACAAATTGATTTCCTCACCTTCTGGAGGCCAGAAGGCCAAGATCAAGGTGTTGGCAGAGTTGGTTTCTTTTGAGGACTCCCTCCTTGGCCTGTAGATGGCTCTTTTCTTGCTGTGTCTTTTTTTTTTTTTTTTTTTTAAGGGCCACACCCTTGGCATATGGAGGTTCCCCGGCTAGGGGCTGAATCGGAGCTGTAGCCACCAGCCTATACCACAGCCACAGTAACACAGGATCCGAGCTGTGTCTGTGACCTATACCACAGCTCATGGCAACGCCAGATCCTTAACCTACTGAGCAAGGCCGGGGATTGAACCTGCATCCTCAAGGATGCTAGTCAGGTTCGTTAACTGCTGAGCCACGACGGGAACTCCTCTTGTGTCTTCACATGGTTTCTCCTCTCTGTGTTCTAATCTCTTATGAGGGATCCAGTCATACTGGATTACGGCCTGCCCACAGGACCCCATTTTACTTTAATCACCACCTTAAAGGCTCTCTCTCCAAATTGGTCAGGACCTCAACATAAGAATTTCTGTCATGGGAAATGTGAGGTCCCTATAATTCAGCCCATGACACAGGAATAGAAAGAATGAATATGTTGGAGTTCCCGTCATGGTGCAGTGGTTAATGAATCTGACTAGGAACCTTGAGGTTGCGGGTTTGATCCCTGGCCTTGCTCAGTGGGTTATGGATCCGGCATTGCCATGAGCTGTGGTGTAGGTCGCAGACGAGGCTCAGATCCCGCGTTGCTGTGGCTCTGGCGTAGGTGGGCAGCTACAGCTCCGATTCGACCCCTAGCCTGGGAACCTCCACATGCCGCGGGAGCAGCCCTAGAAAGGGCAAAAAAAAAAAAAAAAAAAAGAATATAAAAATTTTTTTGAATGCTTTTTATCACAATATATCCAAAATATTATTATGACAACACATAATCAATATTAAAGATCATCATCATTAATCAGAAAATGAGTTTTGGGGAGTTCCTGCTGTGCCTTAGTAGTAACCTGACTAGTATCCATGAGGACTTGGGTTGGATCCCTGGCTCCGCTTAGTGGGTTAAGGATCTGGCATTGCTGTGAGCTGTGGCGTAGGCTAGTATAGTTCGTTACCACTGAACCACAACTAGAACTCCTAGGTTCTTTATTCTTTTTTTCAAAAACAAACTATTTTTCCCAGCTCTGGCCATTTATTTGGCTAATTAGCATTCTGAATGCTTTCTAACTTTATACAGAGCTGATGTCTCGATGATATGCTTCTCCTGGGGAGGGGCAGTCATCCTTTTAATGGGGGGCAGGACAGCTTCCCTTGGAGTGATATTCCTTGGCTTACACTCTGCCCTGTTAGCAAACCAACATTTCCAGGGCAGGCCTCTGAAGGCCTGAAGACTAGCAACTGGGTCTGGGAAGCCAATCACTTTGATGGCTTACTGAGATGGTCTTTCCTCGCTGGCAGTTAAGCAGTGTTTTCCTTCCTGCCGTGATGTTCTTGGAAGTGTCTTGCATTTGAATTCCTAGTCTGTGGTCTTTTTCTCCATAGCAATTTGGAAGAGTCTTGCTAAAAGGCTAGAGCAGAGTTCCTGCTGTGGCACAGTGGGTCAGGAATCCGGCTGCAGCGGCTTGGGTGTGATCCCCAGCCTGGCACAGGGGGTTAAAGGATCCGGTGGCATAGGTCAGCAGCTGTGGCTTGGCCCAGGAACCTCCATATGCCTGTGGTCACTAAAAAAAAAAAAAAGAGAGAGAGAGTCTAGAGCAATCCAGAGCAGGGAATGACAGAGGTGACTTTTGCAGTGCTGTGTGAACTTTGTGAATCACTTGGGGATTTTGTTGTGCAGGCAGATGCCATTCAGGGGGTGAGTGGTGGGGCCTGGGATCCTGCATTTCTAGCAAGCCCCCAGGTGATGCCCATGAATCCAAGGACCACATTTTTTTTTTTTGTCTTTTTTTTTAGGGCTGTACCTGCAGCATATGGAAGTTCCCAGGCTAGGGGTTGAATTGGAGCTGTAGCTGCTGACCACACCACAGTCACTGAAGCAACACTGGATCTTTAACCTACTGTAAGGCCAAGGGTTGAACCCATGTCCTCATGGATACTCTTTGGGTTCTTTATCACTGAGCCACCATGGGAACTCCGATATCACTCTCTCAAGCCCTTTAATTTTTTTTCTTTTTTTTTGTCTTTTCTAGGGCTGCTCCCGCAGCATATGGAGGTTCCCAGGCTAGGGGTCAAATCGGAGCTGTAGCTTCCAGCCTATGCCAGAGCCACAGCATTGCGGGATCCGAGCTGTGTCTGCGACCTACACTGCAGCTCACGGCAACACTGGATCCTTAACCCACTGAGCGAGGCCAGGGATCGAACCCGCAACCTCATGGTTCCTAGTCGGATTCGTTCACCACTGAGACATGATGGGAACTCCCATTTTCAAAATTCCTGACTTGGTAGCTTCTTGTTGGAGGGGCTGAGGAGACTTGCTCATTTGTTCCTCCTTTGACGCAACTATAGGTCTTGTTACTGTGCTGGAATCTACTTTCCATCGGCCACTGCCCTGCAGGGAAGTGCAGGATATGGCTTCAGCCCAGCTCATTACTTAACAGCTTTCTTCCATTTCTGGTCCACTGTGATGCTTACCTTGTTTTTCTGTTTTTGTTTTTTGCTTTTTAGGGCCGCACCTGCGGCACATGGAGGTTCCTATGCTAGGGGTCGAATCAGAGCTGTTGCTGCCGGCCTACACCACAGCCACAGCAACGCCGATCCTTAACCCACTGAGTGAGGCCAGGGATCAAATCCGCAACCTCATGATTCCTAGTCGGATTCATTTCCGCTGCGCCATGACGGGAACTCCGATGCTTACCTTGCATACGAGCCCGGTTATTTCTTCTTGGTTTCTGTCTCCTTTTCAATCTGCAGTGAGGAGGATTTCTTAGGTCTTCTAGAAATCTGAGGTTCCAAAAGTGGGTTTCCTTTGCTGTTTTAAAGCAAGTGAATACATGGTCAGGGTACTTTAAAAATCAGCCCTTGGATTAAGAAAGACTTGGGAGTGGCCTCTCTGATTGCTGTTACTGCATTATGCTACCCACTTACAGCAAAGGCCAGAACAGGAAGCAAGTGGGGAAAATCTGTGCTCCACTTCGGAGCGGCTGAGGGCCTTGTTCTTTACATACTGCCTTAAAAAAAACAAGGTTCCAGGGGAGAAACTTCTGTCAGCGTCAGGAATCATTATGCTTCTCTCAGGCGACAAGAACACTGAATCCCAACTGACCTTTCCCTTTCTGTAGTGATCTTAGGATGCTCACAAACCGGTGACCTACATAAAACAAGACACTCAATCTGCCTCCAACTTGTTTCCTGCCCTTATTTTAAAAGAGTCCAGAAACACTCAGATGACTGCATTGCATGAATTTATATAATTTATCTTAAAATCCTTTTTGCATGAAGGCTCAGTATAAGAAAACAGCCTCGCTTTACTTTCCCACCTGCACTGGGTAGCGGCTGTGTGTATTAGCACACTCTGGCTCCTGGTACGGGGCTAATTAACTCATGTTAGCTGTTGACATTATAAACATGCGCAGCCCCTTCCTCAATCGGCCGCCCACCTCTTAAGGAAGGGAGGCCACTCTGGCTTAAACGCGCCAGGGAGCCACTGGGCTTTATTCCCCAGGTCCCCAGCCCACCTCACCGTCCGCCTTCTGTCTCCATCACGTTATCCTCCATCCTCCTTCCCAGAGCCGCCTCTCCTGGTCCCCTGCCACTCACCTCCCCCGGCACCGCCTTCCTTCACGCTCCATCACCTCCCAGCCCCCAGCCCCCTCCCTTCTCGCCCAGCCTCCCATCTGCCTCCATCGACACCTCCCTCCCGCTTCCCCCGCCACCTCGCGGCCTTCCCCTGGCGGTGCGGCCTCTCCCCGGCGGCGCGGCCTCTTCCGGCCGGCGGGAGGGCGGGGCCGGGCGCTCGGGCGGGCCGGCCGGTGGTGCGAGCGTCCTGGGCCCGCGCTCCGCCGCCGGCCGGCCGGCCATGCTCATCACGCTGTGCTACCTGTACCTGTGGGCGCGCTGGGGGCGCGGGCCGGCCGCCCTCGTGCGCACCACGGTGCAGCGGCTGCGCGCCTCGCGCTGTTCCTTCACCTTCTGCGGCGCGGCGGCGCAGCCCCGGGGCGCCCGCGTGTGCCTGAGCCACGGCGGCCGCGTCTTCTGCGTCGGCGAGAGCCAGGTGGGCGGGCGCGGGACGCCGCGAGCGCGGCCGGGGGGGGGGGGGCGGACCGGGGGGCGCAGGGGGCGGGGCGGGGGCGCGGCCTCCGGGCGGGCCGCCGGCCGGAAGCGCCCCCGGGACTCCGCGCTGCGCCCTGGGCTGTGCAGCCCGGGGGGGAGGGGGGGGGGCCCTTCCCGCAGCCCCCAGGCCGCGGACTTGGGGTCCCGGAGGGCCAGTTTTGGGGACTCCACGCGATGCCCACGGAACCCGGATCTGGTCACTTGTCCACGGGGTGCGGGCTCGGGTGGTTGACGCCCTGGGCTCTTGGCGGTCCAGGATAGGCGTGTACCTGTGTGATGTCGGCTCGCACTTGAGTGCCCACCCAGTCTCTTTCCTGACATCCCTTCCTGCTACCCTTTGGGCTGGAGTGTGGTTGAACCCGACTTTAGAGAAAGACAGCAAATCCTCAGCTTTCTCCCAGGTATTTCCATGGTGACAGGATCTGCCCTGTCCACCTCTGTTGTCAGTTGCCTTGTTTACCAACCGGGGCACCTGCAAATTATCTTGACATCTTTTCGGTTTGGGTTTGCGTGCAGCCTGGTCATTTGGCTCAGTGCTTAGCCTGTTGCTACAGATTCAGCCGGCTGTCTCCCACAGTGTGACCTGGGGCAGCCCTTTAATCTCGGCAAAACCTTTTTGTGAACAGGAACAATAGTTCTTTCTACACAGCTATTGGAAATGGGCTGCATAGTGCAGCTCTGCGCAAATTTCCGCCGACACCACCGCGTTGTTTAAGGTTAAAAAGGGTTTTGCTTTTAATCGGTTTGGTTTCTTGCCCTCCCCTTCCCTCTGGAAAGTTGGATCACTCTTAGCATTAAATTGAGATTTTCTTTGTATGTAAAACCATACATCCTGTGGGCATAAAAAATTATATCTCAGGTTTGAATAGTTTGCTGAGGTTATGCTTAGGTAGGGGGTTATATTTTGCTGCTACAAATCAAAAATACCCATCCTTGCTCGCGAACTGTATAAACCAGCATGTATTTTGTCAGTTCTAAGAGAGTGTGTATGGAGTTGCCTAGAGGCAAGGGGGAGACTTTCATTCATTACTTAGATTGGACACACCTTGCAAAGGAGGATTGATTTTTAAAGAACCCTGACTGAGAAAGATAATAAAATGAGGAAAAAACTGAGAGGCGGATTTTTCTATAGGAGTGGTTTCCAAACAGGATTCATTTCCTTAAAAAAAAAAAAAAGAAAGAAAATTCCTCCAAGAGGTTTAGATTAGGTTTTTTGCTTGTTTTGTTTTATTTATTTATTTTTTCTTTTGCTTTTAGGGCTGCACCTGTGGCATATGGAAATTCCCAGGCTAGGAGTCGAATCAGAGCTGCAGCTGCCGGCCACGGCCACAGCGACTCCGGATCTGAGCCTCGCCTGTGATCTACACCGCACCTCATGACAACACTGGATCCTTAACCCACTTCTCGAGGCCAGGGATCAAACTGCATCCTCATGGTTACTAGCTGGGTTCATAACTCGCTGAGCCGTGATGGGAACTCCTAGAGAACATTCAAATATATTGAGATGCAAATATCCTTACTTTTCTTGAAAGAATGTTTTCCTTTTGCACATCTTTATGACTTTATGGGTCTTCTGTAAACTTTCGTAACTGTAACTAATCCTTTTCAGCCCTTGTTGACTGCTTCAGCTGGGTGTAGGGGCACCTGGGCCAAACCAGCATTGGGCTTTTAGGGATTTTGTAACTTGATGTGCTGCTGCTCTTTGCACAGCTAACTTTTCTTTTCTTTCTTTTCTTTTTTTTTTTTTTAGATTTTTATTTTTTCCATTAGAGTCCATCGACAGATGAATGGATTAAGATATGGTATATAGACACAATGGAATACTATTCAGTCATAAAAAAGAACAGGAGTTCCCGTCGTGGTGCAGCAGAAATGAATCCAACTAGGAACCATAAGGTTGCGGGTTTGATCCCTGGCCTCGCTCAGTGGGTTAATGTTCTGGCATTGCCATGAGCTGTAGTGTAGGTCACAGACACAGCTCGGATCCGGTATTGCTGTGGCTTTGGTATAGGCCGGCAGCAACAGCTCCAATTGGACCCCTAGCCTGGGAACCTCCATGTGCCACGGGTACAGCCCTAAAAAGACAAAAAAAAAAAAGATTTTTATTTTTTCCATTACTATTGATTTAGAGTGTTCTGTCAATTTCCACTGTACAACAAAGTGACCTGGTTGTACATGTATATATATATTCATATTCTTTTCCACATATTATTCTCCATCGTATTACAAGTGACTAGGTATAGTTCCCTATGTTGTACAGCACGATCTCATTGCTTATCCACTCCAAATACAAGAGTTTGCATCTATTTACCCCAAACTCCCAGTCAATCCCACTTCCCCCTACCCTGGGAACCACAAGTCTGTTCTCCAAGTTCCTGAGTTCCCTTTCCGTGGAAAGGTTCATTTGTGTCATATATTAGATTCCAGATATAAGTGATATCATATGGTATTTGTCTTTTTCTTTCTAACTTACTTCCCTTAGTATATGAGAGTCTCTAGTTCCATCCATGTTGCTGCAGATGGCGTTGTTTTGTTCTTTTTATGAGTGAGTAGTATTCTGTCGTGTCTTTATCCATTCATCTGTTGATGGACTTTTAGGTTGTTTCTATGTCTTGGCTATGGTGAATAGTGCTGCAGTGAACATGGGGGTGCATGTATCTTTTTCTTTTTTTCTTTCTTTCCTTTTTTTTTGCCTTTTGTACTTTTAGGGCGGCACTTGCGGCATATGGAGGTTCCCAGGCTAGGGGTCCAATTGGAGTTGTAGCTGCCGGCCTACATCAGAGCCACAGCAACACCAGATCCAAGCTGTGTCTGTGACCTACACCACAGCTCACGACAATGCTGGATTCTTAATCCACTGAGGGAGGCCAGGGATCGAACCCACAACCTCATGGTTCCTAGTCGGATTCATTTCTGCTGTGCCATGATGGGAACTCCTTTTCTTTTTTATGACTGAGTAGTATTCTGTTGTGTCTATATACCATATCTTCTTTATCCAGTCATCTGTCAATGGACTTTTAGGTTGTTTCTATGTCTTGACTATGGTGAATGGTGCTGCAGTGAACATAGGGGTGCATGTATCTTTTTCTTTCTTTTTTTTTTGTCTTTTTAGCTATTTCTTGGGCCGCTCCCACGGCATATGGAGGTTCCCAGGCTAGGGGTCGAATCGGAGCTGCAGCCACCGGCCTACACCAGAGCCACAGCAACACGGGATCCGAGCCGCGTCTGCGACCTACACCACAGCTCACGGCAACGCCGGATCATTAACCCACTGAGCAAGGGCAGGGACCGAACCCGCAAGCTCATGGTTCCTAGTCGGATTCGTTAGCCACTGCGCCATGACGGGAACTCCCGCATGTATCTTTTTCAATGAAAGTTTGATCTGAATATATGCCCACGAGTGGGATTGCTGGGTCATATGGTAGTTCTAGATTTAGCTTTCTGAGGTACCTCCATACTGTTTTCCATAGTGGTTGTACCAATGCACAGCTGACTTTGTCTCACCTCAGAGCTTTGCCTAGAAGTCACTGTCTCAGAGATGGTCCCTAGTTTCCAGACTAGATGGGACCAGCCAGCTCTGTGTCCTCATAGGGTTTATTTTTGAATTTTTTGGCCCTGCTTGAGCCATGTGGCAGTTGCTGGGCCAGGGATCGAACCTGCACCATACAGTGATGAGAGCCACTGCAGTGATAGCACTGGATCCTTAACCCACTGTGCCACAAGAGATCTCCAGTGTCCTCATTAGACTTTAAATCATGTATTTCCAGTTTTTTTTTTGTCTTTTTTGTTGTTGTTGTTGTTGCTATTTCTTGGGCCGCTCCCGCGGCATATGGAGGTTCCCAGGCTAGGGGTTGAATCGGAGCTGTAGCCACCGGCCTACGCCAGAGCCACAGCAACGCGGGATCCGAGCCGCATCTGCAACCTACACCACAGCTCACGGCAATGCCGGATCGTTAACCCACTGAGCAAGGGCAGGGACCGAACCCGCAACCTCATGGTTCCTAGTCGGATTCGTTAACCACTGCGCCACGACGGGAACTCCTATTTCCAGTTTTTATCTTTTTCTCCTTACGAACTGTATCAGTTTAGCTTAGAAGCTTGACCTGTAACTGTCACTCAATATTTCAATGAATAAAGGAGTGTTTAGAGGTTGAGTTTAAGCTGCCATGTTTGAGGCCTACCTACAATTGGAAAGCCTATTTGCGATTAGCTACTGTTATTTTAAGGTTTTAAATACTGTGAGGCTTATGATTTTGATTGTGAAGAGACAGCAGTGAGTGATGGTTTTAAGCGAGATCTTAATTCTCTGCTCAGGAATTGAACCTGGGCAGCCTGGATGAAAACCAGGAACCCTAGCCACTAGACTAGCTGGAGGCTAGAAGTAGAATTGCCCTGATTCTTGCCCCCTGTTGAAAGCAAGAATGATTCAAGGAGGCAAAGACTATGAAAACAGGTGTAAAGTTTATTAGAAACACAGTACAACGTGTGGGAGAGCATAGAAATACAGAGAGGTAATCTATATATCTAAGGCAGAGTAAAGCAGGAATATACACCCAAAGGAGTGAGGGGGCAGGTGTCCCCCTGAATGAGGAGCACGGCAGAGAGGTGACTTACACCACTTGCGTGGGGTAGTTCTTCCAGATCTTTGTCTTCGTTTAGCCAGTTGTTTATCTTTCACACCTGACCAGACCCAGGGCCCCTTCCCCATCTGTGTGCACATCTTTTGGCCAAGATGGATTCCAGATTCCAAGATGGCAGGAAGGTTTCCAAACTTAGGGCCGGCACCCCCTCCCTTTCTGACCCAGAGGGGTCTCTCTGCGCACGTGCAGTTGGGGTCTCCTTGACCCTGAGGATGGGGACTGTGTGACGTCTTTGTTCTTCTGCCCAAGCAGGGCTCAGCCCCCCTTGATTCTGTCAGTACCATTGTTTAACCAGTTCACAGAAGACAAGTACCAGTTAATTGCCTTGTGCCTGTTGTTAATTTCTATCTTATAGTATAGATAGATGTGGCTGGTTGTAAATGTTTGCTCTGAAGCCCACCTATCTCCTGCCTCAGGAAGTGTAATAAGAGGCTACTTGCCAATGTCTATCCTGGAGCCCATCTACCTCCTGCCTCAATTTGTTTGGGTAGATACCTTGTTGTCAGTCTACCTGGACTGAAGTATCTTTGTATATACATATATTTTTGCCTTTCTAGGGCCATTCCTGCGGCACATGGAGGTTCCCAGACTAGGGGTCGAATTGGAGCTATAGCCACTGGCCTACGCCAGAGCCACAGCAACACGGGATCCGAGCCACACCTGCGACCTACACCACAGCTCACGGCAACGCTGGATCCCTAACCCACTGAGCAAGGCCAGGGATCGAACCTGCAACCTCATGGTTCCTACTTGGATTCATTAACCACTGAGCCACGACGGGAACCCCATGAAGTATCTTTGTAGAACTGAATTTTTGCCTTTGCTGTCTCCATATTTTTTTTATTATTTAAATTTTTTTTTTTTTTTTTTAGAGCTGCACCTGTGGCATATGGAAGTTCCCAGGCTAGGGGTCAAATCAAAGCTGCAGCTGCCAGCCTACACCACAGCCACAGCCAAGTTGTGTCTGCAACGTACACTGTAGCTCACAGCAGTGCTGGGTCCTTAACCCACTGAGCAAGGCCAGGGATCAAACCCATGTCCTCATGTATACTAGTCGGATTCATTACTGTTGAGCCATAATGGGAACTCATGTTTTTGTTTTTAACTATTATTTTGATAATTATGTTTATCTATAGAAGGAGGGTTTTTTTTTCTCTCTTACATTTTCATGCATTAATTAGTTCAACCGATATTTATTAAGCTTCTGCTTTGTGCCAGGTTAGCGGGCCTGAAAACACCCTCTGATCTTCCCAACAAATGGAAATTTGAATTGATAAGCAATACTCAGGAGCTTGACCCCAATTTTTTTTTGGGGGGGTGGTGGTGGTGGTGAGATAGCTCTCACCTGCAGTCCTAGTTTTCAGCTTTTTCTGCTCTGGATGTGCCTTGTTTTTAGCAGGTGGAAAGCCTTTTAGGATGAATGCATGGTCCTTTAAGATAGATTTCGCTAAGAGGGCAGAGATAACTGGACACAAGCAGTCTGCTAACCAGTCCTGATGCTGTAAGGGCTGCAGGAAATGAAAGAGCAGCTCCACAGGCGTCTGTCAGTCACAGGCTTCTGCTGACCGGCTCACACTTCTCAGCCGCTGCATCTTTAAATGTGCTTCCAAGTTATACTTTGGAAAGCTGCGACATGCTCTCAGCAGTAAGGAATGGTGGGAATAAGTTTCAGAATTAATCGCTTGATTACAAATACCTAGAGATGTTGAAGCTGCCAGGAGTCCCCGAGGGATGTGCAGCTGTTTAAATAGTCACAGTTCAACACAAGAAATGCAGGGTTAATATGGTCTCAAGGAGAGTAGCCTGTGACCTTATTTAGCTGCCACCTGGAATGACAGAGGCAGAGATGCCCTGGAGGTTGAGATAAGTGGCAGTTGTCCTCTGGAGTCACATTAAATCCTCTCTCTTTGTGTTTCTTTCCCCCTTTCCAGTCCATTGATGACTTGAACAAATGGGCGCTGTTTCTGGTTTCTCCTTTCATACTTGAAGCAGAGCATATAGCATTTGTGACAGAGAGCATTTGGGCGCAGGGTACGGAGGGACCGAGGCTGGCATCCTGTCCAGAAACCGTGAGTACTGTGTTTATTGTCACCTGTATGACCTAATCAAACCTAAGTTGCCTTTTTAAAAAAATATATAATGATTTTTATTTTTTTCCATTATAGCTGGTTTACTTTTTTTTTTTTTTGCTTTTTAGGGCCGTACTTCCTTCGTATGGAAGTTCCCAGGCCAGGGGTCCTTTCAGAGCTACAGCTGCCTGCCGGCCTATGCCACAGCCACAGCAATGCCAGATCTGAGCCACGCCTGCAACCTGCACTACACACAGCTCGTGGCAGATGGGATCCCCAACCCACTGAGCGAGACCAGGGATTGAACCCACATCCTCACGGTTCCTAGTCGAATTCGTTTCTGCTACGCCACAACGGGAACTCCCTAAATTGCTTTTTTAAGGAGTGCGCTTTCTTGATCTTTGGGATCCCCTTCCTTTTTGGATATTTTGGGTTAAATAAAAATATATTAGCAAAATTACTTTCACCTGTTTTTCCTTACTATTTTAATGTGGCTGCTAGATTTGAAGGCAGCAGTGTTCTCGTCTAGCCCCACAACTTCTTCCTCCCCAAATTTTATTTGGTTACTTAGTTATTTTTGATTTTTTTTGGCCACACCTTCGGCTTGTGGAATTCTCTAGCTGGGGATCAGAGCTGCTCCAAACCGGGGACCTTAGCTGCTGCAGTGACAGCACTGGGTCCTTAACCTGAGGAACCACAAGAGAACTCCAAAATCAGTTTTTTTTTTGTCTTTTTAGGGCTGCACCTGAGGCATATGGAGGTTCCCAGGCTAGGGGTCTCTGCAGCCGCTGGTCTACAGCACAGCCAGGGCCACGCCAGATCTGAGCTGCGTCTGTGACCTACACCACAGCTCCTGGCAACACCGGCTCCTTTAATCCACTGAACGAAGCCAGGGATCGAACCCGAAACCTCATGGATCCTCATCTGATTGTTTCCACAGTGCCACCACGGGAACTCCCCAAATCAGTTGATTTTATATCGCCACATACTTCCTAGACATCTCACTCTGAGTATTCTGAAAGCACTTCGGACACACTAATGTATCCCAAACTGGTTGTTTATACTCCTCTGATAGAAAAATAGAAGATCTCAGATGGACACCCCAAACTGTGCTTCCTCTCACCTCCTCCTGCCAATCAGTCACGAGACCTACTAATTCCACTCCCCAAGGGTTTCAGCGTTACTCCTTCACTTCCGTTCCTCCGCATTCCATTCTCGTCTTCATTTGCTTTTTGGGAACGCAAATGTGAAAATGGCATCCTATTGTGTGTCCCTTCTGTGGGGTGTCCTCTTGATGGCCAGAGTTCTCTTTCTGGACACATCCAGTGGGGACAAGCTCCTGCCTTAGCTTTCAGTGGTGCTTTCTCCCTAGAGGTGGTTGCCTCTCGGGCTCCCGGGAGGCAGGCCCTCGCCTCTGCTGCGGCTGCTTCTGCTTGGGTGTCTGAGATGAGTCCTTTCTGCCTTCACTCACCCACCGTGCGTTCCCCGTCTGCCACACGGATAATCCAGGAGGCACTTTGCTGATGACTGCTGTGGTCACTGGACCTCATCTCATCAACACTGTCTTTAGGACATGGGATTGGGATGAACAAAAGAGAGAAATAAGATGAGAAATAACGGACTCGAGCTGAAGGTGGACGGAAACGAGCGTTAGGAGATAGGTCAAGTTAAAGGAGAGCAGGCAACGGTATTTGGGGCTCAGAAGGAGGCATAAGATTTGGCAGGTGGCCTGAGAGCCACCCATGTGCTATGACTTCATAGTTTCTCCTGCAGGTTCTTAAGGTTTCATTTAGCTTTATATATACTTAGGATAGTAATAATAACATTTATTGAGCCCCTGCTGGGCATTTTGCATACATTACTTCTTTTCTTATTTTGGCTTTTTAGGCTGTCACCCGTGGCATACGGAAGGTTCCAGGCTAGGGACTGAATCGGAGCTACAGCGGCTAGCCTACACCACAGCCACAGCAATGTGGGATCTGAGGCTCGTCAGCTCATGGCAATGCCGGATCCCCGACACACTGAGCCAGGCCAGGGATCAAACCTGCATCCTCATGGATACTAGTCTGATTGGTTTCTGCTGTGCCACAAAGGGAACTCCCCCTTTTTTTGGGTGGGGCGTACCTGTAGCATATAGAAGTTCCCAGGCTAGGGGTTGAATTGACACTGCAGCTGCCAGCCTACACCACAACCACAGCAACACCAGATACAAGCTGCATCTGTGACCTACACCACAGCTCATGGCAACGCCGGATCCTTAACCCACTGAGCGAGGTGCGGTATTGAACTCGTATCCTCAGGGATACTATGATTCCTTTCTGCTGTGCCACATTGGGAACTCCTACATACATTACTTCTAATGCTAACAATTCTAGAAGGTATTAATGGTGTCATTTTATTTTATTTCTTCTTTTTTTTGTCTTTTTGCCATTTCTTGGGCCACTCCCATGGCATATGGAGGTTCCCAGACTAGGGGTCCAGTCGGAGCTGTAGCCACCGGCCTACGCCAGAGCCACAGCAACGCAGGATCCGAGCCACATCTGCAACCTATACCACAGCTTACAGCAATGCCGATTCTTAACCCACTGAGCGAGGCCAGGGATCGAACCCGCAACCTCATGCTTCCTAGTCAGATTCATTAGCCACTGAGCCACGATGGTAACTCCCAGTGGTGTCATTTTAAAGAAAAGAAAAATGAAATTAAACGACATTAAAAAAAAAATCGAAGTAGATTTACAATGTGTTTCTGGTGTACAGCAGAGTGATTCAGATAGGTATGTATGTATTCTTTTTCCTATTCTTTTCATTATAGTTTATTACAAGCTATTAAATATAGTTTCCCAGAGTTGCTGTCGAGTCGCAGTGGGAATGAATCTGACTAGTATCCATGAGGATGCAGGCTCAATCCCTGGCTTAACTCAGTAGGCTGGGGATCTGTTGGTGCTGTGGCTGTGGTGTGGGCTGGCAGCTGTAGCTCTGATTCAACCCCTAGCCTGGGAACTTCCATATGCCACAGGTATGGACCTAAAATATAGTATAGTTTTGGTAACTATAAGTTTTTTCCTATGTCTGTGAGTCTGTTTCTGTCCCCCCTCACCAATCCAGTTGTGCCACAGTGGGAACTCCTCTCTCTCTCTCTCTTTTTCTTTTTAGGGTCATACCTGTGGCATATGGAAGTTGCCAGGCTAGGGGTTGAATTGGAGCTGTAGCTGCTGGCCCATGGCACAGCCACAGCAATACCAGATCTGAGCTGTATCTGCGACCTATGCTGCAGCTTTTGGCAAAGCTGGATCCTCAACCCACTGAGTGAGGCCAGGGATCGACCCATATCCTCATGGATACTAGTCTGGTTCATAACCTGCTGAGCCACAATCATATTTTAATATTCTACATATTAGTGATATTATAAGACTTAAATGACCTTTCTAAGGCCAGCAGTTGCTAAGTGGTAGATAAGGTTTTACCCAGTGTCCTTATCCTTTTTAGCAGCCATCAGAATAAATGACCGTTTTTAAAGGTATCTAGGCTTTGAGATTCCATAGTCATAGCAGTAAAGTTTATATTAACCAAAGTCCAGCCAAGCCGTGCTTACAGTTTAGTCTCCTGATTTTGGTATAAAGAGACCAACCTTTTTTTTTTTTTTTTTGTCTTTTTAGGGCCACACCCACAGCATATGGAGGTTCCCAGGCTAGGGGTCTAATTGGAGCTACAGCTGCTGGCCTACACCACAGCCCTGAAACGCCAGATTCGAGCTGCATCTGCAACGTACACCACAGTTCCGGGCAACGCTGGATGCTTAACCCACTGATCGAGGCCAGGGATTGAACCCCCATCCTCATGGTTCCCAGTCTGATTCGTTTCTGCTGCACCAAGACAGGAACTCTGAGACCAACTGTTGATGTGAATTTTTTTTGTGAACTCAAAGGTAATTTTGCTGTTTTTGAGACCGTTGTTTATTCAGATTATTTAATTTACAGTGCTGAAACTATGACCCCAAAGTGTGCAGAGTTAAAGCCTTCAACTGCAGCTGTGAGGAGAGGGCAGGAGAGGGATCCCTGGGCATGGGGGTGTGTCAGGGACGATGGGCAGCCTCCTCCCCAGGGCCAGGAGAGGGGTGTGTGGCCTGAGGGGCAGGGCCAGGTAGCCGACAGCCAGGGGGGAGGGGCAGAGGCCTTCCTCTGGCTTAGGTCAGGAGCCTAGAAGTGCCACAGGGCTTTGGGGGCCACAGCATGGGAAGGGGGGACTTTCTAGGAGAAGTGTGGCTGGGCACTTGCCCCAGGAGTCGGGGCCAGGCTGGAAAAGGCTGCAGCAGAGAGACCTGAGACATGGGCAGGGCTTGATGGCCCCAGGGAACTGCAGAAAGGGGAACTGGGTGGGAGGGTCCCGACCCCACGGGGCGGTGACCAGGGAGGGTCTGCCCATCCTCAGGGCCTCCCCTCCACTTTCCCTGGAAAGGAGCTGGGAACTCATGGTGCAGATCTGTGGACCCGCTCAGCTATGGAGGGAGCTGTGCCCCAACGGGGACCCTGGGCACCCCTTCCTCAGACTCCACCACCATCCTCAGGATAGCAGCGAGATCTGCTAAGAGTGCAGGCCTCGGGAGTTCCCGCAGTGGCGCAGCGATCGCAAACCTGACTAGCATCCATGAGGATGCAGGTTCAATCCCTGGCCTCACTCAGTGGGTTAAGGATCCTGTGTTGCCAAGAGCTGAGGTGTAGGTTGCCAACATGGCTCGGATCCTGCATTGCTGTGGCTGTGGTGTAGGCCAGCAGCTGTAGCTCATATTTGACCCCTAGCCTGGGAACCTCCATATGCAGCAGGTGTGGCCCTAAAAAATAACAGCAACAGAAACACACACCCCCCCCCCCCCGAAAATCCGCAAAACTGCTTGCAGGCCTTGGTTACCACCCTTAATCTGTGTCTATGTGATTTGCTTCTCAAACTTTGAGCTCTTTGGGTACATCATGGACCGTAGACGTATGGGCACAGGTGTCCCTGCAGCCCTGCTGGATACCTGCTGTGGGGGCAGGAAGAGCTTCAGAACCGAGGCCGAGATGCCTGTGTGGTCTTCGCTTTGTCTCCAGTGAAGGAGAAGTAGTGCTCCTGGCTGCTGCTGCTCTTCTCCATGCATCCAGCAAGCCCCACTCCCCGTTTATGTTTTTGTTTGTTTCCAGTCTTGCCTGCCCTGCATCATTCGGAGTTCCTGGGCAGGGATTAGATCCCAGCAGCAGCAACGATGGATCCTTAACTCACTGTGCTGGGCCGGGTAGAGAACCCGGGTGCCAGTGTTCCCAAGATGTCAGCGATTGGGTTGCGCCACAGCAGGAACTCCACATCCCCAGTACTTTGTTTTGAACCTCTCACCTCTGTGGTGGTGCAAGCAGGAAGCACATCATCACTGTGGCGGCGCCAAAAGCAGGGCCTTGACCACATGCCCCACGGTCGGATGCCGCCGCCGGCTATGACTGGCATCCCGAAGTGTCCAGCGTACTCGGCCACCGTGTGCCGATCAGCGTCCTGGGGCTGACCACAGGCCCACCTGCCACCTGCCTACACCAGCATCAATCAGATTCTCTGCCTGAGCTGCTGTCACGTCATTTCCCCAGGGACCTGGAGGTGGGGCTACGCTGCTTGATGTAGCGCATGCGCCATGGCGATCTGAGGTGCTGCATTCCTTGGGGGTGCGTCCAGGGCGCTGACGCTGGCACCTACCTGGGGCAGCAGGTCTAGCCTGTTGCCTCGTAGAGCAGAGTTGAGCCATCCTAGTCAAGCTCTGTCCAAATTGAGATGTGTGAGCAAAAGAAATGACCAGTGTACGCCACTAAATTTGGGGGTGGTTTGTTATTACACTAATGACTAGTGTACGCCAGTAAATTTGGGGGTCAGGATGACCAGAACACTTGGTCTGCCTGTTAAAACTTCTGCTTTTCCTTGTTGGAAGAGAGCTTGCTGCTGTTCCTCTTACCAACATCAGAAGGGCAGGGGTAGAAAGTGGGCAGCGAATAATTGTGGATGCTGATGCATTACTCTATAGGCGCTGGACCTCTGGTGCTTGTGGGGCATTTAAAGAACACACATAATAGACTAAAGTTAGGGCAACAGGAGTATTGCTCTTATTTCCTGATTACCTCTCAGTAATTCAGAAAATTAGAACCCAGACCACCGTTTTCCTTGAGTGTCTGGTCCATCACAGTTTTGCAGAACCACCTAAATCTCACCTGGGCTACTTTATTGTTCTAGCTCTTGCTTTTTTTTTCCTTTTTTTTTCTTTTTTTGTCTTTTTAGGGCTGTACCCAAGGCATATGGGAATTCCCAGGCTAGGGTCGAATTGAAGCTGTAGCCACTGACCTACACCACAGCCACAGCAACATGAGATCCGAGCCGAGTCTGCGACCTACACCGTAGTTCATAGCAATGATGGATCCTTAACCCACTCAGTGAGGCCAGGGATCAAACCTGACTCCTCATGGATGCCAGTCAGATTCCTTTCCGCTGAGCCATGACGGGAACTCCTGTTTCAACTCCTACTTTTTGTGGCCTTAAGCCCCTTCTCATATGATTTTCCAATACCCCTTTTTTAAAAAGCATCTTAGAGCATAGTATCCTTTTATTTTTTATTTTTATTTATTTATTTTTTGTCTTTTCTAGGGCCACACCCGCGGCATATGGAGGTTCCCAGGCTAGGGGTTCAATCGGAGCTACATTTGCCAGCCTATACCACAGCCACAGCAACATGGAATCCGAGCTGCGTCTGTGACCTACACCACAGCTCATGGCAACGCTGGATCCTTAACCCACTGAGTGAGACCAGGGATCAAAGCCACAACCTCATGGTTCCTAGTCGGATTCATTAACCTCTGAGCCATAGCGGGAACTCCAGTATCCTTTTAAATAAGAGAGGGAAATGAATTCTGTAGTACTCCTGTATCCTTTCTGTTTCTAAATCCAAACTGCATTGAAAATAACTCAGAACTGGAAATAACCTCTTCCCCTCATTATCATGGTCTCTGTGTGTCTAGTCCTCCTTAATGCAACTCAGTACTGGATGTTTAAAAAAAACGTGACATCTAGAAGTTCCCCGTGTGGCCCCGCAGGTTTCGAACCCCACTAGTAGACTTGAGGATGCAGGTTTGATCCCTGGCCTTGATCAGTGGATTAAGGATCTGGTAGAGTGGTTTAAGGATCGGCGTTGCCTTGAGCTGTGGGGGTAGGTCTTTTGGTGTTGCCGTGGCTGTGGTGTAGGCTGGGGGCTGCAGCTCTGTTTTGAACCCTAGCCTGGGAACCTCTGTATGCCGTGGGTGTGGTCATTAAAAGCAACCCCCCAACATATAATTAGGAGAAACAAGAGCCAAAAAATGAGCAGTGTCGATGCACTGACATTGGTCTTACTAAGGCAACTGTAACATATTTGTCTGGATTGTCTTGAGAAACAGAACAAATAGGGTGTGTGTGTGTGCATTTTATATAATATATGTATATACATATACAGAGAGAGAAAAAGGGAGGAAATGGGGGAGAGAGGGAGACAGAGATAAAGAGGCTTTTTTTTTTGTCTTTTTGCTATTTCTTGGGCTGCTCCCGTGGCATATGGAGGTTCCCAGGCTATGGGTCAAATCAGAGCTGTAGCCTCCAGCCTATGCCAGAGCCACAGCACTGCAGGATCCAAGCCAAGTCTGTGACGTACACCACAGCTCACGGCAACCCAGGATCCTTAACCCACTGAGCAAGGCCAGGGACCGAACCCGCAACCTCATGGTTCCTGGTCGGATTTGTTAACCACTGCGCCACGACGGGAACTCCCAAAGAGGCTTATTTTATGGAGTTGGCTTATATGATTGTGGAGTCTGGTGAGTACAGAATCTGTAGGGCAGGCCAGAGACTAAATACTCAGGGAAGATGGATGTTGCAGCTTGAAGTTGGAAGGCAGTCTGGAGGCAAAATTTCCTCTTCTCTGGGAACTTCAGTCTTTTTCTTGTAAGGCCATCAACTGATTAGATGAGGCCCACCTGCATTTGGAGGATAATCTACTTGACCCAAAGTCAACTCACTTTAAATGTTAATCTCATCTAAAAATTTATCTTCATAGTCACCTCTGGACTGATATTTGGCCAAATATCGGGGTACTGTAGCCTAGCTGAGTTGGCACATAAAATTAACCATCACCTCATGGTTGTGAGATTCCTGTACCGCCATTTGCTGCAGAATTTCAGCTCAGCACCTGATGCAGGCAGGTAGATGAGAGTTTAACCCAGTGCCTTTGGTTCCAGGGTCCCTTTCCTCATGCACATGTGTGCTGAGCACAGCAGACACATCACTGCTTGCTGTCATCAATGCAGCCTCAAGTCACGAGCTTCCGTTATGGGAGTGCATTCTGCATGATGCTCAGGAGAGGAAATCTCTTTGAGTAGGGTGACTGGGGCTTCCGTGGCTTTGATCTTTGGAGGTAAACCTTTTGCTTGACTTCCCCTTTCTTTCTCTGCCCCATTGTCTCCATTGTCTCCATCTCAAAAGTGCAAATGGCATGCACCCTGTTTTAGTTCTGGACAGAGGGAAAGTGCCCTGGCCAAATCCCGGTGGCTTTGCTTTGATGGGGGCCCGCAGTGCTGCCTGGAGGAGTTTGCACGGTCTGTGGCTCACGGACCACGTTCCTAGAAAAAGGAAATGCACTTAAGTGAGGAAGCAGCCGGCCGCAGTTGAGAAACTTGATCAGGGACGTGTGTGTATTGTTCTTTGGCTGCTTCCTGTCCTTCCCCGCGGTTTATCTCCTGCTTCTCTCTTCCGGTGGAGGATTTAATTAGTGGCTCCTTTTACATTAAGGTCACAGCTCCATGCCGCCAGTGCCTGATGCGGCAGGGCGCTAAATCAGCCTTGGAACAGCTAAATCCTGCGCTGGGTCTCCATTGGCTGAGCTCAAAGGTGCTTTTAGCCTCCATCACTCCATGTCACGCTTCCCTTTCACCCTCATCTGCAAAGTCAGCTCTGGCCAAGGTGATGGTTATCTTATCCTCCTGAGCTGACATCCTTCCTGCATTCTCAGAGCTGGGAATCAACTAAATATTTGTCTGAATGGTACACTTTAACTCTCCATCCTGAATCAAAGGTGCCGTATTTGAAATGCAGAATCCGACTGCAACCCTGTTCAGGGCCAACCCACCCTGACTGCCAGGTGTATCCTGTGGCTGTGTGTCTGTAGGAGGTGGCGGAAGTAGGTGGTAAAAGGGAGGGAAGACTACATGTAGAGCTAAAAAAAGAAAATTCTGAGGTTTTTCTTTCTCCAAATGTTCTAGACTGATCAGTGAGTTTCAATTTTTTTTTAAAATCTAATTAAAAACAAATTTTGGAAAAAAATTTTTTTTTTTTTTTTACCACTCTGTGGCATATGGAGTTCCTGGGCTGGGGGTCAGATCTGAGCTATACTTGCAACCTATGCCACAGCTTTGGCAACACAGGATCCTTAACCCACTGTGCTAATCCTGGGGATCAAACCTGCGTCCCAGCGTGCCAAAGATACCATCAATCCTGTTGTCACAGTGGAAACTGTTGCCCATTTTTAGACTGGGTATCTGTCTTTTTTTGTTGTTGTTGTCTTGTCTTTTTAGGGCCGCACCTGCAGCATATGGAGGTTCCCAGGCTAGGGGTCTAGTGGGAGCTGTAGCTGTTGGCCTATGCCACAGCCACAGCAACACCAGATCCGAGCCATGTCTGCGACCTACACTACAGCTCATGGCAACGCCGGATTCTTAACCCACTGAGCAAGGCCAGGGGTCGAACCCGAAACCTCATGATTCCTAGTTGGATTAGGTTTCCACTGTGCCACGATGGGAACTCCTAGATTGGGTATCTTTCTGTTGAGTGATGGGAATTCTTTATATATTGTGAGTACAAATCTCTTATCAAATACACAATTCACAAATATTTTCTCCCATTTTGTGAGTTGTCTTTTCACGTTCTTGAAACTGTTCTTTGAAGCATGTTTTTTCTGTTTTTTTTTTTTTTTTTTGCATTTTAGGGTCACACCTGGCATATGTAAGTTCCCAGGCCAGGGGTCAAATCGAGCTGCAGCTGCCCACCTATCCCATAGCAATGTGGGATCTGAGCCACATCTGCGACCCTACTGGATCCTTAACCCACTGAATGAGGCCAGGGACTGAACCCACATCCTCACAGACATTATATTGGGTTCTTAACCCTCTGAGCCATAGTAGGAACTCCAAAAGTATTTCTGATCATGAAATTTGGGGCAGTATATTCCTGGGAAGTGGGGAAATTATTCATGGCATCTTCAAAAGGAGCACTATATTCAATATTGCTTTTAAAGCCAGATTCATAATATCTAAAAACAGCAGCTTTCATTAATTGAGTAATTTTTCTGCCCAAAACTTTCTACTGGGCATTACAAAAACTCTTTAATCTCATTAATGTAACAAACCTGTAAGTTGATGGTAGCATTATTCCTATTTTATGAATGAAGAAGCTGAGACTTGTCTAAGGACACACAGCAACAATAAGTTGAGTTTGACCCAAACCCAGACCTGGGACTCCAGAGCCAGGCTCTCAACCTCAAGCGCCTCCCCTTCTCCTTGTCCAAGCTTCCAATTCTTTTCTTTAACACTGAAAGCCTGAAAAGGGCTGAGCTTTGTTTGCTCTCGTTTCCCCTGTCCCCCTTGTGGTGGAAATGTGAATTGCGAGAGGCAGGAGCTCTGGAGCGTCCTTGGCTTGTCAGTAATTCAGTGTCTTTTATCCTTTCAGTAGTCAGTGGGGAAGCCTGTTCAAAAAATCCTGATTCCTGGATGGCAACTTCAGAGAGTCTGAGGCATCAGACAGAGAGAAGGACCCAGGAACATGAAATTTTCGCATGCTCTTGGGGAGTTCTATTGCAGGGGGTCTTGAACACCAGTTTTTTGTTTGTTTGTTTTTGTTTTGCTTTTTATGGCCGCACCCGTGGCATATGGAAGTTCCCAGGCTAGGGGTTGAATCAGAGCAGCATCTGCTGGCCCCAGCCACAGCAACACCAGATGTGAGCCGCGTCTGCAACCTACACCACAGCTCACATCAATGCCAGATCCTTAACCCACTGAGCAAGACCAGGGATTGAACCCGAGTCCTGTGGATACTAGTCGGGTTCATAACCCGCTGAACCACAGCAGGAATCAGTTTTGTTTTTGGCTATGTCTGTGGCATGCAGAAGTTCCTGGGAAGGGATCAAATCTGCTCCACAGCAGTGACAATGCCAGCTCCTTAACCCGCTGAGCCACGAGGGAACTCCTAGAGCCCCCCTTTGAGAAAAGCTGGTCATGAGTCATTGGATACTGTGGACTTGTTGTTTTCTCTGGTTTCCTGTTACTGAAGGGCAAGTTTATGTTTTTCCATCGTCCAGGGAATGGCCCTTCCCTCTTTTGTTCCCTTAAAAAGCAGTTAAGACTTTATTTACTTTTATTTATTTATTTGTAAATAATAAGAAGTGACCACAGCATTGACCCTGAGCCAGGACAACTTTGCTGTGAATACAACCCAGTATCTAGTAATTCATTGTCTTTGACTGTAATATAGTTGTGGGAGCTGAAGGGAAAAGTAAGATATCAGATTACCTGAGAGAAGAAGACTCTCACCTGTCTCTCCTCCTCATCCCTCATCCACTTTTTCTCAGACTGTGAAGTGGTCGGACTGTTGTTTGCCGTTAGCTTGCAGACCTGGGGATCCTTATCAATTAATCGCCAAAGCGAGTGTGGAGGACTTCAGCAAGCTGGGGGTGGCGTTCCTGGAAGACAGACTGCAGATGGCTAATGGGCTGGTAGCCCAAAAGATCGTTTGTAAGTAACTTTAGAAATGTCTCATAGTGTGGGTGTCACAGTTATGAGCTTAAGGACTGCTGAGCGCTCCTGTCTGCTATGCTTCTTTGCAGTAGCATTGCAATAGGCCATAGGTTGGATGGAACCATCGTAGTGTAACATTCATGCATATGTCAGGTTGTTTTTTTTTTTTTTTTTTTTTTTTGCTATTTCTTGGGCCACTCTCAAGGCATATGGAGGTTCCCAGGCTAGGGGTCGAATCGGAGCTGTAGCCACCAGCCTACGCCAGAGCCACAGCAATGCGGGATCTGAGCTGTGTCTGCGACCTACACCATAGCTCACGGCAACGCCAGATCCTTAACCCATTGAGCAAGGCCAGGGATCGAACCTGCAACCTCATGGTTCCTAGTTGGATTCATTAACCACTGAGCCACGATGGGAACTCCCCAGGTTTTGTTTTTTCAGGTTTTTTTTTTTTTTTTTTTGAGGTGCCTATCCCTGAGTATATCGTTAGTGCCTTTTTTTTTCTTTTTTTTTTAGGGCTGCACCTGTGGCATATGGAGGTTCCTAAGGAAGGCTAGGGGTCAAATCAGAGCTGTAGCCCCTGGCCTACCCCACAGACACAGCAACGCCAGATCTGAGCGGTGTTTGCCACCTGCACCACAGCTCACAGCAACGCTGGATCCTTTACCCACTGAGTGAGGCCAGGGATTGAACCTGCAACCTCATGGTTCCTAGTCGGATTCTTTTCCGATTTGCCATAATGGGAACTCCTGTTAGTGCCTTTTAAATTCCTTTTTTTGGGTTGTGCCTATGGCATGCAGTAGTTCCCAGGCCATGGATCCAGCCCGTGCCATGGCAGCAACCTGAGCCCCAGGAGGGATAACCCTGGATCCTTAACCCTCAGAGGACCAGGAAACTCTAAAACCCATGATAATATTTATTTCACATGATCTAATGCAATATAACTAGTTTCTAGGTTAATTGAATGGAGAGCATAGCGAGTGTTACTGGGAAGTTCTAAATTGAACAGGTTTTTTAACTTAAAATATACATACAATGGGAGTTCCCTTCAGGGCGCAGCAGAAATGAATCCGACTAGGAACCATGAGGTTGCCAGTTTGATCCCAGGGGTTAAGGATTTGGCGTTGCCGTGAGCTGTGGTGTAGGTCACAGACATGGCTCGGATTCCGTGTTGCTGTGAGCTGTGGTGTAGGCCAGCAGCTATGGCTCCAATTCGACTCCTAGCCTGGGAACCTCCATAGACAGTGAATACGGCCCTAAAAAGCAAAAAAAAAAAAATATGTATATATACATAATATTTTGGGAGTTCCCACTGTGGTGCAGCAGAAACAAATCCAAGAGTAGTATTAATGAGGACGTGAGTTTGATCCCTGGCCTCACCCAGTGGGTTAAGGATTTGGTGCTGCTGTGAGCTGTGTTGTAGGCTGTGAGCTGTAGCTACAATTTGACCCCTAGACTGGGAACTTCCATATATCTTGGGTATGGCCCTAAAAAGCAAAAAACAAACAAACAAACAAACAAAATGAGCACATCTTTTTCAGGAGACACACAAAATGTTCTTCCTTAATTAGCCTTCAAAGTTGGCTTTCTATCTATGTAAGTCTTCTTTTAGATATACATATATATTTAAAAAATTTTTATTTTAGTGGGATATAGTCAACCAACAAGAAAGACTTCATTTGTACCTGGAGCACAGGAGTGTCACTAGCTCTGGAAATGTGCATAACTCAGTTTCCCCATTTGTCATGTGCATGTACCTAAAACCATGTCCCATGTGTAGGAACGTGCTCGATAAATGGTTTCTGAATCAGTGATTGTAAATTATCTTTCAGTCCTGAGATAAGATGCTGGTAAGACCCTTCTCCTGGGCCGATCCCATGAAGTGTCCTTTTTCCTGGGGCGTGCTCAGACAGACTCGAGATATGTGCCTTTTTTGTTTCTTAGTTTCATTATCATCTAGGAGGTTGACACTCATGAAATTGAATCTATAAGTAAGTAGGAAAAAAATGATCTCTCAGAGTCTTATTTGTTTCTCTGGTCAATAAGGGAGTCTGAGGTTTTCTGATTCATTCGGGAATGGTGCTGTGGAGTCTCCATTTCCCTCTGATGGCGGGGTGGGGTCCTCGCAGGCAGGAGCCCTTCTGTGGTTTCCAAGGAGGCTGCGTGTGGGGCGAGGATGCAGGTGGAACCATGTGAACGGGCTGCCCTGGCACAGAGGTCATGGAGGCCGAGAGCCTCCTGAGGATTTGAACTGGGCTGCTTGGCAAACTGGAAGGATTGATGGATTGTTTTTTCTGTTCACCCTTTAGCGGTGCACTTGCAGGACTCCGCGCTGAAGGAACTTAGGGAGCAGGCCTCCGACACGCCGGCCCAGATCCTCCAGCCCGACCCCGAATCTTCTGTTGAGAGGAAGCCCAAGCCAAACGCCATGGAGCACATTGGCAAAGGGGACCCACAGGTCCTGGGTCCTGCGCCTATGCTGGGCAAAGACAGTGTCCCGGGGGTGGAGCCTGCTGAGGAGAGTGACAGGGGCGTGGGCCCCGTCGAGCACTGTCACCTCCATCTGTCTAGTTGCCACGAGTGTTTGGAGCTTGAGAACAGCACCATTGAATCGGTCAAGTTCGCCTCGGCAGAGAACATTCCAGACCTTCCCTACGATTTCAGTCTGGAGGGCGTCGCTGATGACCTCTGCCCTGAGAGAGGACAGAGGAGGGTCAATGTCTCAGGAAAGGCACCCAACATCCTCCTCTACGTGGGTGCCGGCTCCCAGGACACCCCGGACCGGCTCCAGCAGGTCCGGTCGGCTCTGGCCGACTGCGTGGACACGGACTGTTACACCCTCTACCACCTGCCGCAGGAAAGTGCCCTCAGGGACCCGTGGCCAGACAACTGTCTGTTGCTGGTCATTGCCGCCAGGGAGTCCATCCCTGAGGACCTGTCCCGGAGGTTCCTGGCCTATCTTTCTCAGGGAGGGAAGGTTCTGGCCCTGGCATCGTCCTTCACGCTTGCTGGCTTCCGGGTGACAAGCAAGGCCCTGCTGCAGCACACGGTCCAGAGCTTGGTTTTCTACAAGGCTGACCAGAGCCAGGTGAAGCTGAGCATCCTGAGCAGTGGCTGCATTTACGAGGGGGGCCCCGGGGAGCCGCTTGGCCTGGGCCAGCTCCAGGGCCACCTGGACAGTGAGGACAAAGACAAGCTGATTGTGCAAGTGCCTTTTGGGACACGTGGAGGAGAAGCTGTTCTTTGCCAGGTAGGGAGGCAGCATCGTGTGATGATCTTGCGGTATGCTCTTTGTATTTTCTGTGGTGTGCAGCGGGCTTGATGTGGCTTCTTAGTTCCCACACCAGGGATTGAACCCGGCTTGCAGGGGTGAAAGCACTGAGTCCTAACCACTAGACCACCAGGGAACTCCCACATTTGCTCTTTAAGGCTGTACTTTGAAAGGTTGTTAAGTCTTTTTGCTGGGGTAGAGGATGCTTCTGACCTTTGTCTGTTTTTTCTTTTTTTGTCTTTTTAGGGCCAGACCCGTAGCATATGGAGGTTCCCAGGCTAGGGGTCAAATCGGAGCTGTAGCCGCTGACCTATACCACAGCCACAGCAACGCCAGACCCAGGCCTTGTCTGTGACCTGTACCACAGCTCATGGCAATGCCAGATCCTTAACCCACTGAGCGAGGCCAGGGATTGAACCTGTGTCCTCATGAATACTAGTCAGATTCATTTCTGCTGAGCCACAATGAGAACTCCTATAGGGGTCTTTTTATTGAGTTAGAGAATTGCTTCCTTTTTTTGGTGTGGTTTATTTTTTTTCGAATGCTGTGGGTCTCTCCAGCCCTCCTAGACATTAAGTCTCTTGGGTTTTCTGACCAAACATTCTTCAAGGGAGCATAGATTTGGAGTTCCCGTCATGGCGCAGTGGTTAATGAATCCGACTAGGAACCATGAGGTTGCGGGTTCGGTCCCTGCCCTAGCTCAGTGGGTTAAGGATCCGGCGTTGTCGTGAGCTGTGGTGTAGGTTGCAGATGTGGCTTGGATCCTGAGCTGCTGTGGCTCTGGCACAGGCTGGCAGCTCCAGCTCCAATTCAACCCCTCGCCTGGGAACCTCCATATGCCACGCGAACAGCCCTAGAAAAGGCAAAAAGACAAAAAAAAGGGGGGGGGACATAGATTTGCTTCTTTACTATTCTAAAGCCTACTCACTTGTTCTTAAGATTCAGGAGCAGATAATCTGAACCAGCGCAGATGAACGTGTATAACCCAAGCAGGCATGTTGTGAGCCATAAGCCACATGACTTAGTTTTTGAGGCCTAATAAATGTTTTTCTTATCGTTTTCTCTGCAAACATGGTCGCTATAGTAACTGTGCATTCTCAGAAAATCCACTTAAAAACCTGACTTCCTCGAGCCGTATTTCACTTTTGAGTAGTGAATTTTACCACCCCTGTGTGCAGACGTGAACTAGAAAATTGATTCGGCACTGTTGCGATCCATTTCTCCAAGTTACATAGCAAATCTGCTTGCTGCACCATTTAAATTGACCCCAATACTGTCATAAAATTTGATACTGCATGCATTGCCCTAAAAAAAAAAAAAAAACCCAAAAAACCAAAAAAAAAAAAAACACCAGGCAATATGATGCAGCTTCAAAAATCAGATTCGGAGGATTAGAATGTCATTTTTGATTTTAAATGACTTCCAGCCTCTTTGTGACAGGGCCGCTGTTTTCTCCTCAGGCCTGTGTCAGTACCGTAGCTTGACGCCAACATCAACTAATAAATATAAGCACAGGCTGGTGAGTTTCCTCTTCCCCTGTTCAATTACCTAGTTTTCGTCTTTGTAATAAATGCAGTAATGATGTAACCCAGTAAGAGGAGGACTTCAAGGCAAACCACAGCTGCGCAGTAGGCGGTGGTCTCACGGCCAAGGAGCTGATGCCTCCTCATATACAGAAAAAGGAAACTTGGGTAGACCCGCTCTCCTGATTGGGTTTGCAGGGAACATTTAAGGCTATGGATTAATGCTGGCATTTGATTATCAACTGGACCAGGAGTGTGGCATGAAGTTGTCCACACCAAGCCTCTATTTTTTTTTTTTTAATTGGCCACCCCACAGCATATGGAAGTTCCCAGGGCAGGGTTTGAATCTGAGCTGGAGTTGTGACGGCAATGCCAGATCCTTAGCTCACTGTGCCGGGCTGGGGATTGAACCTGCATCCCTGCTGCTACAGAGACTCTGTCCATGGTGCCATAGTGGGAACTCCCACATCAAGCCTCTAAAATGGCTTTGAAACATCTTGTGGTTTTATTTAGCTTAGCACGTGACAGAGGTGGTTCGGCTTTTACAGCAGAGTTTCTCACCCCTGGCATTGCCGTACATTTTGGGCTGGATCCTTCTTTGTTGTGGGGTTGTCCCATGCCTTGTTGGGTGCTAACAGCACTACCTACCAGATGCCAATAGCGTCCCCTCCCCCGTCAGTGACTGGAGACATTTTTAGTTCTGGCTTTCGGTCTGATCTAAAAGCCTTCATTTTCTTTCTTTTTTTTTTTTTTTTTTTTAAAAGGCTGCACCCATGGCATTTGGAGGTCCCAGGCTAGGGGTCCAGTCAGAGCGGTAGCTGCTGGCCTACACCACAGCTCACGACAACATCAGATTCTCAACCCACTGAGCGAGGCCAGGGATCGAACCTGCATTCTCATGGATGCTAGTCAGATTTGTTTCCACTGAGCCATGACGGGAACTCCTAAAAGCCTTCATGTTAGATGAAGCCAGGTTCCAGAGATGGGCCTATCACCATGCTAACAGCACTAGACCAGAGGATGAGACATTGGCTGGTTGCCACAGAGGCCCTGGAGGGTGCGGTGCACATGCTCCGGTGGCCCTTCTGCCCTGTGGATTGGGTGCCGAGCCATTGTAGAAGCATCCGATCTTGAACCTGGTGGCCTAGCGGTGAGGCACTTGATCTTTGCACTGCTCTGGTTCAGGTTTGATGCCTGGCCCGGGAACTTCCTCATGCCTTGGGCATGGCCGAAAAACAAACAAACAAACAAACAAACAAAAAAACTTGACAATAGCTCATGGTGTCAACGGCTGTGCTTTCCTCTTACCTCTGGAATCCAGAGGCCTGCTGGTAGGGGGAGTCCTTTTCCTTCTTGGCATCTGTCACATGTGACATTGACTTCCGTCTACCCTGAAAATCTACCCTAGTCTGTTCCTTAGATCTGTGTACTCACTCACGCGGCCCTCTCCTTGGGCCCAGGTGGGGCAAGAACTCATTTGACGTCTGCCACCCGTCACGGGGACACTCAGCTGCTCCCGTGAATTAAATGTGACCTGCTGCCATGCTGACAGCACTGGCTTTGTCCCCTGGAGAGGAAGGCACACGCTCTGGGTAAGAATGCACAGTAGAAGGAGACGTAGTTAGACTCGGACACCTTCAAGGATCCACTTTTCTTCTCGTGGGCCGTTCAGAGGCCACTCCTGGTTGACAGGCTTAGTCGCAGGTGAAGCAGGCAGCCCTCAGCTGAGCGGCTGGAGTGTGCGGACTCTGCTGGATAGGCCTCCACAGACATCTTCAGATTGGCGGACTTGGGTTGGATTGTTTTGGACTGGGCATATGGATAGTGTTTTTGGTTTGGATGAGGCTCGAGTGGGAATTGAGAGATTTTAAGTTGCCCGAAGAAGGCCGGCACCGTGCTTTTTTTTTTTTTTTTGGTCTTTTTTCGTCTTTTGTTGTTGTTGCTGTTGCTATTTCTTGGGCCGCTCCCGCGGCATATGGAGGTTCCCAGGCTAGGGGTCGAATCGGAGCTGTAGCCACCAGCCTACGCCAGAGCCACAGCAACACGGGATCTGAGCCGCGTTTGCAACCTACACCACAGCTCACGGCAACGCCGGATCATTAACCCACTGAGCAAGGGCAGGGACCGAACCCGCAAGCTCATGGTTCCTAGTCGGATTCGTTAACCACTGCGCCACAATGGGAACTCCATCATGCTTTTTATTTACAATGTTCTTGTCACATCGGGCTGGGAGCTCTGCATGCAACAGAAGCCCACAGCTGCCCCCGGGCAAAGGCACAATGAAATAAACAAGCTCAGGCTGCTCTTCTGGGTAGTCAGTATTCTGGCACCCACTGGGCTCTAATGTGCAAGAGAGCTACAAGTTCCAGTACATTCCTTCATACCGAGACACAGACCACTGATTGGAAAGTTCTAGTTCAAAGCAGCAAGAAGTCCCGGTATGTTCCTTTGTATCAAGACACAGACTGTAGATAGGCCAAGCTACGCTAATGGTACAACAAAGCCTGACCTAAACACATGAGGTTCCAAGTCTTATCAGGTGAGGGAGGGAGGTGCCACCAGCCTTTCTGGAGTCCCCCAAGCCCCACTCCTCTGTTTGAATTCCTGCAGATGCTGTGTGTGTGTGTGTGTGTGTGTGTGTGTGTGTGTGAAACCGACTTTTTAAGAAAAAAAATCTCACGGTAGAATTTAACAAAAATTTTATTTATTTTATTATATTTATTTATTGTTATTATTTTTTCTTTTCAGGGCTGCACCCCTGGCATACGTAAGTTCCCAGGCTAGGGACTGAATTGGAGTTAAAGCTGCTGGCCTACACCACAGCTCACGGCAACGCTGGATCCTTAACTCACTGAGTGAGGCCAGGGATCAGACCCACATCCTCATGGATACTAAGGTTCATTATTGCTCATATCGAGCCACAACGGGCACTCTTAACAAAAAATGTAACAAGTTTCACTTAGCAAAATACACCCAAAAGGCAGTCACAGTACAAAGAGAGTTTTAAGTCAAGGCCTCACCAATTCCTGCAGTATTAGTAATGTGTTTCAGTTTTCAAAACTGACTTTGAAAAAGCTTACACTTAACCTAAGCGATTTTAAATGGAAATAAACTGGAATGAACAAACATGAGAAATGTTCCTCTTTGTATTAGGGATCTAGCACCTTGAATTTTCCAAAAAAAAACACCACACCTGCCAGTGTGTTCACGATGATGTGGTGTAAAAGAACCGCATTCAGCGCACCTGAAACTGCTGTAACTAGGACAACATCACTCCAGAAGCACCTACCTAAATGTTAATTGAGAAGAGCTGAAAGGGAGGTTCCTGTCGTGGCTCAGTGGTGGTTAACATACTCGACTAGCATCCATGAGGATGTGGGTTCGGTCCCTGGCCTCGCTCAGTGGGTTGAGGATCTGGTGTTGCCATGAGCTGTGGTGCAGGTCGCAGATGTGGTTTAGATCCCTTGTTTCTGTGACTCTGGCGTAGGCCAGTGGCTATAGCTCCGATTCGACTCCTAGCCTGGGAACCTCCATATGCTGCAGGCGTGGCCCAAAAAAAAAAAAAAGAGAATATCTGAAAGTAGTTTTAGTTTTAGTTGAGAATATGTGAAAGTAGTTTTAGTACCACAGGCTAGAGGAAAGTTCCTGCAGGCTCTTAAAGCAGTGACTAAGGCCACTCCTGTCCCCAGTAGCTCCGACCAGTAGGTGGACTAGTGGCTTTGAGCAGGACCCACGGTGCCTCCCTGGGTTCAGTGGCCCCTGTACTGGGGTTCCCAGCACACCATATTCCTAAAGATTTGGTCGTCTAACCAGGTTAAGTGACTTGCCCATGACCGATGAGTGATAAACTCAGGACCTGGAAATTTGATTCCTCTCCAGGGTCACGTCTGCCATGTCCTTTCAGCCTCACGGCCATGGTTTTAATGGGCTCCCACCAGTCGTTTTATTGCCTGTCATTCCTTTCCAAATATTCAGGTTGCAAGTTCATGTCTTGCTGATAAATTTGGAGGATTCATGTACAAGTTTTCAGAAAAACTGGTAAAGATACTTTCTCTTATTTTAAAAATTTTTTCGTTTTTTTGGAGGGCCACACCCACGGCATATGGAGGGGTTGAATCAGAGCTGTAGCCACTGGTCTACACCACAGCCACAGCAACACCAGATCTGAGCCACCTCTGCGACCTACACCACAGCTCATGGCAACCCCGGATCCTTAACCCCCTGAGCGAGGCCAGGGAACGAAGCCACAACCTCATGGTTCCTAGTCGGATTCGTTTCTGCTGCGCCACGACGGGAACTCCAAGACACTTTCTCTTAATGTTGCTCAGGGCCTCCGTGTCACGGAAGGGGTGTTTTCCTTCCCTCAGGTGCACTTGGAACTACCTCCCAGTTCTCCAGGGGTACAAACTCAAGAGGACTTTGATCTGCTCAAATCAAGCAATTTTAGAAGATACGAAGTCCTTAAGGAGATCCTGACTACCCTGGGCCTGAGCTGTGACGTGAAGCAAGTTCCTGCCTTAACCCCTCTTTACCTGCTGTCCGCCGAGGTGAGTGGGTGCTCGGCCGTGAAAGCCGGTCATCACGCTCAGATGACCGTCTTCAAAACGGGGACTCGTTCTGTTGAGGTGGGTTTCAACTTTGATTTCTGTTCAGAGTTTCTATTTCTTTCTTTAAAAAAATTTTTTTTATTACAGTTGATTTGCAGTGTTCTGTCAGTTTCTGCTGTACAACAAAGGGACCCAGTCATACAGATATACCCATTCTTTTTCTCACATGATCCTCCATCATGTTCCATCACAAGTGAGTGGATAGAGTTCCCTGTGCTGTACAGTGGGATCTCATTGCTTTTCCAGTCCAAATGCAATAGTTTGCATCTACTAACCCCCCAATCCCCGTCCACCCCACTCCCTTGCCCTCCCCCTTGGCAACCACAAGTCTATTCTCTATGTCCATGGGTTTGCTTCCTTTCTGTGGAAAGGTTCATTTGTGCCATGTATTAGATTACAGATAAAAGTGATCTATGGTATTTGTCTAACTCAGTTCACTTAGTATGAGAGTGTCTAGTTCCATCCATGTTGCTGCAGATGACATTGTTTTGTTCTTTTTTTATGGCTGAGTAGTATTCCATTGTGTCTATATACCACATCTTCTTTATCCAGTCATCTGTCAATGGACATTTAGGTTGTTTCCATGTCTTGGCTATGGTGAATGGTGCTGCAGTGAACATAGGGGTTCATTTATCTTTTTCAATGAAAGTTTCATCTGGATATATGCTCACGAGTGGGATTGCTGGATCATATGGTAGTTCTAGATTTAGCTTTCTGAGATACCTCCATACTGTTTTCCATAGTGGTTGTACCAACGCACAGCTGACTTTGTCTCACCTCAGAGCTTTGCCTAGAAGTCACTGTCCCAGAGATGTTCCTTAGTTTCCAGACTAGATGGGACCAGCCAGCTCTGTGTCCTCATAGGGTTTATTTTTGAATTTTTCCCATAGTGGTTGTACCTAGAGTTCCTGTCCTGGTGCAGCGGAAACAAATCCGACCTGGAACCATGAGGTTGTGGGTTTGATCCCTGGCCTCCCTCAGTGGGTTAAGGATCCAGTGTTGCCGTGAGCTGTGGTATAGGTCACAAACATGGCTCAGATCTGGCATTGCTGTGGCTGTGGCTTAGGCCGGCAGCTATAGCTCCAATTGGACCCTAGCTTGGGAACCTCCATGTGTTGTGGGTATGGCCCTAAAAAATAATAATAAAAAAAGGACCACAGTAGTTTTACCAATTTACATTCCCAACCAACAGTATAGGAGGGTTCCCTTTTCTCCACACCATCTCTGGCATTTGTTATTTATTGATTTACTAATGATGGCCATTAGATTTTCTAATTTTTTTTTTTTTTTGTCTATCCCTGTGGCATATGGAAGTTCCTGGGCAGTGACAATACTGGATCCTTAACCTGCTGCACCACAAGGGACCTCTTCTATTTCTTTGCTTTTTTTTTTTTTTTTTTTTAGGGTTGCACCTGTGGCATATGGAAGTTCCCAGGCTGGGGGTTGAATTGGAGCTGTAGCCGCCAGCCACAGCAATGCCAGATGCGAGCAGTGTCTGCAACCTACATTATAGCTCACGGCAACACCGAATCCATAACCCACTGAGTGAGGCCAGGGATGGAACCTGCATCCTCACGGTTCCTGGTTGGGTTCATTAAGCGTTGTGCCACGATGGGAACTCGGGTCTCTTCCATTTCTATTTTGACTTCAGGTTTGGAAGCCATCTTAAAGTTGTCCAAATGTAACTAATTTTTTTGGTGTTTTTTGTAAGGGAGGGAGAGAAGACCATTGGAGTTTAGAGGGTGTTGTCTTCAAGTTATGGCCCTTTCCACCTGAGGGGGAAAAGGTCCCTGTTTTATGTGTCAAGAGCGTCCTTAGAGACCACTGTTTATTCGATTGGGATTAAAAATCTTCGCTTCGATTTGGGCCTTTCTCAGTGAGTCTTCGCATGGGAAAATCACACCTTTTATTTGCGCTGGTGTCCGCCCTCTTGTGGCAAAAGGGGCTCTGGATTTCAGTTGAGATCTTGTCCTTTTGTCTAAAAGGAAAATGCCCTGCTGTTGGGAATGTATTCGGGAGTTTCCCTGTGGTTGTTGCCTGCTTGGGCAGGTTGCTAGATCTGCCAGCTGTGTCTTCTCCCTGATCCCTTTGCTTTGCTAAGCTTTTGGTTAGTTTAGTTCTGTCTCCCCGGACTAGGGAAATGTGTGAGTTTAGTGACGTAACTGAGGAGTTTCAGCAAATACCTGATATAGTCCAGGTGCGTCTAAACACCAAACGTTTTCTCTCGAAAAGAACAAATCATACCCTCCACCCAACATTTTAATTCACTTTTTATTTTTCGCTGAGCCTTCAGCATGTGGCAGTTCCTGGGCCAGGGATTGAACCTATGCCACGGCAGTGACAACAGGTCCTTAACCACTAGGCGCCAGGAGGAGGGTTTTTTTTTTTTTTTTTGTCTTTTTGCCTTTTCTTGAGCCATTCCCGCGGCATATGGAGGTTCCCAGGCTAGGGGTTCAATTGGAGCTGTAGCCACTGGCCTACGCCAGAGCCACAGCAATGTGGGATCTGAGCTGCGTCTGTGACCCGTACCACACCACAGCTCACAGCAACGCCGGATCCTTAGCCCACTGAGCAAGGCAAGGGATCGAACCCACAACCTCATGGTTCCCAGTCGGATTCATTAACCACTGCGCCACGATGGGAACTCCAGGAATTCTCTTTTGGATTCTCCTCTGACCCTTGGCAAACTTACTTTCCGGAGGAGAGTAGGGCAGTGAGCAATCGGGTAGGATGTGCTCTCTTGGAGAAGACAGAAAAGCTGAGAGCATTTAGGATTAGGATACCTTTTAGGATTATTTGAGGACCGATGAAATACATATGGAAGTTCCAGGTAAATTGTGTTATTTAAGCCTTAGTGCAGTTACTATTATTGTTGTTTGGCGACTGAATGAGTTAAAAGTGTATTCTGTGCCTTTTAAATGCCTGGTACCTAGTCTAGACAAGTAGGAGTTCCCTGGTGGCGCAGTGGGTTAAGGATTCAGCTTTGTCACTGCAGTGGCTTGGTTGCTGCGGGGGCATGGGTTCGATCCCTGGCCCCAGAACTTCCACATGCCACGGGTGCAGCTAAAAAAAAAAAAAAAAAAAGTCTTACTTTTTAAGACTAAATAATATATTTAATTAAAAAAATTTAAACTGGAGTTCCCGTTGTGGCTCAGTGGTTAACGAATCCGACTAGGAACCACGAGTTCGATCCCTGGCCTTGCTCAGTGGGTTAAGGATCCAGCGTTGCCGTGAGCTGTGGTGTAGGTCAGACGTGGCTCGGATGACGCAGCTCGGATCCTGCGTTGCTGTGGCTCTGGCATAGGTTGGTGGCTACAGCTCCTATTGGACCCCTAGCCTGGGAACCTCCATGTGCCGTGCATGTGGCCCTAGAAAAAGCAAAAAGACAACAACAACAAAAAAATTAAACTATAGCAAAGGATGATTTTTTTTTTTCACTGAAGAAATATTCATTGGATTTTTATTGCAGTTTGCATTTTTTAGCCAGTTTGCCCTCTTCTTAATGGGTGCTTTTGGGAATTACTGGTACGACTTTTGTGGGCACCTTCATCTCAGGACTTAAAGCCTCATATCATTTGTTTTATATGTTAATAGAAAAAGCATTGGCTCTGTCTTGTGACTTACAAAAGCGTATCAAGATAAAGCTGGTCCTCACAGCTTCAGCCACCTCTGGACCTCCCACCTGGGAGGACTGGGCCGAGCCTTGGGGGTGAGGGTTACTGGTCCTCAGGAGATGTGGCTGTCACTCTCCTAGACCTTTCCTGAGCTGAGGTGGGACGTGTGAGGCCTGCTCCCGGGTCGGGGAGCCGTGTAGACCCAGACTTGGCCCTGACAGTGCTCCCTGACCTTTCGCATGAATTCTTCTGGCCATGCTGGTCCCGAGACCCTTGGGTGTAGCAAGGGAGAGGAAAGAGTGACTTGCTTTCATGGTGTTCTGTGAGCAGAGGTGTGGAATTCTAGGCTTTCCCGGTGTCTTTTTTAGGATGGGCATGACCTGAAACACCTACGGCTTTGTCTTGCGTGTCTGTATATAGTACAGTACACAGTAGGTGCTTCGTATTTGTGTCCTGGTTCTTTAAACTGCCTAGGGCCGGGGGAACACATTGCCCCTGTTGATTGGTAACCCTTGTCCACAAACTCTGGGAATGCAATGCTTGAACAAGATTAAATACTTGCTCCGTGGACACATACACAAACACTCCACACAGCCCCCAAGCCAACCAAACCCTTTCTTACCTGATAACTTTGGGAAAGAGTAATTTTCAAATGACTTCTCATTTCGGGTCCTCCACTTGGTCTGCTTGCTCCTGAGAATCTATCCTCTGGTCTGCTTTTCCTTTGGGAGCCCAAGGACTGAGTGTGAGCAAATGATTGTTCTGTACATGCATCCTCATTTCTTTCTTTCTATTTTTTCAGGGCCGCACCCGTGGCACATGGAGGTTCCCAGGCTAGGGGTTCGAATCAGAGCTGTAGCCACTCGCCTACACCACAGCCATAGCAACACAGGATCTGAGCCACGTCTGTGATCTATACCACAGCTCATGGCAATGCTGGGTCCTTAACCCACTGAGTGAGGCCAGGGATTGAACCTGCATCCTCATGGATCCTAGCTGGGTTCGTTAATCGCTGAGCCACGAAGGGAACTCTGCATCCTCATTTCTTAGTGTTTGTTACTGTTCTTAGATGACCCTGTATCTGCTGTAGATAAGGATGTAAGGATTCAGAATTTCTGGCATACAGGTTCTCTGAGGGATTATCATGCAAATAAATGTGGAGGTGGCTGCGTACTGACTGTGATGGTCTTTCTGGAGGCAGCTAGGCCAGTCCTCGGGCTCCCTGAGGTGGAGACATTTTGGAGACCTTCCAGTCATTGTGCGGGTGGCTCAGTATTAAGATGAGAATGACCACTGGTAATAGAATTGGATCCTACTTTCTATCCGATTTTCCTTCCCGAGCCTTCCTAAGAGGTCTCCTTGCTCCCCATGGACTTAAGTTACAGGGGAAGATCCTGGCATCCCGCCGTCTGTAACACAAGGCCTGCTTTTGGATTAGGTTCTTGTGCCGGCTCTTGGCTTCCTGCTTCCTGGAAAATACTCTGTGCTGCTGGGACTCAGACCTCTCACCACAAGGTGTCGCTGCTGAGCTAGGGCTGCCTGCTGAGCGGGCATCCTGATCCCTAAAGCAGTGCTTTGGAGATTGGATTTTTTTCCTCTCTCTACATCAGTTTTGCATAGTATAATTAGTAGTTTTCCATTATATTGGTGGCACTTTTTGGGGGGGCCTGTGGAAATAACTTCAGAGTCGGTTAATAATACTCATCTTTCATTAAACATTTACTGTGTACTAGGTACTATTACAGAATAGACTCTGAAAGAGCAAAATAAACACCCTAGTTATCTAAATACTGTTACTGCATACCAGCTGTGTTTATACAGTTTGGTGCCTAGACACTCCCTCTTTATAGCAAACAGTACAGAAGATTTATGAGGCACCTATGTGTTTCCATATTACAGTGATAGAAATGGAAAAAATAATAGCACGTGATCCATGCAGGGAAAAAAACACCCAAGGTACAGTGGACCCTTGGCATTTGCTGGAGGTGTGTTCTGAGACCTTCACTGACACCCAGACAGCACAGTAGCATGTGATTTCTGCTATAAAATCCAGTCATGTATGACTTCATGCGTGTCACCCTGCATGACATGAATACAAGGCTCTGTGGAGGTGCAGTCTCTGGGCGGCTGAGCTGGACTTCTATTCTGACCAAGGTCTTCCATTTAATTGAATCTTCCAGGAGCAGGACTGAAATTTAGGGCTCTGCAAAATCGCAGCATGTAGTAAAACCATACAACCCACACACTTGTACGCCACATACATGTGTCTGTAGAAAATAGACTGGAAGGATATACAGTGTACACGAGGGGTATATTTCTGGGTGGTGGGCGTAACGATTTTAATGCACTTTAAGAAATGCCTTTGGGGAGTTCCTGTCATGGCTCAGTGGTTAACGAATCCGACTAGGAACCATGAGGTTGCGGGTTCGATCCCCGGCTTCTCTCAGTGGGTTAAGGATCCTGGGTTGCCGTGAGCTGTGGTGTACGTCACAGACTTGGCTTGGATCCTGCGGTGCTGTGGCTCTGGCATAGGCTGGAGGCTACAGCTCTGATTAGACCCATAGCCTGGGAACCTCCATATGCCATGGGAAGTGGCCCTAGAAAAGGCAAAAAAGGCCAAAAAAAAGAAATGTCTTTGTATTTTCTAAATTTTCTATTATGAATGTGCATTATTTTTATTTATTTATTTATTTATTTTTTTGTCTTTTTGTTGTTGTTGTTGTTGCTATTTCTTGGGCCGCTCCCGTGGCATATGGAGGTTCCCAGGCTAGGGGTTGAATCGGAGCTGTAGCCACCGGCCTACGCCAGAGCCACAGCAACGCGGGATCTGAGCCGCGTCTGCAACCTACACCACAGCTCACGGCAACGCCGGATCATTAACCCCCTGAGCAAGGGCAGGGACCGAACCCGCAACCTCATGGTTCCTAGTCGGATTCGTTAACCACTGCGCCACGACGGGAACTCCTGCATTATTTTTATAGTGAGCAAAATCAGTTATTAAAAATTAGAAAACCATGGCGTTCCCATTGTGGCTTAGTGATTAACGAATCCGACTAGGAACCAAGAGGTTGCAGGTTAATCCCTCGCTCAGTGGGTTAAGGATCTGGCGTTGCCGTGAGCTGTGGTGTAGGTCACAGACATGGCTCGGATCCAGCATTGCTGTGGCTGTGGCGTAGGTTGGCAGCTGCAGCTCTGATTCCACCCCTAGCCTGGGAACCTCCATGTGCCGCAGGTGCAGCCCTAGAAAAGACAAAAAGACAAACACACACACAATTACAACAACAACAAATTAGAAAACCAAATTACTGTATGTCATTGGACTTGGAAGGCATCTCATAAATAGTCAAAGCAAAAGGCCGGGTATTGATATTTTATTTAATATTTGACACCTATATTAATCCTTGTAGAAGGGTTAGCTTTGTTAGTAAATGACTTTACTCTGGCTATGACGATTAGGTTTAATTTGAAGCCCTCAGGTCAGCATGTGTGTGTCAGGGCCTCTGCTCTCCATCCATTTGCTCCTGTGGCTGGATTGTACTTCCTTTTTTTTTGCTTTTTAGGGCTGCACTTGGGGCATATGGAGGTTCCCAGGCTAGGGGTCGAATCGGAGCTATAGCTGCCAGCCTGCGCCACAGCCATGCCGGATCTGTAACCCACTTAGAGAGGCCAGGGATTGAACCTGCACCTTCATGGTTTCTAGTTGGATTCATTTTCACTGCATCATAATGGGAACTCCATTTTTTTTTTTTTTAATTTTACAGCCACATCTGTGATATAAAGACCTTCCTGGGCCAGGGCCTGAAACTGAGCCACAGCTGTAGCTACGTCAGATCTTTTAACCCACTGTGCCGGGTCAGGGTTTAAACCTGCACCTCAGCAGCAACCCAGGCCGCTGCAGTCAGATCCTTAACCCACCGTGCCACAGTGGGAACTCCCTGGTTGTAGTTGTTAATTCAAGTGTCCCCACCAAGTGTACCGCTGATTGGATGTCGCTGTTTCTTGCCTTTGGAGCTATTGTGAACCATTTCTCAGAGACCACATACATGTTGACATGATGTCTTGGTGGCAGCCCCCTTTAAACAGGTAGCTTCCTTTCTGAAGGCGTGGCTAGAACCAGAGACTCAACGTGGGGGCCACAGGGTCTGTGGAGTGAGACTGCTAGGCGGCCAGCCCGGCCTCCTACTGTTGGTGGGACGGGCCATTAGCAAGGATCCACCTTTCCTGTGTGTATGTGTGTGTGTGGGGGGCACCCGTGTGTTTGTGCACAACAAACTGATTTCACAGAAGAGCCACACTCTTTCCCTGTTAGACCCTAAGCCTAACTGGTCCAGAAACTCACCCTCTTGTTTCCATTTCTCTGGGCTCTGTCGGTGTTTTTAGTCTGCCAGGGAAATGCCAGAAGAAAGATGTGCAGTGAGATAATAGGGGTTTGTGTCCAGAGGGGCAGCTGGTGGCTTTGGACAGGCTGGGACAGTGCCTCCACCCCCAGTGGGTCCTTTTCCATCCCCCTGGAGGGAGGAGGAGGTGGAGGAAGAGCAGGAAGGGGGCGGGATCATGCAGAACCCTTTGCAGAGCTCAGCAGCCTGGGAGAGCTTGTCCCTCTTGTTCTGTGACACCCCGTTTGGATCTGGGGCACCCCTGCTCTTTCTGAGACAATAAACCTGGGATTCTTGGAGTTCCCGCATCAGCACAGTGGGTTAAGGATCTGACTGCGGTAGTTGGGGAGGCGAGAGTTTTATCCCTGGCCTGGCGTAGTGGGTTAAGGATCCAGCATTGTTGCAGCTGTGGTGTAGGTCTCAGCTGTGGCTTGAATCCAGTCCTTGACCTGGGAACTTCCATATGATATGGGTGTGGCCAGTTAAAAATAAAAAAAAAGCTGGGATTCTTTGGGCGTTCCTTACAGCTGGTAGTTAGTGGCATGGAGGCAGCCTGAGTCCCAGAAGCAGGCAGGACGTTGGCAGGAGTCCCGCCACAGGGCATGTGGTTCCTTTGCCTTGGGGTCAAGATGTAACCGAAACGAGAAGTGACAACTGGGTTTGTTATTAAAGCAACTGAGCAAAAAAATTACCATGTTATGCATGTGTGTAATCTTGGTGGTGTGGGAGTTACGGGATGGATCACACGTGCTTAAAAACAAAAACCAGTATAAGTTTCATTTTGAGTCAACCCCAAATTGGTTGTGAAACATTTCTCCCTCTGCCCAAACAGGTATTGTTAATAAGAATGGTTTTGATATTTGTAAATGTGTCAAAAAAAACCCCTTCTACCTAAGGGAATGTTTTAATTTTTTTTTTTGGCCACACCTGCTGCATATGGAAATTCCTTTGCAGGGGATCGAATAGGCACCTCCACAGAGACAAGCTGGATTTTTAACTCACCCCATTGCACCTCAGTAGGAACTCCAGGAATTACTCTTTTTTTTTTTGCTTTTTAGGGCCAAACCCTTGGCATATGGAAGTTCCCAAGCTAGGGGGTCAAATTGGAACTTCACAGCCACAGCAACTCCAGATCCCAGCCAAATCTTCAACCTACATCACAGCTCATGGCAACACTGGATCCTTAACCCACTGAGTGAGGCCAGGGCTTGAACCCACATCCTCATGGATCCTAGTTGGGTTCGTTAATCGCTGAGCCACAAAGGGAACTCCAGAGTCTCATGTATTTTTCTGACTTACCTAGGCTTCTCCAATTAAGAAAAAAAATCTGGAGTTCCCGTGGTGACTCAGTGGTTAATGAATCTGACTAGCATCCATGAGGATGCAGGTTCGATCCCTGGACTCACTCAGTGGGTTGCCATGAGCTGTGGTGTAGGTCACGGATGTGGCTTGGATCCTGCATTGTTGTGGCTGTGGTGAAGGCCGCCAGTAGCTACAGCTCCAATTCGACCCCTAGCCTGGGAACCTCCATAGGCCGAGAGTGCGTCCCTAAAAAGCGGAAAAAAAAAAAAAGAAAGAAAGAAAGAAAAAAAAGAACAGAAATCTTTGCTTTCCATTTTCTCTAGCACAGCATTGGGCACAGAAGCCTCCCTCCTTCCACCTTTAATCCGAGTTCTGAATCTTGAATGTACAGCGAGAGGGAAACTTGTAGTGTTCCTCTAAAATCAGCTTAAAAATAATTTTTGAAGATCCAAATTAGAGGGAAACTCAGAATCCCAGGTGCACCCTGAATGGCTTTTGACATGTGGCTGATGGGCTGTCGTGGCGGCTATTTTACAGTTCGGCACCAGCTCAAGAGCAGCTGGCAGATTAAAGCCAACGTTTAAAAGCTTTTATAGCTATGAATGTTTTTAAGGGTCTTTCAAATACCTCTTGCTCTCTTTTCTTTCTTCCTTTGCCCTTCACCCAAACTGGAAATTTTTTGTTCATTTCAACTGACTTCCTGTTATCAAACATAATACCTATGGCAAAGGTGACATGATGAGTTTGACATTGAAATGCAAAAGATAGAATACTTGGGATGTTTTCCTTAGCTGCCTTCCTTTTATTCTATTTTTTGGGGGGGGTTGGGCAGGCTTTTCAGCTACTGTATGTGTTGAATTTTTACTCGAATTTTTTTTTTTTTGCTTTTTAGGGCCACTCCTGTGGCATATGGATGCTCCCAGGCTAGGGGTTGAATCGGAGCTCCAGCTGCCGGCCTGTACCACAGCCACAGCAACTCAGGATCTGAGTTGCGTCTGCGACCTACACCACAGCTCATGGCAACACCATATCCTTAACCCACTGAGCAAGGCTGGGATCGAACCTGCGTCCTCATGGATACTAGTGGGTTCTTAACCCACTGAGCCACAATGGGAACTCCTTTACTCGAATCTTGATTCCACAAGAAAGTTTGAGAGCGATTCTGGGGTGACTACTCCTGGACTATAGTAGAGGCAGAGACTGGTGGTGCTTCGTGGGAAATGCAGACAGACACAACTTTGGTTGTTCTCCACTTTTAATTGATGTTCTTATGGTTTGGGTTTTTTCTGTGTTGTAGCTTTTTTTTTTTTTCTTTTTCTAGCCGAACCCAGGGCCTATGGAAGTTCCCAGGCTAGGGATCAAATCTGAGCCGCAGCTATGAACTATGCCACTGCTGCAGCAATGCTGCATCCTTAACCTACTGCACTGGACCAGAGATTGAACCCTTGCTGCTGCAGAGACAATGCTGGATCCTTAACCCACTGTGCCACAGAAGGAACTCCTGTGTTGCTACCCTTGCTGGCTGACCTGGGGGAGGGGAAGTGGGTTGGAGGGAGCTTCGTCTTCCGGGTTTCCTTCTGGGGACCGCACCCTATCGAGGAAGGGTGGTTTTATTTCCTCAGACTATTTATACCTTCCTCCTATGCAGTTACAGATTTGTGGATGGATAGCAGGCTCTTTTAGAATAAAAAATCCTCCAGGACCAAATGCTTTTTGTCTTGTACACCAGCTCCTAATAGCTGCCATGTGTGAGTGCATATGGATTATGGCGTTACCTCCTGGGGAAGTTGACTGAAGCTGTCTCTAGGAAGTTTTGCAAGGCTCTTAAGAACAGATTTTTGTCTCCCAAGTTCAAAAAATACGTCTCAGGGAATAAGGCCACATGGATACAGGTTAGCGGGCGTGATCAAAGGGCCTCTTATGATAAGGTGCAGAGCCGAGGGCAGGACTGAGGTGGGCACAGCAGCCAGGTAGCCCACGGTCACAGCAGAGCCATCAGAGTGTGGCTCTCCTGGCGGCCCAGCTGCCAGTCAGAGCAGGAATGTTGGGGTCTGAGACCCAAAACCCATTTGAGAAATGTTCTAGTTCAGCTTTTGGGGATGGGAATTAGAGCTGAGGAGCAGGTTTTGTTTCCATTCATGGTAATAATTTGAGAATGTTGCTCCGAGGATTGTGCTGTCTTGGGAAAATGTTTATAGTGTTTCAGGGTTTCAGCACTGACAGGCAGTTTGTGGACCTGGAATGGTGTTTAATCCTCGTTTCCCCTGCCTGAGCGGGAAGGGTAGCGGCAGCCTGGGTCCGAGGTGGACCTCGGGAGGGAGGCTGGGTCAGTACGGGGCAAAGTTTCTTTGGCTTCCTTGGGAAAGCAGGCCAACTTGGCAACAGGAAAACTCGGCCAAAACTTTTCCATCAGTTTCTCTTGGAGATAAGAAGAGTTCCGATCGTCTTCTTGGTCAGGTTCCTGTTTTGGCCCTTTGTGGCTGCCTAGGAGCAGGTGCGTGTCGCCAGGCACTGCTGTGCTGCCCACAGCCTTCCAGGTCCCGAATATTTCCAAGAAATGCAGTTCTGCATGATCCCTCTGCTTGTGTTGTGAGTACTTTTCTTTCTTAAAATGGTTTCAGGCTTTGGTTTAATAATATAATCCGTGGAAGAAATACTGGCATGTAGACTATAATCTTGTTCCTATTAATGGCAAAGATATCATCCCTCATACAAAACCTATACAGATGAGATCAAACCTCATTTGATCAATTGAAGAACATGGTTTCAAATGAGAGTAATTGGCAATCTCTAGAATTTTTGTTTTAATGAACATGTTTTAGTGGTATTTGTCTTATAGTTTTAAAGAAATGCCATGATTATATGCATATGATTTAACTAAAATCTTAAAATGCTCTAAGATTGCTGAATTAAGGCCATCTTTGGTGTGGAGGTCTTTCTCCATTTATCCCTGAGAATGAGAGAAGGCTTAGGTTATCATACATAGAGATTTGTTAAAATGTGCTTTCCCAGTGACACATGGAGATACACAGCAGCACCGTTTTTTTAATAATGATTTTTATTTTTCCCATTAGAGCTGGTTTACAGTGTTCTGTCAGTTTTCTACTGTGTAGCAAGGTGACCCAGTCACACACATGTATATATATCCCTTCTTTGTTCTCACATTATCATGCTCCATCATAAGCGACTATAGTTCCCAGTGCTACACAGCAGGATCTCATTGCTTATCCTACAGCATCGTTTTGCTCTATGGGTTTAAGTTCTCCTGAGTGTCTCCTGCGTGTATGTGTGAGTGTGAAGAGAGAGGGGTTATGGGCAAAGAGAAAGACTACATTAGCAGGCAGCTCCTGTACCTCCAAGATTTAAAATCCCGACCTTCTATTTAATAGAATGTTACCGACCCTCTCCAGGCAGCAGGACTGCCGGATTCACAATGGGCACGTGAGTCAGTATCATTAACCTTGAGCCTTCTCCTGAGCCCTGATCTGTAAAAACTTAGTTTAAATCTGCTTGCCTTCTGCAGGCGTTAAAAGTGAATTTTCTTCTACGGAAACTTCGAAAAAGTTTGCTTTCCTGTGCCAAGGAAAGTGACAAATTGTTTGCTTATTTTTGAGGAAAAATGGATTCGGTAAACAGCAGTTACTAGAGAGTAACTGGACGATGGCACCACTAGTCCCCTTTCCGGTTTTTAATCTCAGTGAATAAGGAAACATATTTCAAAAGAAAACACTGTGGTTTCATAAATTTAAAAGTGATGGTTCATTTTTGGGGGGTGGGGAGTGTCCAGAGTCCACCTCGAATTGCCTAGGTTGTTACTCTAGGTGGTTGTTTTTCATAGGCAACCGTGAGGTACATGAAGTTTTCTTGTGGCTTTTCAGTCCATAAAATGCTTTAAAAGCCAAAGGTCTCCTTTTAGCATTTTCCCTTCATGGCGATGGGATCCGGTCTGCTGTTTTAGATGGGCCAGGTGAATGTCACTGAGGGTGGCTTTTTATTTATTTTTGGGTTACCCCGTGGTGTACAGAGTGCCTCAGCCAGGGATCTGATCGGAGCTGCAGTTACTTGCAATCTGTGCTGCAGCTGCTGCAGCACCGGATCCTTTAACCCACTGTGCTGGGCCAGGGGTTCAAACTGCGTCCTGAAGCTGCAGAGATGCCTCCGGTCCTGTTGCGTCACAGTGGGAACTCTGCTTTTAAAGGACACTGAATTCTTAACACCAAATCCTCTCTATTTTGTCTGGGGAGGGTAGATAAAAAGAACTTTCATATCCTTTTCAGGACTCTGTAGGATTTATGCTGGTCTCAGCAAAGCAAGTGGATGTGGAAAAAAAAATTTTTAAACTTTTAAAGCAGTTCCTTTGAATGCATTCTTTTCTAAGAATTTGTGATTATTACTATTTTACCTTTGTCCTGGAAAAATTTGAAGTCATTGATAGATACATTTTCACAACTGATTTAAGCATAATGAAGGAATTTTTTTTTTTTTTTGGTGGTACACCCGAGGCATGTGGAAGTTCCCTGGCCCGGCATCAAACTTAACCCACTGCGGCATAGGGGAACTTCCAGGAATGTTTTGCTTCCTGCTTTATTTTATTTATTTAAGGCTCTTTCTCAAATTAATTTTCCTGTTAAGAATTAACAGTGCAGCATACAGGAGCCTCAAATTTACAAACAAGTTGTGTTTTCAAAGTCTGTGTGCTAAATTGGCTCTTTTCAAAACATTGCCCCCTGGAGTTCCCGTCGTGGCGCAGTGGTTAATGAATCCGACTAGGAACCATGAGCTTGTGGGTTCGGTCCCTGCCCTTGCTCAGTGGGTTAACGATCCGGCGTTGCCGTGAGCTGTGGTGTAGGTTGCAGATGCGGCTCGGATCCTGCGTTGCTGTGGCTCTGGCATAGGCCGGTGGCTACAGCTCCTATTCAACCCCTAGCCTGGGAATCTCCATATGCCGCTGGAGCGGCCCAAGAAATAGCAACAACAACAACAGATAAAAAGACAAAAAACAAACAAACAAAAAAAACCAAAACATTGCCCCGTTATTTATGTCAGTTGGGTTTTCTTACCAGTTCTGATATGTCCTCATGCTCCATAATGCAGTGAAACCGTGGAATGCGACGTGGTCAGATTCTGGCTTGGTGGGTCATGAACACAGTCGGGACACCCTAAATGTCTCTGTTTCTCCAGTGTTTGACTCAGAACTTAACAACTTTATTTTAGACACTGCTCGAAAACAGCCATGTTGGGCACCTAGTAATACCTCGGTGTATGTATAATCTTATGGAGAATTAATGAGTTTGCAGTGATAGGTTAACTTTTATTTAAGAGAACACTTATTTTGTAGCAACTGCTGAACTAGGCATACGAGTAAAAGAAAATGTTTTATAGAAAATATTAAATATACAGAAGTAAACAGAGTAATGTAATGAGCCCCGGCATATGTATTTATCATTCCATTTCAGTTTTCCATTCTGGCCAGTTTTATTGTATCTATTCCTACCCACTTCTCCTGTACTACTTTGAAGCAAATCCCAGTTCACATCTCTCATCTGTAAATATTTCAGCATGTGTCTCTAAAAGATAAGAACTCTGTTTAGGGGGAGTTCCCTTCGAGGCGCAGCAGAAACGAATCTGACTAGGAACCATGAAGTTGTGGGTTTGATCCCTGGCGTCCCTCAGTGGGTTAAGGATCCGATGATGCCGTGAGCTGTGGTGTAGGTTGCAGACTTGGCTCAGATCTGGTGTGGCTGTGGCTGTGGTGTAGGCTGGCAGCTGTAGCTCTGATTCGACCCATAGCCTGGGAACCTTCATGTGCTGTGAGTGCAGCCCTAAAAAAACAAACACACACACACACAAAAAAAACCTCTGTTTAAAAACATAAGCAGGGATATTTCACCATCACATCTACAATAAAACAATTCTTTCATATAATCTCTTGGTGTTGCAGTTACTGATTAGGCTTATTTAAGATGGGTTTTATTATCCATGCATTGTATATAAGCATGTCGGTCCTTTTATAAAACAAATGCAAGAAGGAAGCAACTAGATATAAATCATTGCAAATTTTTTTACGGGAAGCGATCAATAAAGCTGATTCCTGTATGTTTTGTATGTCATATTTTAGCTCCTGTTCTGAAAATAGAAGCAAATAAGTATTTGTAATAACATGCAAAACAGCCCTGCATATTGAGGACTGCAAGTTTTGTTCCGACTCTTGCCCTTTCAAAACTAAACATGAATTTCTCACCCTCTCTCTTCTGTGAAGTCCTGGGTTTCCTTAGCAGGAACGGTATTGATTTTTGCTTGTATGCTTTCGGTTCAGGTTGATGTTTAGCCTTTGACCCAACCACTTTCTTACAATAAACAGTTTGTTGATGAGAGCAGTTGCCCAGCAGATTGTTTCCAGATTGTTCTCTCGTGGCTGAGGACAGAGTGCACCTTACGAAGAAGTCAGCTTGAAGCTTGTGGCTTCTACTTCCTACTGCTGTCTGCCTTTGAAGCCAACTGTCAGCCTCTGAACATTCTTCTGTTTATATCCAGTGAAATGGTGTGAATCTGTGGTGCTGGAAATCAGGCTTCACTCGCTATCTTGATTATTTTATTCTCTGAACGAATGATGGCAACTTCTAGAAGTTTCTGCCACAGGAGAAATTCCTTTTATTACAGTAGGAATTCCCAGTATTGGGTATGTGGAAATTAGCGTACCTGGTGGTGCTGTGTAGGGAAGTAGAACAGGCTTTACTTTGTGTAGGAATGTAAGTTTCCTACATAATTAAGGAGTGAGATAACTTTCAATATCTTGCCCCTTTAAAATAAATTTTCCTTTCCTTTTTTTTTGTTTTTTGTCTTTTTTTTTAAAGGCTGCACTCACAGCATATGAGAATTCCCAGGCTAGGGATTGAATTGGAGCTGGAGCTTCTGGCCTACACCACAGCCACAGCAACACCAGGTCCGAGACATGCCTGCGACCTACACCACAGCTCATGACAACACCAGATCCTTAATCCACTGAGTGAGGCCAGGGAACAAACCTGCGTCCTCATGGATTGTAGTTGGGTTTGTTACTGCTGAGCCACAATGGGAACTCCCCTCCTACTTTCAAAAGACCGAAAGGCAGTCCTTTTTTATTTTTATTTTTCATTTTTGCTTAATGCAAGCGACAGGTACACCAATGACTTGTCAGTTCATGTGACTCAAAGGCACACCCTAGCTTGGCTTTTTGCTGCCTCCCTAATCACCCTCTAGCTGTTACCTAGAATGGCTTGTCTGCTTGCAGCAACCTTCATTAAGGCAAGGTCAGAACTTTCAGCATCAGAGCCAACACTTCTTACTAAACTGGCCACCAGGGGCTGCTGTCAGAATGGTGCGGCTGAGCTCACCTCCCTAGAGGCAAGTTTACTTTTTCTACAACCAGTAAATTTTGTTAAGCTACCAATCCTGGTTTCAAGACTTGGGTCTCACTACACAGCCTCCAGTCACCAAGCATGCTTACGGCTCTAGCCCTTCCAGCCAGCTATTACGTAGGACCTGGACGAAATTCAAGACCTGAGATTAAGACTTGTGTGTTTTTCATTCAGTGCCAATAAGCTGTTATTAATACACTGATTCCACGTATACTGAAAAGCTTCATGAAACGCACTGGGGTTTGTGCTCAGGAAAGAACGTTCTGCTTTTGGACTGTTGAAGAACTGGGCCTCCGGAGGTGTGGCCAGTGACAATCAAAAAAAAAAAAAAAAAAAGTTTTTCAGGGAGGTGTTCTTGCCTAAAGTGACCTTAGCAACCCAGCCCTAATGCAAACAGCGTGAAGAGTTTTGCCAGTCCAACTAAGGTGTGAACGCTAGAAGGTATTCTTGGTGGTTGTTTGGTGTTTTCTTTTTTCTTTTTTTTAAACTTAACAAAGGCAACATCTTTGATGATTCCAGGATTAACAGCAGAACAAAAACACCCAGTGAATGTTGGAGCTGGCAGAAGCCTTAGCGAGAGCTTCTGGAGCAAATCTTTTATTTTTTCCCCAACTTTTTATTTAAAACCAAACCAAACAAAAAAACCCTAAGAAAGGGTGAAGGAACAGTACACAAACCCTGTGTAGCCTTCACCTGGATTCCCCGCTGATTAACATTTTGCCACAATTTGATAAAGAGTGTTTGGTTTTATCATAAGTTATCTATGTTACTGCCTTTAAGTAAAATACAAAGACTAGAACTTGTAAATTATTTATGATAGTATAAGGCTTCCACATTTTTGCTTCTAATAGTTGGCAAGAGAGTGGCACTAGTTTCTATCGGACCCTGGCCTTGTTTTCTTTATTTGAACTAAAAACAGTAGCCTACTGGTTTCTAATGGTCCTGGAGAGCTGGTTGTCACCCTACTGGGCTGTGGACACACGTCACCTTCATTCACACGGGTTGCTGTCTATAAAATTCTTACAGTATAATTTATTTCTCTTTTGGAAAAGAAAAAAAGCATCCCTATTCTTAATAAATTACATGATTGAAAGTTACTGAGGAGTCTATCAACCACACATTCTATGGATCAGTAGACTATGACAGAAATACCCTTGATTTAAAGTCTGTAAGAGAAGTTCCCATCGTGGCTCAGTGGGTTAAGGACCCGACTAGTATCCTTGAAGGATGAGGGTTTGATCCCCAGCCTTGCTCAATGGCTTAAGGATCTGGCATTGCTGTGAGCTGTGTTGTAGGCCACAGATACTGCTAGGATTCCCTGTTGCTGTGGCTGTGGTATGGGCCAGCATCTACAGTTCCAATTTGACCCCTAGCCTGGGAATTTCCATATGCCATAGGTTTGGCCCTAAAAAGACCAAAAAAAAAGTCTTAAGATTTTGGCTAAGGTTATTTCATGATTATAGAATGTTTAATCTATATAAGTAGTGAATATGGACTGATAGCTAGTGACTGATGTCCTAAATATCTTCATTGTTTTTAATAAATATCAAGGCCCCCCCCCCTTTTTTTTTTGCAGCTTTGTGGCTTTTGGCATTCCTGGGCCAGGGATCAGATCTGAGCTGCAGCTGTGACAACATCAGATCCTTTTAACCGACTGTGCTGGCCCAGGGATTGAACCTGTGTCCTGGTGCTGCAGAGATGCCACCGATCCTGTTGTGCCACAGCGGGAACTCCTACATTTTCAAAGTTCTAAACTGTAACATAAAACATCTTAGCCACATCTTAGCTGTGAAGACTAGTTGATCTTTTATGCCCAACAAAGGAATTCTCAACACTGACCTAGGAAAATTCCACTGATGACCATGTTATGTATACAGGATTTATAATTTTTCTTTCAATTTTCTAACCCATGTATTTTATAAGAAGATTAAAAATTTTTTTGGTAGTGTACAAATGCTATTATGAGAATGTCTGTCTACTCCATTGAACTGTAATAGAAGATCATTTGAAGGCAAGGGACCATATGTTGTTAACCTTTGTATCCCTTTTCCACTATTTTGCCTGTAGTAGGCATTAGTAAGTGTGTTTTGTTTGAAGACTTTAAAAAACGTTTTGGTCTTTTCCACCAAGGTATTGTGAAACACTTCCCCCACTTTTTTGTCTGGGAGACTGGAGGAGCCTAGGGGGACAGGCCAGCAGTAAACAGCCCACTGGCCTTGGACTGGCTGCCCTGTCCAATCTAGGCTGTCACCCTTTATCCAGGTATAAACAACCATATTCAACAGTTTATAAAAGAATCAGCTGTTGATGTACCTGAAGAAAACTGACAAGATGGAGCTTCGGGAAAAAGCTGGAATAATCTTACCTGTTGTTAACCTGCTTTCCAGTTTAGAAACTATACCAAGTACACACCGGTCTGTCAGCTGCTCCTTCCAGTCAAGTAGTAGGGCTTTGTAAAAGGCAGACCTCTTAGACTGTCTCCTTGGGATGCTGGCTTGCACATCTGCCCTCTCCTTGTAGGCCAGGAGAATGGGGCACCTGCCCTTCTCCCCTCCAATGTGGGATTCTCTGAACTTTCCAGAGTGTCTTGACCACCAGTTGAAAAAAATGAAGCTTTGCTAAAATAAGTGGACCGGAATAGAAAGCTCTCTGCTTTCTCTTAATCCTCATACTGATCACTTCTCTCTTTGTCGGTAACATGTATATTTTAATTTTGAAATCCAAGAAATGATGTTACAGTTTTAACTGAGCATTAAACAAACAGGACACTGAATCTGGAGTGTTAAAGCTCAAAGGGGGAGTTGCAATCTTCTCGTTTCAAAAATGAGTAACAGGCACGACTTCCCAGCCAGCTGGGATCAGAGCTGTTGACCTGATTCTCTGCTAGAGGCTCCTGTCCTCAAGCGCGGTGCTCCAGAGAGGGCAAGTCCAGGCTGTGGATGACAAGCCCATAGTTTAGAATGGGTGGGGCCTTATGACTCAAAATCAACTCCGGGCTTGGCGCCCCTGGCCTGCAGCGTCCTCCGCGTGGCGGAGGTGTGGATGCTCCCACCTGTGCGTGCGCATGCGTGTGAGTGCCCATGCGGGCGCGTGCGTGCTTTGTGCGCGCTTTGTGCGCATGCGTGCTTCCCGCGTGCGTGCGTGCGTATGTGCGCGCCCGTGCACGCACCAGCCAGGACACGCCACCCCAGCGCGAGGCAGACGTGGTTGCCTCAGAGGTTTGCAGCTTGGGCTCAGGACGCAGGGCTTTTTTGGCTTCCCAGCCTACGCTCCCTGCTCTGTCAGGAGCCTGTTTGTGTTGGCCTCGGACAAATGGCGGGCGTTTTACACGCGCAGGCTTAATGAAGGCCCTGGAGACTTCTACGGATGTTGAACCCAAACCCACGGGCCCCGTCAGTGGAAGTTAGCGCCTCTCGAGTAGGAGCGGTGGTTGAGCTCCGACCCGGAACGCCTCCCTTTCTTTTAGTGCCGCCCGTGGCTCTCTTTTGGTCTCCGCACTTACAGAATAGATTTCACCTCTAAAATGAGCCCATTTGGCCCAGCGGAGGTGTGATGCCTATAAAACCAGCCTTGTTAGAAATGACTTATTCATTACCTCTGTTTTATGGGTCCACCCCAGCCTTTTGTGGTCTTCGCTAGTTGGCAGGTAACAAAAAATGCAGTAAATCCGTGGCCTCTCAGAGCCTGCGCCTGAGCGAAACCTTTACATAATGAAAGGAATACAGTTTAACAGACATTTATTGAGTGCCTACTGTGTCCCAGGTGCTGGGGACCTGAAATGACTGTGACAAGTTCAGCTCAGGAGGAACTCCTATTCCTGGACTCTTGATACCTGATGCCATTTGTTGTAAATTTTTTGGCGTTACCATTCTAAGTTTGGTTTAGTCATGAAAGATCAGGGTGTGTAGAAGTTGGTCTTGTTGCTGGGTGCAGATTGTATACCCCGAGGCTAGGATGTGAGAGGCAGGCACTGCAGAGCAAGCCCCCCCCCCCCCCAGCTTTGTGTCCTCCATCAACGGTTGTGTTGGCCATTGTCCAGTTTACCCTGTCCCGTTGTTCTCTGCCCTGTCCCAGGCTCTGGTTGCTCTCGGCCATAATGTTGTGCTGGCAGGGAGATGGGAGAGGTGGACAGATTTCCTTTCTGCCCTGTCTTGGTGGCTCTGTCCTCTTGCTCCTCCAGGCCTGTCGCTGTGCTTCCCCATCCCTGTTCCTTAATTCTCTTAACCCTGTACACAGTTCTGCAAACAGCCTTTCCGTTGAGCTCTTGAGTATACCATCTCTTTCTGCCTAAAACTAGAAAAGGATGAACAGTGAATCAAATGATAAAAAAAAAAAAAAGAAAAAATCTTTTTCTTTGTGGAAATAACCTCATCTGGGCTTGCCTGTGTCGACACAGTTAATGGTAGATCCAAGCTTCACATTTAACTTTCTCTTACCAAGCATTCTAATCCTTGCCCGCTACCCTTTCCCCAACCGACCCCAGCTCCAAGCACGTATATCTATTTTATCACTATTTCATTGATGCATGTCATACCAAGTTTATATCTTTCTTTGCAGTGTCTTGGCATTTTGCTTACAGTAAATAGGCATTTCGGAGTTCCCACTGTGGCTCAGTGGAAACGAATCTGACTAGCATCCATGAGGATGCAGATTGGATCCCTGGCCTCCATCAGTGGGTTAAGGATCCTGCGTTGCTGTGGCTGTGGTGTAATCCAGCAGTGACAGCTCCCATTCAACCCCTAGCCTGGGAACCTCCATATGCTGCAGCTGCAGCCCTAAAAAGATTAAATAAATAAATAAATAAATAAATAAATAAATAAATAATAGGCATTTCCTATTTGCTTCATTTTGGGTCAGGACCTCTTGCTAACTATGGGATAGGAGTTAGAACAAAGACTTGGGAGCCAGACAGATTTGGATTCGTGGGTTCAAATTCCAGTTGTGTGACTTTCTGTCTAGTTTGAGCTGTCTGAGATTCCGTTTCTTCTTCTGTAGATGGTGGTAATGGTGCTGTGGTATTGTCTGGTGAGGACTGGGAACCTGGTCTAAAGCACCAGTGCTTGGAATGGAGTGGACATGCGATAAATGGTAGCTTTTCATGCCATGGATATAGTCTAGTGTCTGACCCAACAGAACTTAAAAGTCATTTAGTAAGAAACATTGTTGCCAACCACTTAACCATCTAAGTGGAAAGTCACTTGGGAAAACACCTGTTGTAAGAAGTCACTTTAGTGACCTCCCTTAGTGCTTTGAAGGTTAGGCAAGGAGGAACCCTGAGGAAAGCATAGTTGGGTCCTCGGGTTGCAGTGCAGGCTGCCTTCCTCTGAGCATGTAGGGCAATGGGCAGTGGACTGATTGCAGAGGGAACAGGGAGCTTCTGGGGAGAAAATAGCTTGACCCTTTTTTAAAAATTGTAAAACTTAACATAGATTTTGATATTTTAACCATTTTTAGGTTTACGACTCAGTGGCATTAATTTCATTCACAGTGTTGTACAGCCATGCCCACTATCTATTTCCAAAACTTTTTCATCCCCCCCCAAGCAGAAACTCTGTTCCCACTAATCCGTAACTTCTCCTTTTCTGTCCACTCAGCTCCAGTTAACCTCCATTCTACCTTCCATTTCTGTGAATTTACTTATTCTAGATATTTCATGGATGTGGAATCATGTAACATTTGTCCCTTCGTGGCTGGCTTCTTTCACTTAGTGTAATGTTTCCAAGGTTCATTTATGTTGTAGCACATGTCAGAACATTATTTCTTTTTATGGTTGACTAACATTCTGTTGTGTGTGTATGCTATATTTTGTTTACCTATTCATTTGTTGATTCATCTGTGAATTGACAAGTTATTTCCCTCTTTTGGCTATTGTGAACAGTGTTGCACTGAACACTGGTGTTTCTGTTAGAGGTTCTTCTTTCAATTCTTTGGGGTATATAACGGGGAATTGCAGGCTCTTGTGTTAATTATCTTTCACTTTTTGAGGAACTGCCAAATTGGACCTCTTCTCTTTTGAGAGTCGGCATCACTGGATTCACTCTGATGAATTAATATAGACTCAGCCAGGAAGACGCACCATCAAGGGCCTCATGGGAGATGTTGCTGATTTGGTGACAGACTGGTTACCAGGGCCAAGATAGGTGGTCTCAATCCCAGATGTCTAGGGGCAGAAGGGGTGGCACACAGCACTCTGGGTAGAGCGTATGTCCCCATATAATGAAGATAGTGCTACTTTGCCCAGCCAGGTGTTCCCATGTGGGAAAGTTTCCATTTCTTCAAAAGAAGCAGGAAATTTGATGTGAAGTGTCCTGATTTTTAAGTGTTACAACTAATTTCAAAAGGATGGGCCAAGGAAAACATGTCCCTGGGTTTATTTTGGCCCTTGGGAGCATTGGTAATGGTCGACCTGCATGTTTATGGGGATGGTGGACTGTTTTCAGCGATATGTCACTGAAGCTAGAAGCCCCTCCAGGTCCATCCATTTATTCTGGGGTGAGAGTGCTGAGGATTAGGGGCTGAGCATATTTGGGGAAGCAGGAAGGCAGGCGGCCTTGGAAATCCAAGCTGGGGTGCAGTACCATTCAAGGAGGAATCTGGACGAGTTAGATAGTGGTTGATGAGACAGTAGTGGGTCCAGTGGAACTGGAACAGAAGCATGTGCGTGGGGGACTGTCAGCTGAGGAGGAAGACACATGTCTCAGACCCTGCCTGAGGCTTTGCTCTGCTGGGTTCTGATGCTCAGAATGAATGTTCACCCTGAGGGTTGCCGTATGAGCACTTCCTGCCTTAGATGAGGTCAGGGCCAAAACCAGTCCTGCTCTTTCAGGAGCATCATCTTTTCATTGTAAAGATCTGCTATGCTGTGTGCCTTTATCACTTGTGTGAAGACCCTGAGTGAATGTGGAATTGGCAGTGAATATTTTGTTTGTAAAATACTGGTAGTAAGATTTGTGTGTTTTTCTGGTATAGACTTTCATATAAAATCTGCTACTTCTGTTTCCTCTCATATTTAACTGAGAAGGAAAACAACCGTAAAAAGAGCTTATAGTCTCTGACTTTGTAGATTCATTTTCTGATTTACCCGCTTGTGGTTGCCTAGCAACTTACAATGTTATGACTGAAGCACATCTAATCTGATTATTTACAATGAGGCAAGTGTGTCTCTGAGATAGAAAACCTTTAAAGGCTAAGATCCGTTATTTGGTGTTTCTTGGGAAAAAGAGCACCAAAACGCAGAATTGGTAATAAGTATTTTGCATCCAGTGTTGAATCAGAGGTGTGGCTCTGTTTCACACACTGAATCTTGTTAGATGGATGAACTTAGCAGATAACCGATGGGTGGAATATCTCTAACATAGCGTTCTGCACATCTCTGATCTCTTAATTCCCTGTAGCAGATGTTACAATATGTTAGCTATGTTAGCTAACCGTGGGGCAACTGCTTGTGTGTATTTGCACTAAATGTAAATTTAAGTATTCATTTCTTCAGAAGTGGGGACACCATGGGTGTTCTTTTGGACATTAGTCGTGAATGTAACGTCTCATGGATTTTATTGTTTTTTCCACCCACTTTTATTTTATTTTGTTTTTTAGTTTTTTAAGGCTGCACCCATGGCATATGGAAGTTCCCAGGCTAGGGGTTGAATTGGAGCTGTAGCCATTGGCCTATGCCACAGGACATGGCAATGCCGGATCCTTAACCCACTGAGCGAGGCCAGGGATTGAACCTGTGTCCTTGTGGTTGCTAGTCAGATTCATTACTGCTGAGCCAAAATGGGAACTCCTTTTTTTCCCCATTTTTAAAGTTTTATTGAAGTATAGTTGATTTACAATGTTGTGATAATTTCTGCTTCACAATGCATGGATTCAGTTATACATATACACACATCCATTCTTTCTCAGATTCTTTTTCCATATAGGTTATCACAGAATACTGAGTAGAGTTTCCTGTGCGATGCAGCAATTCCCCGTTGACCATCTGTTGCACATACAGTAGTGTGCATATGCCAGTCCTAACCCCCCAGTCCAGCCCTCCCCTCCACCTTTCCCCTTTGGTTACCATAAGATACATTAGTGAATACAGCGTCTCATGGCCTTTAGTTATTGTTTTTATTTGTTTAGTGTTGCATGAGGTTGTTGCTGTTTGCATTAAAAAATCAACTTTGGGTAATGATTTATATTCCAGAAAAAGCATGTATTTCTCTGTAGAATTTGATAAGTATATACGCTGGAGTAACTACTGTTACAATCAAGATAGAAAACATTTCCAGTATCCCACAAAATTCCCTTATCCTGTTTCTCATTGTCTTCATCCACTCTCCCACCCCCACGCCCATCTTTGGATAATCACTGATCTGCTTTCTATCATTATAGATTAGATTTGTCTTTTCCAGAACTTCATCTAAATTGAATCATACAATACATACTCTACATACTCTTATGTGTGTCTTTTTTTTTTTTTTTTTGGTTTTTAGGTCCATACATGTGGCATATGGAAGTTCCCGGGCTAGGGGTCGAATTGGAGCCATAGCCACCAGCCTGCGCCACAGCCACAGCAACTTGGGATCTGAGCCCTGCCTGTGACATACATCACAGCTCACAACACTGGATCCTTAGTCCACTGAGCAAGGCCAGGGATTGAACCCATATCCCCATGGATACTAGTTGGGTTTGTTACTGCTGAGCCACAGTGGGAACTCTCTCTTCTGTGTCTTTTTATTTTTATTTTAACCAGCATTATATTTTTGTTTCATCCATTTTGTTGCTTACAGGAGTAGTTCATTCCTTTTTTATTGCCAAGTAGTGTTTCATTGCATGGATATGCTGTAAATTATCTATTCTGTTAGTGAACATTGGGTTGTTTGCATTTTTTGGCTATTAAAAGTAAAGTCCCCGAGTTCCTGTCGTGGCTCAGTGGTTAACGAATCTGACTAAGAACCATCAGGTTGCAGGTTCGATCCCTGGCCCTGCTCAGTGGGTTAAGGATCTGGTGTTGCTGTGAGCTGTGCTGTAGGTTTCAGACGCAGCTCGGATCCCGTGTTGCTGTGGCTCTGGCATAGGCTTGGCAGCTACAGCTCCGATTGGACCCCTAGCCTGGGAACCTCCATACGCTGTGGGTATGGCCCTAGAAAAGGCAAAAAGACAAAAAAAAAAGTAAAGTCCCTATGACCATTTGTGTATAAGTCTGTGTGGATGTGTTTTGTTTTTGTTTTTTCTTCCTGTCTTTTTAGGGCTGCACTCTCTGCATATGGAGGTTCTCAGGCTAAGTTCTATAGTTTTACATTTAAGTCTATGATTCCTTTCATGTTAATTTCCATATACAAGTAAGGGGCAAAGTTTTGTTTTTTGTTGTTTTGTTTTTTTGGGATATGGATGTCCAGTTAGTTGTTATTGAAAAGATGATTGTTTTTTAGGAGAATTGCCTTGTTGATAAGTCAGTTGTACATGTATTTGTGGCCCTACCTCTGGACTTTATTTTCAGTAATATATGTCTGTATGCCAATATCATTCTGTCTTGATTACTGCAGCTTTATAATAAGTCTTAAAGTCAGGTAGTGTAAGTCTTCCAACTTTTTCCTTCCCAAAATTGTTTTGGTCATACTAGGTCTATTCTATTTCTGTGTAGGTTTTAGAATTAGCCTGTCAATTTATACAAAAGAAAGCTTGGTAGGACTTTGATTAGGACTACACTGAATCCGTACATCAATTTGGAGAAGAATTGACATCTTAAAAATATTGAGTCTTCTGATCCATGAACATGGTATATCTCTTTAGTTATTTAGGATTTATTTAATTGTATATTCAGTAGTGTTTTGTAGTTTTCGTTGTACAGGTCTGGCACATATTTTAACTTATTCCTAAATGTTTCAGATCTTTCAATGCTGTTGAAAATAGTATTTAAAGAAAATTCAGACTCCAGACATTCATAGCTAGAAATATACTCAATTTTTGTGTATTGACCTTATATTCTGTAACCTTGCTAAAAACTCACTTACTAGTCCTAGTACATTTTTGGTGGATTCCTTGAGGTTTTTCAGGTTATGTGCAACATATCCCAATAAAAAACAACAGCACAATCACCTTCCTTGAGAATAGCTAGTGTTTCCCTAGTGCTGTGGCTAATTCAAAGGGGCCAGCATTTATGTGGCTATAAAATGTTGTTTTTGGTTCCACCTAAATTGTGTTTAATTAGCCTGAAATCTTAGAGAAAGGTAAATACTAAATTCTTGAAGTTCAAATGTTAAAAAAATAACATTAATTAGAAGGTTTTTATGAATTTCGTTGGGATGGAATTTGATAGCAGTTATTTTCAACAGAACTGATTTGGTTTTAAAGATTTCACATTTCTTTTTGATGTATATATGTCCATTTCAAGGCCATCTCTTATCATTGCCTTTTTTTGGGGGTTTACCATATGATATGTACCTATTTATGCCTGTTACTTGTGGGGTTTATTTGGTAAGGAATTAAATATGCATTCATACAATGAGTGATTATTAAGCATGCCCTATTTGCCAGACCTGGAACTGGGTGCCACGGTTATCTTTGGGGAGCAAAACAGAAACATGCATTTGTTGTTTTTGTGGAGCTAGCAAGGCAGTGTGATATTGAATAAATGGTTATATAGACTGTGGAATTACAATTTGAAAAGTGCTGTAAGGTTACTAAGTTTATGAAAGAGAGTCCTAACCTAGACTGGGACAGGCTGTGGGTCAGAGAAGTCTTCTTTAAAGAAGTGACCTTTTTGCACGCTCTGGCAGTTGTGTTTAATTAGGTAGGTTTTGGGGTAGAGGGTTGGTAGTACTACATATATCAGCCCATTTGGCTTGATATATATGATCCATACTTTCTTCTTTTTTTTTTTGGCCTTGCCTGTGGCATGTGGAATTTCTCTGGCCAGGGATTGAATGTGTACCATAGCAAAAACCAGAGCCACAGCAGTGACAATGCCAGATCCTTAACCCTCTGAGCCACCAGGGAACTCCTAAACTTTTTTCTTCAATAGCATTTCTTTTCTTTTTTCTTTCTTTTTTTTGGATCTTTTTAGGGCTGCACCCATGGCATATGGAAGTTCCCAGGCTATGGGTTGAATTACAGTTGCAGCAGTTGGCCTTCGCCATAGCCATAGCAATGCCACATCTGAGCTGCATCTGTGACCTATACCGCAGCTTGCGGCAACACCAGATCCACTGAGCAAGGCCAGGGATCCAACCCACATCATCATGGATACTTGTCGGAGTCTTAACCCACTGAGCCACAGTGGGAATTCCTTCAATAGCATTTCTATCCTACGTTAGAGTTAAGCCAAGAATCATGAATTAATTTCTTATATGTGTTAGCAGCTACTTCTGCAGCTCTTAAGTCATCATTGTAACTTGAGAGGACATACAAGGTAGGTTACTACATCAAGCAGGTAGTAATTTTGATATTTCTTGTAACTGGAGTTTTATTTTCCTGTCCAGAGATAATGAAGGGTAGGGGAGCCTAAAGACTTCCCATGTGTACTCAGTGATACTTAATGGCTTAAAGTTGCATTTCACTATAGTGAATATAAATTTTTAGGAGAATTGTAGGTGGTATATAGTTATATTTCTTTAGAGGGTCCATGCCTCATTTTGTATCTTTAGGTTCTCTTTTTTTTCTTAGCAACTTATTTGGCTCTGATTAAGTCCTAAAAGACTATGTGAAAGAAACACAAGAAACACAACAACAAACTCTTGTGCTTTGCTTACATCGATTTTAATTTAGTTTGCATCGTTTTGCATCTCTAAGTGTTGCTTTCAAAAAACAAGCAATTTATTAGGTGAATGATGTATAGATGACCAGTTGGATAATCATTCCAGAGGAGATTGACTGAAAGTTTGACCTGGTGTTATTTCTTTTTGTTTTCATCTTGATTTTCATTCACTTTGAATGGGAGATTCACATTTCCTGCACCTGCTGAGTAACTGTTTAACTACGCTTGAATTAATGAAAGCTAAAGTTAGTTAAGAAATGTTTGTTGTACAGACTAGTTTACCTGTCTATTTTTGTGATTTAACCTCTTCACTGATGTGTCTTTATTTTTAGCCTGTATAGGGCCCTTGTCATAGCTAACTGTTCTGGGGAATCTGATGAAGGAAGTTCAGATCTATTCACTTTATGTTTTAACGGCACTGGGAGCAAAGTTGGTTATAACTAATGGCCAGGTTTGGGGTTTGGGTGTATCTTGGTCAACAAGCTGCTAAAACAGGGTAGCATTTACTGGGCAGCTTATAAACCGCAGACACTTATTTCTTACACTTATGGAGGCTGGAAGTCTGAGATCAGGGTGCCAGCATGGTGTTTGTGGTGAGGGCGCTCTCCCAGGTTTCAGACAAACATCCTTTAGCTTGGAGAACGTGAGGGGTCTCAGGGATTGCTTTTATAAAAATACTAATCCCATTCATAAAGGCTCGACCCTCATGACTTAATCACCCCAAATACCATCACCTTGGGGAATAGGACTTCATTACAGGAATTTTGAGGGGATACAAACAATCAGTCCATAAGAGGGGGTTATTATTTTATTTTTTCCCTTTTTTAGCCACCCTGCAGCATAGGGAGTTTCTGGGCCAGGGATCATATTCGAGCTGCAGTTGCCACCTAAGGCCACAGCTGCAGCAACCCTGCATCCTTAACGTTACTTCCGTGCCAGGCCAGGGATTGAACCTGTGTCCCAGCACTCCCACAATGCTGTCAATCGCATTGCGCCACAGTGGGAACTCTAATAAAAGGGGCTGCTCTTATAATTTATTCATTCTGTCTTCTTCCTCTAGTAAAGTATATTAGAGAATTAACAGGGAACAGGGACTATTCCATTTAAAAATTTATCTTGGTTCTTTGTGGAAAAATTTATCTTGGTTCTTTGATGGAAAGTTTGTGCTGTAGCTCCTGATGTCTCCGTTCAATCTGACCTCTTCCAATGACTTTTTTCTGGAGCCCGTTCAAGCAGGCTCATCCCCTATTTTTCACCTCTTTTGCGGTGCTTTGTTCTGCCTGTCTTGTTCCATCCTCTTTTGTCCTGGGCACTCCTTAGTCTCCTCCCCACTGGGTTCTAAGCTTCTAGGCCAGGATCTTCCGTTATTTCTCTGTATATTTCCACCAGTGCCTCATCTGTGGTAGGTCAGTCACATTGGTGTTTTCTGTTTATCTTCAGCTTCCTCTGTGCCTGTCCCACATGGCACATAGCTGAGTGTAGCTACATAAAAACACAAAATCATGCGGACTGCTCACTCTGAATTTGGAATCACTAACCTTGGGTGAACCTTGAATGCTTCAGATTGCTCATGCAATTATCCCTGCTTCCTTCATTTTCTCACTCTCCCCTCTCAAACCTCAATGCCTTCTTCCTCTTTTTCTCTCTTAGGTGATGTTCTTTCTTCCTGTTTATCAAGAAAATAGAAGGAATCAGAGGATGGTATCACCAGCGCCCACCACCAGGACCCCCGTCTATGGGTGGCCTTGGAGCAGGGGGGCAGCAGCATAGATCTGTTCCCAGGGCTCTTCTGGATGGCTCTGTGCACAAAGGCGTGAGGGAGGGCTGGTGTCTCCAGAGGGATGAGCAGCTGGGCTTTCAAGACCAGTGTCTCTGCTTGAGTGTTTGGACCTGCCTTTTACCTGTTTTCCTGTTTTCTTTTCTCCACAGGATCATTCGCATCATCTTAGAAAAATCATGCTGTTACTTCTTTCTTGTTAATAACCAAACGGAACCTGTTTTGACTTCATTCCTCCCTGTAGCCATTGAACGCTTCTTCATTTTCCCATCAGGAGAAACTCTTTGCCAGAGTTTTGTCCTGGGGGTCTGCAGTTTCTCACCCTCCACCATTCTGTTCAGCTTTGCCTCCATGAGATAGGCTGTGCCACGCTGAGTCCTGTGGTCACTTCTCAGTCCTCACTGCCCATCATCCTCTTCCTACCTTCCTGCTGCCTGCAGAATGGGATTCCCAGGGCACTCTTTCACCTAACACACACACACACACACACACACACACACACACACACGGAGATGCTTGGTCTGTAAAATGTCTCACCCTCTGGATTTCTTCTGGTCACCTCCTTCTAAAGCTGCTTGTCTTGTCCCTCTGTCCTCTGTATTTTTTGCAAAGTTGAAGTGAGTTTTAAAGTTTTGGTGATTGAATTTAGTTAAATGAAATTTCATCTTTGCAGCTGCTTCTCTCAGGCACATGGATCAAAGTGCCTGGCATTTGCATGAAGGTAGCCCAGGAGCCCAGATAAGCATTTACTATAACTGATAGGTTTTGGAGTTCCTATTGTGGCGCAGTGGGAACAAATCCGACTAGGGACCATGAGGTTACAGGTTCAATCCCTGGCCTCACTCAGTGGGTTAAGGATCCGGCCTTGCTGTGAGCTGTGGTGTAGGTTGTAGACATGGCTTGGATCTGGTGTTGCTGTGGCTGTGGCGTAGGCCGGCGGCTGTAGCTCCGATTAGGTCCCTAGCCTGGGAACCTCCGTATGCTGCGAGTACGGCCCTAAAAAGCAAAAAATAAATAAATACATAAATAAATAAAATAACTGGCAGATTTTAATATGTTTTGTGCTGGCCTCTTGGGATAACGACTCCCCCTGTCAGGGTCTTGCAGGGTCGGAGAGGAATTTGCAGCCTCTTGGGAGATAGGATAGAGAGCTCTGTAGTGAGTTAGGTGTTATCTCCTGTAGTTCTGCCTCCACCCCCCGCTTCCTCCCCCCACCTGCATTTGGGGCAAAGAGAAAGCATCTTTGGGTACCCTCTTATTTTCCCTGTTGGTGACCCATTCATGGCAGATGGTGGTCAACCTGTCTGTGGGAGGAGGTGGAGGTCCTGCAGAGGCTGAGAGCAGATGCTTTGTCTTCTGTGACTTTTCACCTGCCTAGGTTTTTATTCCCCCAGATGAGACAATGAATTTCCTTGAGGGTTGGGAGTATACAGTCATACATTTCCTGTAAAATGCACAGAGGACTAGAGGATCACGAGGGAACTCTGGAACCTGAGAGGACTTTTGGGAATTAAGGATATAGTGTAGGCTGGAAGTGTGCTTCCTTCCTTGGGTCTTGGTTTACTTAAGCACTTAGTGTTCTTATTGTCTATTGTATAATAGTTTAAGTGTTCAGAATGTGTTAATATGGTATTTACTGGTCATGAGTTAGGAAGTACTTATCTTACCAAACTGGCGTTTTAAGGACAAGCTATCATCATCTTAACATAATGCCAAATTGCGACCTTTCCATTTCTTTGTTTACGACACAGGAAATCCGGGGTCCTCTTATGCAGTGGCTGGGGAAACACGTGGATCCTGAAGGAGTTATAACATCTAGCAAGCTCTCCCTTAAATTCGTTTCATCCTACACATCTGAGGTGGACATCACCCCGTCTGCCATACCTGTGGTGACTGACACGGCGGCCTTCTCCTCAGAAAATTTTAACTTTGAGATCTACCGACAAAATTTGCAGACCAAGAAACTTGGAAAAATAATTCTGTTTGCCGAAGTGACATCCACCACAATGAGTCTTCTGGACGGGTAAGTTCTGGCCCAGCAGGCTTCTGTAGCTGCTTGGAGGAATCCAAGTTAGGTTGACCGTTCCCTTGAACCAGTGCTGGGTGCGAAGAATAGAGAGAGAGAATAATAGCTCTTAATAAAGCTTTAGCAAGATGGGAGAGTTTAAATGTAGGAAGAGAGGAGTTCAGCAGTGTTCCTAGAGTGCTGAATTGTGGGTTCGATCCCTGGCCCAGCACAGTGGGTTAAAGATTTAGTGTTGCCGCAGCTGTGACGTAGATCGAAGCTATGGCTCAGATCTGATCCCTGGCCTGGGAACTCCATATGCCATGGGGTGGCCAAGAAAGAAAAAAGTAGGAAGAGAAATTAAAGTTCTCTGGTCAAAGATTTGTGTTTTAAAGATCAGGGGATTCTTGTGCCTTGTAATTCTTTTCCTTCCTATTCCCCCACCCCCCAGCCTCAGCCATGGCAAATGGGAATTCCTGGGGCTGGGGGGTAAATCTGAGCCTCAGCTGTGACCTATTCCTCAGCTGTGGCAATGCTGGATCCTTTGACCCACTGTGCTGGGCCGGGGATTGAACCCACACCTCCGCAGTGACTGTAGCTGCTGAAAGTGGATTCTTAACCCACTGCACCACAGCGGGAACGCCGCAACTCTCTTCCTCTAATCAGGCTTTTCAGACTATCTAGAATAAAGAACATTATGAAAAAACATGTTTAACAGGTGGCGCTATTGTTCCTCTTCCTGTTTTACGTTTGTGTTGTTATAACTGGTGTTAAGATGTTATAACCAGTCTAAGATGTTTTGCAGAGGCATTTAGGGTAGCAGACTTGAACAACCCGTAATCTGTGTTAAATTAAAATAAATTTAGAGCTTTTTACTTTTGAACCAGTTTTGGTATGTTCCTATCCGATGCATTTTTAAAGCACTCTGTAATGGCATTTGAATGTTCGAAATTTACTCTTATTCCAAGTTTTCCTTTTTATTCCTTCTCTTTCATGGACTTTGATTAAAGGTTAAATAATGGAAAGCAGAGGAAAGGAATTTTTAAACTCCAAATTAGTATTAATTAATATGTTTATGTTGAGATAGTTTAAAATGTGAGGTATAGAGGGAGTGAATAAGAAAAGCATCTTCCCTCAACATGGGGCTAAATTTAAGGAATGTAAGTCTCCAAAAAAAAAAAAACCAAAAAAAACCCCAGACATCCCTGGATTCACAGTTTCTAGGCACTTTTCACCCATGGGGCTGCACAGTTAGAGAGGTACCTAATTCAGCATATGGAACACATGGAAATTTTTTGGCCTTTCTTCTTAATAATAATTTCTGGAATTTGCTAGTATGTTGATATCAAGTGATGAGATCATTTTAGGATTGTATGACTCATATTCAGAGTCATGGAATGGAAGTTTTAGTGTATGTATAGGAAGTAGAGGGAATGAGCAGAGCGAGGGGCAGAGTAGGAAGGGGATCATGAGCGCCACGGTATGAACAGTTCCTATTTCCTGAGTTGTTTTGTGTTGTCATAGGCATTTTTTTTTGTTTTTAAGTGTTCCCCTGCCTCCTGCCTCCACTTCCCTCCCCCTGCCAATCTCTCCCATCCCTGTAGAGAAGGACAAAGCCTGAATGGAGCAATTATTACCTGCTTGTACTAACTCTGTGATAAACTTTTGTTATTCCGGTGAACGTTATGTTATGTTGAAAGGGTGACCCATTGTAATCCTATTTTCGAGATGAAAAAAGCAGGCACAACATTTCACAAAAGATTTGGGGAGGTGGAATTCAGAGAGAAAAACATTGGTACTTCCAGACCACTTTTGTTCTTTTTGTGGAGAACAGTGATACTATATTGTGTTGGGGCAGCCTTGACACAGCGGAGTTTGGGCAGTGGGCACTGTGTCACCAGGAGGGCTGGGTGTGCCCTGCCTGCTAGGGCAGAGAGACCGAGGTGCCAGAGTAATCAGAGTGGTGGGTTTCTTTATACCCTGGTGAACCTGTGTTTTAGGATGGAAAACACATGCTGTGTAGATACATGGCTTTATTACCCTTAAGTATCAGTTCAGCTCATTTTTGATATTGAACTTTTTTTTGTCTTTTTTTTTTTTTTACCTTTTCTAGGGCCGCTCCTGCAGCATATGGAGTTCCCAGGCTAGGGGTCTAATTGGAGCTGTAGTCACCGGTCTATACCAGAGCCACAGCAATGCAGGATCCAAGCTGCATCTGCAACCTATACCACAGCTCATGGCAACGCTGGATCCTTAACCCACTGAACGAGGCCAGGGATTGAATGGTTCCTAGTTGATTCGTTAACCACTGCACCATGATGGGAACTCTGATATTGAACTTTTTTAAAAAAATAAAATTCCAGGGAGTTCCCCTTGTGGTACAGTGGACAAGCACCTGATAGCATCCACGAGGATTCGGGTTCTCCATGAGGACGAGGGTTCCAGCCCTGGCCTTGCTTAGTGGGTTGGGGATCTGGCCGTGAGCTGTGGTGTAGGTCACAGATGTGGCTCAGATCCCATGTTGTTGTAGCCATGGCTGTGGTGTAGGCTGGCAGCTGCACTTCCAATTTGACCCCTAGCCTGGGAACTTCTACATGCCTTGGGTCTAGCCCTAAAACAAGCCCCCTCCCCACCCCCCACACACAAAAAATCCATCTTAAGCAGCTTGGGTCTGTAAAAGTGCTTAGCTGAGCATAGTGGAGTCAGAACCTTCCATACGTTTTTATTTTTACAAAAGGGAAAAACATTACAGCTTTTCCCAGAGCATTTAGGAGTCTTCGTTTCTTTTCTTGTCTTTTCTCTGCAGAGGGTAGAATGGCTTTGATGGTTAATGATTAGCCTCTCTGGTTGGCACAGAGCACACACTGAATATGCGATTGTTGCTCACGGTGACTCACTATAGATACCCTCTTCCACTGTGCTGGGTTCCTTCCTGACACTGAGAGAGAAAGTTCTTACCAAAGCCTGCTGAGTCGGTGAGCCTGGTGAGACATTCCTGAGGGGCTGTAGTCTTCTTTAGGAGAAGGAACTCAAAGAGGTCACCTGGGTGTCAAAAACACCCAAAATTGTCCAGAAGGGGCCCCTGAGATAGATAAATGAAACCCATGGCTTATTACTTTCTAAGAGGAAGACCAAAAACATCTCTCCAGCTCTTATTATGATTTGCTTTTACATGAGTTATCTTTACAGGAGCATAGTCTATTGTGGTGGTAATAGCAAACATTGATAATTGCTAATATGTGTTAAAAGCTTTTATCTTCCAGACACTGCTTTCATGTACTTTGTATGCATTGGCTAATTTCATGTACTTTACATGTATTGACTAATTTCATAGATCACACCAGGATGTAGAGTACTAGGTAATAGAATTTACTCTTTGTGGAATTGTGCTTATTTCTGGCAAACACTGACATTGTGAGTTTGCAGAGCTTTTTCCTGTAACGGTACAATTTCTAACAGACACATGGTCTACCCTCCAAGCTCCGAAAGCCAGGCCTTGATGGAGTGCTTTGCTGCTGCATGACAGTGTCCAATTAGAGGTGGAACTGGGAGACCCATGTCCTTGCCAACTGCCCCTGCCCAGGTTCCCCTGCATTTTTAGGCCTGTTCCTTGTGGGGCGCCCAAGATCTAAGTCCTGGCACAACCCATTCACTGCCAGTTTCCAGGTCAGTTGGGATTAGGTTCAGCTGTGTGAGACAGTGATTTCTCCCCGCCCTGCCATATGAAAATGGCTTAAATAGGGTTGAAGTTTATTTCCTGTAAATGAGATGGACGGAGGTAGACAGCCTAGGGCCAGCCTGTGGCTCACAATGTCAAGGGCCCAATTGCGTTGTTCTGACACCTCAGCACAGTGGTCCAAGAGGTGACTCAGGTATTTATGTTCCCGCTCATTTATTTATTTACTTAGGCCACGCCCGTGGCACATGTGGAAGTTCCCTGGGCCAGAGATGGAACCTGCTCTACAGCAGTGACCCTTAACCCACTGTGCCACAAGGGACCTGCATATTTCCTCTCATTGTAACCGGGAAGGGGTCAGCCAGGGTGTGCTCCCCTTCTTTACGGACTCTTTCAGAAGTTGCTCTTAACATTCTTGTTTCAATCCCAGGGCTAGAACGTAGTCCTGTGGTATTCTCCCTGCACGGAAGGCTAGGAAATGCGCGGTCTCTATGCTGGGCTCCCATGAATCAGGGTTCTGTTCGCAAGGAGGAGGGTGGGGATTAGCGGACAGTTGGAAGTCTTTGTCACAGGTATCTCCTTTCTGCTCGCCGCTCTAATAAAAAAGTAACTGGAAGCCTTTCAGTAGGGTATTATGGTCACCGGAATGCTTGCAAGATTTCAAATCCTAGGAGGAAATCATTATTTGACAGGCAACGCTAGTTTTGTTTCATTGCTTTCTCAGTGTCATTAGAGGTATTTTTCCTGTGTTATTGTAAATCTGAGAGGATTTGGAAATTTTTCTTTTGACAAATTATTGGAGGGTATCATGTTTTCTTCTTTGACCACAAACCCAGCTTAAATTACTATGGTACTGAGGTAGACATTGAAAACTTTCATTTGATCTCAAGATAGGGGAGCAGGCTAGTCTTGAAGTCACAAACCACCACCACCTTTATCACCTGCCTCACCTGTGAATTTATAAAACCGAGTTTGTGGTTCCATAGAGGAGAAAGAGCTCTAGGTAGGAGGAGTGGCAGAGGGAAATATGGGAGTTTCTTGCTGATAACGTCATGGTATTTGAGGGTTCGGTGGACTCCCCCTCCCAAAATAAAAAGCAAAAACCATCTGAGTGAGTCATGCTTCCCTGATGATCTGACCTGGCTGTGCCACCTGACCAAGCCTGGGTGGAAGCGGTGCTTTCGCCCCCTGATTCCCACTCCAGTCATTTTTTTCTGACATGTGTGTCTGACTGAGAAATGCATTTTCTACTCTCTTGTCAGGGTAACACCTTTTGGTTGAATTGCTGATTTGGGTTCACTTAGTCTTTCTTTTTTTCCCTGTGCTATTTCCTGATAGGTTTCCCTGTGACCAGTTAGCTCAGCTGCTTGGATAGAGTCCCAGGGCTATGGGTTTAGTACTGTGTTGATGGTGGTGGGGTCTAGACAAGGGCTGTGGATGGGCCACCTCTCATCTGTCATCACTGCCCGACGAGCACCTCCAAGTGCTCGCTGTGCCCCGGTTTGGTCAGGAGCGATGCGTATTTATTTCGTTGACTGTCCTGATCAGTGATGACTGACCCTAAGCTTTGGGGTAGGCAGGACGGGGAAAGCTACACCCCAAAGCACAGAGTTTGGGGTAACTGAGTCCTTGTGATTACTTTGGAATCATCTTTTATTGGACTGATAGTATCTTTTCCATGACTTGTACCAAACCTCCGTCAGATATTGAAACTACTTATGTGCAAAGCCACAGTGTGTGCTGAGCCAGATGAACACAAACTTGCTGATACTGATTTCCTTTGCACACCTGTGTATCCTGAGGAAACTGGCCATGGCTGGACTATTGTTTTATTTGTAAAGAATAATTTAGATTTCCTTATTAAATAAGTTTATTTTCTTATCATTGTTTAAGTCCCTTGATTTTTTTTTTTCAGGCTTAAGTTTGCCTTCATCATACATGGAACAAGCATTATGTATGCCAGGCACTGTGCTGGGCACTAGAGAGAGACTGATGGGAGGACACTGTCCTTGCCTCACAGTGCATTGGAAGAAGCAGATCCCAGTGCACCTTCAGTTCATACAGACGCTTCTTGGTCTGAGAGAAGTGGGTGTCGCAGGTACCATGATGCTGGGAGAAACGTAGAGCAAGCCATGAGGCTTTTGGACCAGTTAAGGCTCATAGTCTGGTAGCGAAGTGGCTGGAAATGCAGATTTTATCACCAGCTGTCTAGCTGTCTCTGTGGCCTCCTCACCTGTGAGATCTGGGCACTGGATGCTCCCCAGTCACCTTCAGCTCTGCTCCTTTGATCCTCGCCGGCCTTTCTAGCTCTAGTAACCTCCCGTGCCTTTGGGCTGGAATGGTTTTGTGAATTAGCTTCATGTTAGTTGAGGAAACCATATTGACTGGGAGACAGTTGACGTTCAACAAGCAAAAGGAAAGAAAAGGTAAAATCCCATGAAGTCATGAAAAAAATATTTGGGGGAAATTGCACAGGGGAGGATAGCCCGCCTCAGTTAAGCAAGGGGATAGTATTTGTGTTTCCTAATTTGAGGCCAATCCCAGCTTTTCACCTCTATGCGTACGTGTCTAGTCAGTCCCACCCATCTCGTTCCCCCCTCTTCCCTTCTGATTCTGCTCCCCTAACTCGGCTCTGTGCACACCCTCCTCCCCTGAAGTTGAGGCCTGAGAGGACAGAAATTGGGCTGGAACTAATTTAATGGCTGAGTGACCTCACAGTAGAGAAACAGCCGGATCCTAATAGGGGTCTTTGTCTGCATTTCCACCCTGGCTGGTAGCATGCCAGTCAAGAGTCAAGCTAGAGACACAGGTGGAAGCCATTAGACCTGTCATAAAGTTTGAAAAATTGATTCTGGAGGCAAAGTGAATAGATTGAACTTGACAGTGTTGTCCTAAAGATTCTAAGGGAAAATTCTGTAGTTTAATTTGAAATCCCTTGATTATTCATTAGCTTTCCAGATGGCTTTTGTTGATGTTTTACATATTAATGCCTGTATTGTGTTATTGGTGTACTCTTAATGTGCACGTAGGTAATGAGCAAAGAGTAAATACATCGGTAAGTGTCCCAAATTAATGGGATGTTAGTCTAATTGTGAAATAAAAGGTTTTGAAGAAGTTGATTGCTTTGGAATAATTAGCGTGAGCTTTTTTATGGGCCAGTTTGGTCCTTGTGAAGTGAAAATTATTGGAGAATTTTAAAGAAATCATCATTTTAATGTTTACTTCTAAATTAAAGTTTAGATTATAACTCCAGCCTTTGACTCTAGTGGTCATGACTGAAGAGTTAGTCTGGCAAGTTCTCCATCAAATGCCTTTCTTTTTTTTAAAGTCTCAATTCAACACCTGAGGAAGTTAACCTTTCACATGCCAGGCTCCTGGAATTGAAGTATAAAACGGCCTATTATTTTGCAGAAATGTCCCCACATTGATTTGTGTTCTGGGATGTTTATTTTTACATTTCGTGTCTGATTTTTTTTAAGGTAGGGTAAACAAACTTCGGATGTTTGCTGTTTTGTGATGGTTACAGTGGGTTCTGTTTAGACAGCATTTTCGTTAGACTTGGATCTTATTTTCTGTCGCTTGATGTTGAATGTTTAACATCCCTGAAGGTCCCAAGTTTTACTCTCCAGAAGAGTGAGACCGAGGGATGCCCTGCGACTGTTGGGACACTTCAGGGCACGTAGGACGTTGTGGTGCTTCTGCTGCGCTTACTCTGGGGTCCTCTTCCAGACTCACAGCACGGGCTTGAGGTTCTCAATGATGGGTCTTAATTTTTTGAGGGTAAGCCAGACTTTTAGGAAGAAAACTAGGTACCGTGGCAGGGTATCCATAGTGGGAGGTGTTTGCAGAAACTGCGCAGCTCCCCATGTCTCCTCATTTTCCATGACCGAGGGTTGGTTTGACCTAGGGGCTGAGACCTTAGAAAGGAGTGTTGCTGCCCTGGGTTGGGATCCACCTTTTACTGCATGGATAAACTTGGGCAAACCAGTAACCTTCCAAGCCTCCACTTCCTTATCTGTATGAAGTAGCTGGTAAGAGTCTCAGCTTTTTTCTTTTTAAGTTCAATCACTGAGCTAATTTCTCTTTAGCAGCAGCTGTGTGTGGGACTTTGCACTAAGCCCTGGGACTCAGTGGGGACACAGCAGATGTGGGGCCTCCTCCAAGGCCTGCGCACCACTCTAGGGCAGGGTGAGAATGTACTGAAATATGTTTGCCTATTTCATGGCTCATATTTATTGAACTCCTATTATTATTCAAAATTTAGATGTGATTTTTTTTTCTTCTTCTTCTTGACCTTAACAATGCATTCTGTGAGTGCTGTGAGTGTCCGTGAATCAAATCATTGTCAACTTGTCCCAAGATTGTGCTGTATGTTTTCTTGGGGTGGAGTTTATGCTGATGATTCTGACATTCTTTCTCATCACACTAGAAGCACAGTTGTTCATCACTGGGACTCTTTTGCCAAAAATGTGTTGTTCGAGTTTACCTTTAATAAGACTTTCTCTTTAATTAAATCATTTTGTCATTTTCCTAGGTAACAAGAGTCAAGAGTCAATTCTTTTTTTTTTTTTTTTTTTTCCTCTTTAGGGCCACACCATCGTCATATGGAAGTTCCCGGCTTAGGAGTGAATCAGCCTAAGCCACAGCTGCGACCTACACCACAGCTCACAGCAGCGCCGGATCCTCAACCCACTGAGCGAGGCCAGGGATTAAACTCACACCCTCATGGATACTAGTCGTGCTGTCACCGCTGAGCCACAACGGGAACTTCTGAGTCCATTCAAAAGAGCCCCATCTTCACTGTTTGAACATGTTTGTCAGTCCTGAGGGTAGCCTCATGCGTTACCCACATCTTCCTCGAGAACCCCCAGGGGTGACTCCCCAAGGACTAATATTTTGTGTCAGTCGAAATGCATGGCTTCGATACTCTTTCATTCTCTTGAATTTCCTTAAACATCTCAGATATTTATTCCTCTGCAGAATTGCTTGATTTTATACCATATTTGATATATAGAGTATAACTGTCTCTGTTATATTTAAGCAAGTAATAAGAGACTACAAAAGGTAATGCAAGAGAAAGCAAGGTTTGGTGCTAGAAGAGGCACTCAGTAAAGATGGTGACAGAAGTTTTTTTTTTCCCCGTTCAAATTTAGAAAGTCAGTAGTGGTAACTGTAGTTTGGAAAGGAATTGAGTCTTTTTTTTTTTTTTTTTTTCTAATGGTTTCAACCACAGCATATGGAAGTTCCTGGGCTAGGGTTTGAATCGGAGCTGCAGCTGCTGGCCTAAGCCACAGCCGAGCAACAACGGTGGATCCTTAACCTACTGAGTGAGGCCAGGGATTGAACCTGCATCGTTATGGGCACTTTGTCAGGTTCTTAACCTGCCGAGCCATAATGGGAAGTCCAGGAATTGAGTCTTTTGATGGGTGGAATGTTTTCTGCTATAGCTGTGGAGTGCAAAGGGGTTACTTCTCAGCAGCTGAGCCATTGAAATGACCTCGGGGCACCTAGAGTAAGCTTATTAGCTGTCTGGCTTACACTGGGTGGGCAGCAGCACAGGCCTTGGAGCTTCACTGGCTGCTAACTCACCTGGGGAGAATTTTACCACTTCTCGTGTTAAGATGGGTAAACTGTAGGAACGCCCATTCAGGAATGCCACTCATGTTGCCAGAGTCAAAGGGAATAGTGAAGTGTGAGGCCTGTCAAACAGCCCCCGACATGGAGCAGGTGGTCAGCAAATGCTGGTCCTCTTTAGGTTTTTTTGTTTTTTTTTTTGTCTTTTTGCTATTTCTTTGGACCACTCCCGCGGCATATGGAGGTTCCCAGGCTAGGGGTCGGATCGGAGCTGTAGCCACCAGCCTACGCCAGAGTCACAGCAACGCTGGATCCGAGCCGCGTCTGCAACCTACACCACAGCTCACGGCAACGCCGGATCGTTAACCCACTGAGCAAGGCCAGGGACAGAACTCTCGACCTCATGGTTCCCAGTCGGATTCGTCTACCACTGCGCCACGACAGGAACTCCCTGGTCCTCTTTAGGTTTAAGCGCCTCTAAGACGGACGCTTTTCCCTTACGGGGGCTGCTGATGGCCATTTACTTGGAAATAGCAAAAATGAAGGGTGAGAATAGGTTCCAAGGTTCTATTGTCGAAAGATATGTACAGTAAGAAACCAGCATTTAAAAAACTTGGTAATGAGACAATGTAGCTAGACCTTGAGAGCATTATGCTAGGTGAGGTCAGTCAGACAGAGGAAGGCAAGTACTGTATGATACCAGTTATATGTGGGCTCTGAAAAAGCCAAAACCAAAGAGTAAGGTGGTAGTTACCAGGAGCTGGGGGGTAGGGGGAGAACAGATGTTGTTTAAGGATACAGACTTTCAACGGGCAGTAGGTAAGTGGTAGAGTGGATGTCGACAGTATTTATTATAATCATCAAACTTGCAAGAGACCAGAACCTAATTATTCCAACCACTCTAAAGAAATGATAATTATATAACAATAGAGATGCTCATTATTGCTAGAATGGCAGTGATATTATAATTTATAAATGTGTCAAATTAACATGCACACCTTAATTTTACACAATGTTGTATCTCAACTACATACCAATTAAAAACCGAACACTTCTCGAAACACACAAAAAACCCAGAACTTGGTTTATGAATTAACATTAATGTATATGTGGAAAACTTTAAAAATATTTTTAGAATTTAGTGATCGGGATAATTCAAGTATGACTGCCTACCTGTATATATGTGGTAAGAAGATAGAGGCTGAGCTCTTGAGTTAAAAAATGTATTTGAGGAGTTCCCCTCGTGGCTCAGTGGTTAACAAATCTGACTAAGAACCATGAGGTTGTGGGTTCGATCCCTGACCTTGCTCAGTGGGTTAAGAATCTGGTGTGAGCTGTGGTGTAGGTCGCAGACTTGGCTTGGATCCCGAGTTGCTGTGGCTGTAGTGTAGGCTGGTGGCTACAGTCCCAGTTAGACCCCAAGCCTGGGAACCTTCACATGCCATCGTGTGGCCCAAAAGGACAAAAAAAAATGTTTTTGGCAAAAATCTGTAGAGACATTTAATAATCAAGCAGATTTTTTTCTTCACCCTTATTCAACATCCTTCTCCTCTATTATTTCTCCCCTGACTTTGCTTTGTGATTTATTTAGAAAAACTTCTGTTTTCTTTTAGAAGAAAACTCCTACCTGTTTTGGAGGTGAGAGTTGGTTTGCTTTCATCTGCCCCTTTATGATCTCTTGCACACCTGCCATTTGGCCAAACACACTGGGAGCTCTGAGGTACCCTTGTTTCTGCTTTTTTGTTTTGGATAGAAGTATGTTCTGCATGAAGGGTATTCCATCACATCGAGATCCGAATCACTGCATTTTTTCTGCATTGCATAAGGAGTCATTCATCATTTTCATTTTTGGTTTGGCTCTCCCACGAGAGTATTCAAATTAGTTGAAGTCATTGCTTGGCAGGGAAGTATTTCCTTGAGATGTGGGAAGGATAGAGGAGACAAGAGAAGGGGAAGGAATTACGGTGTGGTCTGCAGCCACCTCTTTCTCCAGAGGTCACCTGGATGCTAATGTGGTTTTCACGGTTTAAAACTGGATTACATGAGTATATAGAATTTGCTTAAAAATAAAACTACCTGGTGGAGTGGCTGTGTCAACAACTCTGAAAAATTAGGCTGTAACTTTATCAGTGTCATTTTGACAAACCAACTGTGCGATGTTGGGTAAAGCACCCAACCTCTCTGAGCCTGTCTATTCATCTTTAAAATGAGAGGGTTGTATGTATCCACGACAGTTTTTTTATTGTTGTTGTTGGCTTTTTAGGGCTGCACCCACGGCATATGGAGGTTCCCAGGCTAGGGGTTGAATCATGAGCTGTAGCCACCAGCCTACGCCACAGCCACAGCAACGCAGGATCCGAGCCATGTCTGCAACCTACACCACAGCTCACAGCAAAGCCGGATCCTTAACCCACTGAGTGAGGCCAGGGATTGAACCTGTAACCTCATGGTTCCTAGTCGGATTCGTTTCCTCTGAGCCACGATGAGAACTCCCAACAATTTTCTTTTTTAAATAAGCAATACAGTCCCTTTCAAGTGCAATATCCTTCTGCACAAATTGGGCTGGGGAAGCCTTCTGGTTCCTTCTGGGGAGCCCATGTTGCTCAGAGCATGGGTGTCGAGATCACTGGCCAGGGTCCTTCCAACTTGGACAGGCCCAGCTGACTGGGGATGGTTGTATCTTAATGGCAGGCTGACTGGTTGGCTGGACCTTTTCATACACTGCCTGTTCCAAGAGGATATAAGGCATTGGGAATTAAGTTTCTCTGTTATAAGTTCTTTGTACCTCCTGTAGGTATACTGTGGAGTCAGAATGGATTATACCACGTTTCTTTGGTTGTTAGCATCATGTCAAAGCTGTATGTGTGTTACTCATAAACTGTCAGGATCGTGAATCTCAGGTGTGGAGCTTGTCTTACAAGAAGTTGGTTTTGTTTTTTAATTAATTAATTAATGTATTTATTTTTAATTGTTACTTCCCCAATACAAATTTTTTTTCTACTGTACAGCATGGTGACCCAGTTACACAGACATGTACACATTCTATTTTCTCACATTATCATGCTCCATTGTAAGTGACTAGACATAGTTCCTGGGGCTACACAGCAGGATCTCATCGCTAATCCATTCCAAAGGCAATGTCTGCATCTATTAACCCCAAGCTCCCCATCCACCCCACTTCCCCCACCCCTCTTGGCAACCACAAGTCTGTTCTCTTAAGCCCATGATTTTCTTTTCTGTGGAAAGGTTCATTTGTGCCATATATTAGATTCCAGATATAAGTGATATTATATGGTGTTTGTCTTTCTGACTTACTTCACTCAGTATGAGAGTCTCTAGTTCCATCCATGTTGCTGCAAATGGCATTATTTCGTTCTTTTTTATGGCTGAGTAGTATTCCATTGTGTATATATACCACATCTTTCTATGTTTTTTGTTTAATTTAATTTAAATGCCTCCCATAGCTCTTGGTTTAGTTTTTGTTCCTTTCTGTTCCCTAACCTTGCCTTCTCATCTCTTCTTTTTGAGGCAGAGTGTAAGTGCCTCTGAAGTGTTAAAGGTCCTGAAGTTCAATAATACTTTAATTTTTAAAAAATTTAAAAAATATGATCCACTTTACATGAATAAACATCTTTAGTTAGAAGCTTTAATTCCTTTTCTCCTCTTAACAAGAATTTCAGGGAGTTCCTGTTGTGGCTCAACGGTAACAACCTACTATCTAAGAGGATTCGGGTTTGATCCCTGGCCCCGCTCAGTGGTTTAAGGATCTGGGGTTGGCATGAGCTGTGGTGTAGGCTGGCAGCTACAATTCCAATTTGACCCCTAGCCTGGGAACTTCCATGTGCAGAGCATATGCCCCCCTCAAAAAAGTGTTAGAAGGTCCTTAGATATCTTCTGGGAGCACTTCCTCCGGGATAAAGGAGGTAGAACATGCTTGTAAGGTTACAGGCAGTTTCACTTTTTTTTACTGTGGCATGTGGAAAACTGCCATGAAACAGACCAAAATTTTCCAGCATGATGTCATAATTGGATACATTGAGGATTTGACATTTAGTCCCAAATCAGAGCAAGAGTGCATCACAAAACTCTTAGATCTGGAGGGGGGTGCCTGGAAGACCAGTTGCCCTCAACTGCCCCAACACCCTCTGCACTGTGCCTGAGTACCCCGAGAGTGAACAGATTCCTGCCATCTATCCAGTTAACGGATGTGTATTGGGCTCTTATAACTTGAGGTGGCTCATTCCAGTTTTAAAATAGTGCTCTCTCCCAGGATGGGTCCTTTGGAACCCACCCGATTCCACAAAGGAAATCCTGCCATCAATCCAAATAGGGAAACTACATTTCTCCCAAATGATAGTTAGATTTGTTAATTATTAAGATAGTTTATAGCAGAGTTATTATGGCCTTCTTTACCCTCACGTCATCTTTTCTCTAAGCATCTTCAGTTACAAACTTTTCTTTTTATCTCCATGTTGGAGATCAAAATTTTAGTTCTGAAGGACCAGAAACCTTGATAGAAGCCAGCCATGGTACATAAAACCACTCAGATTTATTTTTCTCAAAATATTTTTCTACTGTAAAAAGCGTCCGTATTCATTACAGAAAGCCTGGAAATACAGTAATTTGTAATAAAGAGATGAAAATCATCTGTAATGTCACCACCTATAACAGGTCGTATTAATTTTTTGCTATATTCATGCTAGTCTTTTATCCTTCCACACACACATATAAAATTGTGATTATATTGTATATGAGATAGGCACTTCCTATGCAATCAAATGGTCCGAAACAAGAAAAACATGTCTTTCATTGGGTGCATATAGCTTGACTGTAATTTATTTAAGCAATCTGCTACAAATGCATTCTTGTTATTTCCAGTGTTTTCCTACTATAAATAATAAGTATACTTTTTGAGCTAGCAGTTCCATATGAATCTTTCTTGATCTCATCATAAATATTTCTTTTCTAAAAGATAATTGGAAAATTATAAAATAAAAGCAGACATTGATAGAAGTTGAAAAGAATGAGGCTAGTAACATTTCTCATTTATATTTCTTCACCATTATATGATTTTATATTATTTCATCATTTATCCACAGAGATATTATACTTTATTTTTTATTTTTTATTTTTTTTTGTCTTTTTGCCATTTCTTGGGCCACTCCCTCGGCATATGGAGGTTCCCAGGCTGCTAGGGGTCAAATCAGAGCTATAGCCGCCGGCCTACACCAGAGCCACAGCAACGCGGGATCTGAGCTGCGTCTGTAACCTACACCACAGCTCATGGCAATGCTGGATCCTTAACCCGCTGAGCAAGGCCAGGGATCGAACCTGCAACCTCATGGTTCCTAGTCGTTAACCACTGAGCCACGATGGGAACTTCATCAGAGATATTATACTTTAACAATAATAATAATAATAGCTAACATTAATTTGGCATTTACTACATGGCAGCTACTGTGTTTCCTATTCAGTCTTTAGCAAAACCCTATGAGATACATGCTATCATAGTTTCCATTTTAAGAGTTATTGCTTAGGGAATTTAAATGTCTTGGCCAGAGCCACATTAAGAATTCAGTGGTAGAAGCAGCATTTAAAAGATTTGTCTCGAGAGCCTTAATGCTTAGTCCCCAGTACAGTATTATCTTCAGCAGATGCTTTGCTGAAATCCTAATATACTATATCCACCATACTTCTAACATCTACTGATGTACTAATTGCGTTACAAAAGGAAATCAGGCTGGGAGACATGTATAATTTTTAGTGAGTTTCCCAAAAAATTGTTTCTTGTGAAATGGGATGCGTGGTGGAAAGGGCTGTAACAGGAGCCCTAAGGTAAAGGCCCAGTCCTTGGGCTCACTAGGGGGACAGTTACTTGTTTGTTCTTCCGTACGATTATCTGCGAAATGTGGACACTGATACTTATATTAATGGACTGTGATCTGGATTAAATCAGATGGTATATATGAAAGTGCCAGTATAATTCCTGTACTATGCTGGTGTCAATAGTGGTGATAGGTGCTCAACGGTAGTAATTTCCTTATTTCCTTGAATTTCAACAGAGAAAGATCATCTTGTGTTAGCACAATTTCCTCTCAATTAGACTGGCATGTCTCTTAGCTTCTGTTGAGTTCACAGTAACTCTTCAAAGATCAGCCATAATGAACTTTATGGTACCTTCCTCAGGGTCTCTGAACTTGAAAATAGAACAGTAATAATAATCCACTTTGAAGAAGAGAGAAAAAGATTGAGGAAAAATAAGCTGAGCTTCAGGAAGCTGTGGGATGAGATTGGAATGTCTAATATAGGTGTAACTGGATTCCCAGAAGGAGAAAAAAGACAGACTGGGGCAGAAAAAAAATCTGAGGATCATAATGGCCAAATGGTCCCCCAGTTTGGTAAAAGACATAAATGGACAGATTCAAGAAGTTTAGCAAACCTTGAGTAGGATAAATATGATGAAAATAGACCCAGACACATTGTAGACAAACCACTAAAGGCTAAAGAAAAAGGGACTATACCTAGCCTGGGAACTTTCGCATGTCACAAGTGTGGCCAATGTGGGGGATATATATGTATATATAAAACTAGGCAAGGCCACAATTCCCAAACATGGCATGGTAGTTTGCTTTCTAAAAACAAATACATGAAACAAAAATTGACCGAATTAAAGAGAAAAATAGACAAATCCACAATCATAGTTGAAGATCTTAACATGACTCTTTTTACAGATGATGGAACAACTAAGCAAAAATCATGAAAGACAAAGAGGATCTGAATAATACTCTTAACCACGTTCGTCTTAATTGATGTTTATGGAACACGACACCCAAGCTGAATGCATGTTCTTTCCAAGTACATTTAGTTACACTTAGTCATTTACCCAGGACAAATGATGAAAATATGTGTCTACACAAAGACTTGCACATCATCATTCATAGCAGCTTTATTTGTAATAGCCAAAATCTGGAAACAACCCAAAAGCCCATCAACAGATGAATGGATAGGATACACTGTAGCATATTCATACAGTTGAACACCACTCAGCAAGAAAAAAGAATGCACTTCTGATACATGCGCCAGCTTGCATGAATTTCAAAAACCTTATACATGGTGAAGGAAGCCTTTCACAAGATAGTACCTGCTGTATGTCTCTTTTTTATGAAGTTCTAGATTAGATAAATCTAATCTATGGTGGGAGGAAATCAGAGAAGGGTGGTTGTTTCTGGGGGGATGGGGTTAGACATCAGCTGGAAAGAGCTGTGAGGAGTCTCCTTGAGTGACAGTAATGTTTCTTATTTTATTAAAACAGGTAAAACAGGTGTATAAACCCCAGCAGATCTTATAAATATCACTGTAGGCAAATTTTATATAAAAGCTAAACTATTGAGCTCTAGTTAAATGCTAGCCTAAGTATCAAGGAGGGAGTATCTACAGTTTATGTTGAAATACATGGAACAATTAGTGTGGGTGGATAGATGTGTTGATAAATATATACTAAAGCAAGTATAATAGAATTTAATAATAGAATCTAGCTGGTACGAATTTGAGTGTTGACTCTAAATTTTCACCCTTGCTGTAATGTATTAATACTTTTATAATAAGTAGATTACTGTGGAAAATTTTTAAAAATATCCATGAGCATAACTTAAAATTTACGAAAAACTTTTTTTGTGTAACTTCTTGGTGTAACCCCTTGAATATCAAGGTCCCCTTATAAAATATGTGTTATTTCCCACGTTCATACATTTTTCTCTCGTCTTCTTTCTTTTGTTTAAATGTGCACACTTTTCTCTCCTTCTCTGAACAAAATAGCTTAAAATATATGAAAAGTATGCAGTTAAAATTGAAGTGTTGCTTTTTGCGACTAGCTGGATTGTTTACTCCTTAGGTATTGGGTATTCTCAGTACTAAAATTTAAAACAAAAATCACCGTCTGTATTCTCATTTTCTGAAACCCCAGTGGTCTAGTTTCTTTCTACTTATGTCTCTAGTGAAAATATTTTAAAAATCTAAATTTGTCTGCACATAAAGTTTTCATTTCTCACACCTCATGTCATCCAGCCTGCTGTCATGGCCTTTACAAGTGTGTGCGAAATAGGAGGCTCCCTGCTGGGCACGCTGCGAGTCTCAGGGTTGCCGTAAAGTGTTTGACCTCATGTTAAAGGGGGAAGATATAATTAGCAATGTTCTCATTATTTAAAATATTCTCATTAATGTATATTCTGATGTAATTTTACTCCATAATCGCTCAAAAGAGCCTCTCCAAGGCTCGAGCCAGAGGTGAGGTGAGAGGGGTACGTGCCAATTTCTCTTCCCCTTAGGATGCTATTTTCCAGACCTTTCTGCCCAGGTCCTTTCAGATAGTCATAGTGGACCTATGAGGAGTTAGCTTCCTTCTCTTGTGTTTGGATTTTTATTCTTCTTTATCTCTAGCTCACAGTTTAAAAAAAATTTTTTTTATCATAGTTGATTTACTCTAGCTCATAATTTTCTTGAACATTCTTCTTGTTAACCAGTCCTTAAGATAATTTCCCTTATGTGATGTTTTGTCCTGAAGCCCCTCTTTAAGACTCTCTGCTTATTTCTAGGGATACTTTCAACTATGATTCCTTAGCAATGACCTCTGGTGTGGGAACTGAGGTAAAAATCCTCCTATCTCCAAATTTGCCAGTAACTGATGGAGTGGTAACATAGGTAGTAATCCAGCTTCTTCCTATTTATTGATAATCTAGTTTTTGATGGGTAGATGTTTCAAGAAATGGGAAGTAAAAGTGTGCTCTTAATAAGTGAAAATCATTGCTCATAATAACTAATACAAATATTGAGTTAATAGCTCCTAACCATGAGAGAGTTAAGGTTCAAATAAGAACCTTCTGCCTGTTCTCCTTTACTCCTCGCCACGCCTCTCTGCGGTATTAAGAAGCCTGAAATCTGAGGAGACTCGACAATCCAGACGCCAGCTCCTTGGAGGGGCCGCCGAATTTGAGTGCCGGCCGGTGGTGGCCACAGGCTGTTCTCCTGCTGCTGTAACGGAGGCAAAAACAAAAGCCTCCAGATCTTGCCACTGACAGTCCTTCAGCATCAATTTCTGGCATCTCTTAAGTGAAAAGCACATATACTTTGGTGTAGAATTAATTTTAAAATCAGGGCAAACAACTTTTACTCTTCAGAGTCTGTACAACTTGTGTGTCATGGATAAGATTCACAGGTTTTATTTTAAAGGTGGTTCTCTGCTATTCTTACCCCTGTTCCCCTCCTAAAAAATTCTAAAAACAACGATCTAGGATTTCCCAAGAAGTTAAGTTCCCTTATTTTTTGTTCATAAAATGATCCTAGCTGCGAAGACCTTTCTCCTTAAAAAAAAAAAAAAAAAAAAGGCATTGGATTTGATCCCTGAGGTGGTTCTGAGAGCTGTGATTTTTAACTCAGCTGATATAAACACAAGATTAAAGATGTCAGCAAGTTTAAAGTGAAGGACTTACAAAATAAGGATGTGGTGTATATCAGAGAGCAATGGTCTAGTGAGGTGGGTATTTTCATAGAACTATGTGAGTCTGGTAAAGATGAGAATTATTGAAGGCAGAAATTTTTTTTCTCTGAGTTTTATGAAACTTCTTAAGCATGTCTTGTGTTCTACTACTGCTTTTTTAAAAGCAAAGGACATTTTGAAAACATAAAATCAGCATAGGTAACACTAAGGAAAGAAATGGGATTTGAAAATGAAAATTTCTTTTCTGACACATCACGAGATGGCTGACAGAAATGCATGTAAAACTCAGTTTCTTGTTCTTAATAGATTGACTTAGGTCATTAAAAAAAAAAGTGGTAATTTTCCCTTTAGTGCATTCCAGCCGAGGCTTCTATCTGAGGTAGAGCTCAGGGAGAACCTGTGTCTCAGTGTGTCATGGGAAGAAACTACAGCTCAGATAGAGGAAGGATGCTCTAACCTCAGATAACCTCAGACAGAGGAAGGATGCTTCAGGAGGCAGAAGCAGGCACCGTGCTCCTTCCTTCATCTGCTGGCCATGCCTGGTACTCTCCTGGCAGGGGATGGGCTGTGCTTTGGATCCTGAAGCCGGCGTGCACTACCAAGGTGCACGTGTTGGCTTGCGAGAGGGATACCGTGTACAGGCCACACTCCTTCAAGACAAAGTTCTCTGCTTCATCAGCCAGTTGTTTGGTACTTCTCTGAAGGCGGCAGGCAACCAATGTTTTCTTGAAGCTTTTTTCCCATTACAATTTGATTTTCGGCCATCATTTTCTTTGCGGAAGGACCTATTTTCTGGAATTGAATTAGAATCAAATTATAAGCTCAATGCAAAATTTAGAGGAAAAATGGAATCAGTACTTAAAGCCATGAAATCTTATACAGATCTTCCTTGACCTATGATGGGGTTACATCCTGATAAACCCTGTAAGTTGAAAATACCGTAAATCAAAAATGCATTTAATATGCTATGTTAAACACCATAGCTTAGCCTAGCCTACCTTCAGTGTGCTCAGAACACTTACTAACAGTTGGGCAAAATCATCTGAGACAAAGACTATTTTATAGTAAAGTGTTGAATATCTCCTGTAATTTATTGAATACTGTACTGAAAACAAAAGACAGAACAGTTGTCTGGATATAGAATGGTTCTAAGAGTCTTGATCGTTTACTGTCATGATCGTGTGGGTGACTGGGAGCTGGGATTCACTGCTGCTTCCCGGTATCACAAGAGTGTTGTACTACATGTTGCTGGCCAGGGAAAGGGTAAAAATTCAAAATTTGAAGTTTCTAGTGCGTGCATATTGCTTTTGCACCTTCATAAAGTCAAAAAATTGTAAGGTGAACCATTCTAGTCGGGGACCATCTGTAGATTGTTATCAGCTTTCAGTTATACGAGTAACACAGGAACATATTTTCCTATGAAAAATTAAAAGTAATGTTGACATCCACCCAATCCTGTTTGTCTCCTTTACCCACCCTCCCATCCCTCATTCCCACTTCTGTAATCACTGTTAAGAGATCTTTTTCAAGGACTTTTAGTGTAATATTATTTGAAGATATCTTAACTGTAGCTCTCTGTCTACACTGGGATAAAAGACTGAGTTGCTCAATAGCAAGAGACCCAACAGTAATTTGGCTTTAAAAGAAAAGCCTTCAGTTATGCGTCATGTGATAGTCCAGGGTAAGTCATCCAGGTCTGTGGGCTGCTGTGTTCCATGCAGTTATCCCAGGTCCCCTGGCTTGGCATGTTTCACATGTGTCTTCCTAGGTCCGTCTGGTCATTGCTCTTCTGAATGCAGGAAGGACAAAAGGGTGGAAAGAATGGGCCGGAGATTTTCTTCTGAATGAGTGAGGTCGCCGTGCCACACACTCACCTTCCGTTGTCAAGAGCCTGGTCCCAACCATCTGTCCTGAGAGGAGGAGAGCGAGGAGATTCACGGCATAGCCAGGAAGAAGGGGAGAACAGATCTGGGTGCATTCTGTCTTTGCTACTACGTTGTTCTATCATTCAGCTGTTCATCTTAGACTTCCTATTAAGGCATGTCCATCTGGCCTATCCCTTTTAACCGCTGCATAATATTCCACAGCACGAGCATACCACTCTGTTGTTGTTTTTATAACCCTGTGTGTGTCTTTTGTGTGTAAGAGAGAGCATGAAAGAGAGTAGAAAAGAAAGAGCATGATAAAAGATAGAGAATAAGACAGAAATAGAGTGGTCAGTTCATCCATGTTGCTGTAAATGGCATTTCCATTGTATATATACACACACCGCATCTTCTCTATCCACTCCTCTGTTGATGGACATTTAGGTTGCTTCCACGTCTTGACTATTGTAAATAGTGCCTCGGTGAACATTTGTGATGCATGCATTTTTTCTGTTTTTAGGCAAGAAATAGATTTATTAAGATAGACACTTGTGAGAGATGCAAGCTGGCAGGCAAGGAGGCTCTGCCATGTATCTTTTTGATTTATGGTTTTCTCCAGATGTATGCCCAGGAGTGTAATTGCTGGATCATATGGTAGTTTTAAGTTTAGTTTTTTTAAGAAAGCTCCTTACTCTTCTCCATAGTGGTAATTTACATTTCCACCAACAGTGCGGAGGGGTTCCCTTTTCTCTGCACTCTTACCAGCATTTATTGTTTGTAGACTTTTTGATGCTGGCTATTCTGACCCGTGTGAGGTGATACCTCGTTGTAGTTTTATCACTATTTCTCTAATAGTGATATCGAGCATCTTTGCATATGCTTCTTGGCCACCTGTCTACCTTGGAGAAATGTCTATCTAGATATTCTGCCATTTTATTTTATTTTATTTTATTTTTGCTTTTTAGGCCCACCCCTGTGGCATATGGAAATTCACAGGCTAGGGGTCAAATTGGAGCTGTAGTTGCCAGCCTACACCACAGCCACAGCAACGCAAGATCCAAGCTGCATCTGCGACCTATACCAATGCTCACAGCAATGCCAGAGCCTTAACTCACTGAGTAAGACCAGGGATCGAACCCAGCTCCTCATGGATACTAGTTGGGTTCATTACTGCTGAGCCACAACAGGAACTCCTGCCCATTTTTTTTTTTTCCTTTTTATATATAAACCTCTTGTTGCCAACTCTTTTCTCCCATTCTGTGGGTTGTCTTTTTGTTTATGGTTTGCTTTGCTGTGCAAAACTCTGTTTAGCAATTTCCTTCTTAACAGAGAGCTAGCTGGTCTCCACCGTTTGCTCCTGGAGTCAGTTTTGCAGGGCACATGTGCCACACTGCTCGCTATGGACATCTGCAGCCTTCCTCTTCTGTGGGAACTGGGTCATCACAGATGTGTCTTTAGTTTGGACAGCCTTTGTTAAACTGGATATTTCAGTTGGAGCTGGAGAGAACCAGTTTTTCTACAATGGCCTGTGGGCTGATTCTTGGATTTTAATTTACCGTAAGGGAGGGTAACCTTCCCCTCCCTGCCCCTGCAAAAAAAACAAAAATGAAATACTAATATGAAAATTCTTTGCAGAAATATTTATTATTGAGTAGATTCATTAGAGCAGAACACTGAAAAAAAAAAAACCAAAAAAAACTAGTTCTTGGCTCTGTTTTATAGCCAGCATCTAATACTACTTTATTTCTACTTAGTTACCCAATTTAGTAACAATTTAAAAATCTGTGGTTGAAGATGATGGTTAAAGATGAAACCAAATTATTTAAAGGAAATGAAAGTTACCTTTTGGTTTAGAACCAGCTGCCTTGGAGCAAGATTGCTTTTGATGAATTTATGATCCAAGGAATGTGATCCCTGTGTTTCCGCTGTGGATTTGCTCAAATCATGAAAATAGTCATCTAAATTAGAGAGACTGGAGATCCTGTCATGGCTCGGTGGTTAACGAACCCGACTAGGAACCATGAGGTTGTGGGTTCAATCCCTGGCCTTGCTCAGTGGGTTAAGGATCTGGCGTGGCTGTGAGCTCTGGTGTAGGTTGCAGACGTGGCTCAGATCTGGGATTGCTGTGGCTCTGGCGTAGGCCGGTGGCTACAGCTCCGATTTGACCCCTAGCCTGGGAACCTCCATATGCCGTGGGCACGGCCCTAGAAAAGACAAAAAATTAAAATAAAACTAACTAAATAAATAGAGAGACCCTACCTTCCGTTAACTGGGAGGGGAGACCTAGTGCTAATACAACAACTTATGTCTAGTTAGATACATGAATATCAGTTTTAACTTGCAGAAATCTGTACATTTTTGTAGACATACCTTTTCTTTTTTTTCTTCTGGTCTTTTTAGGGCCACACTCTTGGGATATGGAAGTTTCCAGGCTAGAGGTCGAATCAGAGCTGCAGCTGCCAGCCTGTGCCGCAGCCACAGCAATGAAGGATCTGAGCTGCATCTGCGACCTACACCACAGCTCACAGCAGTGCCAGATCCTTAACCCACTGAGCCAGGGCCAGGGATCAAACCCACATCCTCATGAATCCTAGTCGGGTTCATTACCGCTGAGCCACGACGGGGACTCCTGTAGGCATCCTTTTGTACCAATGTCCTATACAGAGTAAATAGCATGGTTGAAAGGGTCATTTCTTTAATTATAAGATAGTGTTTATAATTTATGTGTTTGTTAGCAGATTTATGTGTGATTGTATCTTTTAAATCTTAAATTTCATTGCAAAAAGGTGAATTTATCCAAGTTACCGGTTATTGATTTAATTGTAAGCATTTCTGCCCTTCTCTTTACCGTTCCCTTCCCCCAGCCATTATCCAGAAACTTCAATGTATTATTTCTTTGCACTACTAACCAAACTAATTTTGTCCAGATTGAAAGGTTATAAAATGTATACAATTTGGGCTCGCAAAAGTAAGACAGCACATGTGAATTCAAGAAGCTGTTAGTTATGAAGCGTTTTTCCTTTCTGAAAGGAAAGTAGTTTAAAGCTTCATTGAACGGATCTATGAAAAAGTTGAGTATTATTTTACAATAATTTTAGACTTTCATGACTGGAAATTAAATGCAGCAGTTTTAGAGGTATATTTTACTTGAACTTTTACAAGCTTAGGCCATGTTTTTATTAAAAAATCAGACTCAGCACCTTATATGGAGTACAATACCAGATGTGAGATATAGGAGAGATTGCCGGGGCCACCTGCTTACTGTGTATTAAAAACTCGTGTGGTAGCTGATGTCATATGAAGTGCATATGATGGGGAATAATTTTGAGTTATTAGACTGTATCAGAATAGTAAGGATCACTGGTGGTGGATTGTTTGGAATTGACCATCCCATTTTACTGTTTGTTTGGAAAAGCTTGAGTTGAAATGATGACCCTTTGCTTCAAATACAACAACAAAAAGCAAGTGCAAAGTCAGAATACATTTTGTGGATGCTCTTACAGAGGGAGAAGCAGGAGCTGGGGAGGACGTAGCTGAAAAGGCAGACTTCATTTGGTGGACTCGGTGTGGCATGTGGCAGGGTTCTAATTTGCAAATCTTTTGTCTATGAAAATTTTTTTTCTTGTTTTTTTTTCTCTTTTTCTAACATTTTTCCTATTCTTTACCTTTGATTCATTCCTGCTGTGGTATCCTTTTCTTGGTTTTGATGGGAATAGAGCCTCCAGTTCAAAGCTGAAGGATAGTGAAAGACACAGAAATCTGTAGACATGTGCTCTGGGGCAGTGGTCTCTGCCTGGGGTTACATTCTGGGGAACGTGTGCGGGAGGCGCCTAAGGGCATTTTCCTGACATTGATCGCCGGCGCAAATGCCTGTGGTGTGGTATATCAGACCCGTTTTATCCTCCTATGCTCCACCACCCCATCACAATTGTCCTTTTCACCCATCCCCTTGTCCAAGATGGAGCAGCCTCTGGGGTGGCAAATGAAAGGACAATGTGAAGTATTGGTGCGAGAAAGCAAATGACACTGAATGGCAATTCCTTTTACGTTTCAGGTGGTTTCCAATTCTTTAGATAAAACTGAAGGAGGACCTAACCATCTGTCAGCTGAAGGATCGTTAAAAACACCTTTCAATGATGGATAAGGCTGTGATTTTTAGCAAATATGTTGGAAAGAATTTAAAGAATTAAGTGACATTACTATAATAAAAATTCTATTGCCTTGTACTTTTTATGTATGTGGATACATTTCTTTTTTCTTTTTTCTTTTTTTTTTTGTCTTTTGTCTTTTTAGGGCTGCACCTGTGGCATATGGAGTTTCCCAGGCTAGGGGTCTAATCGGTGCTGTTGCTGCCGGCCTACACCAGAGCCACAGCAACACAGGACCTGAACCATGCCTGCCACCCACACCATAGCTCATGGCAACACTGGATCCTTAACCCACTGAGCGAGGCCACGGTTCCTAGTTGGGTTCTTTTCTGCTGTGCCATGATGGGAACTCCTGGATAGATTTCTTAGTGTTTACATCTATAAAAATTGAAAGTAGAAATAGAATTGATGTTGACCTCTGTCTCATTCTAACAATAAGTCATAATCGATGCATGGATGCAAGAAGGAGTTGTATTTCCAATGGATTTCAAGTTTATATATGTGTTATTATTATTATTTTTGTCTTTTAGTCTTTTTAGGGCTGCACTCGTGACATATGGAGATTCCCAGGCTAGGGGTGCAATCAGAGCTGTAGCTGCCAGCCTATGCCACAGCCACAGCAATGCCGGATCCGAGCCACCTCTATACCACAGCTCTTGGCAACACCCAATCCTTAACCCACTGAGTGAGGCCAGGGATCGAACCTGCAATCTCATGGTTTCTAGTCAGATTTGTTTCCACTGTGCCATGACGGGAACTCCTATATATGTGTTATTTGTATTTAAATTTGAAACAGTTCTATTTTGGTTAATTCTCTACTATTGATAATTACAACTATAAATCAGCCTACAATAAAATATTTTAATACTTAGGGCTTTATGGTTAGAGGAATTAAAACAATTAAAAATGTTAGTGTTTATATACTTTAAACATTTGATAATGAATCAGGGAGGTTTAGGCTTTCAAGCATAAAAGCATGCTTATGCTTGAAATTGTTAGGATGAAATTTTGGGGGTTAGGTGAAATTCTTGTTAAAGGAGAAAAGGAATGAAATTTTCTGACTAAAGATGTTAATTCATGTAAAGTGGATCCTTTTTCTCCATCTTTTAAAATTAAAGTGTTGATTTACAACGTTGTGCCAATTACAGCAACGTGACCCAGTCATGCATACATATACATATATATAACACATTTATTTTTTATATATATTCACATTCCCTTTTTTATATTGTCGTCCATCATGGTGTAGCCCAAGAAAGTGGATCTTTGAATGTGTTACTCCCACTGCCTGAATATTTTCCTCAGCCTTTTCCATCTCATTCATTCTCACGGGGCAGTCTTGGTCAGGTCTCTACCCTGGACGCCTCCTTCAGTCTCCGGGTGTGGAGCTCAGGCTCAGAGCGCCCCTACACCCCGCATCACTCTGGCACTTGTGTGTGCCGTGTCTCCCCACTGTGCACACCCAGAGGCAGGATGAGCGTTCCATTCGTGCCATGCCACACTGGGTATGGGAAAATAATAAAGGGCCCTCATATTTATGATCGCAGGTCCTTTTTGGCTTACGTGGTATTTGGGGGAATTTGTGGCAGTTAAGAAACGGCAGGTGTTGACTTAGGGGCGGGGCCTGACTCAGTGGAAAGAACAGTCCAGAGACCTTGGGTCTCCGTTTCAGCCATCACTGAATGGCTTTCACTTTGGCAAGCCACTAGGCCTTTCCTCTGCCTCTTTCTCTGGTCTGTCAAATTCATAAGTGCTTTGATTAGAGGTTCTTTCATCTCCTTCCATGTCTGGAAGCTGAGTTATAGGCTCTGTAGGGCTTGTCAGCCACCCGTGAGTGGGACGATCACGCAGGCCTCGGCTGTGAGGCAGGCAGGCACACCACAGGGAACAGGAGGTGAGAGGGGCAGATGCCACGCGTTTCGAACTGGCAGGGTGAAATGTGAAATGTGAAAGAATACATGAAGTCTTAGAATGTTTTGTGAGGGAAAACAGATCTTCTCATAAGGCATGTGAAAAGATAGCTGTCACCATCCACCATCCGGGAAGTGCAAGTCAAAACCGCTTGAGAGAGCGACGACAGAAAAGACACTCAGTAATAGGTGTTGCCGAGGATGTAGAGGAGTTGGAAGCCATATGCCGAGGGTGGGAATGTAAAACGGTGCCGCGGCTTTGGAACGTCTGGCAGTTCCTCAGAAGATTAAACAGAGAGTCACGGTATGACCCAGCATTTCTACTTCTCGGTATCAACCCAGAAGAAATGAAACCTATTCCCACGTAAAAGCTTGCATGTGGATATTTATAGCAGCATTATTCACAATAGCCAAAAGGAGAAAATAACCCAATAGATGACTGGTTAAGCAAAATATCGTCGATCCATACCATGCAATAGTACTCAGCCATCGAAAGAAATGGGGTACTGATATGTGATACAGCACGAGTGAACCTTGAAAACATTGTGCTACGCGAGAGACTGCGTATTGTATGATTCCATAGATATGAAATGCCCAGAATTAGCTAAAGACAGAAAATAAGATTAGTAGTTGCAAGGGGTTGGCAGTTGTGGGGAACCGGGATTGATGTATAACGGGTGGGTAGGAGATTATTCTGGGAGGAGTTGATAAAAAATATTCTGGGAGTTACCATCATGGCAGAGCAGAAATGAATCCTACTAGGAACCATGAGGTTGGGGGTTCGATGCCTGGTGGCCTCGCTCACTTTGTTAAGGGTCCCATGTTGCCATGAGCTGTAGTGTAGGTCGAAGATGTGGCTCTGATCTGGCGTTGCTGTGGCTGTGACGTAAGTTGGTGGCTACAGCTCTGATTAGACCCCTAGCCTGGGAACCTCCATATGCCGAGGGTGTGGACCTAAGAAAAAGACAAAAGACAAAAAAAAACAATGTTCTGAAACTTCCAAATAGTAGGTGCACATGTGACTTATCAGCATGATTTCCCATATGTTTGAATGTGTTTATTGGTTCCAGTTTTCCTTTCCAGCAGCCTCCTTCTAGGCCTGCTGCCCTGTTGTCATTTGAAAGTGCCCCCTTTGCCGCTATCCTGAGACAATACTTGGCTCACTCTTATGCTGTGTCCCTTCTTTCGTGGATCCTTTGTCATCCTCCTTTTTGGTTTGCTCCCTAGTTTTGCAGGAGTTACCCAGTTAAAAGATATTTATTGAGCCCTTGGATGTACCAAGAGCCTTTCCCATGCCCTCCTCTCTCCCCCGTCTTGTGCAGGTGTGCAAGATGAAGCCAGACCAGCATCGCTTCTTACAATGAATAATTATGCCTCCCTAGTTTCTACCCTCCTGCTGTAGGGCACAGAACCCATCTTGCCCACTCTTAGTTGCAAGAGTCTCCAGGTCTGGCCCCTCTCCCACTGACCCAGTGGGACGCCTCCCCCAGCAGTCACCTACCTCTTCTGTTGGGATTCATGGGCGGGGCACACCTTCTCCTGGACGGCCACCATGGTTTTCACTAACGACTGGCCTGGGCTCTCCTTGGTGCAGCCTCTTGTCTATGACTTTTAATTCTCCAGGTTGTACCTGCTGCCCCAGCTCCATCTGGCCTTGGCAAGCTGTCCCATCCCCAGTGCTCTGTCTTGCTTTTGCTTCTGTGCAGGGAGTTGCTGTTAGCATGACTCTTGAGTAACGCTGTCCTGGATGACAGGGCAGGCTTCTTGAGGACGTCATTGCTTCTCATTTTCCATTTCCATTTTGCAATAGTTATAACAACCTTTAAACTTCTTTTTTTTTGAAATAAAAATGGGTGTAAAGACTCACCAATTACAATTTAGCACATTTGCTTTTTCTCTGTCACTCACTGAATAAATAAATACACACATACACATTTGAAACTTGGCTACAGCCATCAAGCCCCTATGGCCTTCAGTGCTAAGAACAAGACTTTCTCTTATGTAACTACAGTACAATTATAAAATTAGCCAGGTGAACATTGGCAAAATGCTATTACCTGACCATGTCTATGCACACGTTGCCGTGTGTCCCAGTCATTCCTCTGCAGTCATTTCCCCCCATTCCAGGATCCCTCGGTTGCATTTGCTCGTCATGTCTCTGGAGTCTCCTGGAGCACTACCCCAACCTTCCTTCACCCTTCATGGCATTGATAGTTTGAGGAATTCTGGATTTGATGCAGGCGATTTGGGGCAGGAACGTAGTACATGTAATGTCGTGTCCTGTCATCGTGATAAGTGGCAAGGTTAATTTGTGTCACTTGGTGAAGGTGGTGACCATAGGTCACCAGTTTCCTTTTGGAACAAATAATCTATGGAGAGATGCTTTGAGGCCCTTCTCAAACCTGTCCCCAATAGTTTTATCATGAATCTTGCATGAATCGGGTGGTAACATGTCATTCCTTTGACAGTCTTTGTTAATTCTGTGTAAGACGTAACCTTCCTTTCTCATTCATTATCCATTTATTTATTTATCAGTACAAATGTGTGGATTTTAATTTTATTCAATAGTTTATAATGTACTAGCGGTCATATTTATTTTGGTGCTCAAAGTGTTCCAGATTTGCCCAGTAGCAACCCCTTCAGAGTAATTCCTGTCTCCTTTCGATGGACCACAACATTTCATTTCTTATTTTCTGGCACAATAAGAATCAACTCCTGTTTAAAAATATGTTGTCTTGTTTTATATTACTGCCTATTGCAGTATGCTGTAGCATTTTTATGAGCTCTGTTTGCTTTCATTTCATTTTTCCGTTCATTTCAGACAAAAATTTTTTATTGGTAAAGGAGCAGCATTATTATCTACGGCTGAAGTGTGATGGCAGAAGCTTGTGAGACCCATCAAGTCAATATAACTTTCCTAAGACCTGCTTCCCCACAGTCATTACTGTGGATTTACCCCCAATTCTTTCTCCATGTCCTTCTGGAGAAAGCATCTGATGGGGTAGAAACCTGTGAGGGAGAAGAGTTTTGTTTTTGTTTTTTGTCTTTTTAGGGCCGCACCCTCAGCATATGGAGGTACCTGGGCTAGGGGTTGAATCGGAGCTGTAGCTGCCAGCCTACGCCATAGCCACGCCAGATCTGTGCCGCATCTGTGACCTATACCACAGCTCATGGCAACTCCTGATCCTTAACCCACTGAGCAAGGCCAGGGATCGAACCTGTGTCCTCATGGATGCTGGTCAGATTCATTTCTGCTGAGCCACGATGGGAACTCCCGAGTTGTTATTTTATCATTGACTGTTCTTCTTGGGAAGAAAGGGTTGCTAAGAATTTTATTTCTATTTTTTATGCTCCTCTGTATTTTACAAATTCTGTCCCATAGGCATGAATTACTTGTGGAGTCAGTAAAATTAACTTATTTTTTAAACAATTGTTTTTTGAAATAGGGATTATGCAAAACCAGATTTCCTGTAACACTTTGCCACAGCTTCCTCTTTCTTTAAGATCTGACACAACCAAAGTACATTTATTAAGAGCAAGAAGTTACCTTTGGTACAATTATTACATTGGGGTTCCCAGGACTACCCCCACATTCACTGATTTACTAGGAGGACCCACAGGCCATGTAGTTGTACTCATGGCTGTGATTTATCAGCAAGGGGAAGAGGCACAGGGGGGAAGCCTGGAGGAAACTAGGTGCCAGCTCCTGAAAGTTCCTCCTCATGGTTTCCCACAGGACACACTTCATTCCCCAGCAATGAGCAGTGGCAATAGATACAGAATGCTGTCCATCAGGGAAGCTCACTAGAGACTCAGTGCCCAGGGTTTCTTTTGGGGACTGGTCTTGTAGGCACCCTCTGCCTGGCTCTTACCAAAATTTTAGACTCCCAGAAGGAGGGTGGATATTCAGCATAAACCATATTATTTGAACAGACGGTGTAGGCATAGTAAGCCACCATATCAGTTAGAAATGGTGAGAATATCCTCATACCCAAGGCCCAGAAGCCAGTCAAGGACCGTGCAAGCTCTTTCTACGGATAAGCGCAAGAGCTGGGATCGTAACTCTTTTCTGCACAGCTATTGGCCACAGTGGCAGAATTTACTTGGTTTTACTAGCCTTTCCATGAATGTCCAAGGTGCCAGGAAGGAGGTGGAGAATTTGGGAATGGTTACTCCTGGGTAAATGCTTTCTTTTGGAGGCGATGACCGTGTTCTGGAATTAGATAGTGAACGGTTTTTTAACTGTGAATATACCAAGACCAATGGATGCGACACTTTAAAAGGGTGAACGTATATGGTATTTGAATTATATCTCAATAAAGCTGTTATTAAAAAAGATAGGTGATACAGAAATTCAGAAAGGTATGTCAGAAATGATGTAACAAGAAGCTACTCTGTAAAAATAAAATAAGGTAAACATCTCTTGATGAAAGGCATTTCCACATCTAAAAGCAGCTGAGAGTGGCTTGACTGCCTATAGAATAGCAGCTCTGACCACGCACAGGTTCATTATCTGGGCAAAGTGAAGAGGATTTGGGGTTGGGACCGGAAAGAGTGAGCTGTGAGGTTGCTGGATCCAGAATTTCCATATTTTTGCCTTCATCTGGGCTGTAGAGACACTGCCCATGTTATAAGGTAGATTATATGTGCTCCTGAAACTACAGGGGACCACATTTCATTCCTCTTTGGCATATCCTGTCTCTGAGCCCTTACGCAGAACCTGGTCAGCATTCCATAAATGTCTGTTGAAATAAAACGAAGTAATTTTTCTGTCAACATATCCGCCATTGGGAGAGGTGAAAAATTGAGAAAATGAATAGAATGTGTTTAACTTATTTTCACACTCATTTTATTGAAGCTCTCTGTAAAAATAAACCCATGTGGACAGTAATTGATTGAGTGATAATTTCTAAGTAGCAGAGTGTTAAAGTAGATAAGTGCCTCCTACTGTGGAGAAATTGCTTGGCCAAAATCTGAACCGCTGAGGTGTTTATTTTAACACTGGGAAACATTTATTACTCTAAATTTGTTTCCATTCATACACAGCATCTATCATACCAGATGTGCCACGTCTAAACTAGACACGGTTTGAAACCTGCAATAATCTCTGTATCAGGTGAATTTTTAAGAGAATGTAATTTTCCCTTTTTTATTTATTGCCCCTTCCTTCAGCCTCTTTTCCTTATAAAAGAAAGCTGAAGTTGTAACTTGATTTAGTGTATGTGACTTACACGATAATGCTTGTGTGTTAATTTTTCTATATTTTGCTTCATGAAAAGTAGCTTAAAATTAAAATTTGAATGTCTCCAAATAAAACTTGGACTTGGGGTGTAATTAACAACAAAACTTCAGCAGCTTTCCCTGACCAGTGGTCTGCCTGGCCCTCCTCACTTTACTAATTCAAACTTTGTCTTAGGTGGTCGGTTTTAGGGACGGAGCATGACTTCTGGAGGGGGTGGGGCATGGCTTTAGAGTCTGACGAACCTGGCTGGAGTCCTCTCCACCACTTATTACCTGGATGACCTTGGGGAAGCTGTACGACTCTTTTTGGTTTCCCCGTCAGAAAAATCAGGAATAGTAATACCTGCCTAGATGAAATCAGATAACTACATTTGATACCAGGGCCAGAGCAGGTTCTCAATGAAAATTAACTGCTCTCCCTACAGGTGTTACATACCAGGCACATACATGTCAATGCCAAGGTACCCATGCATTCTTGTCCTGCTCATCCTGACCTCAAACCTGCCATGTAGTGGCGATGAAGTTCCAGCCACAAACCCCGTGGGAAACTGACTGCAGCAGATCACAGCCTGCTGCAGGTGCCCTGAGCCAGGAGAAGGCGGTCAGGGACAAGGCTTCTTGAGCAGGCTCCCTCGGGTGTTTCACAGACCTTAGGCGTGCCATGTTTGTGCTTCTCCTCCACTGGACGGCTCCGGCCTACCCATGTGCATGCTTGCTCTCTGTCTCCTGGGGGCCTCTTCTCAGATGTCCCCATGGTGGCTCAGCTCCTACCACTGTGACACAGCAGGTGCTGCCTCGCTCCAGGGTCCCTCTGTCCACACTTTTTCCTGGCCTCCAGATTTTGTTTGCTGGCTCTGGATCCTTCTAAAATTCAAACTTAACAAGATCAGAGACCTGTTGAGCCCTGTATTCCTTGAGCCTGGACGAGGCAGCGGCTCAGTAAATGTTTGCTGAATGAGTGGATGCATCGAGAAGACACATTTAATGCTGTTTTGATTGTTTCCCCTCAATCCTCAGTTTTTTAAATTAGAGACTGATCTTTCCCACCTCATTTTTGCCGGTTGTGGTTCCGCTTAGAGGCTTGGTGGTTAGGGAGAGGGTCCTAACTTTATATTTCAAGAAGTGTTTAGCCAGTAGCTACGTTTGGAATTTTCTGTCTTTTGGAGATGTAGCAAAAATTCCAGATGGATTAAAGAATTAAATATAAAACACGAAAAAGGAGGAGACGAGAAGTGGAGATTTAGTCATGTTTTTGATGAAATGAGGATTCTTATGTTTAAAGGCAATGAGTAAGATATTTATAGAAACTTTTAATGACTTTACCTATTTAATGAAAATGTTTAAAATACAAGTATATGTTAAAACAATGGCTCCCAAATAAATGACGACTAGCTAAGAACTGGGATTTTTAGACAAAACAAGGCCACGCTGCTTTGACTAGGGGAACTTGTATGAAGCAACCAGCGTGTGGGCCCCTTAGAGGCTCTGAGAACTCCCAGGAGGAGAGCCCCAGGAGGTTTGGGGTGGGCAAGCAAAGGAGGGTCTAGGCTGGGCCCTTGGCCCCGGAGCTTCCTGTTTTACCAAGCCCTCGTTCAGGGTGGCTGTTCCCACTGAGGACCTGGCCAGCTTCCCTCCATCACACACAGACAAAATACACACAGGTATGTATAACTGAATCACTTTACCATGCGCCTGAAACTAGCACAACATTGTAAATCAGCCGTACTCCAGGATAAGATAAAAATTCAGTTACGAAAGTACGAACAACATGAATCATTACAGGCTTCTACAGAAGAGGTGTAATAAGGAGATGGAGGGTCTCTGTATTTCTCTTACTCTGCCTTCTGTCCTCCAGTCTTCAGCTTTGGGATGGGCTGGGCTGGGGCAGGAAAGTTCAAGAGTGGGCGGGAGAGGGTATCTGGAGGATTGTCCTTGTCCTGTTCTGGAGTGTCGCTGAAGCAGCCAACGTGGAACTGGAATGCCTAGTGCGGCTGTGGTATGAGATGGAGTGTGGAACAGGAGGTGAGCCACCCTGGACAAGGGTTTAAACAAACTCCCACATTAGCGTCAAGTCTTTAAGAGACATGGGGTCGGCCTATTTTCAGTATAGGCTCCCTTGCTGTGCATGGCACTGCGGTGGCTGGAATGGGTGCGTGTCAGAACAGAGACCTCACTTGGCGGAGTGTGAGGACACGGTTCCCGCACCCATGAGGTTCAGTTAACACGGTACCGTGCGAAGTGGAAATGGCCTATATTATTAAATTAATAAATTCAAGGTAGTCAAAGTATGACATCACCAGGAAAAAGTACACGGGTTGTGTCTCTGCGCGCGCGCGCTCACACACACACGTGCGCATGTGTATGAGTGTGTGGTTTCACGTCCTAGTAAATCTTGGTTCTTTTGCCCTGGTTTTCTGATTTCAGAATCCATTAGCCATTTCATGCTCTGGCTCATACCCACCTCATAACTGGAGGTGAGGGAACGTGATCCCTAGATGTGGTTTTCCCTTAACTAGGTGATTATTGGTCGTGGGTGCTATTTGGGCATTCACGTATTTTTCTTCCTTCTGTTTTTCTTTTTGTTGCTGTGAGGACTGTATTACGTGGCCTGATGATATACTTCCTAGAACGGGTTATGTTTTAGTGCTTTTTTCCGTGTGTTAATTGGGTCTGGAGGGTTTCAAAGCACTGCTGTTGCTGTGGTGTGTGTTATTTATGTCCTTCAGACCCCCTAGAAGCCATGGTATTTACTCGTAATCTGAGACAGGCTCTATTTTAGAAAGTCCCACCCATGATTATTGCCGTTCGTAGGTCTTTTTAAACTAAGGCTGTCCACAATCTAAATACCAGAAGCACTCTCACTTCCCAGCACCAGTTTAGCATTGCAGGAGTCCCCAGATGTGCTGGGCTGCCTTTTCTTCCGTGTGAGTGTCTCACAATAGAGGGTTTCCAACCACGTTAGACCCGTACGTTTAGAAAAATAGATTTTTTTGAGGATATTCACCACATCCCATACAATTCAGCATTTAAAGTGTACAGTTAATTCAGTGGTTTTGAGTATATTCCCACTACAGTGGTATCACTACAATCAAATTTAGAACATTTTCATCACCCCAAAGAGAAACTCCACCCGTGAGCAGTCACTTCCCATCCCCCCACCCCAGGTCTAGGCAGCCACTATCCACTTTTTGCCTCTTGAAATTTGCTGAATCTGGACATTTCACATAAATGGAATCATATAACATGTGGCCTTTTTTGTCTGGCTTCTTCCCCTTAGTTTTGAGTGAAAGTTTCGTTCATGTTGTTGCATGTCCGTACTTCTTTTTATAACAGATATTTTGTGATGCCGTCTTTAACCTCTTGAAGTTAAATTCAGAGAGCATATAACCAATCCACAGACATAGTTTTAAAAAAATCAATGTAATATTCTAAGCATAATAAAAATGGAGAAATGAAAAAGAAATTAAATAATTTGCATTTTAGTATGTGTTCATAGTCACCTTTTCAAGAAAACACGACGTAGTTGGATGTTTGTAATTGCACTTGAATGTGACAGCTGCTGGATAGACTCATAAAGATGTGTTGCCTTGGGTAAGTGAGGCACCACGATGGTGTGGCCTGGGATGACAGGATTTTTCAAGATGGGAAACAACTCTGTACTTTATTTCTTCTTTTTATCCATCATCCATTGATTTATAGGATGGTAACATCCTTGGAAAATGAAGAGCTCAGTAAAACTGTACAGAAAGTGCTTTTTGTTTATATATAAAAATAAAATCAGGTTATCTTGTCAGATAGTTCTGAACAGGTTTTACATCTACCTGAGTGACCAGAAGGACATTAAAAATTTGTTCAGTAAATGGGAGAGTCTGGTTGTTCCTTGCAGGACCGCATGAGGCCCCGGGCCCTCTGTGTACCAAATTCTAGTCATTGTTACAACCAAAAAAACCAAAACTGGGGGAGTTCCCATCGTGGCGCAGTGGTTAACGAATCCGACTAGGAACCATGAGGTTGCGGGTTCGGTCCCTGCCCTTGCTCAGTGGGTTAACGATCCGGCGTTGCCGTGAGCTGTGGTGTAGGTCGCAGACGCGGCTCAGATCCCGCGTTGCTGTGGCTCTGGCGTAGACCCCTAGCCTGGGAACCTCCATATGCCGCAGGAGCGGCCCAAAGAAATAGCAAAAAGACAAAAACAAAAAAAACAAAAAAAAAACCCAAAAAAAAACAAAACTGAAATGTCCCCTAGGGGGCAGTCCTACACCCATAGAGGACCTCTTTTCTGGGGCTACCTTGTGACATTGGCTTCATCAGTGCAGTACTACTTATTAAGCTTTCTTCTCTCTTCTTCAACTGTTCAAGTTATTGGCCATATTCTTATAAACAAGAGGGACGCTTTCTTCATTGGTGGTGAGAGAAGAATGCTCTTTGATCCTCCCTGATCCCTCAAGCAGGATCTTGGCTCGCCAAGATCCTGCTTAAGTTTCACTTTTGTTCTGAAATGTTGCGTTGTCAGAGCAATCCCAAGAGGTCACTCCTTCTGCAGAGCTCTGAGGATGTGTATGTACCTCCTTTTGATGCTTGCTGCAACTGCTGTATGTTATAAATTTTCTTTTTGACAAGGATGTTTTTGTAAGCGTCCCTCACCACGCCCAGGACATGCCTGCCTCAGCTGGGAAGCCAGTGAGCTTTGTCTCCATGGTAGAGTCATGGGGTGCTGTTATAGCAGTGGTTTTGTTTGTTTGCTTTTTGTATGTTTTTGTTTTTTTAAACTTTCTTACTTGTGAATACCTAAAATAATTGTGGAAATCTGTAAATCTCCTTACACATGTTTAGGCTGACCTCTAGCAGTTTTTGTGGAAGGTTTAAATAAGTACAAAGTATTATCATTTAACATGTGATAAATGCTGATGTTCAAAAGAATAGTATCTCTAAAATTTATCTAGTAAATCTACCCATTTTAGGCCTACCTTATCCACTAAAATTATATGAAGCTCTTCTTTGTTGGTCAAAATTTTACGTCATAATTTTATTTCCATTCCAGTTCCCTCAAAGAATTTTACACTCATATAAAACATTTTTATGCTTGAAAGTCTTTTATTGATCACCCTAAGATATTTTTCTATAAAAAAACCCCATATTTCCTAGGTATATAAGGCTCTTAGAACAAGGATTCTTCTGAACTGAGTTCTCCTTGTAATTGTCAATGGTATACAATATATCAAAAAAAAGTTCTAAATTTAGACAAATGCTTATTAAGCATAACTCAATTTTTACTGGAAATATATCCGTGAGTGGAATGGATGGGCTAATTTGTTTTAATTAGTTCATTTGTCTGTGGAGGAATATGACTTACAGAATGAGAGAATATAGCATTGATTCTGTTCTTTTTAATGTATGTAACCAATGAGAACGTTTCTTCACATAAAAAAATAGATAACACTTTTTTAGCATTGTCACATTTTAGATGTCACAAGTGTAGCTTTGTCACTTAGTTTTTCAAGATATTTTCAAGTTATATGCTGAAAATTACATTGCTCTCTCATAAATAATTATTTTTACTGATTTATCAGTAAATAGCTCAGGTCCTCCTTCAGTTTTATTGAATGCGAAGAACTCGAAACCACCTGTTTTTTTGTTTGTTTGTTTTTTTGCCATTTCTTGGGCCGCTCCTGCGGCATATGGAGGTTCCCAGGCTAAGGGTCAAATCGGAGCTGTAGCCACCAGCCTATGCCAGAGCCACAGCAGCGCAGGATCTGAGCCGAGTCTGCAACGTACACTACAGCTCACGGCAATGCCGGATCCCTAACCCACTGAGCAAAGCCAGGGATCGAACCTGCAACCTCATGGTTCCTAGTCGGATTCGTTAACCACTGCGCCACGACGGGAACTCCAGAAACCGTTTTATAAAAGGAGTTGTACTTGTCGTTAGACTCCTTTACTGCTTTAACATCCGATCATGCCTAAGAGACTTTATTATGGCTTAGCAAATAGTTATAATTATACCTATTAATACTTTACTTAGAGATAACTACTTGAGTTCCCTGGTGGCCCAGTGGAGGATCCAGTGTTATCACTGCTGTGGCTTGGGTTGCTGCTGTGGTGTGCGTTTGATTCTTGGCTCTGGAACTTTTGTATGCCACAGGCACAGCCAAAAAAAGGAAAGATACCTCTTTGAATCTGTTTGAGAATAGTTAAGAAAATTGAAATAGTACATTTTAACACATCCTCGTAATATAACACTTTTTAAACAAAGTGATTTTCTTTCATCCTAAGTTTTAAATGTACTTTCATAAAAATCTTGAGTTACAGATTTCACTTTTCCAATTTTGTGGAAGTACCTGTCTTATAACCTAATTGGCAAAGCCAGTCCTCACTGGCACACCAAGGAGCCAAATCAAACTTTCTATGAGAAAGCCCACCATGATTTTTCAATTCAGATAAACATGTTAATATTTATGCCCCATGACCACATCTTGAAGATGGATGGATGAATGAATGAGAAATGCAGTTTGTTCCCTGAATGAAATAAAGTGCCCCAATCTTCAGTAGTTCTCTTTGGTATTTTTCTAGGAGTAAAGTGTTCTTGTGTGGAGCAAGTTAGGCAGTTGAAGAGGCAAGATTGTTGAGTGAAAAAGTCATCTGCACTCCATCTGCTGGACCCTAGGCTACATCTCGGTCAAGAACCATGCATCCTGGCTCACAATACCTCATTTCCAAATGCCTCACTTTGCAATCGGTGTCTAAGATGGGGAATGATCTCTTGTTTATGGGGTTTGATGAAAGGCTCTTTTTTACTGTCATCAGTGCTTTGCATTACCCCCCTTTGTTACCCCATGAGGGGCTTTTCCATCCTGGGCTGTGCTCCACTTAGATCTGGGGAGGGTGAGAAATATTCCTTGTCTTGTCATGTGGGAGGGAGGCCGTCGTTTCAGGGGAGGTTGTTCACTATTATTATTATCATCTTCTTCGTCATCTTCATCATCACAGGCTGCACCTGAGGCATGTAGATAGAAGGCCCCGGGCCAGGGGTCAAACCCATGCTCAGTTGTGGCCTGCACCACAGTGAAGGTCCTTAACCCACTGTGCCACATGCAAACTTCCTCGGGGGAGGCTTAAAAGTAGAGCTTGTGTGTGCCCAGACTCCAAGTCCATTCTGAAATAGACTTGTTTTAGGAAAGAACACATATGGAAAATTAAAGCTCTGGGAACTTTTTTCCCCTTAAAACTGTTCATTGCTTATATGTCGTCTTGGAAAGATGTTTTGCCCCAGTGTGAAGATGGCTGTATTTTAGGACATTTTCAATCCTCATTAATCCTGAGCATCTTGCAGTGATCGTGTGCCCTGAGTCCTAGAAAGCCAAAGAATGTGCAAGAAAGTAGTGCTTGCATTTGAAAGTTAGAGAAGTTGTGTTTTTCGTCTCTTCCTTTCTTTCCCTCTTTTTGTCTGTCTCTGTCCCAGACATTATTTAAGGCAATTTAGAAGTATGCTAAAACCTCTCAGATCCTGAATTAAAATTGGGAGGAGGGAAAAAAGGAGAAACATCAGTAGATTTACAGAGGTTGCAGAAAAATATCGAAAGCAAAGGTAGGAATGAATAAAAGTGATGCACAAAATGAAGGCTTAGATTAAGCTATCTGTACCCGAGGTTGGACCCTTTTCAGAAGGCACCTGTCGTGCCCTGGGACTTGCATGGGGTCTCAAGGCCACAGGGGATGACTTAAACGGGCTGTCAAAGTTCAGGTCCCCTGTTCCTCCAGTACTGATGGAAAAGGTATACCTGGCCATGTGCTGGAATGAAGTGGGTGTACGTCCTGGGGAAGGATGCTGTTTCCCTCTTGCTCTTACTTCACATAAGACAGGTGAAGAGGTGTTTTGTCAGTGGGACGGCAGGCTTGGGGGGCAGCTATTTATAGATACTGTCTTGGACCCCGGGGAAGCTGGGGGTTGCCCCTTCTGCCAGAAGAGTCCTCTGATTTCAGAGGAAGCTGAGAGACAGGACAAACCCCAGTCACATGTGGCTTCTAGCCCAGATAATATAGAGGAAGGAGCTCATGGGTAATTTTCTGATAACTCTACTGATCTCGTTGCAGGTTGTTGTTGTTGTTGTTGTTTTTAAGGCCGCTCCCAGGGCATGTGGAAATTCCCAGGCTAGGGGTCTAATTGGAGCTGCAGCTGCCGGCCTACACCACAGTCACAGCAACGCAAGATCTGAGCCGTGTCTGCGACCTACACCACAGCTCACAGCAACGCCGGATCCTTAACCCACTGAGTGAGGCCAGAGATTGAACCTGTGTCCTAATTGATACTGGTCGGGTTTGTTAATCACTGAGCCACGACAGAAACTCCCGATCCTGTTGCAGTTTTAAATTTTTTCCTTAAAATGACTAACAGCAAAGGGTAAAATCTGCTCTGTTACACTAGTCACAGTTTAAAAATAACACTTAGCGAAAACAGAATCATTCTTCCCATAATCATAGAAGGGTGCTGGATCAGGATAAATAGCATCCTCAGAAGCGTCTTCACTGTAGGAACGCTTGCCAGTTTCATAGGGTAGCACTGTAGTATAATACTGTTAGCTTGAAAAAAACTTTAAGACTTATCTAGGAATCCATACCTAAAACTGGTCAATTCAGTTGTACTTTTTCTAATGTTTAATTTTTCAAATACATGTTTCTGAAATGTAGAAGGTTTTTAACCTAATTGTTGAAATACCATGCTTTACTCCATAGTGGTTTTTGTTTTTGTTTTTTGGTGGAGGATGGGGGAGGAGTGGAGTACAAAAAGGCTTTTGCCAAGAGAAAATACAGCCAGTTTTGGAGCGTTTGGTTCCTAGGCTACCTACCACCCCCGGCCATAGGACTGTGCCCTCAGCCTGGCACATCCCCACACCCCCACTGGGGGAGGGGGGGAATCTGCTAACACCTGAACTTTCCCCTGCTTTCTGGCTGGCTTGGGAAACCCGACTGCCCCAGGACAGGGGGTTCCTCATTGGAGCTGGGGGTGAAGGGACCCAGTAAATGCAGTAAGAAATTTGAGGGAGAGAATTCAGCCAAGGCTTTCAAACTTGTTGACCTGCAACTGCTCTCCCCTGCCCAGTCCTGGAATCTCCAGAAGTGGCCACAAAGAAAGAGCACCCCAAGGACATCCCTCCCTTTTCTGTGCCCTCCCACGAGGAGGGGGAGCTGGGAGCACCCAGCGCTCTAGGCGCTGAGGAGAGACATGAGCATGTGTTCCCTCTCCTGTGCAGCATGGACCTTCCTGAGTATATGTTCAGTCTCCAAGGGGGGCTTCCTTCTCCGTCACCCCTGCAAGCCTGAGGAGGGTCCCCAGCTCCAAGGCACAGGCTGGAGAGCCATCTCCTCCATCTCCTCAACCCCCAGGCAGGGCAGGGCTTCTGCAGTGCTGAGCAGCCTCCTAAATTCTAAAGGGAAGGCCCTGGAGGGTGCGCTGCTCCGGTCACCACCGCATCATCCTTCTGCCCGAGCTTTCCTCCACGTCCCCTTGTTGCCCTGAGAGAACACACAGGTATTGAGATGTTCGCAGGAATGTTCAGGTGCACATCCGACACGGGGAAGATAGCCTCGAACAGTGCTGCTTCAGGAAAGTTGCTGCTGGTGTACAACTGTTTTCTGAAAAGTAGTAGGAAAGTGGCCAACTTTCCCATTTCTTCTCACTCCTGCTCTCCCCCCCTTATCTCTCCCACCAGACCTGTTTTAGGGATTCGTGTTCAGCATGAGGAGAAGAAAGTGAAAGGAACAAAATTAAGTGTCAAACCCTGTGAGATGTACTGGGAAGGAAAGAGCAGAAACGAGGTAGCTCTTTGGTAGGGTAAGCATTCTTCAGGGCCAAGGACATGATTGCATCAAGGACATCTCTCCTTGTTTTTGTTTTTGTTTTTGTTTTTTTGCTTTTTAGGGCCACATCCTCGGCATATGGAAGTTCTCAGGCGAGGCGTTGAATTAGAGCCGCAGCTGCTGGCCTACGCCACAGCCACAGCAACGCCAGATCCAAGCTGCCTCTGTGGCCTACACCACATCTCATGGCAACACCAGATCCTTAACCCACTGAACAAGGCCAGGGATTGAACCTGTATCCTTATGGATACTAGTTGGGTTCATCATCACTGAGCCATGATGGGAACTCTCTTCCAGGTTTTAAGTTTTACTTTACGTCAGGAACTGCTGAGTTTTTTTACATGTCAAGACTTAAGTAACATGAGCAGAGGAGGTAGCTCACAAAAGGAAGGAGAAGTTTGCAGGAGGGAGCTGGGGAAGCAAGTTAGAAAGTGAAGAGCTGGTGGAGTCTGGGCTTCTAGTCTGTCTGGTCTGCAAATCTCTGGCCATCTCCCACCCAGACGCTCCCAGGGGTTCCATCTCCACCCATAGGAAGAAGGTGCAGAGGCTTGGCCAAAGAGCTGCCAAAGTCATTCTTTTCTGTTGGACCCTGAAGAGTAAATGTAATAGATTTTTAAGAAACTTAAGTTCTTAAAGAGCCAGGGATTGAATCCAAGCCGCAGCTGCAGTAATGCCAGATCCTTTAACCCACTGCCCCAGGCAGGGGATCAAACTCACATCTTCACAGCAACCAGAGTCACTGCAGTCAGGTCCTTAACCCACTGCCCCATGGCAAAAACTCTAAAAAACGTTTTGAAATAAGTAAAATTCATATGTAAATGCACATATGTTTGTGCATGATCTCTGAAAAAGCAATGTGCAAGTTAGCCCATTGGCACACAGTTATTGATTAATTGATTGCAGACAAAAAGGCCTTTTCCAGGTATGTTACTGAGAACCTGTGGTTCTCTAAGTGGGTATTATCCTCCCCAAGCTGGGCACGTAACAAACTACTTTAGTTCCAGCGTTTTCTGGGTCATTGTTACAATAACATAGCTTAAATGGAATTTATTCACAGAGCTGTTATATCAATATATTCTTTATTATTTTAGGATTAGATTTCCTTGTATAACCAGAATGTTGTTATTGTCTTCAGAGGGGATTTTATTAGTACCATTCTAGAATGGACCTTTTATTCCTCACCATCTCCATTTTCTCCTTCATTAACTAAGAAGCAAATTAGACTTGCATTTAGCCGATGTCTGCCAAATGTTATTTTTAGAAGCCTTCTCACCTCTTTCTCAATCCTTCGGGACTTCTTCTTTCATTCCTTAACTCTGCTTTGCCCTCTTAATCATTGCAATCAAACTCAGTGCCCTCCTGATGGTAGTTCAATATGTAAAACCTATTGTTTATTTGCTCTTGGCATAGGAAAGGTCCTTTCCAAGCCTAAAAATCCAAGGAAAAATGATAAAAAAAGCATAGGCTTATGTATAGTAATAAATTTGTGTATGTCAAACAGCAATGGAGAAAAAATACTTGGAACGGTAAATATTAATCAAAGGGCTAATATTTTCAATACACAGAAAAATTTGCAATTAAAAAATGGGTTAAGGGAAGTGAGCAGTCACTTCCCAGTGGAAGCAATCAGGTGAGCATTAAAAATGTGGGAAAACATCTCAATATCATTATTATAAAAATGGGGAATGACACGCTTTTTGGCACCCTAAATTATGAAGATTAGGGAATTATATGAGCAAAAATATGGGTAAGGGGCATTCCCACACTGTTGGTGCAGAATTAATACAACCTTTCTGTGGTGTCTCATGTAACACATGCCTTAAAATGTGCATATATTTTTATCTGATAATTTAGTTTGTAGAAATTAAAACTAGGAAGATGCACACAGATATATATATCTTCATGTACATTGCTCCACTATTTATAATATAGAAAAAGAGGTGGTCTCAGTGCTTAGCAACTCGAAGTTAAATTTTATATCCATTCGACTATTTGTATATTTTGTTAAAAGCTATACTTTGTATAGCTGTTAAAAAAAACAAAATGCAATAAAACCCTAAAAACAGATCAAGAAGCAATACCCAGCGTATGACCCAATTTTTGTTTCTAAAAAGCAAAAGAGGGGGCACAGTCTTTGAGGCATTAGCCAGCTGTGACCCTCCTTTGCCTGGCAAAACAATAGAGCTATTTTTTCTCCTTTACCCAAACAAACAAACAAACAATAAGTAAATACAAGAAGTAAAGAAATAAGGTTTATGTATACATCGAAAGACCAGAATATATTAAAGACACTTCTCTTTGGGGGATGAAATTATGGGAGACGTCCCCCCTTGTGATTTTTCTAAAATTTCTTCTGTGACTATGCATGGCTGCTCTAAACAGGAAGAAAAAATAAATCCTATTGAAAGAACTAAGTTGTCAGTGTTTTAGCCATTTGGAATATTAGGAAGTGGATTCTCTTTATTCTGCTGTTTTCTTTCTAGCTCACTGACATCCCACTTCATAGGAGGTTTGACCCAAAAGTTATTTTGGTGTTGTAATTTACTAGATGTGATATTTTAAATAAAAACTATGTTTAAGATATTAAAAAACTGAAGTACTTTAGATAGCAAATCCTTAGCTTAATATGCAATTCTAACAAATTGAGACCAATTTGTAGGGTAGTAAATAAGATGCTATATATATCTACTAAACAAAGTAGAAAATATTTATAAAGATATTTATATTTACTGTTAATGCTTAATATCTGTGCTGATGCTGTTAGCACCATGAAATTCCCTTTAAATGATTCATAGAAATGAGTTTGTACTAGATCTCGACTTTAGCACGCTACTATGACTACCAGCTCTTGTTTATTTATTGGTCACTTTTATATGTCCTATGCTAAACACTCGGTTTTTTAAAAAAAGAAAATTTTGCCCTCTGAACTTTAATTTTGGTATTAAAAAGATTTCCAGCATCTGGTGCCATTTGTATACTTTGAACCCCAGGTAGTTTTTCCTAAGGCGTCTGCCTGAAGCTTTTCAGTGCTAAAACAATGGGAATTTGTTGCAAAAGAGAAAAATACAATCATTTTATATTGATGGCAGCGGTGGTGTTCCCAACGTCAGTATTTACAAAAGGGAGATTTTAAAATTAGTTTAAGCTGGATAGCTGAAGAAGTGAGCCAAATGAATTAGAGTTTTGTGTTTTTGAAAAGGCTGCAAAAATTGTGAGAGCTGTTCCTGGAATGGCCTTTTGAAAATCCCCTTGCATGCGGGACGAAGGATGAGCGGATGGCTCCAAATCTGGCATTGTTGGACCAATCGAGCAAAGTCGGGTTTATTGACAGGAATGTCGCTGAAGAACCACGAGCTGAGCTGTTTGCTTTCAGATTTAGCAGTTGTTTAGACAAGCAGAAGTCTTTATTCTTGCTCAGACCTGAGCGAGCTGAGCCTCAAGGTTGAAAAGTAAAAAGGGAACATAAAAAGTTCTTTCTCAACTTTGATTTCTCTGTGTTACATTGACTTTCCTTCAGAATTTTCTTTGTTTTTTGAGTTATTTCTTCCCATCCCGCTCCCTAAAGCTTTCTCTTTTTTAGAACTTAGAGCAGAGTTTCCTTATCCACCCTCTTTTTTGCTTTACTAAAAACAAAACAACATCACCGCAAAAACTGAACAGACCTTTCCCCAAAATAAACAGAAACTCAAGAGAATTGTGTCCTCCCACCCTCCTCCTTGGGAACAGGTCCAAGCCCCTAGAACTGTCCCTGTGGAGGTCCTGCAGGTCTCAGAAGGAGGGCAGAGAGACTCAGCATTTATCAGTTGCCTACTAGGTGTCAGCATTTAAAGCTTTACAAGGTGGCATTTTATAGATGAGGAAACAAACCTTGAGGTCTTTCAGCTGGAAAGTGCAAAATTTGAGTCTGGATCTAGGTGTGCCTAAATTTGCTTTTTTCCCCTCTCTCTATCAAGAGAATAAAAAAGTGGTCTGGGCCGCCAAAAAAGTTTGCCATCTGCCTGAGCTCATGAGTGAGAGGTAGGTCAGGCTACTTTCTTACGCCCGTCGAAGCTGGTCATTGTGGTGCCTGGGCTGCTTGGATGTTTCTACCTACATGGTAACCATAAAAATTAAACTAGTGAACGTTCAGCTTTCGGAAGAGTGACCTTATTGATGTTTGGGGGTGGAAACCTACGTCTTTGCTGGCCCTGTGCGTCTCTCTGAGTCTCCACCCCCCCGCCAGCCTTTGAGCAGGAAAGGAGCCCTGGTCTTTGAGTCACTGCCTAGAATTTCCTAGGAGAGCCTTCTTTTTATTATCTCTGATGGGGGTGTGTGCTTTTCCTGCCAAGGGGCAATTTTAGTTTTTGCATACTTAGAGAAGGGAGAGAAACATGTGCCACTGTTTTACTGGTCATGAAACTTCATGATTTTCTAATTAAGGGTGGTGAAGATGCCTGTGGTAGAAATAGCAAAGGCTCCCAGTTTCAGCATCAGTGCAGCTAAGGGCCCTGTTAAACTGCCTGTCACAGTGCCGACTTTTCTGGAGGTGATGCTTGCCCTTGTTCCTTCTGGTTATCTGTCGCCTCCCGGGGACCTGCAACAGTGGACCCCTTTGCAGGGAGCTGCGCAGCAGGCGGTGAGGGTGGAAGGGGGAAGAAGGGAACGTACTCATCCCGAAGGAAGAGGTGTGCGGTTAATGCCTTGAACAGAAAGTTTGTTGCTAGTTTTTTAATCACAATCAAAATGGGTAAAAGTTGTTATTAAACCAATTTCCTGTGTTTAAAAAAATTGTGCTTGAAGAAAATAGAAGCATGAAAAAAATCAAGTCCATATAAGCTTGAAAAGAAACCTGCAGCGATGGATTTGCACATCGGCCTTAATTGGCCCAATTGACCTTCTCTGCTGTATTTACAATTGCCTTAAAATTGTAAGCAGATGTTTGAAACCCGTTCTTTAATAGATCTGCAACATCTGTTTCACCAGCGCTGCTGCCCACCAAAGCAGTCGTAATTAGGGAGCGCCTAATGCATACGTCTTTCCTTATGGACCCAATCGATCGGATTTCTCCCTGAGGTATTAAAGTCAACCCTTATTCTTGCTTTTATTTGAATACACTTTGTATTATATTTTCTAACACAGAAGAACAGTATGCCACACCAGTTTAAAAAGAAAAAAGGAAAAAACAAAAAACCAAGATCCTCATTCTCCATAAAGAATTTTTAAAAATGTGTCTATTTAGTCATTAAAAATGTTTGCATGTATAATTGCAAACCCTTGAAAATCTGTGAAAGCTTTTGTTCTTTCCTGCTGCTTTTGTGTTCTAAAATGGGGAGTTTCCTGCAAACCCGGCAAAGTGAAATGTGGAAATCTTAAAAGCTGGGAAACTTTTATTCTATTTTTAAACTAATAGCCTTCCTTTCTTAAAGCAGTTTTTTGGTTTATAGAAAAATTGAGCAGGAAGTACAGAGTGTCTGTAATATTCCCTCTCCTCTCCCTCCCTGCCCTAGTTCTCCCATTATTACCATCTTATTGTGGTATATTTATTGTAATTGATGAACTTGTATTGATTGGTGCATCATTTACATGAGGGTTCACTCTGTGTGTTGTACATTCTGTGGGTTTGGACAAATGTGTAATGACACCTATCCACCATTTACATTATCATACAGAATAGTTTCATTGCATTAAAAGGTCCCCTATGCTCCATCTATAGGAGGGGGCATGATTGACTGAAATATCCTCATATGATGATGTGTTTACTTTAAGAAGAAACTATTTCTCCTCCCAGTGGTCCAAAGAAATAGTCATTTTGATGTTTTATAACTGAATGTACAAAATTCCGGAGAACTTATTGTTTTCATGTGCTTTATGTTTTAAAATAACATCGTATATACCTTATATATTTTACTAAGGTTGATAGGGTATGATGTACATCTAAGAATGAGAAAATTCTGTCATTTGCTAGCTGTCATTTCAATTGGTTGTGAAGAAACGATTCTTTTAAGGTTTAATTTATTTAAAATTATATCTTTAAGGTGAATATTTATTTTAAATGTTTGCCTGAGGTAAGACGTGTTTAATGGAAAGGGTTTGATGTCAGTCACTTCGTTTCAGCTCTGTATCCTGAGGTGTTATCTTTTACCTGGTTTCCTTCCGTATGGATGGTAGCTGAAGTCTAGAAGAGAAGAAATACCCCAGGGAAAAGCGCCCCAGTTTTGAACAGATGAAAAGCACCCGAGAGATGGCAGGCTTAGAAACGAGTGAAGAGGAGTTCCCGTCATGGCTCAGCAGTTAACCAACCTGACTAGTATCCCTGAGGATGAGGGTTTGATTCCTGGCACCGCTCAGTGGGTTAAGAATCCGGTGTTGCCATGAGCGGTGGTGTAGCTTACAGACATGGCTTGGATCCTGTGTTGCTATTGCTGTGGCATAGGGTGGTGGCTACAGCTCTGACTGGACCCCTAGCCTGGGAACCTCCATATTGCTGCCATGGGTGTGGCCTCAAAAAGCCACACAAAAAAAATAAAAATGAAAAAAGAAAGAAATGAGTGAAGAAGTCATGGTGGGAGAGGGAGTTGCGTCTGGCCCCCGTACACCCTTGACAAGTGCTTAGGTTGATAGAGGTCTGCGGCAGTCAGAGCCAGGGGTCGGAGGTGTCTGGGCTGTCCTGGGTACATGGCCTTGAGCAGAGGGCGGACTTTGCTTTTGTTAGTGGTAGAGGTAGATTTTTAAAAAAAGTTTTAGTAAGGTATAACATGTATACAAAATATATGTATCCTAAGTGCATAACACTTGAATTTTTACAAACTAATGTGTATAACCAGATCAGGAAATAGAGCCATCTAGCACCCCTGCAAGCTGTCATGGTCCCTGCTGGTCACTGTCCTCCTCTGAGGGACACTCTTCTGCTTCTAGCATCATCTTAGTTTTGCCCGGCTTTATGCTTGACGCACCATGGACTCTTTTGCGTTCATCCACATCATTGCCTGGCTTAGTTTATTCATCCTTATTGCTGTTCAATACTCATCTGGTAAATACTTCACAGTTTGTTTATCTGTTCTACCACTGATGGGCAATTAGGTTGTGTCTGGTTTGGGGCTTTTATGAATAGTGCTCTTATGAACAGTCTGGTTCTCTTGGTGAACATGTGTAATCATTTCTGTGTGGTGTAGACCGAGGAGTAGAATTGCTGTGTTGTGAGGTATGCACACATCGGCCTGAGTGATTTTGTACTCCTCCTGACAAACTGTTTCCCAGCCAGCCATGTATGAGAGGTCAGAGTCAGCCGGCTTGCAAGGTCTGCACTAGCGTTCTTACTTGAGGATTGTCAACAACAAGCATTGCTAGGATGCTAGCCTAACTGTAGCTGTGGGACAGAGCCAAGCCAACTGAAGGGCACAGCTAATGTTTATAATTGCCCACCATGGGCCAGGCATCGTGCCTAGTGCTTTCACATGTGTTAGTCCACAAGAACCATAAATTGTATCATCTTCATTTTACAGATGAGATGTTGGCATTCGTCCAAAGTCTTAAAGACAGTAGTAGGTTTGGGTCCACTAAAGACAGATCCCAAACCAGCCTAGGCTGATGACTCCTGAGTTCTTAGCTCCCATGGTGTCTTTGCCTTTGTTGTATTTAAGCACTGATTAAATCCTCTTGCCTCCCAAAGAAGTTGCATTATGTGACTTCTAGATAATACAATTGAGGTCATTAACTTTATCCTTTACTTTATCCTACATAGCATTTTACTATTACTGTAAATAATTGTAATAGCAAATAATGTACCAATGGTTCAGGGCTATTTATTATCAAACGTTAATCAGCTCTGGATCTTTACATACATTACAAATTGTTCCTATTATTTGGCCATAGCTTGTTTTTTATTTGTTTTGTTTGCAGATAGAACAATGACATCAAAAGCCAACAGAGTATTTGTTGACATATTCAATCCAGTAAAATTTAAGTTTAAGCCAAATATGTAAGACTTTTTTTTTTCATGTCATAGTTTCACTATATGCAATCTAAAAATACTTCAAAGAGGATTGTCAATATTAATCAAATATACCTTAATATTGCTAAGATTCAGATGAAACACTTTTTTATTACTTGACTATTTTAACACTCTTGCTCTTTGGAAGTCTGGCATTCAGCGAAATAAATGTTACCTTTACAATTTATCTTTCAAGCTAGTAGGCATTTTGAGTTTTACTTGTGTTGATGTAATTCGGTTAGGAAAACACACGTATAACGTCATTACAGATTAGTATTTGGGTATGAGGCGTCTCCTTGTATTTAAAACATTGTAGAATTTTCAAAAACATGCACATACAACATTAACAGTGAGCTGGACCGTCTTCCTGTGGACGTTGGACTTAGAGCTCTTCTGTGATAATGCCTATTAATTTCCTCTGCCCATGTTTTGAGCTTTGTCTTTGACTCCTGTCTTGTCATGTATGATGTCTTGTCCTCCAGGCATTCAGTGGTCCTCTGCTGGCATCTGTTCTCTCAAAGTCCTTTCTTCCCTGGGAAGCTACCTAGCTTTTCTACCTCCTTAAAACAAACAAACAAACAAACAAACAAACAAAAAAACTACAGTTGATTTATATTAGTTTTAGGTGTATAGCCTTGTAATTCAGTATTTTTACAGATAATATTCCATTAGAAACTATTATAAGATAATGGCTATAGGAATTCCCACTGTGGCTCAGGGGAAACAAATCTGGCGAGTATCCATGAGGACGCAGGTTCAATCCCTGGCCTCGCTCAGTGGGTTAAGGATCTGGCGTTACCGTGAGCTGTGGTGTAGGTTGAAGACACTGCTCAGATCTGGCATTGTGGCTGTGGCCGGCAGCTGTAGCTCCAATTGGACCCCTAACCTGGGCACCTCCATATGCTGTGGATGTGGCCCTAAAAAGACCAAAAAAAAAAAAAAAGATAATGAATATAATTCCTGTGCTATACAGTATATCTTTGTTGCTTACCTTTTCTTTCTTTCTCTCTCTCTCTCTTTTTTTTTTTTAAGGGCCACACCTGTGGCATACGGAAGTTCCTAGGCTAGGGGTCAAATTGGAGCTGCAGCTGCTGGCCTGCACCACAGCTACAGCAACATCAGATCTGAGCTGCGTCTGTGACCTACACCACAGTTCACAGCAACGCCGGATCCTTAACCCACTGAGCGAGGCCAGAAGTCGAACCCTCATCCTCATGGATCCTAGTTGGCTGCTGAGCCATGAAGGGAACTCCCTGTTGCTTATCATTTTGATACGTAGTAGTTTGTACCTCTTAATACTATACCCCTAACTTGCCCCTCCCACCTTCCTTCTCCCCTTTGGCAACCACCAGGTTGTTCTCTATATCTGTGCATGTGTTTTTTCTTTACCTTCTTACAAACATTCTACCATAGTAAAGCAGAAATGTGGTTGCATTTCCATATAGGAAGAAAAGCAAATTCTCACAAAATAATGAGTCTTTAAAATGTATGTTAGAGGGTTTTTTCCCTCTTTTCTGTTGTGCCTGCAGCATTTGAAGTTCCCAAACCTGGGATCGAACCCGAGCCACAGCAGTGACAATGCTGGATCCTTAACCCCCTTAGCCAGGTAGTTCCTGATAGAGATTATAGAGTCATGTATCTTCTCAACCTGCTTCCTAACATGTAAATCTAACAAAGATGGTCAGCAATTTCCAATTCATTTCTGACTCTTTGACTGACACAAGCCTCCTCCCTTTCATTCCAATATTTATGAAAGCAACATTGAAAAATGTCTTTTTTTTTTAAGTGAAATGCTAATTCCGTCCATTGACCTTTTGCGTCTTTTCATCCCTGAGTATTGCACAGCCCTGAATCTGTAAAAGAGTGCCCGCGTTCAGTCTTATTTAATATAACTGTGGGACCAAATGCTTAGACTGCTCTAGAGAAGTTCGTCTCCGTTACTGTTTAAGTGATCTTCTTTGCTGCTTAGAAATGAGAATAATTTATCTGTGTATCTGGAATGTATTAGTTTCTTAGGGTTGCTGAAACATATGGCCATAAACTGGGTGGCTTAAAACAACAGAAAGTTATTCTCTCGTGGTTCTGGAGGCCAGACGTCCAAAATCAGGGCGTTAGCAGGGCCATGCTTCCCCTTGTGGCTCTAGGGGAGACTCTCTGGCTCTTCCCTGTAGTCTTGGCGTTTGAGGGTCTGTACTGTCATAATCCAGCCTCTGCCTTTGTCTCCACGTACCTTCTCCTCTGTGTCTGTCTTCGTGTCTTCTGTCTCAGAAACGTCTGTGTCATTGGATTTAGAGCCCACCCTGGGGCTCTCACCTCAAGATCTTTAACTAAATCTCCAAAGACCTTTTTTCCAAATAAAACATTCACAGGTCTGGGCAGCGGGACATGGGCATGTCTCTGGGGAGGGAGGGCCACCATTAACCCACCCCTGAAGGGAGGACAGCTCGCATCACTAGGAAGCTGACGGCAGGAAGGGAGATAGAGTGTCGCTGGCCAGCTTCCTGGGGGGGCAGAGGCTTGCATCCTGGCGCCCGTGTAGGGAGAACTCTGCATACCTTCCTCCGCAGCTTGAGATGAAACTACCGCCTAGGTTTCACTAGTCAACCAAAAATGGGATGAAATAACCTACAAATAGTTCTAAGTATTCTCTGGCTTTAAAATTGGCCCAGATTTCCATGTTACTTAAAAAGTGTGGAAAGAAAAACTTGGAAAACCATCAACTGCATACATGGTCATTTACCTAAGGATTATTCAGATTTTGGCTTCGTTTCAGGGAACATACTGATTTTGTTTTCAATTTATATTTTGTTGCTGTTCCCTCACCCTGACCCCACACCCCCCAGTCAGTGTAAGAACTTGGTTAGCTGTACAGCATATCAGGGTTTCAACAGGGACTGGGCTGTGCTGAGCCTGTGAAGACAAAAGCGGCTTTCATTATGGAGCTTGATACAGGGTTCATGATTACAGCTGACTTGCACATTTCTTGAAAATTATACTTTTATGAAAAACCAACTCTTCCAATGTGTAAAAATTACCACTCATTTCTTCCTGTTTGACTGCTGTAGATCTTACTAATGTTTGATCTTCAGTGTGCTAACATTACTGGGAAAGAATCTTTTTCTCTTTCCTTTTTTTTTAAAGACAAATGTCATTCCGTTTCTGCTGATAATTTTGTGTTTGAGAGTAAGGAGTTGTGATGCTCACACCCACTGGATAAGTTAAACATTAATGCCCTCTTAATTAATAGATTTTTTTTTTTTTTTGGCTGGGATTTATCATTTGGATTCTTTCATTCTGTTTGAACTTTTCCTTGGTGTGGACATGGGTGGCCAAGGCGCTGTCTTGTATTTTTAAATGTCTAAAACTTGTTACAGTGTGTATTTGGGGAATTTTGAGTTGTGTTGTAAAGGTTTCTATTGAAAAGGATACCCACATTATAAACATTTATACAATGTAGTTCATAGTTTTTGTTATGTTTTAGGTCTCCTTTATAAATAGCTTTCTGAACAATAAACACATCAACTCCCAGAGCTGAGAATGTCAAGGGCCATCCAGGTTCCTTTATCATCATCCAACAAGCATTTTCTGATAAGGTTCCCATGACTTGGGAAAAAAAGTTTGCTTATTCCTTAACACTTACTGCCTTTTTGTTTGTTTTGTTTTAAGCACCAGGATTTTCACAGAACTGCTAAGCAAAATAGTAGCCGTGTCTTAGCCTCAGGGTGAGCCTAGGTCCTCATCGTATTGTGCAATGGAGAAGCAGATTAACTAGCCTGGATAGGACTGCCCCTCTGAATGTGGAGTGGGGCTGTGTTCCAGAATAATCTCGTGATAGTGGCCAGGAGGGGTGGTAGATTGATATGGTGACTGTGTCCCTAATCCAAGCAAACCATAGTTAGGGTGAGAATTCAGACAGTGGCATTGGAGACAGGAGTTGGGAAGAGGCCATGGGCATATTTGCATGGAATTCCTGAGTGAGAAGATGGGTTAGCTGTGGGCATGACTGGCTAGGGGATTATAAGCCAGGTGACTCCTGGTTGGAATAAAAAAAATGGGGATCAGCTCTTTGGGGCTGTGACTGAAGCATGAGAAGCCCACAAAAAGAGGGCACCACCACCCCTGACGTGCCCGAAGGGATATTTTTGTGTCTAAAGATGACCTGGTACTGATTATTGTTGGCAAAACATGACATCTTTATGGTGGCTAATTAGACCACTCCAGGGCCAGGTCTGCCCTGGAACAGCTGATGCAGGACACGCAGGAACACCGTACTCCTGTGACACCTGATCCCGGTCCTGGATTAGGAGACACGCCCAGGCCCATAAACATGAGGGAGCAGGGAGCCCTGGCGTGGCCCCCTGTTCCCTGGGGGTGGGGTGAGGCCCCAGAGAAAGGAGCACCTCCCCAAGGTCTTACGCCCTGCAGCTCAGAGAGGCTCTCAGAACTATATTTGGATTTATGGGCCAGGGAGGGGCCCAGTTATAAAATTACTGCTTCCAACTGTAATCTAGAGAAATTGTGACTTTACAGCTTTGACATATGCTCTGGATTTAATCTTACTGCTAATAAAATACATTTTAGTTGTCAGTTGGTTTTAATCAAAATTTCGACCCCAAAGGTGAAAGTTATGATTGCTGCTTTCGCTGTCTGATTTCCGTGGGATTCCTACCAGAGATTCAGTACTGGAAAGCTTCTTGGCGCCATAAAACTCTTGACATACTATGAAATTAAAGTCTTTGTCACAATATTTAGAAAAGACAAAACTGTAAGTTGCTTTACTGATAATCTCAGTCAGATGCCTTGAAATCCCCTGGCTTTACATCTTGGAAACAGTTGCTTGCTCGGTTGGAAATGGCTCCTCCCCAGCCTTTGGGGTCCCTGTGGGGTTCCATAAGGCTGGGACCCTGGGAATGGGTGAGACTGAGGCTGGAGACTTTCATCTGGGTGTCCAGGATAGTGGTCTTCTTGAAAAGACTTCCAATGGCCCATCCTTGACCCCAGGCAATTCCTGATGGATAATTACTCTTTTCTTAAGAACTTGTTCTTGTTTGTCTTTCTGAAGATTTATTGTTAAACTTGTAATATGAAGCCTTAGTCGTATTTGCTGGAAAAGTCTTTTCACGTATAATCTCAGTCTGCTGGACCCAAAGCTCTAGGACATACCCATCCTGGGTCAGGCTTGCGTGTCTCGCGCATGGTATTCCCGCAGTAAGTCTATCAGGCTCGGTCATGCTCGCATGCTCAGTCACTCTTGCAATGAGTCACTTTCTGGCTTGTGGTGTCTCCTATACTTGGGCACACCTAGGCTCAGTTACTTTCTTTTTTGTCTCATATATCCACTCACAATTAGAGAAGAAAATTCACTTCCACATTTGGAATCAGATGACCTCACTGTGAAGAACCTGGGAGACTAATGTGACTAGTAAGTGCTAATGAAGAGCCATGGTGTGTCCAATGACAGATATTACATGCAAGCAAATTCTTTTCTGAGGGGACAAGAACCTGGAAAATAAAGAGCAAACTCCTGTGCTTCCTTTAGTCATCCAAATATGGGAACCAAAAGCTAAATGCTAAGAGAAGGTGTTTGTGAATCCTTTCAAGGTTCATGCTGCCATGAGGGCTGTCTTTTTAGGTAACATGTTTTTTCTTACCTACCCTTGAGGACACATTTTGTTGACTCTTGAGTTAGCATAGTATTCATTTCTTAAATAAGAGAAAGCAATTTAAAGATAATTTTTGGCAAACAATGAACGGGGAGTTAGAGAATAACTGTCAGTATTAGATCTGAGGCTCTGCCACTTATTAGCTGTGTGACTTTTGACCAGTCACTTAACCTCTCTGTACCTCATTCTCCTTATCTGCAAAGTGGAGATAATGTACTGTGAGTATTAAATGAGCAATGGTGGTCAAGTGCTCGGAGCCATGCCTGGCACACATTAATCTGTCTGTGGCCGCAGGGGTCCTTGCCTAGGCTGCCAAGTGTGGTTGTGGAGCTCTAGCTGTCACTTACTTTACTGTTTCGTGTTTAACCAACTGTCTTCATACATTAACTGAGTCACCTGTAAAGGAGGAGCGCTTCTCTGATGTGTGCTCTACGTTAGAGCCTTCATCGGGCTTCTCTGTGTGACTGTCTGCTGGGATTCCAGTCATGTAAACGGTAAGGTAAACCCTTGTGTTCTTTCCTTCCCATCCTCTTCCTCCTCATCAGGTATTTCTTTTACTTCTTTGCCCTTTCAGGTTGTAGCTCTAAGCACATACAAGCCGGAAGGCCACTTGCCCAGGCAGCAGACAGGGCATGGGTGAGAGGTACTGATGCAAATACAGTAGCAGTAACTCATCTGGGTGGGACTTTCTTGCTTGGCTCTAAAGGACCAAGTCATCAGTATCTAATTGAGCCTAAATGCCAATTTATGTGCAAGAACACATGTCTCAGGGAATTGAGAGCAGTTTTTTTTCTCTTCCACGGTGGTGGTAGGAAGCTAGAAAATCTGAGCTGTAAAAGCATGGCGGTGGCCTGTGTCTCGGGCTGCTTGTCTTACGTCTAATCAGTTATCTTGATACTGTTAGACTAGGGCAAGTCACTGGGGAGCACTCCTAGTGAGATTCCTGAGAGTCAGTGAGTCAGAAACCAGTTCTGTAACAGAATGTAAGAAACTGTAGCTTTTAAAAGGGTAGTTTTTGAAATATTTTCCCTTTTACCTACTAAGAACACCTAACTCCAAAAAACGCAGTACCTAAATATGGTATTTTTCAACTTTCCAGACAAAACAGTTCTTTTGACACAAGCGCTTTATTTCTATATTCTGAAAGTTCTAACTTCTTTCCTCCCCTTAGACCATATTCAAGGATTTCCATTTCTTCACTTTTCCTTAAAACTTTTCAATAGGGCTTGGAAAGGGCTTTGAAAAAAAAAAAAGTATCGTATAACTTGTCGTATGTTCACTTAGCTATTTGAGAATATTAACTAGCTGTTAACTTAAATGTTAATTACGATAACCCTGAGTCTCCTATTTTAGTCTCATGAAATAATAGTTGAGGAAAACTCTTGGCACCTCCAGTTTCAGACGGCAGTCAACATGCATATGTTCGTCTTCTCCCCTTTTGGAGCCCCCGTTAAAATGAATGTATGCAAGTCAAAGTTAAACATCTTCAACATCAAAGAAAATAAGAGATTATCAGCAGAGGAGAGTTACACCATTTTCCTAGAAGATGGAAAGCAGATGGAAGATGCATGTCTGGCGAAGCCTCGGGTGCACTTGGGATCTGCAGTTCTGGGGGAGTCCGCAGCAGAGTCCCCACAAGCCCTGACTTTGGGCTGTATCTGTTGTGAAGGACTGAAAACATAGAGGGCCATGTACATAGTCAGTTGTCAGTGCCCCGCTCCTCTGCACCCCCGGCAGAAACGGCGGGTAGTTCCAGCCAAGTAAAATGTCCTGTCTTTAAAGAAAGGGAGTGACTTTCTGGTGGTAACTAGAGCAGTGAGTGTGGTATTGGCACCTCAAAGAAGTAGGTAGGTAGGTAGGTAGGTAGGTAGATAGATAGATAGATAGATAGATAGGCAGGCAGGCAGACAAACAGATATTTTGACAAGAAACACGAGATTTCTGAATCAGAGAACAGAACTTGTTTTCCTCACACAGAGCTTCTCAGCTTCCAGTCCCCGTGGGGCGATGCGGCGAGAGGCCGATGTTATGCTGTGTTGGTTAGCCAGGGCTGCCGTAACAAAGTATCACTGGCTAGGTGGCTTAGACAGTAGACACTAATTTCCTCACAGTTCTCAGGCGAGAAGTCTGAAATCAAAGTGTGGGCAGGGTTGGTTCCTTTCGAGAGCCACGAGGGAAGGCCCCTCTCCCTGGCTTGTAGATAGCTTCCCATTGCCTTCCCTGTGTGTGTGTGTGTGTGTGTGGTGTGCGTCCAAATTTACTCTTCTTACAGGGATACCAGCCATACTGGATTAAAGTCCACCCTAATGACCTTTAATCACATCTTTAAAGACCTAGTCTCCAAATATAGTCACATTCCCAGATACCAGGGCTTAGGATTTCAACATGGTGAACTTGGCAGGGAGCGGGGCACACAGTCAGCTCCTAACAGCCTGCATGTGCAGCTGGCTTGTACCAAAGGAGAGGCCTTCCCGAATTAGGAGACTTGGACCTTTTATAGGGTGATTGGCACATCTGTCCCTCCTCCCCTCTGGGGGAGGGGAGACACTTTCCTCTGGAATATAAGCAAACCCTCTCTGGGGACAGAAAGCAAAGGGGGCAGCAGGAGAAGAGAATGGACAGTCACTAGGTTTTTACTAACCTGAAGTGTAAACAAATGGTCCAAGGAGATCCATCAATCTCTGGAGTGAGGTACATTCTACCTCTAGCTTTCAAAGCGGATCCCCTCTGCTTTTCATTTTGTTTATTTATGGAGGTGTAGTTGCTGTACACCAAGATGTATTTTGTCTTTGGTCATCCTTTAATCAAATTGGCCTGTGCTGTTCGCTGTGAATGCCTGGACTGTGCAAAAATGTGAAAATATTCCTGGAGAATTGTATCCCAACTCTCCTCAGTCTTTTTATTACCTCGAGTTTGAATATGAATGGAAAGCCAAGGATTACGGAGAACGTTATTAAAACTTACAATGAAAAAGGCCAAGATAAACAGGAAAACTGACTACTGAGGAAAAATAGCAAATTCAAGGAAATGAATAGAATTTGAAAACATGTACTTAAGGATATGAATCTGCAGTCAAGAATATTTCATCCTTAAAACAAGAATAAGATTCTATTAAAGAGTTACAATATTGGAAAGGTATAATGATTGCCAAACTGAAAGAAATCGAAGCCAGAGTAAATATACAGTCAAAAAGATGTTTTAGATAAGGACTAAAAATATGAAAGGATGGGAAATAAGAGAGAAGATACCAGAGGCATGGAAAATAAGTCCTAAAGATCCAACTGACCTCATTCATACAGTAGCCACTAGCTGCGTGTGGTCATTTAAATTTAAATTAATGAAAGTTAAGTTTAGTTCCTAGTGACCTAGTCTCATTTAAATTGCTTGGTAACCAGATGTAGCTCGCAGTTATTGGGCAGGGCAGATTTATAGGAAATTTCCAGCAGGTTCTGCCTGGAGAAGACGAGAGAAAAGGGAGTAGAAAGGGGCGGGGCTTTTCAGATAAACAATCTGTGAATCCATGACTCCATGTTGAAAGGCCCTCCATACAGCCAAGCACAATGGATTTTAGAAAGATATCTCTGGACATATTCTTGTGAAATTCTCAGGGACCCAAGGAGAGAGTGTTCTAAAACCTTTGAGAGGGATAAATACTAAATATCTAAAAAGGAATGAGAAAGCATCGTGCTGGAATTTGGGGGAAGATGATTTTTAAGTCTAGAATGGTTTCCACCCAATTATTTGAGTAGAATTCATTCTTGACTTAAAATCATTTGTACCCAGAACAGTCAATTCCAACCAGTTTTGACCCAAGGAATCAAATTTAAAGTCAAGGAAAGAGATTTGGGAAACTACACCGGAAGTCTCAAAGTTAGTCAGCTTCATGCTTATCTTTTCTTAGGAAGTCACTTGAGGTTATGCTTTGGCAAAATAAGAAAGCAAGCCAAGAATGTTGAAAACATGAGAGCCGGGAAAGAGTGGGTCCAATTTATAAAAGCAGTTGAGGAGGTCCTGAGCAGACAGTCAGAAGGGAGGGCTAGGTGAACCCTCCGAGTGGAATGAGACAGCATCCCGGGAGGCAAACCCCTGGAAGAGAAAGGAAACTGCAAGTGTGTGTATAGAGATGAAAATCATAGTAAAAACCTAGACCTGTGATATTAGTTTCCAGTGGCTGTTACAACAAATCACCACAAACTGGGTAGCTTGCAACAATAGAAATGTGTTCTCTCACGGGTCTTGCCGCCAGAAGCCTGAAGTCCAGATGTCACTGAGGCCGTGTTCCCCTTGGAGGCTCTGGGGAAAGATGGTGTCTCTCAGCCTCTGGTGGTTGCCAGCCTCCTTGGCTTGTGGCTTCATCTGTCCTGTCTCTACCCTCATCTTCTTCTGTGTGTCTTTGTCTTCTTTCTCTTATAGGCACTTGTAGGGCCCACCTGGGTAGTCCAGCATGACCTCATCCCAAGATCCTGATTATATCTGCAAAGAAACTTTTCCAAGGGAGGCACCATTCCCAGATTTGGGAGATTGGGACATGGACATATCTTTTGCAGGCTACCATTCAACCTACTGTGTAACTATATCTTTTACAGAAAAAAAAAGATCTTTTTAATTTTAATATTAGAAAAATTCTCCATTGAACGTCATAGTGAAACCATTGATAAGGAAATATCATCCTGGTATACTGTTTGGCTCTGTAGTAAATAATATCCATACAGTTAGTGATGTAATTTGTGTGTCATTGAATAAAAGGTGGTATGTATCAATGAACCGATAGACAATAGAAGATCCAAGAGTTACCACTGCCCTGAGAAGAGGTGTGCTTAGAATGGAAATGCCATGGGTGGCAGAGTTGGGAGGAGAAGCAGAAGAGCCGAATGAAGTAGTTGAGTGCTTCTCTCGAAAACCGAGCAGCAAGATAAAACAGTAAGAGGGGTTGTTGGTATGTTGTCTGTCGTTTCATAGTCATTCAGTAGAACTGGCAACAGATGCACAACTAAGAGATGGATGATGGATAAAATTAGTTAAATCCTCACAGCAGGAAGCCAGAGGACAATGTATGAAGTTGCCAAACCATAAAAACCAGTCAGGGGTAGTTGGAACCAGTTAAATAAAACATACTGCATTTTGGAGAGCATTTTTTTAATACTAGTGTCAGAGGTTGGCTAGACCCAAGGGGCTTTTTAATCACACATTTTCCGCGATTAGCAGCATGGTCTGATAATCACACATTTGTCTTCCATGAGTGTTTCAAAATTTAAAATAGGCATATTGTCTTTTTCTGGAAACTAAGTTCTACAGCAATACTTTCTATTACATTTTCTTTTCCAGAAGGTGAGATTAAAGGACTGATCCTGAAAATTATGCTTATGGTGGACTTAAGTAAAAAGGATTTATGCAATCAAATTTACAGATTGTTTTTTATTGATCACAACTTTTAGGCTAGGGATCAATTTTAATCTACTTGGCACCTTTAATTGCTTATCCACTTAAAAAATTAACTCTGGTGGATGGAAGAAGCCCTACTAATGTGAATTGTTTTTGCTGTTAGTGAAACTAAAGTATTATGTTATGTTATAATCAGGAGAAAAAAATTGCTGAATAGGCCATTACCCCTTTATGAAGAAGGAAGGATGAAGGAAAGAGAAGTAGTCCCCTTGATTAGAGTTCTGTTCCACACACTCTGTAATATTTTCAGGCTTTTGTTTCTGCTGGCTCCAGTGAAGCATTCATTCTTTTTTTTTTTTTAGGGCCACACCCGCAGCATATGGAGGTTCCCAGGCTAAGGGTCTAATTGGAGCTACAGCTGCCGTCCTACACCACAGCCATGGCAATGCCAGATCCGAGCCACATCTGCGACCTACACCACAGCTCACAGCAACGCCGGATCCTTAACCCACAGAGCGAGGCCAGGGATCGAACCCGCCACCCCATGGTTCCTAGTCAGATTCGTTTCCCCATTCATTCATTCTGCAAACTTCTGGCTCCTGTCCATCAAGTGCTGAGCTCTTTGGAGACACAAGTATGAACATTCTTTCAAGAAATTCAGCCCTGTTAGTAATGCTCCGCTCCCTGCTCTATCCTGGTCCCTGGCTTTATTGCTTCCTCTGAACCTACGGAATCAGGCCTCGATCTGCACATACAACCAAAATTTAATCCTTTCTTCAATTCTCAGAACATGCGGAAGCCGTAAAAATACTCATCACTGAGTTTCTTTTTGACTTTGGGAATGATATGTTCCTCCTTTCTAGCAAGGCCGTTTTTTCTCATTTCTCAGGTGAATACCCTCATTGAAGAACTCTTGTTGTTAGTACCTTTCTTAACTTTAAGCCCCTTATCCTTGTTTATTCTCAAATCAGCCTGTGCGTAGAAGCTCCCGATGGCTTTTGCAAGGCCCCTCCATTCCCAGCCTGCAGCAGACATCTGTGCTTTCCTGTCTCTTAGGTCTCCTTAGAGCACCGCCCTTTCTGTCCACAACCCCTCCCCCTACTTGTTTACATTACTAGAACTCTTTTTTATTTTTATTTTTTGGTTCCCAGGCTAGGGGTCAAATTGGAGCTGTAGCCGCAAGCCTCTGCCACAGCCACAGCCACAGCAACGGCCAGATATGAACCATATCTTCAACCTAGGCTGCAGCTTAAGGCAATGCCAGACTCTTAACCCACTGAGTGAAGCCAGGGATCGAATCCTCACGGGTACTAGTCTGTTTTGTTTTGTTTTTTTTCCTGTCTTTTTAATGGCCACAGAGATTTCCAGGCTAGGGGTCGAATTGGAGCTGTAGCTGCCAGTACACCACAGGCACAGTGACATGGAATCCAAGCCACATCTGCAGCCTATACCACAGCTCACGGCAACGCCAAATCCTTAACCCACTGAGTAAGGCCAGGGATCAAGCCCCGATCCTCATGGATGCTAGTCAGATTCGTTTCCGCTGCGTCTTGACGGGAACTCCGATCTACCGTAGAATTCTTCATCCACACATTTGACTATTCTTTTTCTGCTCTTCTTGATTCCTTTTGCCTAAGAACATGCCCACATCATAGTTGTACTTATTAAGCCAGTGCTGGACTCCCTATTGCCCTCACTTCCCACCTTTCTTTCATTTGAATATTTGTTCTGTATTCATTATGTGAACTTTTACTGGGAGGCAGTATAACAGAATGGAATTCCAGTTTCATTGCTAAATGTGTAAACTTGGACAAGCTTCTTTATTTGTAAAATGGGAGTAATGGTATGTTGTGAAATTTCGCTAACCGTATGTGATAAGGTGTACAACTTGATGTAGCCATTCTGGAAAGTGCCGCATGTTAGAACATTACTGTTTTGGTCAATAAGAGTTGGAGATAGAGGAAGACACGTTGTAGGCATCAATCAGGGTTTGACTCCAGGTATTTTGAGCAGAAAATTGAGTGCACATAATTGTATACCTGGCAGATCAGTGAGAGGGCTGAAGATGCTGACTCTGAGCTAACTCCAAGAATGACCCAGGAAAGAGCTATTGAAGTGGCTCGCCCTTAAGGAAGGGGAGGGGTCAGGGAGCCCCTGGACCTGCTGACTTAGGAGCATGTCCTATAGTAGAGACCAGAGGTCCGGTCCCTACTGCCTCTGCACATGCCTCTCTTCCTCCTGGGCCTTGGGATGCTTGATCTCACTGTTCCCACCAAGCCAGGGACTAGACGCACAATGGCCATAGCAGCAGGGGAGGGTCCCTGCCTTTCCTCCTCCTTCCAAATATCATGTAAGTGCATCTAATTGGCCAACTTTTGTCATATGCCTCCAAAGCCTTCCTTTTAGGGAGTTGGAGATGCTGTTTCCATCTGTGTTATGGTCAAGTCCTCCTTCCTCTTTTTTTTTTTTGTCTTTTTGTCTTTTCAGGACCTTACCCTCGGCATATGGAGGTTCCCAGGTTAGGGGTCCAATCAGAGCTACAGCTGCTGACATACGCCAGAGCCACAGCAACACCAGATCCGAGCTGCGTCTGAGACCTACACCACAGCTCACAGCAACGCAAGATCCTTAACCCACTGAGCGAGGCCACGGATCGAACCTCCAACCTCATGGTTCCTAGTTGGACTCGTTTCTGCTGTGTCATGAGAGGAACACTCTCCTTCCTCTTCTCACTTCTCATCTCTGGCCCCAGAGTTCACCTTCTCCCCTCCTGTTGGTCTCTTGCCTCTAGAACCCTCATTTGCATCCTCAACCCTTCTTCTGAGATAGTTGCTCTGTAAAGTGTCACAGTGATCTTCCATCAAACTCTGGACCAAATCCAAGCTCCTCTTTTTGTTTTTAAAGACTCCACACGTGGGCACTGGAGATCTATCGCTTCCTGTGTATCTTCCTTCACAGACTTAGCTCCGCTCTTCCTTTCATCTCAGGCCCAACCACCTAATGACTCTTTCATGTGCCTGCTTGCTGTTGCCTTTGTGTCCTCGTAGAAACAGCGTCATCACATTCCCAGAGTGCTCTTTCCTTATCAGCCCATCAAACAGCCTTTGCAGCTCCTGAGACCCCTCTCCTGGGGGATGACTTCCCATGTGAGTGTGTTCCCTTTGAATCTCTGTTCATAAGGACTACACTCCGTTTTACATGTAGTGATTATTTTCATGCCAAATTATATATAAACTTGTGTGGGGATTGACATGTTTGTCACTTAAAAAGTTAAAATTAGTGCCTGACATATGCCTGTGATGTATTTGGAAAAAACAACCCACCAGCAACACAGTAGAATAGAAAGTAGAGGAATTAAGAAAGAAAACAGATACCAAATGATAAAGATAGAGAAGCAGGAGTTCCTGTTGTGTCGCAGTGGTTAACGAATCCGACTAGGAACCATGAGGTTGCGGGTTTGATCCCTGCCCTTGCTCAGTGGGTTGACTATCCGGCATTGCCATGAGCTGTGGTGTAGGTTGCAGACGTGGCTCGGATCCCGCATTGCTGTGGCTCTGGCGTAGGCTGGCAGCTACAGTTCCGATTAGACCCCTAGCCTGGGAACCTCCATATGCCGCAGGAGCGGCCCAAGAAATGGCAAAAAACAAACAAACAAACAAACCAAAAAAGATAGAGAAGCAGAAATTCACTATGTGACCATTGGAGAGGCTCTTTTGGCCCTTCTTTGGGAAATATCGACTCCTAGAATTCTGCAAGAACTTAAGAAAAGAATGAGCTTGTGGGGGGCAGTGGGATTAAAAGGCTCATTCATTGGGAAACGTATGTAACCCAAGAGTGGTAAAGATGACTGTGTATTTTAAATATTGGATTAAAAGAACCGAAATTCTTCTGGGCTTGTCAAGAATTATTTCACAAGGTATGCAGGGTAATGCAAATCACAGGTTTTGAATGATTTCCCACCATTGTCATTCCACTCACAGGTTGGAAGTTGGTGGGCTTCTTTGATTTTTGCAGCATGTTCATATCACTCACTCTATTCTAACTCCTCGTGCCAGGTGAAAACCCCTTGTCCCCTCCCTGGGTGTTTCCAGCCCTCGATTGCTTAGAGAAGATGGTCCCATGATTGCTGCCCTCTGAGGTCTGGGCTGGCAGCCTGCCAGATTTCTAGTTCTCTCTTCATTGTTCAAAGCCGTATGTCATCAGCCAGCCTCTGTTATCCTTGAGATAATTCTGATTCCCACCTCGCCCCTTGTTCCCCAGGGGCTGCCTCCCCAGAGCTGGACTGTGGCCTCCCAGATGTTACAAATGCCGTCTGTGGCTGACGGTCAGGATTGCTGATCAGTGCTCTCAGTTCTGCCAGTTGTGCTTATAGCATGTTGGAATCCTGGGGCTGGACTCCACCAGATCTGGTTTCGTGCTCATAGAACCAGAGCCACCTCCTGCGTTTTAATTGAATCAAACCAATTTGGAAAACGAAGGAGGCTTCTTAAAAATCACTACGTACAATATATATGCATATGTTGTGTACATACATATACATATGTGCACATGTGTGTCAGAACCAAGACAATCTCCAGAGCTGGTTGACAAACACTATAGCTATTTTAAATACAAAGCCAGAGGAATTTGAATTCTAGGCAGCATAATGTTCAGAGTTTCATAATGGTTGATTAATTATTATTAATATTATTGGGTCCTAAAATAAGAGAAATTGATTATCTCACAGTTCTGGAGGCTAAAAGTTCTAAATGATGGTAGCAGTGGACTTGGTCCTCCCTGAAGCCTCTAGGGAAGAGTCTTCCTTGCCTCATGTATCTGCAAGTGCTTGCCTGCGGTCCTCAGCATCCCTCGGTTTGCAGCTGTATCATTCTAGTCACGTGACCTCCTTCTCCTTCTGTTTTCACTTCATTTTCCCTCTCTGTGTATCTGTCTCTGTGTCCAAATTTCCTATTTATTTATTTATTTTTGCATTTTAGGGCTGCACCTGTGGCATATGTAAGTTCCCAGGCTAGGGCTTGAATTTAAGCTGCAGCTGCCAGCCTACATCACAGCCATAGCTGGATCCTTAACCCAACTAAGTGGGGCCAGGATTTGAACCCTCATCCTCATGGATACTATTGGGTTTGTTGCCACTGAGCCACAGTAGGAACTCCCCAAATTTTCCCTTTTTATAAAGACATTGGTCATACTGGGTTTGGGTCTACCCTAATGACCTCATTTTAACTTATGTCCATAAAGACCCAACTTCCAAATAAGGTCAAATTTCTGAGGTACCAAGGGTTTAGGTCTCTCACGTTTTGAGGTGGGGAACATAGTTCCACCCGTCCGCACCCCTTACCTAGAATCCGTCAGCACAAGCCCAGACTCTGTGGTAAGTGGCTCCCAACCCCCTCCTACTGGGATGCTCCATGCTTCTCTGTGTGCTTCCTTCTGCAGTGAGTTGAACGGTCTCCACTCTGATTCAGATGAGTTCCTGGGGGACATTCGTAGCAGGGCTTCCAAAGTTGATTTTAGATTGTCCTGCATGCCCCTGTGGTATGAATATGCAACATGCTTTGTTCTAACGAGGCCAGTCTGAGCTCGGTATTAACCAGATACTCTCCCTCCCCTGCGGTTGCATAATATAATGGTTGAGAGCTTTTAACAAAACCACACAACCACCATTCAAACGTCTTGTTTTAGTTGTCAGTTAGCGTTTCTTTATAAACCACCGTTATCTGTAAAATAAAAGCACAGTAGCACTTACCTCCTTTGAAACAGGGATTAAGTGAAGTATCAAAGTCCTCACTCAGCCCTCCTGGGCACATGCTGCTATTCAGTGAATATTGGCAGTGATGATCAGTGGTGATATCAATCACTGGAATGAAATCATCGGATGATTATCCGAAATACTCATCTTGGGACATTCCAGGGTTTGTACAATTTCAGAACCACTGCAGTAGATTAGTCTTCAGGGATTCTGGTTGATTAAAAATTTTAACATTTCATGGAGTTCCCGTTGTGGCTCAGTGGTTAACGAATCCGACTAGGAACCATGAGGTTGCAGGTTCGATCCCTGGCCTTGCTTAGTGGGTTAAGGATCCAGTGTGGCCGTGAGCTGTGGTGTAGGTTGCAGACGTGGCTAGGATCCCATGTTGCTGTGGCTCTGGCATAGGCTGGCGGCTACAGCTCCAATTAGACCCCTAGCCTGGGAACCTCCATATGCTGCGGGTGCGGCCCTAAAATGACAAAAAAAAAAAGAGAGATTAAAAAAAAATTTTTTTTTTTTGGTCTTTTCTAGGGCCACTCCCTCGGCATATGGAGGTTCCCAGGCTAGGGGTCTAATCGGAGCTGTAGCCGCCGGCCTACACCACAGCCACAGCAATGCCAGATCAGAGCTGCGTCTGCAACCTACGCCATAGCTCGTGGCAACGCTGGATCGGATTGTCGGCGCATTGAGCAAGGCCAGGGATCGAACCTGCAACCTCATTTTTCCTGTCGGATTCGTTTACCACTATGCCATGACGGGAACTCCTAAAATTTTTTTAACATTTCATGTTCATTGTACACACTGTATTGTAATGAAAATAACATAAAAAAAATTCTGTGATCACACTAAGTTAATATATTAGTTATTTTTATTTTTCTAAAAGCTCACAGGCCATGTCCATAAGCAAAAATCAGTTTATGTTATAATTTCAGTGTGGACAGAATTTTGTGTTCATTTTTCACCAGATTTTATACTAGAAACATGTTTCAGTGTTGGCACATCGCCTTCATAGTTAAAAATTACAGCAAAGGTGCATTAGCTTCCTGTGTCCCCTGATGCACCTGATTGCACCTCCCCCAGCTTGCTATGTGCCCTGTTGCTTCTCCACCTCTAGAACGTGGGACCCTGCTGGAGCCTGACTGGCATCACATGGGCACACCTGGGAAGAGAATTCCCTTGGGTCACCCCTTGACCAGGCGGGTAAACATACTCTTGGGCACACAAGTCTCTGGCATGATCTAGGCCGCTCCTCTGAAGAGTCCCTGGTCCCCATACACCTGCACCTTCCAGTGTAAACCCCCTGCCCTGAAGCTCTCACCTCGGGCTCCTTTCTGGGAAGAGCTGCGCCAAGACAGTCGGCAGAGTGGCCCAGTGTGATATTCTTTAGTGTTCTCCATCCTGGGGGATATTTAGGTCATTTCAAATTCCTGTGGTTCTGAAGCTCTATTGAACATTTTAATGTGAAAATCTGTGTATCTTTCAAAAGGAAGTCTTAGGACAGACTCAAGGAGCAAGGGCACCAGGTTAAAGACTGTAAATCTGTTCATGATGGGCTGTTGTTCATCACTGCTAACTTGCTTCCTAAAGGGTTCTGTTAACTTAAAGCACCACCAACATGTGTTTGTAACCATTTGGCCACCATCTCTTTAGAGATTTAAATCAGGCCCTTTGAATTGCAGGAAAACGTCCTGCTCTTTATTTTAATTTGTGTTTCTTTCATGGCCAAGAGGGTCGTGCATGTGTCTTCATTCTGGCTTCCTGTGTGTGTGCCTCTTTCACCCAGGTTTCCACTTCCATTCTGGGTCTTGTCAAGTCCCCTGGGGAGGAGCTTGCCACATAGCATGGTGCAAAGAAAGCCTAGAAGAGGGGGAAATCCCACAAGAGATAGCAGAGGTGGCATCAGATTTGGATTTCACCACACCATATGGCAACCTCTAGCATGGCAGGGAAGCCTGGGGAGGAGGGCTGTTTGCTGAGGTGCCTCTTTGATGGCTTGTTAGTGGGATTTCATCAACAACTTCTAGTTTTCATGGTTACGTATAAGATTTCTTTCTTCACCTGTGATACCAGGGAGCCTGCAGGGTTAGTGGCCTACCAAAGAATTTCTGATACTGTGACATTCCCCTCTATCGTTTTCATTGAGGATTGATGATATTTCAGTACCAGTTCTCTTCATTGTCCTCCATGCTTCTTGTTGATGTTCCAACAAGTATGGCGTCTGTGCTCGTGGTGTTAAAACACTGAGCGTCTCCAAGGACAACAAATTGAGTTTTGTCCTCTACGGATGGATAGCCCTGGTCTTCACAGTTCCCACGCAGAGAGGTATTTGTCTAGATAATGCATACACAAAAACCCGGTTGGGTCTAATTTACGCAGGAGACCCTGACTCTGTGCATCTGGTCATAGGAGGCTATAAATAAAGTAAATTACATAGTATGTGCCTTGCCCCGAAGCACGTTCATTCGAACATGTCACATACCATCTCCCTGCCCTATGCAGGAACAGAGAAAGGCACGGGCAGACAAAGGGCACCAGCACATCCTGTAAATGGACTATTGTTAGTCTTATCATGGACGGAGTTCACGTATTTTCACATACAGAGTACATGGAAGGATTTTTGAATCCTTAAAGGATGTTAGCAAGTTAGCACTTCTGGTTTCCATGGCAATTATGGTGTGTAGTGAGGAGGTAGCCATAATGATTGAACAGACTTTTCCTTTTACTGAAGGACACAAGAAGAGGGGGTGTCCCAGGTGTGCGCAGGTACGGAGGGGAGAGAGGACCGTTTGTCAGCAAACTGCAAGTAATTCCCTATTAACCGATGACTGTTACCTCCTCAGCCATCCATTGATTCAGTAAATATTTACCTAGTTCTTACTCCGCCTGGCATCAATATCCAAATAAATAGGAAATGGAGTTTGGGTTGGCCTGGGCTTGTGGTATTTTTGTACTACCACAAGAGGTAGAATTCATAGTTATATCGAGATACCGTATCTGCATCCAAGTCTTTATTCTTATATCTTCAAACAAGTCGATTGACTGGGGAGGGCCTGTGTGTACGTGCTGGTGGCCATCACCTGCGCCAAGTCCATCACGAAGAAAACCTCTGAGTTTGCCCTTAGAAAACACTGTGGGAGTTCCTTGGTGGCTCAGCCGGTTAAGGATCCGGTGTTGTCACTGCTGTGGTGCGGGTTTGATCCCTGGCCTGGGAACTTCCACATGCCAAGGGTGTGGCAAAAACTAAAACAAAAAACTTTGTAAATGTAAAATTATTCCAAAATGAAAGGTTTATTTTTATTTTTTTGTCTTTTTTTTTTAAGAGGCCATACTTGCGGCGTATGATAGTTCCCAGGCTAAGGGTTGAAATGGAGCTGCAGCTGCTGGCCTAAGCCACAGCCATAGCAACGCCAGATCTGAGCCACATCTGTGACCTATACCACAGCTCATGGCAACACTGGATCCTTAATTCACTGAGCAAGGCCAGGGATCGAACCTGAGTCCTCATGGATACTAGTCAGGTTCGTTACCACTGAGCCACCACAGGAACTCCTGAAAAGTTTATTTTAATTAAATTAATTAATTAATTAATCAATGCTTTTTAGTGCCGCACCTGCAGCATATGGAAGTTCCTGGGCTACAGGTCCAGTTCGGAGCTGCAGCTGCTGGCCTAGGCCACAGCCACAGCAAAAACCCCCAGAACTCTGCTACTCCATATTTTGTTTTTCTGCAATAGAAAAACAGCTGTTTTCTGTATAGAGTATTGGAAAAAGCTTGGATTTTTGAGTCTGACAGATCCCAGTGCATTTCTCTGGGGCCTGCTGGCCGCGTGACCTTTCTGAGCTTCAGGTGTTTCATCTGGAAACCAAGGATGCCACCTACCTGAAGGATTGGGAGGGTTAGAGCCAGTGTATGTAAAACGGAGACTCGTTGGAAGCTCTCCCTCAGTGGTACCACTGGTATCACGACCGTGATTATTGTTATGTTCAGATGCAACGTAGTTTATAGTCTGATAAGTGTTTATAGTAGGTTTAATGAAGTCACAAAGAAGTGATAGATGCTGATGTGAAAATGAAACGTCAGAGGGAATGAGTTAATTTCAGGTTTCTTCAGTGTAATATTTAATTTGATACCAAGGAATAAATGTAGCACATATGTAAGTGATGAAATACAGCAACAAAGTGGACATGATCACACATTCATCTGTGCTCTTCTCCCTTCCTCCAGACCTCTCCCCCCACTCCCCAGCTGAACCTTGGGTTTCACTTCAAGGATGAATTTTTGCTAAACGTGACCGCCAACTGAGTTGCTGTAAATATCCTGAGCTCAACGGCCAAGTTCAACTCCATCCATTCTTTCATTCATTCACTTAGCAATGATAATGGAGTCCTTCCCACTTCTGGGTGTGCTTCCCTCCTGTATTTTTGTTTTTCAGAGCCTCCTCACTGCTGCTTCCTCGGTTCCATGGTGCCTCCAGCATCTCTTGCTTGGCGTCTCTGATATTAGAACTGACATTGCTTTGTAATTTGTTTTAGTCCTTCTTGCAGGTAGTCCAGCCTTTCCCTCTAGTATATTGACAGGAACTAAAAACTAACTCATCAAGATGTGATTTCTAGTCAGTATTAGGCCCACTACTGATAATTACAGATTTTTGTCTGTAATAAAGGCTGTACTAAATGCCTATGTAAATGCCCAGTCTCGACTGCATCATGATAAATGGCTAAATTATCTCTTAATTGAGTACAAGCAAAATACAATGGGAGACCAAGAGAAGTGTTCAAACACGGCAGCTTCTTCAAGGGAAATTGAATAAGTGTTCTTTCATGTCTGATTTTTTTTAAAAGTGGGTTTAATGACACTGTTGTGTGGCTAATGCCGTGGAGACACAGCCTCCCCTGAGTGCAGGCGCATAATAACAGTGTTTAAGCCAGCCCGTGGAAAAGGGCCTTCCCTGGCCATTTCATGTACTGTTTCTCATGTGATTACTTGGACAACCTAATGTAGAAATATTTTGGCTGCAGGTGTCACAAGTGACACACTGGACCCTCTCTCCCTAGTGTGTAGGGACAAAAGCAGGTTCTTTGAGACCAGCACTTTTAATGAACCGTCTTATTGTAGACACTCAGAATCTAATAGTGTGCCTTTTGGTGAAGTTGTTGAGAATTTTAATGCATTTTAGTTCTCATTCATCACGGCCTATGTGCTCCTAGCGGGAGGGTCTTTAGAAATAGGATTAACTTCTAGAGGAATGCATTAGCCATGCCACAGAAGTAGGCAATGTGCTAACTAGTCTGATAGATTGCTCCAACCTTCAAATCCTTCTGGCCGACCCCCTCCCCGACTTTTTTCCCTTTATTGACAGCTTCTCATTGAATGGCTAGAAGCATTAGTGTATTTAGGAGTTAGATGTTTTGTATGATCCTAGGCTGATCTCATATTCCCTTTCTGAAATTAATTCGACACTGCTTTACATGTTAATCCGCAAAGGATTGATTTGGAGAAGGTCAGAGCAGTGCAGCCTCAGAAAATGGAAGAAAAGCTCCACTTAGAACAGCTCATTTCAGTTCCCAGACCTAAGCCTGGCTGCCTTTTCATTGTGGCACTTAGACAGCTGTAGGCGGCTTGGACACCTCGCAGAATACATCAAACAGTGGGGTTTGATGTGGGCTCTAGGATCGTTGAACTAATTAAGTTTAGCTTGGTTAACCAATTGCAGTTTGCAAATTGAACAATTGCACTTTGAAAGCTTCTGACACAATAGAACACAGAATCTTCTTTTCAGGCATAAACAGTCCCAATAATGGAGTAGTACTTTTTCAAAGAAGCTTATACCAAATCCACGCAATTTGGATGTCTCTAATGTAAAGTTCGTTTCACTGGTAACAAAACTCCAGGCTCCTTTATTCAGGGAATTGCATGACGTCAAAGACCACAAGCCCTGGTGTAAAGGGTGGGGAAGGAGGTGGAGTGGGGAGGGGGGGAAAATACCCGGTGGGGGTGGAAGAGGTGAGGGTCTGAGAATGGAGAGATTTAGAGTCTTCTTTTTTTAAATGTAAAAATGTTGAGCCATGGTCAAACAAATGCTGGATCTGCAACTGCGGCCCAAGGAAGGGTTTTTAGAAGATGAAAACGCTATAAATCCAGAAAATCAAATGAAGGCCAGTGCAGGGTCATTTGGAGAAAAGATTCAATTTGATGGGGAATGGCAGAGAAACCAATTAAGTCCAGACTGAGCAAAGACGCACATGCTAAGACCAGACTATTCAAATTCTAGTGAAGAAAGAAAGTATTGACGTTTATAATCTACCTTTGTATCCAAGGATTCCGTGTTAGTAGTCGTGTCATTTTGAAAATAATATGGTATGAATTGCATCCTGTTATCTAATGCTTAATCTTTCATTTTAATGTAATCTTTATCTGTATCAAGTGCTTACTCTTTGCTCTGGAAAGTTCCTACGACAGTCATGGTGTATTACAGCCAAACAAGCTTGCTCAGAAGGCTTGCCAGGAAGGAGAAAAGCCAACTTTACTTTTTGCTAATGGAAGTCTTATTGGGATCTGCACAGTGGCAGCAGCTGCCTTCTCAGATCCTTTGCTTAAGTGATTAGTATAATTGTCAGACTTTTGGAAAAAAGGTTACTAATCATGGAAAAGGAAATATTACCACCTACTCTCACACCTGTGGATATAAAACAAAAAGCGGGGATGTGGGCAGTGCTTAGATTACAGCCGCTGTGGCCGCTGTGGCCTTCCTGCCTTTGGCACCATCGTTGCAATACTTGAGAATGCAGTCATGTTCTGACCCTCATCTGGGGTCAGCTAAGGTCCTGGTGTTTCTTGCTCATGCCAGGCCATCCCTTCCACTAGTATAGTTTCTGGGGAAAGGAAGTTTGGGAAATGTTTCTTGCTGTTCTTATTTGTGGGTGTGGCTAGTGATAAAACAGGTTTAATTGTGCCTTTCACCTTCTTCTGGCTACATAATTTGTGATGTGCTAGTGAGAGAGCGCCTGGTGATCTAGATTAATCATATCTGTTTCTGAAGCTGATCAGGTGGGGCATCTGTTGCTTCTGGAATATTGAATTCTAATCAATGGAAAAATCGGCTGTTTATTTCACGATAAATGTATGTATTTAGTACTTATTGGACCAGGATTCTGGGTGTACCAACCCGAGCTGTGTGGCTCCACTTCCCAAAATAAATATTTGAGATAGAGCATTATCTCTGTATCAATATGTCTGCTGCCTGCATCAACTTATATATAAAAAATTGTTCATCCTTGGATCCAGCTAGAGAACTGGCTTTATCACTATGCAGGCTAAATGGAAGGAGGTAACCTAATCTAGGGTGACTAGTCCATGGTTTCAGAGTAATATTGAGCAATTCAAAACTTCATGCAGGAAGTTCCTGTCGTGGCTCAGCAGTAAGGAACTCGACGCGTATCCTTGAGGGCTTGGGTTCGATCCCTGACCTCGCTCAGTGGGGTAAGGATCCAGTGTTGCCTTGAGCTGTGCTGTAGGTCACAGACTCGTGGCACGTAGCTTGGATCTGGCATTGCTGTGGCTGTGGTGTAGGCCGGCAGCTATAGGTAGCTCCGATTGGACCCCTAGCCTGGGAACTTCCATATGCCAGTGTTGCAGCCTAAAAAGACCAAAAAACAAAAACCAACCAACCAAACAAACAAAAAAACTTCATGCAAAGTAACAAAATAACAATAATTACCACCGTAGCAATGACAATATATTAACAGGGAGGTTATCAAACTCTTCCTCAATACTGTGCTTGGCGCTTGACACACTGTCTTCAATAATCCCTCACAGCATCACAGTGACACACTGACGCCTTTTTACAGATGTGGAAACAGGCTAAGAGTGGTTATGGGACCTGGGCACCAGTAGTGAGCACTGGAGCCGGGATTTAGCACAGAAGGTTGACTCCGGTGGTCTGGACCATCGCACCTTTGAGCTCCCTGAGTTAGGGAAGAACAATTGCCAAAAACTTAAAACCCCGGATAGGTGTCTCAGACTGAATAGGTGACTCATGGAAACATCGTATTCATGATAATCGGTGAATTGAGTAGTTTAATTTGGGATTTGGAATCATCCTCTGTGGATGCCTACAGTGATTTCTGATGTTTCCCCAGGTCACCGGTGACTTTTGTTCTGTCTTGAGTCAAAGGCATGAAGGAGACTGTAAAATCTCATGTACATACATACGCCCCAGAATCTGGATGTCTACCCATGGCCTGCACAGGAGGGAGACTTTTCTCTAAATAGCTCTTGGAATGCAAAATGCATGCAGCGATTGGTGTGTGTGCTCTCGTGGCCCAGCCCGTGGCCCAGCTCATGTCCCAAGCGTCCGGACACACCTGTCTTCTGTATTCTCTGTTTATTCCGCCCACAAAAGCAGCAGCCCCAGGCCCTGCCGTCAAGAAACTAAATCAATGCGAACGCTTTTGAACAATGCCCACATCCATAAAAAGCGCTAGTATGGAAAATTTGCTCACCTTTGCCTAGTTATGCTCTGAGGAATTTACATGTTGGGGCATTTTTCCTAATTAAGACAAAAGGAGAATTAGGAGAATGTCTGCCTGTTTTCTGGCCACTTGTGTGTCCACACATACTTTACTGTATATGTGGCTACAGCTCTGGGTGGCCAGACCTAGGGGGCATGGAGCACTTGTCTCCTGAGAGCTCACATGGGCTCACATAGACCCAAACAGGCTCATCCCCACTGGGGATGAAAGGCAGTCCCTGGAAAGCAGGCAGAGGGGAGGTGGTGGTGACAGGGGGCAAGGAGAGCCTTGGCCAGTTTTCTAGGCAGCTGTCAAGTGCTTTCCCCTATGGGCCAAACCATGGCCAGAACCTGAGGTCTCAAGTTAGTTTTTAAGAGCACTCATTTGATGAATCCTGTACATTTTATACCATTTTTCCTAGTTTATCCTAATGTGACAAGGCTTTGGTGCTGAATTCTTAAATGTGTGGCTTGGGTTTCTCAACAGTACAATGCATGCCTGTCTAAAATGGTTTGATGCATTTGCTTTTGATGTGCGGTTTTCTCTTTGTTTCTGTTTTTCCCTTAAAACTAGTTTCTTCGTACATATGATGATAATGGTTATTTACCACAGTGGGAAATTAGAAGAAAATTCCAAAGAGACCAGATCTTTGTATTTCCCCTTACCTGCTAGAAGAGCTGCCTTAATTGCTGGCCTCCTTCTGCCTCACCATCCACATGTCCACACTATTGACTGCCCCTCACCTTGCCTGGCAGGGCTTCAGAAGGCATGGCCTCTGCACCAGCATCAGCTAAGAAGCATTTGGAAGTGGAGGCTCCAGGCCTCCTGGCCTCACCACATCAGGGTCCACATGTGAAATTTACAAGCTCCCAGGGTGATGTGTATGCATCTTCAAGTTTGAGAGGCCCCCCATGGAAAGCTACTAAAGCCCTTATTTTCTCCTTACATTTTCCTTTTCTTACTCCACCCCTCTCCCACCCCTCCTCGTTGCTGCCTCTTTTCTGCTTCCTGGACTGTCGGAAAGAGGAAAAGATGTTAATGCTCTGCCTGGATTTGGCAGAGAAAACACAGGCCACCTAGTTAAATCTGAGTCTCAGAGAAGTAAGAGAGAGTTTTTTAGTCTAAGTACGTACTCTGAAGTTTGGGACCGATGACTTATTTGTTGTTTATCTGGGCATCCTGTGTTTTTCCTTGCAAAATCTGTCAACCCTGGTTGGACGAAAATGAGAAAGTATAACCCTTTGGGGGACAAAGTGGTAGTATACACGGTAAACAGGTGATTTTAGAGAGCGAGCCTGGAGAGCCACCCATTCAGCTTAGAAAAGCATGGGCCTTGGGACTTTGAGTGAGCTCTCAGTGGCATCTTTCTCCTGATCTGGGTTGTCGGTATGTGGTGTGTTTGGGGGAGTGGGAAATGAGGACAGAGGACATCAGATAAAATTATACCTTACCCTTTCTGAACCTCCAGTGACTATCAAATTAAGCCATGCTCTGCAAAAGCCCACACCACCCTAGAATTGGGGGCACATTTTTCCACCAGGTGGCTTTAGATGAGGGAGCTGGCAGAGCTGAATAGCAAAATTTGGAAAAGAAAATGCCCTCCCTGTGAGTATTTTCATTATAAAGGGTTCAAATTTAGGCTTATTATTAAATTTATTTAATATGATATGATTAAAATTGTTAGGTTTTCTTATTTGATGAGGAACACGAAGCTCTTGTTTATTCACCTCATTAGGTGAAGGTATTGCAGGTGTTTCTAAAACAGCTTGTGACCTAACATTCTCATTGTTAGGTACTTCCAGATGATGGAGTTTTGACTCACATGCCCTAAAGCAATGAATCTCAGATTTAAGGTTTCAGCATTTGCCATGACTCTTTGCTTTTTATGCCACTTAATAAGTTGTACATCATATTTTAAGGGAAATTATGAGCTGCCTCATTCATTACACATTTTTCCAACTTGTAATTGTGTTGGCATCAAGTGTTGGCGACATTTAAAAGAAATTGGCATATTATTTGATCTCTGTAAATCTCCCAGTGCTTTTAACTAAAAATGGCATTAGAACCATTTTTTTATAAATTTGCTTTTTTTTACATTATCCCTACTTGAGAAATAAGCAGTGTTGGTAAAATCCTTTCTTTCAGGACTCATTCTAAAAGCTCAGCCTTTCAAGAATGGGTCTCCCTGCTATTGGCATACTGACCTGAAATCATAAATAAGAATGTCTTTGGACCTCAGGCATGAATGAGATTATTTCAGGAAATTATGTCCTGGAAAAAATGGAAGTCATAATATTAAAACGTTGGTTGTGTTTGCGTTGCTTAGTATCACAGAGTAGGTTGTATGGAGGAATGCAGACTAAATTTATAATCTGGTAGAGAGATTCCTGGCTGCAGCAAGATTATCCATGAAGTTTATGTATTTGCAAAAATTTTGCCCGAAAATGGAAATTCAAGGCTCCTTGTGTATCTGACTTTTTTGTTGTTTTATTTTTAGTTTTGAGAAGAAGAAAAGTCAGAGATGAACATTTTGTTGTTGGTGGTGGTTTTTTATTTTTTGTTTTTATAGTTGATTTACAATGTTCTGTCAATTTCTGCTGCACAGCAAAGTGACCCAGTCATACAGATATATACATTCTTTTTCTCACATTATCCTCCATCATGTTCCATCGCAAGTGACTCTTTTTTTTTTTTTTTTTGGCTTGTTTGCCTTTTCTGGGGCAGCTCCTGCCGACATACAGAGGTTCCCAGGCCAGGGGTCTAATGGGAGCTGTAGCCTCTGGCCTATACCACAGCCACAGCAACGCAGGATCTGAGCCACGTCTGCAACCTACACCACAGCTCACGGCAACACTGGATCCTTAACCCACTGAGAAAGGCCAGGGATCGAACCCGCAAACTCATGGTTCCTAGCCAGATTCGTTAACCACTGAGCCACAACGGGAACTCCACAAGTGACTTTTGATATAGTTCCCTGTGCTATACAGTAGGCAGAGATGAATATTATAATAATTTTTATTCTCCATCTTTTCTATATATGGTTTTTGACTTGCTCTTTCATATGAAATTTCTTATTTTAAACACATAAGGGCTTATGAAGCCTTACATCACAATTTTAAAACCTATTTTAAAATTTAAAATTATAAGACATAATTTGGTAGATTTCAGTATTTAGGCAGTCTTATTCTGCAGCTAACAGTTGATCAAAATTCAAAGGATAAAGTATAGCATGGATGATATAAAGGGTATAAAACTTTAAAATGTTGTTAGCTAAGAGATGGGATTAAGATGGTGGAATAGAAGGACTGGAGCTCAACTTCTCTCCTAAAAACAACAAAATTCACAACTAAAGGCTGAGCAATCTTCAACCAAAGGGACCGGAAACCTTAAAAAAGAAATCCTACTCCAGAAGCAAAGAGGAGGCCACATCAAGAGGTGAATACATATTCACAGGTCCACATATTGGGATAAAATGTTTGCAAGTCATATCTGACAAAAAATTTAATATTTTAAAATACTAAAATAAGTTAAAAAGCAAAAAAGAAAGACTATGTGTTGTGGTAATTAAGATGATGAGTAAAAAGAATTATACTGAAAAAAAAAAATAAATAAAATGGGAGTTCCCGTCGTGGCTCAGTGGTTAATGAATCTGGCTAGGAACCATGAGGTTTCAGGTTCAACCCCTGGCCTCACTCAGTGAGTTAAGGATTTGGCGTTGCTGTGAGCCGTGGTGTAGGTCGCAGACGTGGCTCGGATCCCGCTTTGCTGTGGCTCTGGTGTAGGCCAGCGGCTGCAGCTCCTATTAGACCCCTAGCCTGGGAACCTCCATATGCCGTGGGAGCGGCCCAAGAAATAGCAAAAAGACATAAATAAATAAATAAATAAATAAATAAATAAATAAATAAAATGGGAGTTCCCGTCGTGGCGCAGTGGTTAATGAATCTGGCTAGGAACCATGAGGTTGCGGGTTCGATCCCTGGCCTTGCTCAGTGGGTTGACTATCCGGCATTGCCGTGAGCTGTGGTGTAGGTCGTAGACGTGGCTTAGATCCTGCGTTGCTGTGGCTGTGGTGTAGGCCAGCACCTACAGCTCCAATTCGACCCCTAGCTTGGGAACCTCCATATGCCGTGGGAGCGGCTCAAGAAATGGCAAAAAGACAAAAAATAAATAAATAAATAAATAAAATAAAATAAAATAAAATGTTTTTAGCTAACCTACTCTGTGTGTTATAAAAATTATAAATAATACCACAGAAGGTAAATCTTTTCTCCCCTCTGTATGAAATCCATTCGGAACCCATTACCTTCCAATTTGAGCAGACTCTAAGAAGGTTAGAGGGCAGAAACACCTAATAAGTAGATTTTAGATACAGAGTTGATTATATTAACACTCAATAGTTTTTGCCTTGACCTGGCTATACAAACATCTTGTCCTTTGTAGCAGAACATCTGTCTTTGAGTTCAGGAGGCTAGTGTTTGTCTTCTGCGATTTCCTACTTAATGCAGAATGATTACAGAAGCCTGGAAGGAACTGCCCAGTGTTCTCCGTGTCCCAGCCATTTCTAGAACAGTAGGGAATCACAGAATGTCAGAGGAGGAAGGGACCTTCGCAAGCCTTTCCCCATCCCTCTGGTTATACAAGACTGAGGGCTGTGCAGGCATCTCTCTCTACTCCCCTGGTTAATAATGGCCCAGCCACCCTTGCTGCGGTGGCTCCCAAGCCCTGGTCCTGTGCCTTTCCTCCCGCTGTGGCTCTTCTTCAGCATCATGTTCAGGAGCGTGGGGGAGCACTGAAAGCAGGCACTCTGCAAGTTTAGAGGTTATTACTGCATTGAGACGTCGGTGTCATACATGCGAAAGAGGGCTCTGTAAGGTATTTGATTTTTGAACTAAATTTCTCTCTAAGACCACTACAAAATTAGTATTATTTCCATACCTCGTTTTCTAAGAGGCAAACCATGTCGTGTCCGGATTTCCAGAGCATCAAGCTGAGACTCTGGTTGTCCTAATATTCTAGATGATATGTTTGTTATAGAGGCGGTGCGAAGGGTATGCTGGCTTGGAAACCACAGGATCTTTCTTTGGGCCCTTGCTCCTCTGCCCTTGAGGCACTGTGCCCGCCTACTGAATGCAGAGGTTTGACCTGCCGTGGGTTATGGTTTTTGAAGATCATCTATAAATGAAGGGATGCATACTGTTCATGGTCCTGCAAGATAAGCAAGTCACTACTAGCTTGACCTGTGATTGACTAGAATAATGCAATTTTAAAGGGCATGGTAGTTACACTATTAAAGGGGTAGAAGTGTGCTGTCCCTGAACAGAATCCAATAAATCAGGGACTAGATGTTTGATAGTTAGAAGTCTGACAACTGGAAAACATTATGAATGGCATTTAAGAGATAATCTATTAAGATGTAAGTTGTACACCCTGATATGTATTATTTTAGAGTCTATCACAGACTGCTTAAATGGGAGCAGTCTGGCCAGGGCCTACGCCATAGCCACAGCCACATCTGCAACGTACACCACAGCTCACAGCAGCACTGGATCCTTAACCCACTGAGCAAGGCCAGGGATCAAACCCACATCCTCATGGATACTAGTCATGTTCATTAACTGCTGAGCCACAGTGGGAGCTCCTTGTTTCATGTATACGTTTAATCAGTTATTAGTTTCAACATGAAAATTTGTTCCAGTTATCCATTATTGAAATTCAAAACCATCCCAAACCTTAATGGCTTATAACCACAACAATTTTATTATATTCTGTAATTTTCTGGGTTAGAAATTTGGTCAAGGCTGGGTTATTCTGCTTCGTGCGGTGCTCCTCACTGGTGAATGCGCTGATCTGGAGCGGCAAAAACGACTTTGCTCACACACCTGTCACCTTGTGGGGGAGGCTGGTGGGCCGTGGCCAGGTCAAACAACTGGCCTCTCCAGCCTGTCAGTCTCAAGGCCCTCAGGCTTTTTACATGGCCGCTCAAAACTCTCAAAGGACTCTAGGAAGCAGTCATCAGAGCCCCCATCTCAAAAGGTTTGGGCCAGGAAATTGTTCCATTGTATTCTACTGGTCAGACTAATTACTGAACTTGCCCAGGTTCAAGGGGAGGGAATGCAGACCCCTCCCCCTCCACATAGGCGTGTTTAGGAACCTGTGGCCGTCCTTAATCTGCAACGTACACTTTAAGCATTTTAAATGGCAGAACAAGCTAAAGTCTCCCAGAGAAATGCAGTTAAGGGAAGGCACCAAGATAAAGTACTTAGCATCTTCAGGAGTCTCTCGGTGACAGTAGTGATAATAATCCCTTAGGATCTTGTTCTCCTCGTTGATTTCTGGAATCAACCAAAGTTCCTGGGTAGAAAGTAGCCTTCTCAGAAACCCAGAAATGTCCATTTCTAGCTGGGAGTTATTTTGATGTTTGAGTCAAATGAATCTTAGGAAGAGGCACCCTTTCAGATGTTAACACTTCGATCTGGTTTCAGGTTTGTAAGTTGAAGGTGATAAGACCAGAGTAAGTGATTAGCAAAGGCCAGTGCTACTGTTTTGTAGACATGGGGGTGGGGTTTATACTGCTTGCATGGTGTTTTTTTTGTTTTTTTTTTTTTTTGTCTTTTTAGGGCCACACCCACGGTTTATGGAGGTTCCCAGGCTAGGGGTTGAATAGGAGATATAGCCGCCCAGCCTACGCCACAGCCACAGCAACGCAGGATCTGAGCTGCATCTGCAACTTACAGCACAGCTCATGGAAACGCTGGATCCTCAACCCACCGAGCGAGGCCAGGGATTGAACCTACAACCTCCTCATTCCTAGTCGGATTCGTTTTCGCTGCACCATCATGGGAACTCCATGTATGTATTGTTTGAGTCAATTGATTTAAAATTTGTCTAAATATTGTATAAGATTAGTAGTAATTTTCAAGTTATAGTAACTCAATTAGGGATGTATAATTTAAAGAGATCTGTGTTGAGTATGTTTGGATTTGGAGTTCTGTGTGGCTAGAGCATAAGGCTGGAGGCCCAGCTGTTGATGACAGGGAGCAATGAAGATGTAATTGGACACCTGTGGGTGAAGGTGGGGAAAATCAACTCTGTCTTTCCTTCTCCTTCCCTACGTGGGTCCGTGGGCTTTGCTCACTACCGACACCCATGAATTCCATCCCATCAGAGTTAATTGTATATGAATTTGGCTCCCTGTTAGATTGCGACCAATTTGAAAGTGATGCCCATTTTTGACTTGATAAGGAGAGCCCATGATTTGTTACCAAATTCCAGCCGACAAATGCCATACACAGTGGATACTGATGTGTAAGTGTATATGCGTGCTATAGTTTAGGTAAATATAACCGTTCAGTTCTTAAATAGCCTATTTCAAAATAAGAGAATGTGGGTAGGATGGATTCTTTCGTGGATAAGTAGGGTCCATGTCTCTTCTTGAGTCTGGGTGGGCTCTGTAACCGCTTGGACCAATAGACTATGGTAGAAGTGACACCGCACCGGTTTCCGGGCCCAGGCATCAGCAGATTGGCGGCCTCAGCTTCTTGTTCTCGGAACACTTGCTTTTTGAACCCAGCCATCATGCTGGAGAAAGCCCATGTAGTTCTCTGGAGACGAACTCTGTTCTGGTTCAGCTTTAGCCGAACTCCCAGTTAGTGCCAACCAGCCAGCCAGGTGCATGTGCTATCTTGGAAATGGATCTGCTACACCCAGTGGAGCTGCCCCAGCGGACACTAACTGCTCACTTCTGCCAGATTGCAGATTGTGAGCAAATTCCTTGATGGGGTCACTGAAGCCACTAAATTTGGGGGTGGTTTGTTATAATGGACTAGATAACCAGAACTGAGGCCCTCGTGAGCATCACACTTATCTGAAGTGCTGGCGGGGACCAGGGAAGGCAGGGGCGATGGAGATGTATGTATTTGTTACTAAACACTGACCGTGCACCTAACACATGGGCCTGGAACTGCACTATGTCCTGGCAGTGGCCAGAAGCTGTCAGTCAGCTAGATTGTCTTGCAGGACGTCTGAGTGACACCCACCCGTGGCTACCATGGGGCGTTTCCTCTTCTCCTTCTCCCCTGCCCCATCTGGTGTTGCTCTCCAGAGTACGTTGCTTGACTCATCATCCTGTTTATTCTATTGACTTGCGATGACCTGTTTTCTTCTCTCTCTCTGTCTCTGACTACATTGTAGTCCTTTGAGGTCTCGGGTATATTTCATACTTAAATCAGCGTCTGACATATTGCAGGTCAACTTGTGAATACTGTGAATTAATGGCATTAAAACCTCACTTTTATCCAGTGGTCCCAGTCAACCTTATTCTCAGAGGTGCTGCATTTTATTTTCCCAGTGTCTTGGATCAACAGGTTATTGACCACGGAGGAAGAAGAACTACCTCCCAATCCCTCTCCTTCTCTAAGCCGCTTTCCGAGCGAACCGTGCCAGTGGATGACTTGTCACCTAGATCCTATTACAACACCCACCACAAAAAAACACTTTAATCTTAATTTTATCCCAGGTTTAGGGTCACAACCATGTGCAAATGTGGGCTAGAATTCTCCTCCAAATTTTTATTATGAAAAATTTAAGTACACTGGAAAATCGATGAAACAGCACACTGAGTGCCAGTATATCCAACACCTAGTGTCAGCCATTGTTTATATTTTGTTCTTTTTTTCCTCTGGATGGAAAACTTGAAAGTAAGTTGTAGACATCTTTTCACATCACCCCTAAAGGCTTCAGCATGCATCTCTTGGCAATAAAGATTTTCTCCTACATAAACATAATGCCAATATTTCTTATATAAATATTAATTCAGTAGCACCCAGTTTATACTCAAATCTCCTCAGGTGCATAAAAATTTCTTGTGTTGTTGTTATTTCTAATCAGGATGCCTCCATGGTTGTGCATTGCACTCTAAATCATTAGATTTATTAGATCCTCTTAAAAAATTATATCAAGGTTGGAGTTTCCGCCGTGGCTCAGTGGTTAACGAATCCGACTAGGAACCATGAGGTTGCGGGTTCGATCCCTGGCCTTGCTCAGTGGGTGAAGGATCTGGCGTTGCCGTGAGCTGTGGTGTAGGTTGCAGATGCGGCTGGGATCCAGCGTTGCTGTGGCTCTGGCGTAGGCGGGTGGCTACAGCTCCGATTAGACCCCTTGCCTGGGAACCTCCATATGCCGCGGAAAGGGGCCCTAGAAAAGGCAAAAAGACAAAAAAAAAATTATATCAAGGTTTTTGAGTGATCAGTCCAGTTCTTTTTTTTTTTTAAATTCAATTAATTTATCACATCTGTAGTTGTACAATGATCATCACAATCCAATTGCACAGGATTTCCATCCCACAACCCAAGTTCTTAAAGAGTGGCCCACATTCTGGATTATACTATTTTCTTGAGGTGACATTTTTTGTCCCCCTAGTGCCTGGATTTCTTGCAAACTAGAAGTTAGGTCTAAAAATTTGATTTGATTCAGATTAAACATTTGGGGCAAGAAAGCTTCTTTTTTTTGGTCTTTTTGTTTTTTCAGGGCTGCACCCACGCCATGTGGAAGTTCCTGGGCAAAGGGTTGAATCAGAGCTGTAGCTGCTGGCATATGCCTCAGCCACAGCGACGCTGGATCCGAGCCATGTCTGTGACCTACACCACAGCTCAAGGCATCACCGGATCCTTGGCCCACTGAGCGAGGCCAAGGATTGAACCTGAATCCTCATGGATACTAGTCGGGTTCGTTAACTGCTGAGCCATGATGGGAACTCCCATATTGACCATTCTTGGTAATACTAAGTCTGATTCCATGGTGAGCTGCTCACTTCCTGCTCTTTCTGCCATAAAGGTCTTTTTCTGTCAGTAATCTAAGGAGCATTACTTTGGCACCAGGCAATATCCTGTTCTCCGTAAACTTTGTGAGTTAGTTCTCTAAGGTTTGCAAAATGGTGGATTTTCTTATCTGTGTTTCTTAGGCATTTATTTAAAGTGGTATTCTTGGAGTTCCCGTCGTGGCTCAGTGGTTAACGAATCCGACTAGGAACCATGAGGTTGCCGGTTTGATCCCTGGCCTTGCTCAGAGGGTTAAGGATCCTGCATTGCCGTGAGCTGTGATGTAGGTCATAGATGCGGCTCAGATCCCGTGTTGCTGTGGTTGTGGCATAGGCCAGTGGCCACAGCTCCGATTCGACCCCTAGCTTGGGAACCTCCATATGCCACAGGAGCAGCCCTAGAAAAGGCAATAAGACAAAATAATAATAATAATAATAATAAAAATAAATAAAGTGGTATTCTTCTGTGAAGGATCAAATTAGGAAGTTGATATCACAGTCACTCTAGAACAGCAAACAAGTGACTTCCTTTCTCTCTCTTGCTCTCTCTCAGCCAACACTATCCATTTATGAATTGTTTTCTCATCGATTATAGTCCTTATCCTCCGCTAAACTGTCCCAGATTTGGCCACTGGTATTCCTTTCCAACAGATTTCCATGTCCTCTAGACTCCTGAGCCCCCTCCTTTATCTGCAAGTGGTTTTTTGTTCTCTGGCCCAACAAGCTGTCCCAGGGAAACCTTGTACCTGGCTCCAGCATTGACCATTTTCATAAGGAGCTCTGGATTCTTTTAGTGGAAAATGTTATTTAGAAACCAAGATCTTTAGCTTCTCCTTCTGAGAGTAGTGGATCCCGAGCCTACCAGACCTCTGACCCCCTTGTACCCCAAAATAACCGTTAAAATTGGGCCTAATACAAAAAACAGTTACCTGAAGTAACTGACGAGTAAACAGAAGCAGGTGGGCCCTTGTAGAAGCAGATCTTTGGGGGGGTACTCCCAGGACTGGAGTTGTACACAGGAAGCCCAGGCCAAGTGCTGCCACTAGGGGGAGGGAGAAGGCCAGAAGGGAAAGCGTCAGAGAGGGGATCCCCAAATCCCCTCTGTCTGTGCACATCTCTGATGGCTAAACTACACTCATGGAATAGACTAAACGCACCTCATGAGGACAACAACTGCAACTGAAGGTGCTGCTTCAGTGAACAGAGTTTGCAGGTCAGGTTCAGCCAAGATAATTGCCAACCCAAACAACAGAAACAACACTTATCAAAGAAAATAACAAGATCCAGAATCTAACCAATTAACATTCATCATGTCTAGGTTATGAAAGTAAAAGAGCCAACAGTTGAAAAATCAATAAAATCTCAGGAGAAAGGACAGTCAGCAGAGTCCAACCCCAAGAGAATAACTATGGGAAATGGAGGAAAAGGTAGGGTATCTTTAAGAGGCTTAGAAATGATTTTTTTTTTAAGAACTAAATAGGAATTTTAGAACTGAAAACAAGTATCTGAAATGTTAATTCACTAGGTGGATTCACGGACAAAAGGAAATGACAAAGGAGAGAGAAAAGATGGGGCAGGAAAAAGTGTTGGGAGAAATAATAGGTAATTTTTACCCCAAATCTATGACAAATAGAAATGTACAGGTACGAGGTAGTCAAGGACCACCAAGTAGAGTGAATACAGAGAAGCCCATGCAGACTCTCCCAAAATTCTGAAAACCAAAGGTAAAGAGAAAACCTCAAAAAAGCCGCAAAAGAGAAACGATGCGAGGGAACTAAATCCAGTTAGTGGCTGACCTCGGAAGCTATGGAAGACTGACGAGAATGGAGCAGCATCTTTAAAGTTCTGAACAAAAACAATTTTCACCGTGGAATTCTATATCCAGTAAAAGCATCCTTCAAGAATGAAGGGATTGGGGGAGTTCCCGTCATGGCTCAGTGGTTAATGAATCCAACTACGAACCATGAGGTTGCGGGTTCAATCCCTGGCCTTTCTCAGTGGGTTAAGGATCTGGCGTTGCCATGAGCTGTGGTGTAGGTTGCAGACGCGGCTCGGATCCCGCGTTGCTGTGGCTCTGGTGTAGGCCGGTGGCTACAGCTCCGATTCAACCCCTAGCCTGGGAACCTCCATATGCCACGGGAGCGGCCCAAGAAATAGCAACAACAACAACAACAAAAAGAATGAAGGGATTGGAATGATGAAAAAGTTCAGCAGTGAGTCATGATAATGGTTGTACAACAATGTGAATGGACTTAATGCCAGTGAATTATACCTTTAAAAAAAGGGATTGATTGGTAAATTCTATGTCGTGTGTATTTACCACAATAAAATAACTTTTAAAGGAAGAGTGAAAGAAAAATAAGGACATATTCATATAAAGAATATGATAAGAACTTATCACCAGTAGAGCTGTACTTCCTGAAATACTAAAGGAACCTCTTAAAGCTGAAGGGAACTCAGACCCTTCAAGAAAAATGAAGAGCTTTGTAAATGGTGACGATTGGGTAAATACAAAATACTGGATTTTGGCTTCTCTCTCGCAATTTCTTTATTAACCATATAATTATTTAAAGCAAAAATTATAACTGTGCTGTGGGGCTTACAACATTTGTAGATATGGTACATAGAGCAACCATAAGGGTAGATTCGAACCTCTCTTGTTGCAGGATTTCTTTTTTTTTTTTTTGTCTTTTGTCCTTTTTGTTGTTGTTGTTGTTGTTGTTGTTGCTATTTCTTGGGCCGCTCCCGCGGCACATGGAGGTTCCCAGGCTAGGGGTCGTATTGGAGCTATAGCCACCGGCCTACGCCAGAGCCACAGCAACGCGGGATCCGAGCCGCGTCTGCAACCTACACCACAGCTCATGGCAACGCCGGATCGTTAACCCACTGAGCAAGGGCAGGGACCGAACCCACCACCTCATGGTTCCTAGTCGGATTCGTTAACCACTGCGCCACGACGGGAACTCCAGTTGCAGGATTTCTATCCTTTACAGGAGGTGGTACAATATTGACTGTAAGCGGACTATGAAAAATTATGACATGTATTGTAATCCCTTGTGCAGCCACTTAAAAATGCAAAGGAATATAGCTAAAAAGCCAGTGGAAGAACCAAAATGGATATTCAAACAACTCTTTTAAAGGCAGGAAACGAGAAGCAGAGGAACATAGTTTTGTTTTTGTTTTGTTTTGACCTACCGAATGAGTAAAAGGAAATAGCTTTTAAAAATTAGATTAGAATAACATGATGGTAGCCCTTTAAAATAGAATTTTTTTGGAAGAACATTTTAATATGGGAAAAACGCTCCCAATGTTGTATTAACTGGAAAAGGCAGTAAGTATTGCAGTATGACAGTAATTTTTTTAAATGTGGTGATATATTCACACTCACACAATAGAGAAAAAAAAGGTTAAAGGATGTATACTAAAATGCTTTTTGGTGGTAGAATCATAGGTGACAATGTCTTCATCTTACTTTCACATTTTCCACATTTTATGAGCAATGAGCGTGGGTTAAAATCTATTTCATAGCTATTGCAGTACATAGTCATAAAATATCACATAGGAGTTCTCGTGGTGGTGCAGTGGAAATGAACCTGACTAGTATCTGTGAGGATGCAGGTTTGATCCCTGGCCTCGCTCAGTAGGTTTGTAGCTGTGGTGTAGCTCACAGACATGGCTCAGATCCCGAGTTGCCGTGGCTGCGGTGTAGAACAGCTGCTGCAGCTCCAATCCGACCCCTAGCCTTAGAACTTCCATAAGTTGTGGGTGCAGCCCTTAAAATCAAAATAAAAGAAAATAACACATAGTTTTTCTATGTTCTCTTTTTTTTTGGTCTTTTGTCTTTTTAGGGCCCCACCCGAGGCATATGGAAGTTCCCAGGCTAGGGGTCTAATCAGAGCTGTAGCCACCGGCCTATGCCAGAGCCACAGCAACACCAGATGTGTGACCTACATCACAGCTCACGGCAACGCCAGATCCTTAACCCACTGAGCGAGGCCAGGGATCGAACTCGTAACCTCATGGTTCCTAGTTGGATTCATTTCTGCTGTGCCATAACTGGAATTCCTGTATTATCATTTTGTATAGTACTTTCCTCAGCTGAATTTCACTGATTTTTTTTTTTAAGCATATAGTCTTGTGATGTGCACATAATACAGCTACTCACCCCTTTATGTCTAACTGCCTCCCTTTAATGCAGCAGAGAATCTTTGCCCTGGAGCGCACACAACTGAGTAGAGGGGCTCCTGGATTCCAGTTCTGCCGGCCAGCTCTGCTGTGTGAACCAGAACACAGCTTTCTCTTAGATTTCTAAGTCTGGAAGGCCCAACAAAAATAACCACTATTTTCCTCTTTTAAAACAGAGCTTTAGGGAAAGATTTCCTCTATAAGTGCTAGAAAATGAATGTTTAATATTGTATTTTTAATAGTTTAAACCTGAGTGGAATGATTGTACAATGTGCAAACTCTGATAGAAGTCACCATTGTCCCTACACCTGTGAAGAGTTATGGGGAAAAATAGCACCTCTCACCTAGGGAAAATATTTGCCAATAGAAAATTAGTTTCCCATACATTGCCTCTTTATTCTTTTAGCTCAGACTTAATAAAGTGGACATTTGGTGATGGACTTCTCAATGCACTCCTTGTGGCCATCGGCCTATTCACACTCTTCCTGGCTGCATTAAGTGTCTCCAGTGCAGAGAATTAAGTCACGGTAAAAGTATACTCTGGGTTTTACCAGGAGGTCACGGAGAGCCCCTCTTGCCTTGGCAGTCAGCAGCATACTTATTACACTTCATTTATCTACTTGGGAGGACTCGAGAGGACCAGCTGGGCCCCTGTCTGCACTCATCAAGAGTTAATTTCTGAGTGAGGTGCTGTGGTCATGAACAAGTGCAGAAGGTACCCCGTGGTCCTGCCAGACAACAGGGGCCCTTAATTAGCAGCAACGTTCAATCAGGCCGCTTAACCCGCCACGGGGCTTAGGTGGTCATGTCCTTCATGCCGCCCTCCCATAAACCGAGAACCCACAGCCAGGCTCAGATGTCTGTGCGGCCAGGGATGAGGAAGACGGCGCAGACCTGGGCCTGACCCAGGTCGAGGGGATACCGGCCGTTGCTTTTATTTAGGATGCAGTAGTGAAGGGGAATGGAGAGATGTGGCTTTTTCCTTTAAGATCTGGGAGCATCTTTGTGTCCTGGCCACCTTCCTATTTCCTAAGCTGGAGATCACACTGACGTTCTTTGGTATTAAAAACCATCTCCTGTGGCCCTGTTTCTGGCAGGGTTGAGGACTGAGGTGTGGTAAAGTCAGAACCCCCCCCCCCCCAGCTCTGAGGCCTGCCTTCGTCTCTCCAGTTTGTTTCGCTGCAAAATGGAGGTGATCGAATGTGCCCCACTCGCCTGGCCAAGCTCTTAGGAAGATCAAATACAGAAGCAGTTTGTAAACTGTCAAGCATTATTCCATTCTGAGGTGGTGTTACTGAATCATGTCAGGATTGGTTGCTTTTAGTTGGCACGCTCACTGTAGCCAAGGTAGGTGTTTATTTTAATGGTCACGTAGAGAATACGAAAACCTGGTGGTATTGGTACAAGTTTTTTATTTTCCTAGAAATGCTATCTAATACGGCAGCATTTAATATATAGCAAATAAGTATTGGTACTTCTTGGGAGTTCCCATTGTGGCCCAGTGGAAACAAATCTGACTGGCATCCATGAGGATGCAGTTTTGATCCCTGGCCTTGTCAGTGGGTTAAGGATCTGGCGTTGCCGTGAGCTGTGGTGTAGGTCAGATGCCACACCGCTCGGATTTGCCGTGGCTGTGGCGTAGGCTGGCAGCTGTAGCTCCAATTCAACCCCTAGCTTGGGAACCTCCATATGCCGTGGGTGTGGCCCTAAAAAGACAAAAAAAACACAAAACATATATATGTGTGTGTGTATGTACTTCTTTAAAAGTACTAATAATATATAGTACTATATAATATATTGGTACTTCTTTATATTCTGGCCGAGTGACTCTAAAGCACACTGAGGACCATGGCAGAGGGGGGATCAGTGCAAGAGGATGTGGAGGGGAAAGGATTTCTTAGCTCAGTGTGACTTTTCCTGTGGTCACAAGACCCTCCAGGCACCGTCTAACTGGAGAAACCGAAGGGGACTGTTTTGTTTCATTGGTTCCATGGCACATGGCGAGTAATTTTGGCATAGTCCACCAGGAAGTCACTGAGCAGACTGCTTGGTTACTTCCTGGCAAGCTGGCGTTGCTTCTGATGGCGTATGGTGAATCTAGCATCTTTTCCGACACCACTGAGTAACTGGATTTACTTACCTCCAGCGGCTTGAAATTCTTTCTGGTGAACAAATAGCCCACAACAGTGGAGGCAGCGCCCCGTGCCCTTGTTGGTAATGCAGAGTGTGACATGGGGGTGGAAATGAGTGGCGGTTACAGCAGCTGCTGGGAGCATTGCCCTGAGCTGGGGGACCGCCCAGGAGGAACTAATGGGCCTCGAGGAAGGTCTGTGGAGCCTCAGCCCCGGGAAGCACTTGGTAGAACACACATTCATTTAAGGTGGAAATGCTTAGCATTTTAAATGTTACTGTAAATTTTAAGCCCTGTTCTTTATTTACCTGGCGGTTTGGAGAGTGCTATGTCTTGGTGTAATGAAGCATTATGTTGGTATAACAAAAAGGAAACTGCCCTTCTGACAGGAACTGGGTCTCACTAGAAGCTCATGGTCTGGTGCGGGGGATCACCTGGGAATGGATGTGTGTATATGTGTGTGCAGGCGTGTTCCTGCTGGGGAGTCAAGACCAAATTGCCCATTACATTGCCTAATTCCACCTGAAGGTTTCCTGAAATGAATGTTGGATAGCAAATCCTTCACTGTTTGCGGGCTTTTTTTTTTTTTTAACCCTGGGAAATTTTTTTCCCCTCCACCACTTCTGCTTTGGAAACATGGAAATGATTTGTGTAGAATTGTTTTGATGGAGAGAAAAGAAATTTAAATTGTGGAGTAAATCAATCTCCAGATAATTCATGGAGCCCAAACCCATTGGAGCCAAAATCTGCTGCTGCATCTGGAGTCTTGCTCTGGGCCTTGTGGGCATAAACTGGAACCTTGGCAATAAACTTCTGGGCACAAGGTCACCCTATGCCAGTGTTTCTGGAATCCAGATTTAATACTACACATTCTTCCTTGTTTTGAAAAGAGAAAGCATTACTTTAAATGCTAGAAAGATCTGTTCCATCCTGAACATGGAAATATTGATGCTAGACACAGAATATGGAGAAGGAAGTTGTGGGCAGTTCATCTGCCTGGCCCCTGGCAGATAGGCATGAACCTAGTTCTCAAAGATGGGGCTTTGAACTTTTACTTCAAGAAGGCTCCCTTGTCATTGGAGGATGGTGTGCAAGCTCTGGGTACCTTGGGCTTTGAGTTCCTAGCAGTGACTTCTGACCTGCCTTCAAACTCCATCTGGCTCACTGTCGCCATGACAACCAGTGTTAGGTGTGGGGTTCACTTTTAGTTAAAGGAGTAGGATTACAAATTTGACCCTGTGCAGAATTCTTTTTCCACAGCATTCATTTTCAGTTTAATCACACGTATATGTATCTGTATCTGTACCTATGTCTTTGATATTCAAAATAAAAATTAGAGGTCATGTTTTGGGATTGTTGTCATATTAATTCCTATTTTATTTTTCAAATGACTAATATATGACTGCTTACTAGTAACATGTGGTTTGCTGCTCAAACTATTCTATTGATTCCGCCTTTATACATTGTGTAGGGATGGCACTTCTCTATGAGATTAGATTATGTTGAATTACATTGAGATAAAAATGAAAAGGTAACTTAGTTCTGTTGTAAATCTGTTCTATTACAGGAACTCCATTGTTCTTGAAGTTTAGTACAATGCAAAGAATAGTGGCAAGGATTGAGAGTTGCATTCACAGGGAAGGGATGTGTATCTTCACTGCATTCCTCACCTCCTTGGACACTAAATGACTCTACAAGCCTCAGTTTCTTTGTCTGTAAAATGGCAATAACAGTAGCAACTTTTCAACTTTTTCTAGTGATAAATAAATAAGACGTCATTCAAAAGTGCCATGTATGGGAGTTTCCTGATGGCTCAGCAGGTTAAGGATCCAGTGTTGTCACTGCTGTGGCACAGGTTCAATCCCTGGCCCAGGAACTTCTTCATGCCCCCAAGCACAGCCAAAAAAACCCGAAACCAGAAGCCAAACAAAACAAAAGTACATTGTAAACATTAGTAAAATACAAGGCAAATGTTAATATTTGTGGCAGAGAAAATATTACATAATTCCTACCATGTTTTATTTTCTTCCTGGGCACGCAGATCTTCTTTCCACTGGCTTGGAGTTGTGGGCATGGCCAGTGGGCGGGATGGGCATAAAGTTTACATGTTCCAGGTCTGGCCCCTAAGATTCTCCCACTCTCCCTTTCCCTTTCTATTGAGATTTTAGAGGTCATGTGGGAAAACAGTGGTGTCACAAGTTGGAAGGGGCCTGTCCTCGAGTCACTACTTGGAGGAGAGCCGTCTGAGTAGCTTTGGACTTGGGCCACTGCATTTAGAGTTGCTTGAGCTAATATTAGCCTGCCCTGATTAATCACAATTTTGGAAGAGAATATTATTTGCTACTGTTAACATATAATTGTATTTTTGGGTATCTTACATTATGTATATTATAAATACAGCATACTCTTGTTTAAGGTCATTTATATAATATGATATAATTGCGAAAAGTGCAAATGAAAATCAACCTATTTGCAGTTTTTAATTTAGGACACAACTGCTCACAACGATGCAAGTCCATATCTGAAGTTTTATTAAATTGTTTTTCAGTTTTAAAGTGTTATGGACGTAGAATTGCTTTATAATGTTGTGGTAATTTCTGCTGTACAACAAAGTGATTTAGTTATATGTGCACACGCATCCATTCTCTTTCAGATTCTTTTCCCATATAGATGATCACAGAATATTGGGTAGAGGTCCCTGTGCTAAACGCCAGGTCCCCGTTGGCCAGTGATTCCATATACCACAATGTGCACATGCCAATCCCAAACCCCCAGTAAATCTCCCTTCCCCTGCCACCTGTCCCCTTTGGTAACCTTAAGTTTGTTTTGATATGTACAGAATTTTTGTACACGTCTTAACCAGCAATGCTAGTTAATAGACACACTGAGAGGTGAATACTTACTAGAAACATTAGCAATAATAAAAGAATATTAACTGTCTGATTCAGCACTTAACATATGCCAGGTATGTTTGGCTAAAAACTTCCCCAGACATTTTAGGTGTGGGCCTTGAAACAAGGCCTTTTTTTTTTTCCTTTCAAATTATTTTCATACCTGTTAAGATTGGTTTCTGAGATGAAAGCTTGTGTTTTCCTTTTCTAGATTGTCATACCCCTTCCCTGTTATTACAGTAGCATGTGGCTCAGATGAATTGAGCTGGGAGCTAATTATGTGCGAGAATCTGATTTCTACGATGTCATAGGGCAGGCAACTACTAAAATCAATTTCAAGCAGATTATTGCAGGTTGAAAAATGACATGTATCTCTGCTGTGAACCGGGTGTGTTTGGGCTGGTGTACATATCAAAGATGATTATCCAGGGGGCATTCGTGATTACCAATGATTTGTCAGTCTGTTCTTTAATTTTCCTGTGTAAATATGTCCAGCCAAATATCATTTCCTGCATTTTCATCCATCTGAATTAAACATCTAAGAACCATAGCCACGATATAAATTTCCACTGAGGCAAATGCTGCTACTGGTGACATGGCCGCAGCAGCTACAAATGCTTTATGATGAATTGACTTCAAGTCTTTAATCTTAACACTTTCCTTCGACACCACTCTCTACTCTCAAAACTGATGGACAGAATTCACCCCTCAAAGTTAAAGAAATTGCAGCCAACACGGAACCTACCATTCTTGTATGTTCATGGTAACTGAGTTTGTGGTCTGAGGTTGTGTGAGTTAGGCTGCATTAAAATGACAAATGATGGAAAAGGAATTTTCAGATTTCGGTCTTATACTCGAGGTGACGGAAGCTTTCTGAAGACAAACATGGTGGCTGGGAACCCCACAGCCTGATCCCCGGGCTTCAGGTCCCGGCCCTGCTACTCCCATGGGTCTTCCTTTCCTTATCTGTGGCGTGGAATTATTACAGTGCCTTTCTGCCTCTTTGCTCTCCGGTAAAGCGGAGTTAATACTAGTTCTACCTCATAAGATTAATGACTCGTTTCTGTGAAATGCTGGGAACGGTACCTGTAGGGTGCGAGCACTCCCCTGCTTGTGTAAGTTTGCCTTGACCGCATCTGATCCACATGTAATGCTGATTTTCACTTTATTGGAAAGCTTGATACAGATCTTTAGTTCCTCGGCTTATTATAAAAATGCCTGTTGTTTTTGTGTGTGTTCACCAAGTATTTATGTGGTTCCTGCCATATGCTGCACATGTATATACTTGCTGTATGTGCCAGGAGTGTATATTCTAAGTTTGTCCACATCTGTGTTATCTGTGGCAAGCAGGAAATACTTTGTTATGCTGACCTCTGCCATCTTTCAGATCCTCTGTTGAGGAGTCAGACTGACTGGCCTCAGAGTCTGTGGGGTCATTTGGTCTCAAGATGACTTGTCTAGAAATTGTTATTAGCATGTATTCTCTGTGCTGATACTAAGCACAGTCCATAGATAAGAAAATGAATCATGAAACTCAGACACCCTTCGCTAGAAAGAAAGATGACTGGATTTTCCTCATGAGGCTTTTTCCAAATGTTTCCATTTTACTGTTGTTAGTTGCTCACAAACAACTTACTTACTGTAGTGCCATTTTTCCAACTTCGAGAACCGAGGCTTTGGATACTGGAACGAGTGACTTCCTGAGCCTCTCGGCTGAATATGGGACTCTGATTCATAGGGTCCAGTTTTCTACTCCTTGGAAATCTGGCAGATTCAAGTTAGAGTTGTACTGGAGAGGGGGTAGGAACCCACTACTTACAGATCAGAGATTTGGGAGACTGTACTTTGTTGGCACAAGCCGACCAGTGTGACAGTGGGCACACACCCTTAGTCCCCTGCTTAAATATTATCTCTAGGACTTCCCTGGTGGCTCAGCGGGTTAAGGATTCCAAGTTGTCAGTGCTGTGGCGTGGGTTCAATCCCTGGCTCTGGAACTTCCGCATGCTGTGGGCGTGGCCAAAACATCATCTCTAAACTGATAGCTTCCAAATCTACATCTCAGTCTTCAGATTCTCACATTCATTTGCTGACTGGATATGTGAATAAACTATACTTAGACTTAGATAAGAGACTTCTTAAAGTTATCTTGCCCTAGCGGTCAAGATAACGTCTGATGGTATAAGGGTAGAGGTGTAGACTAATGGAACAGAGCAGAATCCAGAAATGGACTAATGTTTAGTCAATTGAAATTTTTTTAATAAAGGTGCCAACATCATTCACTGGGGAAAAAGATAGTCATTTTAATAAATGGTGCTCAAACAACTGCATATCTGTATGAGAAAAAAAAAAAAAGAATCTCAATCTTTGCCTGATACCATATAGAAGAATTAATTCAAAATGGATCATCAACCTAAATATGAGAGTTCAAAATATTAAACTTGTAGGGAAAAACATAGGAGAAAACCTTTGTGATATAGAAGTATAGAAAGATTTCTTAAATAAGACACAAAATAGATAAAAGTGATTAAAATGGGGTTAGTTTCATTAAAAAAAAAACCTTTTATTCTTTATAAGACACAGTTGAGAAAACAGGCAAGCCACAGATTGGGAGAAAATCTTTGCAGAACATACTTGTGACAGAGGACTTGCTGCCAGAATATGTATGGACCCTTATAACTCAGTATTAAGAAGACAACCGATTTGAAAAAAAGGCAAAAGATTTGAAAAGCTCTTTCACCAAAGAAAATATGAATGCCAGGAAGCACAAAGGAAGATGCTCACTATCACTCATCTTCATGGCAATGCAGGTTAAATTGCAGTTGCTACCATTATGCATCCGTCAGTAGGGCTAACCTAGCGACGAACCATACCACGTGTTGGTGGGAATGCAGAGAAACTATAACTCTCGCGTATTGCTGGTGGGAATGCAAAAATGATATAGCCGCTTTGGAGTTCCCGTTGTGGCGTAGTGGTTAACTAATCTGACTAGGAACCATGAGGTTGCAGGTTTGATCCCTGGCCTTGCTCAGTCGGTTAGGGATCCAGCATTGCCATGAGCTATGGTGTAGGTCACAGACGCAGCTCGGATCCCGCGTTGCTGTGGCTCTGGCATAGGCTAGCAGCTGCAGCTCTGATTAGAGCCCTAGTCTGGGAACCTCCATATGCCGCGGGAGTGGCCCTAGAAAAGGCAAAAAGACCAAAAAAAAAAGATATAGCCACTTTGAAAACATTCCGTCAGTATCTTATGAAATTAAATATATACTCCTTATAAGACCCAGCAACATTACTCCTGGGGATTTGCCCCGGACATTTATCCACACAAAGAACTTGTACAGAAATATCCACAGCAGCGTTATTCATAATATTAGTCCGTGCAGCCACGTGAGTGGATCTCAGAAATGTTATGCTAATTGAAGTTCCCTGGTTCTTACCTGTCTGGATGCCCTACATGATTGTGGCCCCACGACCACCCACACTTTCTCCTGTACACACACATGCACACATGTGTGTCAGGGCTCAGAAGTGGCAAGCACCCTCTCTAACTCAGATCCTCCCTGCCTGGACCAGTCCTCTCCCGGTTATCTTTCCTGCCCTCACTTCCTTCAGGTCTCTGCTCATACATCAATTTAGAGAGGCCTTATCTACCCATCCCTTATAAAATATAAAACAGCATTCACTACTCCTTCTCTAACCTCCTTACCTAATGTGTAATGCACTTATTTGCCTATTAACTCCTTCCAGAATTAAGCCTCTTTTGCTTACTGTTGCATTTCTTGGTCCCTAGAAAACAGTGCTACATAATAAATTCTCAATAGATAATTGCTAGGTAAACAACATGAATGTACACAGCTCAGAATACAGGCAGACGGATAGGCTGAGACTTCAGGGTTTGCGTGCCTTGTCAAGTTATGGGCCACCGCATGCTGTGTTGGCAGGTTTGCCTTTGCCTTTTCATTCATTCATGTGCTGGACAGGCTCCGACTCCAGGTAGGTTTGAGAAACTGATGCAGTGCACACCCAAGAATGAATGCAGATGCATTTAATACCTCATTTAGCAGGTTAAAACTGGAAATCCTTAATATTTTTGCAAAAGTATAGAGCTTTTTACGATACTGCTTGAATGAGGTATAGTACACCGATTATTAATTAGTCTTCCTCATCCCCCATCCCATTTATAAAATAAAAATATAAGGCATAGTGAGGAGAAAATAATTTTAATAATATGTATAAAATGTTGGACTTAAATGCTCTTTTAAAAAATTGTGGGCATGGAACCAATACTGTGTTCTCACATTATCATTCTATTCCGTTGAAGAGTTGCTTGTTAGTTTGTTTTATTGCCAGATTATAAGATTTTAGACATAGCACAAAATACTGTCTTTGAGTGGCACAGCCATAAATCATGTAGGAAAGATTGTGATCAACTTACTGTAATATTTTAAATAGTAAAAAGAAACATGCTTTTGAGAATTAGTAAATTCAGGAAACTGATCATCTGACTAATGACTAGGTCATTGGACAACTGACCTAGATCTGCTGACATTTATCGTATGTCTTTTCTGCATCTGTTGAGACAGTCACATGATTTTCCTCATTTGCCCAATTGTGACGCATTACAGTGACACATTTTTTCCTGACATTAAACCATCCTTGCATTTCTACTTGATTATAATGCATTTTATATATAAGAGCACTATTGAATTCAGTTAGCCAAGTGTTTCACTTAGGATTTTCCTATATATGTCTATAAGTAAAGAGAGGCTATTATTTTGTTTTCTTGCCTACTTAAAATTGAGACTATACTAGAATCATGAAAGGAATCAGGCAGCTTTTCCTCTTTTTATAATTTGTGGAACATAATGGAATGTTTTCAGAGTTACACACTGCAGCTGTTTTGAACCCCAGTTGTGCTTGGTTTACTTAAGCCACCAAAATATTTTTAAAAACCTTGTCCTTAATTAACCTTTTAAATTAAAAAGATACTTTTCTAGTCCCACTGTTTTTCTTTTTTCCAGTGAGTGACCTAAATTAACTGTCCAGTTAATTTGTAATGAATATTTATTCACTCATTCATTCGACATTCATTTAGATTTATTAGGTATTTGCTCTGTACAGGGCATTATCCCAGGCACTGGAGGAGAAATGAATGGCAAGAACCATGCCCTCATTTCTTCCAGAAGGGAACCAGACCTGGCTCTGGTTATTACTACCTAAGGCAGCATGTCCATTCTGGGGTTGGACCACTTGGAACTTTCAAGAAGTTTGACTCTCTCAAAAGAGTAATTTTGCATACATACTGAGCCACAAAAGAGTCATGGTCCCAGATTTTCTAGTTTCAGTTAGAAACATACATTTTAAATAGTTGGTGAATGAATAAGTACCTGCTATGCCTATTGTGTATGGCAGTGTGTATGGCACAGGAACTGTGAAATTGATTTCAGTAGTTTGTGTCAAAGGTTGTCAGCATTTTGGAATATGCACATTGTCCGCATTTACTGCCACTTTGAGCATGTTAAAAGTGGTGTTTGGGAGCTCCCGTTGTGGCTCAGCAGCAACGATCTTGACTAGTATCCAAGAAGACACAGGTTGGAGCCCTGGCCCTGCTCAGTGGGTTAAGGATCCAGTGTTGCCAAGAGCTGCAGTGTAGGTCAAAGACATGGCTCAGATATGGCGAGGCTGTGGTTGTGGCTGTGGTGTAGGCCAGCAGCTGCAGCTCTGATTCGACCCCTAGCCTGGGAACTTCCACATGCCGTGTGTGTGGCCCTTAAAAAAAAAAAAGAGTGTGTCTGAAGGCATGAGCTGCTCAAGAGGGGACTCGTGTGTTCCCTCCAGCCCTGCTCTCTTCACATGGATGCACCGTCCATGTTTCTTAGCATAGGAAGAGTCCACGTTTCTACCTTTGGAAGGTCTGCAGCTCAGGTGTGATGATGTGCTATGGTCGCCATGGTTTGTAGAAGAAACCAGGGCATATAGGTTTCCAAATTCTTAACCTAGTGCCTTTGCCAGAGAAGCAAAGTCAGTTTAATCAGCTTCTTGTCTTCCCTAGACTGACTCATTCCCCAGCTGACCTTATCTGGTCCCATGGCTCTAAGTACCATTTCCATGGTAACAGTTCCCAAATGAATAGCCCTGCCCAGATCTCTCTCCTCAACTCAACTATTGCTTCAATTTTCTAGACTGTCCAGTAGACAACTCACACTTTCCAGATCCAGTCCCAGCACCTGATTCCTTCATCTGTTCACTCTAACTTCCTACTTTCAGCAAATGGCACATCCCTCTTTTTCTAGTTGTGCTGGCCAAAAATCTTCTCATCCTTGTCCTCTGTCTTGCTTGAAGGAACCCAATTCATCATTGAACCCTATTGGTTTCTCTCTCAGAACATCTACTCCTCCAGCTTCTGACACTCCCACCCGAGCCCATGCAGTGTTATGTCTCACCTGCATCACTGCAGAGCCTCCTAGCTGCTTCCCCATGACCACTGCCCTAGGCTGTTTTCCATATAGCAACCATGTGAAGCTTTTAAAAAAATCAGTCAGGTTGTATCACTCTGTTTAGAATGGTTCAGAATTGCTCCTTTTATTCAGTATAAAATCCAGAATCCAAGAATACCCACGTGGCATCGTGGGTTATGCGTACAGTCTTGTCGGTGCTGTGGCTTGGGTCACTGCTGTGGCACTGGTTCGATCCCTGGCCCTGGAACTTGCACATGCCATATGGCCAAAAAATAATCATGATAATAATTTAAAAATAAAATGAGATCCAGAATCCAGACCTAGAAAGGCTTAAATCTGCCCCTGCCCCACATTTCTGTATACCCTCCCCCTTACCCTCTGCAATGTATTTAGCCACCCCAGCCACTTTGTTCTTCCCCAGACCTACTCAGGACCTTTTGCCTCGCTGTCCCTCCTGCCCAGAACGCACCTGTCTCACATGCCGTCATGATGCACTCTCTTGCTTCCTTCTGCTCTCTGATCAAATGTCTGAACAGAGGGGCCTTCCCTGACCATTCAACAGAAAATCAACACCCTATCCCTTGTCCATTTCTTTCCCCTCATTCTGCTTTTTTTTTTTTCCACCAGGTTGACAGTTTATGTATTTATCTGTTCATTTGCCCACCCCATCCCCTGCCCTGCCCCAGAAGGCTCCCTAGGCAAAGACAGAGCGTTGGCCCTGTAACAACCCCAGAGCCTAAGCTGTTCCCTAGGAACTCAGAGGGTTAAGGATCCAGCATTGTCACTGCTGCAGCTTGGGTAACTGCTGAGGCTCTGGTTTGATCCATGACCCAGGAACTTCTGCATGCCTCACGGTAAAAAGACAAACAAAAAAACCCAAATAAGCAAGCAAACAAACAAAAAAACCCCAGAGCCTAGATGAAGGCCTGGCATGTAGCACTCGTTAACTGAATTATATGTACCCTGGCTGATGTACGCCAAGAAGCTTGAGGTCTCCGCTTGGAAAGAGTCACTCCGGGGAGTTCAGGGGGCACGGCCCAGTCTGCCTCCTCAGCTTGTCCTCAGCAAAAGCTCAGAATCCGGGCTATGTCTGAAAACACGTTCTGTGGAGAAGCATGGTGCCTTTTTCTCAGGGTGTAATGGGCTTCTGGGCAGCTGTCCATGTAGGTCCTAACTTAATGGCCCCTCATTAACAGCCCGATGAATGAGGCAGCAGTAGCTGAAGAACCCGAGGCTCAGACAGGTTAAGTAATGGCCCAAGGTTCTTGGCTCAAAATGTTGGAGCCGAGAGAGAAACGGACCAGTTCTAGCAGTATCTTTTCTCACTACAGGCACATTTCTTTGCAGTCTGATTTATCTTTAACATTTTGTTGCACATTTTCCGTGATTTCTACTCTGTAATTCTGGCATGTGTTTGTTTCGATATAAAAATTACACTTTCTAAAAAATTACGAACTGGTGCTACTCCTTGAAGAATTTGTGACCTAAAAATAAATAATTTTAAAAAAATTATACTTTCACCTCTCTGCTTATTCAGCCTTTTTGCTTCTCAGAGTAAAACTAACACATATTTTAATGAGGATGCACCCTGTCTGTGTTTTCATGAGTCCTCTGATGGGCACAAGCCTCTGGACGTTCCTACAGTTTGTGAGAAGCAGGCGCCCTAGAGAAATGTAGTGGTTCCTAAGGTCAAGTCCAGAAGTGAACATTAGTAAGGGTAATTAAAAAAATTTTTAATTGAGAAATAGCTGATATACAATATTATGTAAGTTTCAGATATACAACATGGTAATTCACCAGTTTTAAAGCCATAGCTCCATTTATAATTATTATGACATATTGGCTATATTTTCTGTTCTGTATAATATATTCTTGTAGCTTGTTTATTTTATACACAGTGGTATGTACCTCATAATCCCTTACCCCTATCCTGCTCTCCCCCTCTTTCCTCTCCCTACTGATAACTACTAGTTTGTTCTCTGTATCTGTCTCTTTCTTTTGTGTTATATTCTACTGGTTTGTTTTATTTTTTAGATTCCGTATATGTGATATCATATAGTATTTGTCTTTCTCTAAGTGTAATACCTTGTAGCTCTAGCCACGTTGTTGCAAATGGCATTGTTTTATCCTTTTTTATGGTTGAGTAATATTTGTGTGTGTGTGTGTACCACATCTTGTTAAGTCGGTCATCTGTCGATGGGCACTTGGGTTGCTTACATGTTTTGGTTATGGTAAATAGTGCTATTATGAACACTGGGGTGCACATAGCTCTTTGAATTAGTTTTCTTCTTTTCCAGATATATGCCCAGAAGTGGGATTGCAAGATCATATGGTAGCTCTATTTTTCGTTTTTCAAGGAACCTCTGCATTGTTCTCCATAGTGGCTGCACCAATTAATATACAAACCAACAGTGTAGGAGGGTTCTCTTCTTCCACACCCTCTCCAGCATTTATTTGTAGATTTTTGATGATGCCCATTCTGGCTGGTGTAAGGTGATACCTCACGAAGTTTTGATTTGCATTTCTCTAATCATTAGCGATGCTGAGAATCTTTTCATGTGCCTGTTGGCCATCTATATGTCTTCTTTGGGGAAATGTCTTCTGCTGGTTTATTTTGGGTGATTGATTGATTGATTGATTGATGTTGAGTTCTGCGAACTGTTTCTATATTTGGAGATTATCCCCTTATCAGTCATCGCTTGCAAATATTTTTCCCATTCTGTAGGTTGTCTTTTTATCTCATCGGTGATTTCCTTTGCTGTGCAAAAGCGTTTACTATGGTCAAAAGGACAATTGAAACTAAAGACTCAAACTAGGAGCTCAACAGCTTTGACTTTTTATTTTTCCAAATAAAGTCAAGCCTTCTTCTCTTTGTTTCTACAAAGAGGAAAACCTGGTGGTGTTGGTACCTGTTTTATATTTTCCTGGAAATGCTATCTAATACTGCAGCACTTAATAGATAGCAAATAAATATTAGTACTTCTTTAAATTCTGGCCAAGTGACTCTAAAGCACACTGAGGACCATGGCGGCGGCAGGGTGGGGGTTCTGTGTGGGAGGATGTGGAGGGGAAAGGATTTCTTAGCTCAGTGCGACTTTTCCTGCAGTCAGATTAGATATAAAGATACATTAGGGGTTCAAGTTCAACTGTGAACATTTCCACAAAGATGGGGTAGTGAGTGCAAAGTTCAATAATGATGAAATGAAGAGGAGTGGGTGCACATTTCCCCACCACATCAGCTATTGGTAAGCAGACCTAGGTTCTGGAGAATCTTTGATGCAGTTGCCACAAGGTCTTTGGCATGCGACTTCACAGGGCATAAAAGGGTAGCTTTCATAATTAGGATGCAGATAGCATTTTCTGTCTGTGCCACGGTAAAAAGGCTTCTCTTCCCAGAGCCTTTCTACCATCTTCCTTTTCCTGTCCTTGGCTGTAGTTCCAAGAGGCACCAGACGTCTTAATAGCTTCGTGATTTTGACACACATTGGCTGTTGGTGTAGTAATTTGGAAGCAGTTATTTGCTGTGGATACCAGCCATCCACAGTCTTCCTAGCCTTGTCTCTAGACGAGTAACTTCAGTTGCCCCCTCTGCTGTTGGGGTTGTAATATCCCCCAACTCGGATGAAATAAAGTCACGAGCAGGAGCTCACTGGAGCTGATGCAATAAAATCAGCTGGCGATGACGCTCCTCCTCCTCGCTTCAACTCCCAGGGAAGTGCCATTTTCGCAGGTTGGTCTAAAACCGAGGAATGTCAGCGATTTCCTGTGGTTCCACCCCATGCTTGTGCTCACACTCTACTACAATGAGCGGTTTGTGAGCAGGTGGCAGCTGGTCCCAGAGTGAGCTCTTTCTCCTGGCTTGTGACAGAAGAAAAGAAAAGGCTGCCTGTCCCCAGGGATTAGCGCTGGGAGCCTGCAGAGTGGCCACCAGGTGACTTAACTGCGGTCCTTTTATAGGTTTCACTATTGGCACCTGGCTAATGGGATGGGGATTTAGGGACCCGGTTTCTAAGATTGTCTTTTCCTGTTCGGTGCGGCAAGGGCCTAAGTGCCTTGACGACAGGTAGTTCATCCGCCGCATGGATTTTAAGGCGCGCGCATGGGTTTCTGTGGCTGGGCCGGGCCTTACTGGAGACGGTTGTTATTCCGCTGCTTTTTCTCTGGGGGTCCCGGTGGAAACCTACTTCATCCGGCCTAATTGGCCCTTTCTTTGCGGCGAGAGGACACTCCATTCTAACCTGGGCATTCTCCTTTTTTCTGCCTTTCCTCCTCTTTCCCTTTTCCTCTTCCCTTTGCATAGATTGTTTTTTGCGGGTCCTCCCCCTAAGCTTTCTGAGGCTACGGAAATTTAATCTTTGTGCTTCTAGCAAACAAACCCCTTTGAAACAGTCGCATCCCACATGGCCCTGTGGCCGCAGCTTATGTGGCACGTGAGGGCCCGCCTCCCCGGGCGCTGATGCTGGTCTCAGCCCCAGCCTGCCCTTGGCCGTTTCCCAATCACGCTCTATTTCTCTCATATGGTACAAACCCACGTAGAATAGGTTACATTTAATGGGGTGAGAAAAATCCACACTGTTAAGAGAAAAGTCGCAGGTGAGGTCAAGCTGCTTCCTCTTGGGAAGGAGAATGGTTTTCTTCTCTCTGGCTCCCACACCGAAAATTCATACAAAAGAGCTCTTTTTATGTTTGATGTATTGCTTTTAAAAAACAAATCCTTCATGTTTTTTCATTTTTGGTTCATACCTCTTGGCCGACCCAGCAGGAATTTGGCAGTTGAAAGTGCTGCTTCTCGCAAATGCTAAAAGCCGCCTCGCTGGGAGTCACTGGATGCTGTTGAGGAGGGCTCAGGGAGCCATGGGCTGCTAGTTCCAGTTTGCAAGTATTTAGGTCTTATCAGTTGTTGACTGGGAGCGAGGTTGGGGGCTCCTCTTATTTATTGTATCTATGAGAGTTTTTTTTTTATAACCAAGAGTGTTTTTTTGTTACCCAAGGCACAGTGAGGTGCATAATGGATCTTGTTTCCATGAGACCTCTATGTTGCTATTTTTTTTCCTGGTGTGAAATCTTTTCTATTATGATTCATGTTCCAGAAGACCTTGGATAAGTTATATGTAAGCCACTGTAATTATAAGCAAGCTCAAACTAAGGCATATCTTAATTTATTACTTCATTTTACTATATTTACAAAGCACATAGTCTAATACTCCAACTCAAAAAAAAAAAAAATTAGAAGCCACATGAGTGCCAAATCAACACAGAGAGGCAGTGGTGGTGAAGGGAGTGACTTAAAAAATTCTTCTGATTCCGTAAGGTTTCCAGTGAAGACAACACCATTCTGGTGTTCTTTGCCGTCTGGCGCTTCTGGAAACTCAAGTGCAGGCAGAGTGACGTGATGGCTTTGCCAGAAGGGTTACATGGCTTCGGCTGACCTTCCTTCCAGTGCAGACAGCCCCCCTTGCTTGCCTGAGTCTTGACAGACCACACTGGAGCATTCCTGATGCCTTCTGGATCTTTTTGTGTGGATGAGCAGAAACCCAAGACTCTACAAAAGGCAGCCAAACTCAGAATAGGTCTTGGTGATTATTTTTGTCTTTACCCTGAATACAGGAGCCAATGACATCGTAGGACCCTACTACACAATTCACTGAACATTATTTTCATGTACTAAATTAGCCGAACAAGCAGTGTTTTTAAATGATATCCAGGCTGGGCAAGGATATGATAAAACAGGTGCAGATACTCTTAAACCTTGTTCAAACCTTGGTGGGAGTGTAAACTGGAAAAACCTTTTGAAAAGCAATTTGGAAATAGGCATTAGGAATCATAAGTTCATATCCTTTGACCCAATAATCCTACTTCTGATAATCTACCCTTAAGAAATAATCAGATATATGGAAAAATCCATACTCTGGAAGATTTGTAATGTGTTGTATACAGTCCCTTGGAATTTTATCCATCAACAGAAAGATTAACGCTGTAGAGAAATGGCCAGATCAATTAAGAAGCAGGTTAAAATAAATTATAGTTAGTAGGTTAAAACCTTTATGACATACAACAGAGAAAGGATTAGAAAATGTGGAGAAGTGATAGTCATTATTAGGATGAACGAGTTAAGCTTTCATTTCTGTTTTCCAAACTATTTAGTATTATTGCTTTCAGAAATTAAATATCCTACATATTTCAAACCATGGTAAAGGAAAGCATTAGTTTAGCTAGCACTAATTTCGAATTTATGATTATCCAGAGATGACACTGAAATTTTCTTTGTTGATGAGCACAAACAAAATTAGAGGCAAAATATTTAAAATTACTCAGTAGCTCAAGCCCAAATTCATTCTTCAGCATACTTTAATTCATTGAATGCATTCGAAAGAAGTAGGACTGCATTAGAAAACTTTTTTTCTGCCACATCAGACTACAGATTTCATGCTCTTTGTGACAATTAACGGTGGTTGTGTGGACTGTTTTAGGAGTAAAAGCACATCCTGCCAGGTGGTTGGTATGGCTGTAGATGGGCACCTTTTACTGCCCTCTTCTAGTGGGATAATCGACATATTCATCTGCCAACCAGAGGGACTCTCATACCCACTGGCACTTTCTCAGTCAAACAATATATTCCTCATTTCACACACACACACACACACACACACACACTGCCCTACAAAACAACGAAATCCGACAACTAGCAATTAAGGAACTCCTACCTATGATTGCACCCCAGTCTATAAGAAAGGGGGCGACTGCACTCGGAGCTCCCTCGTGTTCCAGAGTGTTAGGAGTTCCTCATCTTTTCCAAAGAAGTTATTCATCCTCCCTAAAAATCCTCTGAGTTTTTATAACTTAAGGATACTTTTAATAACACACTCATTTTCCATAATGATCTCTGACTGTAACGCAGCACATAAACCTCTCCTGCAGACCCCGCCCACAGGCCTCGTCTGTCTCATTACAGTCCGGCTCTGCCGCAGGGACTTTCATCTTTCCCTTTGCATTTTAATGCTTATCGTAAAAAGCTGTATGAGAAGTTCCAGGCAGTTTCATTTCGTGTAAGCACACCCAGCAATCTCGATTTCATTAGAATGTTAAGTTCTGTTCATTGTTCTTGGCTGGGTGAGGGTCATTCGCTGGGACAGCGTTGAGAGTAGGTCCGAAGGTGTGTCACCTCCCACGTTCCGCGGGAGAATTCACCCGGTAGTGGGTCGCGTGCCGTGCCACGTCTGTTCTGCACATGCGCCTACCCGGTGCCGCTCGTCCCTCGGATTTGCCGGTTGTGCGTGTTCCTCAGGGTGCAGAGGGGACGCGGGCGCAGTGGCGCTTCAGGAAGATGAAGCCTCTACGGGGAGTGGTCACCAAACTAAAAGTAAAACTAGAGGGAGGTGAGCGAATTTAGCAAATTGGAAACAAAATATACCTCTGCCCAAACTCGAGCCGATCTGAGAAATGGCAAGACAAAGAAATAAGCGCAAGAGGTTGCGATATTCCGCAAGGACCCCTAACAACCCTCGGGTGGATGGGCCAACGGCACAGTTGGTCTGGAGCTTTATCAGGCAGGAGATGGACTCCGTCCCCAGTAAGATTCCGCAGCACTTGTTAGCATTATCGGGTGTTTTCACCGGTCTTTTCTCTTCATCCTCTTTACAGTCAGGGGAAGTAGGATGGAGATACAAGACAATTCCTCTTTTTCCAGAATATCCAGAGGATCCAGAGGACTCCTGCACCAGCAGCCCCTCCGTCTGGTGGGACCAAGTGCCTGCAGAGTGGTGGTTGTACTGGACTTGGAACAGCCCAGCCTCCCCAGAAGGCAGACACTTACTTGCCAATTTCCTGTTAAGATCAAAGTGGTGCCTCATCCCAAGCATTTCTGAGGGGATGCTTTTAGAAGAGTGCCCAGAGCTGACTTACACCAGCACCTGGAGTGGAAGTGCCAGTGCCCTAGGGTGGGCTAACCTGTGTTCACATCTTTAAATGTAGTCCAGGGTTTGCTGTCTTTACCTCCCTCCCCGCCCACTTCCCCCTTCATGAAGTGAGCTGTCTCCCCGGAATCCTGAGATCTCTTACTGTCCTATGACTTAGCTGGCCTACATGGCCTTGTATTGCCGATTATTCTTGTTGTCGGGCTCTTTCATCCCTAGTTTGAGTTAACATTCAGTGAGAGATTTCTTTGCATTCTCCCATATATCTAACATGGCATTTTAATTAATAGGAATCCAGTGAATATATATTTATTATTAAAAACTCCACCCCATTGGACTTACTCTGTCATTGTTTAAGATGGTTCGGGATGCCTTTACAATTTTTTTTAAAGGAAAATGAAACAAAGAAAATGTACGGGGGAAAGATTTATGTATTTAGTTGGGGGAGGGGAAATTAAACTCCTCATAATAGTTTTTAAATTAAATTTCATACTGGCCCAAATCCTTTCCTTCTCCACCCCTTCCTCTGATATTCCCTCCCTCATTAAAGCATAGGATTTTGATGGTATTCACAGGGAAGCTGATTTACTGGAATAAAGAAGTTCTTTAAGTTTTAAATTTTGGAACATTCCCAGTGTGTCTGAACCCGGGTTTCAGATTTTACTGGCATTTTGTTGGCAGAGCAGTCTTTGGAGCCCGTCCTTATTTGAGCATGTTTCCTGACACCTTTGGCGGTATGGTACTATGTTTTTTAGATTTAAAAAAAAAATAGTTTAAATAGAAAAGCGTATATAAACATATACAGAAGATTGATTATAAAATGTCCAGCAAAATAAAAGGGCAGTAAAAACGCTCAAAAATTAACAAATGGGAAGCACTTTCTTTTTAAAGGGGCAGGACGAAGAGAAAGATACCAAGGAGAGAAATGTTTCGGGAATCCCCAGGAAAAGCTGACTTCTGTGCTCATTCTCCTCTGCACACACAAGTGTCCTGTTGAAATAGGGTTGAGGATACTGTATTCCCGCTGTGCTGGGTACGAGGTTGGTACCTGCAGTCATCAGGGCACAGACACGATCCACCTGCGAAGAGGGGGAAAGCTTATGGAAGCGAGGGCAGGCTGGCAGGCCCTACGTGTGGGGTGTCTCCAGAGAACAGCCACAGAGGCAATCCTTTGCCACCCCTGGGCCTGAAGGGGCAAGGGAGGAAATAGGGTTTCCCAGAGCCCCTTGGAAAATCTGTGGGGCTAGAGAAGGACGCTTGGTATTGGGAAAGAGTGAGGGTCTCTGAGAGCCAAACCCTTAGAGCATTTCCTGAAGGCTGGGAACAAGCGCAGGAAGCCCACTATCTCCACTTGTGCTTCACTGAGTCTTGGAGACATTAGCCAACTCCGGTAGACCAGGGGAGTCAATTAGAGGCATACAAATTGAAAAAGAAGTAAACCTATCTCTGTTTGCCGTTGATATGATGGTATACCTGGGAGACCTTAGAGAATCAATGATAAGACAACTGAAACAGGAGTTCCCATTGTGGCTTAGCAGCTTAAGACCCCAACTAGTAGCCATGAGGATGCAGGTTGGATCTCTGGCCTTGCTTAGTGGGTTAAGGATCCAGCATTGCCATGAGCTGCGGTGTAGGTCTCAGACACTGCTGGGTCTGGTGTGGCTGTGGCTGCGGCAGGCAGCCGTGGCTCTGATTTGATTCCTAGCCCGGGAGCTTCCATGTGCAGCAGACGCAGCCATAAAAAGAAAAACAAAACAAAATATTAACTGAAACAATAAAAAAAAATTCAGTAAGGGAGCAGGATATAAAATGTTCTGCTAGCATGGGGCCCAACTAGAAGCCAGCCTCAAGGGGTTAACAGAGTTGAGTAGAAAATGGGATTGGGGTGGGGGAGATAGAGTTTTTAAGGCATTAGCCTGCTGTGACCCTCCTTTGCTTGGCAAAGCAATAAAGCTATTTTTTCTCCTTCATCCCCTCTACCGCCTCCACCCCCCCCCCCAAAATGGGATTGGGGAGAAGGGAGGATTGGAAAATAACCATTTGAACAAAAATCTTTTTTCAAGTTGGATTCTGAACCAGGTTTAGTTCATGGGGGCCGTAAACCCAGCGTATCACGGAGCAAAGCCTTGCATAAAGAAAGAGGCCCCTTGTCCCGTTGAGTGAAGAGTTAAGCTGGTGCTAAGCTTCCTGGTGGAGCAAGCTCTGGCATGTTGCTTGATCTCTGGCAGGGCGGGGCTCAAGGAAGGCTCTGGAGAGAGGTCTGAGCTTGAGAGGGAAAGAGGAAGGGTGATACCTAGGGCAGCAATGGTGGTGGAAGGAGCAGTGGTTTGAGGCCAGCTGGCAGGGCCAGGGAATTCTTCCTCATAATTAGTCTTGAAACAGCAGTGGTATAGGGGTGGAAAAAGGGCCTGGTGAGGGCCCGAGTGGCAGGGTGGGGCTTCCCTTTCTAGAGGAAGAAATTCATTACCTTCACACATTGCTTTGTCTCACCAGCCACTTGGCTCTGTAGGTAAGGAAACTGCTTATTAGAGTATTTTATGTAAATTTGGTGAGGAATGATCAGCATGTTTGAAACAGAATGTATGTAGAGCAGGGAAAATACCTTTTTTTTTTTTTTTTTTTTTGCTTTTTATGGTCACACCTGCAGCATATGGAGATTCCCAGGCTAGGGGTCCAATCAGAGGTACAGCTGCCGGCCTATACACCACAGCCACAGCAATGCAGGATCCAAGCTGCATCTGTGACCCACACCACAGCTCACGGCAACACTGGATCCTTAACCCACTGAGCGAGGCCAGGGATCAAACCCACAACCTCATGATTACCAGCTGGATTCATTTCCACTGCGACACAACAGGAACTCTGGAAAATACCTCTTTAGACATGTGAGGCAGAGCGAATGAACTTTGGCAGAAGTGTGATAGTATTTGATTTTTAAAAAGTTAGGATGACACTATTTCAATTCTTTAAAAAATGTGAGGACCCCATTTTTATTTTAATCCTTGAGTATAAATTTTCATAAGTTTTCAGGAAAAAGACATTCCTTGCTCAGGATAGGACAACTCAATACCACAAAGGTAGCAATTCTTCCCAGGTTAATTTATAAATTTAATGCATTTGTACTAAAAATAGTATTAAGTTTTTTTGTTTGTTTTAAATGGAGCTAGACAATGGAGATCCTTTTGTGGCTCAGCAGTTAGCGAACCCAGCTAGCATCCATGAGGACTCGGGGTTTGATCCCTGACCTTGCTCAGAGGGTTAAGGATCTGACATTGCCGTGAGCTGTGATGTAGGTTGCAGACGTGGCTTGGATCGTGCGTTGCTGTGGCTGTGGTGTAGGCCGGCAGCTGCAGCTCCAATTCAACCCCTAGCCTGGGAACCTCCATATGCCACAGCTGTGGCCCTAAAAGAAACAAAAAGACACCCCCCCCCCATAAAAAAGGGAGCTAGACAAGTGTATAATAAGGTTTATTTGGGAAAAAAAAATATGTAAGAATATCCAGGTAAACAATGAAAAGGGAAAGCCATGAGGGGGTCCTAGCTTTGCTAGATTTTAAAACACATTATAAAGCCTCCATAATTAAAATGGTATGTTATTGGCACATGGAGACACCAGCAGAAAAGAATAGAAAGTCCAGAAATAGACTCAAGTACATATAGAAATCTGGTGTATAATAAAGGTGGCATCCCAAATTCCAGTGCAAAGATACAATTTTTAGCGGATGGTCCTGGGACAGTTTGATAGACATTGGGAAAGAAATAAGATCAGTTCCATACCTTTCACCATGCCCAAAAAGAAGCTCCAAGTGGATCAGAGTTCTAAATTTAAAGTGCGAAACCCTGTAAGTATTAGAAATAAGTGGATAAATTCCTCCATAACTTGAGTGTAGGGAAAGGCTTTGAAGACACCAGAACAAGAGACATTGTGAAAGAAAACATTGAGGGAGTTCCCATCGTGGCTCGGTGGTTAACGAATCCTACTAGGAATCATGAGGGTGTGGGTTCGATCAGTGGGTTGAGGATCTGGCATTGCCCGTGAGCTGTGGTGTAGGTGGCAGACGCGGCTCGGATCCTGCGTTGCTGTGGCTCTGGCACAGGCCGGCAGCTACAGCTCCAATTAGACCCCTAGCTTGGGAACCTCCATATGCCGTGGGAGTGGCCCTAGAAAAGACACACACACACACAAATTAATTAATTAATTAAAATTAAAACATTGATACATTTTGCTACATAAAAATAAAAATTTTTGGCATGGTGAAAAATACCATCAGCAAAATGAAAAGCCAAACAATAGGAGAAAATATTGGCACAATAACACAGGTAAAGCACTAATATTCCCTAATATTAGGAACTCTTTAAAATAGGCAAAAGACGTGTGTGTGTGCATGTGTGTAATGAAAACCACGCATGTAAGAGAAATGCAAATTATAAGCACACTGAAATACCATCTCTTCCATATCAGATTGGCACAAAAACCAACTAAACAGTGTGACATCATGATCTCTGGTATCTCACGAAATTCCACATGCAGTTACTTATCCTCTGACCCAGAATCCCACATCTAGGAATTTACCCTGCAGATATACCTCCAACTGTACAAAAATACATGGGAACCAGGGTATATATTATACATACAGTCCTTTTGGAAACTACCTACAGGCACTCGGGAGTGTGATTGAATAAGCTATGCTCCATCTGCACAATGGGACACTACACAGCTTTAGAAAAGAATGAGAAACAGCTCTATAAACTTCTCGAGAGTGTTTTCAGGTTGTCCTAGTGAAAAACCTCCAAAGGACAGAAGAGTGCAAAATGGTAACTTTCTGTAAGAAAGAAAGAGAAATAAGAAAGCACGCAAGGTATGTTCATTTGTGCAGAAACGTGAGAAAAAATAAACCAGAAACTAGTGAGATTAGTTGAATTTTTATGTACAGAGAGTAGTTCTAGGAGGAGGCTTAGGTAGAAGGGATAAATAGGGGAAATGTGACACTTCTCAGGGTTTCCTTTTCTGTATAGTTCTGACTCTTCGAACCAAGTTAAAGAATAAAGAAACAAGGATGGGGGAGGGGCGACCCTGTAGTGGATACAGAGGTACAGTTAAACTAACCTTTTCAGAAGACTAATGTAACCACACTCAGGCAAAAGAAACAAAGAGCAAACCCAAAGAACTTTTAAAACATAATATGTGACTACATATCCTCAGGCTAAAGACAAAAAAGAACTGTAGATAAATATTGAACCCTAGTTAGCAAATTTGTTTTTCACAGTGGTATGGGTCAGTAATTCTGAAACCACTTTCTGAGTGTGACAGTACTGAGCAAATAAGTAAATATATTTGCGATAATGGGAGCCAGATTTCTCATTGGAGAAGGAATTGCAAATATTAAATGGGAAGAATAAAATGGAACTTGTGCTGTTGGACTGGAACCGGCAATTTTCAATAAATTCCTGGTGTTTAAGATGGATGGATGGATGGAAAGAAAGAAAGAAGGAAGGAAACACATACACTTTCTCATTCTTTCCTAACACCCAGATTTGTTTTTTAAATATCATTCTCCACTAAAAGGAACCAGAACTGCTTAGAGAAAAGGCCAATTCCAGAGCTGGTGCTGAGAAAATCCAAGAGGGACCCAGGAGCTCTTCTTGTGACAGAAAGTAAGGAAGTACTGAAAGACATAGTTGTTAGTAGGAGATAGGAACCAGCCGGAAGGAGCTTCTGCTTGCCATATCTGGGATTCTTGGAGCATCAAAATAAGGAAAATAAATAACCTGTTGAATAGATGGGTCTCCATAAGTCCATTCTGCTATAAAGAAAAGAAGAAAGAAAAGTCAGTGCGGGAAGAAGAAACTCTTTCTTAAAGTAGCACCCCAGCAAGTACATATGGAAGAAATGAGATAATCAGAAAAATCACTATTTGGCAACCATCGAATAAAGGATTGATTCAAGTAAAATCATCCACAGATGCTAAGATTAGTAGATTAAATTTCATGAGAAAAATATTATTTATCTCCCCATGAGTACTTAATTAACCTTAGTGGAAAAGCAATAACTTACTGATGGAAAAACCTAGCACCCAGCACCTTACCCAAGTGGGTCAAAACTAACTCGCTGGTACTGGACAAGGCAGCACCGAGGGCTTCCTGCTAGGATGCCCTGAGAAGGGTACACTCTCACTAATATGTGTTCCTGCCCCCAAATGCTAATCTGCCTTTAACCACGGGGAGGTTTCAGATCATTTAATGTGAAGGACAATTTACAGAATAACTGCCTCCACTGTGTAGATCCCGAAAGACAAGATGAAGAACTGAACCAGATTAAAGGAGACGAAGGCGATAATGACAACTAAATGCAGCAAATGATCCTGGCTTAGATCCCCAACCAGAAGGCTGATTGTGTTTTCCTATCAAGGGCATCCTTGGGACAATGGGTGACATCGGACTAGATTCTATAGATTGGATCAGGGTTGGCACACTATAGCCTGCTGCCAGTTTTTGTACCACCCAAGTGATCAGAATATTTTTTATTTGTTTAAATGGCTGGAAAAAAAAGTTTTTAAAAAGTAAAGTCTATATGACCTTATGGGAAAGGCGAAATTGTAGAGACAATTAAAAAGCCTGGGGGGTTGCCAGGGGTGAGGGAGGGAAGGAGGGGTGGGCAGAAGGAGCACAGGGGATTTTTCGGGCGGGGAAACTGTTCTGTATGATACTGTGGTGGCAGATAGATGTCACTCTCCATTCATCAAAACTGTACAGTACAAAGAATGAACCCTACTTTTAAACTATGCGTGTTAGAATAATAATATATTAATATTGGCTTATCAATTATAACAACTGTACTGCAGTAGCATAAGATGTTAATCACAGGGAATCTGGGGGAAGCCTGTACCTTCTGCTCAGATTTTCTGTAAACCTAAAGCCACTCAAAACCCAAAGTCTAGTCATGAAAATAAATTCTGTATTGTGACATGTGAACATTCTGAAATTCAAATTTCTGTGTCTATAAAGTTTTGTTAAAACGCAGCCAGATTTATTCATTTACACGTTGTCTGCGTTGCTTTTGTGCTGGGACAGCGGGGCTGAATACTTGTAACAGAAACCATATGGCTCACAAAGACCTGGCCTTTTGCAGAAAACATTTGCTAAAGCCGCAGGTGAAGAACAGTGCTGTATCAATGTTAAGTTCCTGATTTTGATCATTATACTCTGATTCATAAAACAGTACCTTTAATTTTTAGGAAAAATGCACTGACGTATGTAGGGATAAAGAATTGTTATGGCCGCAACTTTCACGTAGTTCAGGGGAAAACATATGGACAGACAGACATGGAGCAGCCTATGCGGTAAAAAGTTAACATTTGGGAAATCTGGGTTCTGGGTAAAGCACAGGTAGGAATTCCTTATGCTATCCTTGCAAGTGTTCTGTAAGTGTGATATTACTTCAGAGTGGAAGGTTAAAAACAATAAGAAAAACGAAATATCACAGGCCTTAGAGTCAACCAGAACTTGATTTGGATTCCTGATTTGCTGGCTCAGTGGCCTTAGAGAAGTGGTCTCGCCTTTGCAGGACTGTCTTCGTCTCACCTGTAAAGCTTAGATGAGATAATGCTTGTAAAGTGTGACTTGTAGTGCAGAAAATTGGCATCAGTTCCAGGTAACCAAGTGGAAACGTCTGCAGTGCCTTCAGGAAATGATTCCCAGATGTCTGCTTGCCATGTGGTCAGGATGAGTCAGTGTCCATCTTCTGAAATGGCAGCCACTTTTCCAAACAGAAGGCCCTCTGCTGGGTAGCTGAGCCATGGTGTCAGCTCCATGAACTCTGATGCGCCTGAGAATTGGCTTGAGGAGACTCTGTGATCTGGGGGCTCCATGGGAGACGTTAAGACAAAGTCTGAATTCCCATATGTGGTGGCTGAAGAGCTAGGATCTGGACAGTCTTGGAGGCTTGGCCTCAGAGGTGGCTGTGGACGCCATGCGTCCTTCAGTCTACACAGGTTTAGTTGTCCATCTGTGAATTCTGTAACGGCACTGCACAGACACCCAGTGTTTATGATGCAGTGTCAGGGCTAAGAAACAATGGTGTGTGCTCATCTTGATAGAATAATGGAGCCCAACATCTGTAAATGCTTGATGTGCTAGAAAGGTGCCTCATTCTGAAAGCTGAGTCCACAGGACTCCCTCCCTGTGAGCCGTTGAATGATTTAGCAGTAGTATAGATGCTGTTATGTCTGATGTAGGAAATGGGGAGAATTAAATGAAAACCTGTGAATGATAGGTAGTGAAGAGATAAGGAATTCAAAAAGAGCATCTGACCCACAGACAGCCTTCAACAGAAATGCAGGTGGAGCCTCTGCTTCCAGGGAGCCCCGGGGTGGGGGAGGGGGCGGCGTTCTGATGGTTCTACTCTTGAGCAGCCCAGATTCCCACTTTCCCTCTCATTGAAATGCTCACCAAAACATGTATAAGGGAATATGATCTAAAGCTTACTTATTTGTGGGAGTCCTCAGTGTGGCTCAGTGGAAACGAATCTGACTAGTATCCGTGAGGATGCAGGTTCAATCCCTGGCCTCATTCATTGGGTTAAGGATCCGGCGTTGCCATGAGCTGTGGTATAGATCACAGATGCAATTCAGATCCTGCGTTGCTGTGGCTGTAGTGTAGACCCCTAGCCTGGGAACCTCCCTATGCTGTGGTTGGGCCCTTAAAAGACAAATAAATAAATTATAAAACTTACTTATTTTTAAGCAACAACCCCCCCCCCCAAAGGGTTATCTTTAAAAAGCAGACAATAGCTGGTTCAGCCATTTTTAGCTTTGCCAAATGGGTTCAGAGACTCTAGGACTGGAAATGAAGATTTTGCAACCCCAATTGTAAGAGCTAAGCTAACAGCTTTTTGGCCTAGGTTCAGATCACATTCTTGTGTGTGTGTGTATGTGAGAGAGAGAGAGAGATGTGGAGTGGGGAGAGAGGCTCAGAGAAGAAGCGTTCTCTCTAGAGTTTGCCATGGGTCCTAAAACGCACAGGTTCCCCCACTGTTCTCCTCCCTACCTTCTCCCCAAGAGGAGGAAATGGGAGCCCTTCTTGTCTTCTGGTAGCAGAAGTTCTGAGACGTACACAACAAAGAGAATGTGATGCTCAGGCAGCTACCCCATGTCCAAGCATTTTGTGTATCCTTCATGCTTTACCAGTACTGAGACCATGCCAAGGTGCCTGGAGAGATGGAGAGCGCCACCTGCTCAGTGTTAGTTCCCATCAGTACTGGAGTCAGAATCCCGATCTGTCCCATTTCCTGGGTCGGCTTGCCGTGATGTTTAGCGCTGCCCGCCTCTTGCCTGGCTGCCTGTTCAGAAGTCACTGGTCTGAGGTGAAGGACCTTCCACCCCAGACCACATCCCCTGCGTTGGCAGAGCCCTCCCACCCTCCTCCTTGCTCCATTCTTTGTGTTGTTGGGAGCAGAAAACACTATTTGTTTTCTTTCAAAAAACACCACCAATGTACATTCTTGCATAGAAGATTGTACTATTGGAGACTCTTTTAAAAATATCTTTATATGAGATTAGCACAGTTTTCCTTGATCCTCACAAAAGTAAACACAGTTATGAATAGTCAGAACTCATCTTCCAGTAAAGTTTTTAGAAATCAGAAATAAGTACTTAGCCATTAGTGTGTGACTGCCTGGGCCCTCCTCCTCCTCCCACCTCATCCCTGCTCTCCTTGTTGGGTTTCTTTTTACATGGAAAACTTGGTGTGGGGGGGGGTTGCTTCCTGAGAATACCTGGCTTTCTGTCCACACTGGGGAAACTGGGAAGAGAAGAAAAGCAGGTGCACCAGAAAGAACCTGAGTTAAAGCTCCTTAGGGCCCCCAGGGGTGGAGACCCCAAGGATGCTGGCAGCTCCGGCCCAGAGGGACTGTGTGTGGACAGTAACTGGACTCAGCTGGCCACCTTGCACAGGTCGCGTGTCCACCAGAGAACGAGTGTGAGGGACAGGTGTCCGCACCTGTGTGCTGTTAGAGGAGGATTTGGACAGTGAGCCTCTAACACCCAGATAGCTGGCTGCCCTCACATTGTAAATCTGCCGTCTCTCGGACGGGAATACATTGTTTGCCAACTAGTTAGCTGCAGATGCAACCTTAACCTACTCAAAGAAAATCTGGATTTTTAACAAATTCTTTTTTTTTTACATATATGTATCCTTTTTATCACATTATCCTCCATCACAAGTGACTAGATATTGTTCCCAGTACTATACAGCAGGATCTCATTGCTTATCCATTTTCCAGATGCAATAGTTTGCATCTATTAACCCCAGATTCCCAGTCCATCCCACTTCCCCTGCTCCCACATCCCCCCCCCGCCCCCCGACCCTGCCTTGGCAACCACAAGTCTTTTCTCCAAGTCTGTGAGTTTCTTTTCTGTGGAAAGGTTTATTTGTGGCATATATGGATAGATTCCAGATGTAAGTGATATCATATGGTATTTATCTCTCTCTTTCTGACTTACTTCACTTAATATGAGAGTCTCTAGTTCCATCCTTGTTGCTGCATGGCATTATTTTGTTGTTTTTTATGGCTGAATAATATTCCATTGTGTATGTGTACCACATCTTCTTAATCCATTCATCTGGCGATGGACATTTAGGTTGTTTCCATGTCTTGGCTATGGTGAATAGTGCTGCAGTGAACATAGGGGTGCGTGTATCTTTTTCAAGGAAAGTTTTGTCTGGATATATGCCCCAAAGTGGGATTGCTGGGTCATATGGTAGTTCTACATTTAGTTTTCTGAGGTACCTCCACACTGTTATCCATAGTGGTTGTACCAACTTACATTCCCACCAACAGTGCAGGAGGGTTCCCTTTTCTCCACACCCCCTCCAGCATTTGTTATTTGTGGACTTATTAATGGTGGCCATTCTGACTGGTGTGAAGTGGTACCTCACAGTAGGTTTTTTTTTTTCTTTTGTCTTTTTAGGGCCACACCTGTGGCGTATGGAGGTTCCTAGGCTAGGGGTCTAATCGGAGCTACAGACACCAGCCTACGCCACAGCCACAGCAACACCAGATCTGAGCCACATCTGCGACCTACACCACAGCTCATGGCAACGCCAGATCCCCAACCCACTGAGCAAGGCCAGGAATCAAACCCGCAACCTCATGCTTCCTAGTCAGATTCATTTCCACTGCACCACGACGGGAACTCCTCATAGTAGTTTTGATTTGCATTTCTCTAATAATCAGTGATGTTGAGCATTTTTTTTCATGTGCTTCTTGGCCATCTGCACATCTTCCTTGGAGAAAGGTCTATTTAAGTCTTTTGCCCATTTTTCAATTGGGTTGTTGGTTTGTTTTTGTTTGTTTGTTTTTGTTTGTTTTAGCTGTTGAGTTGTATAATTTGTTTGTATATTTTAGAGATTAAGCCCTTGTCAGTTGCATCATTTGAAACTATTTTCTCCCATTCTGTGGGTTGTCTTTTTGGTTTTTGTTGTTGTTGTTGTTGTTTTTATGGTTTCCTTTGCTGTGCAAAAGCTTGTCAGTTTGACTAGGTCCCATTGGTTTATTTTTGCTTTTATTTCTGTTGCCTTGGGAGACTGACCTAAGAAAACATTTGTACGGTTGATTTCAGAGAATGTTTTGCCTATGTTCTCTTCTAGGAGTCTGATGGTATCTTGTCTTACATTTGAGTCTTTAAGTCATTTTGAGTTTATTTTTGTGTAGGGTGTGAAGGTATGTTCCAGTTTCATTGATTTATAGGCAGCTGTCCGGTTTTCCTGGCACCACTTGCTGAAAAGACTTGTCTTTTTCCCATTTTATATTCTTGCCTCCTTTTTCAAAGATTAATTGACTATAGGTGTCTGGGTTTACTTCTGGGTTCTCTATTCAGTTCCATTGGTCTGTATGTCTGTTTTGGTACCAGAACCACACTGTCTTGATGACTATGGCTTTGTGATATTGCCTGAAGTCTGGGAGAGTTACGCCTCCTGCCTGGTTTTTGTTTCTCAGGATTGCTTTGGCAATTCCGGGTCTTTTATGGTTCCATATCAATTTTTGGGTTGTTTGTTCTAGTTCTGTGAAAAGTGTCATGGGTAATTTGGTAGGGATTGCATTGAACCCATAGATTGATTTGGGTAGTACGGCCATTTTTACAGTATTAATTTTTCCAACCCAGGAACGTGGAATATCTTACCATTTCTTTGAATCCTCTTAAATTTCCTTGATTAATGTTTTGCAGTTCTCAGCGTATAAGTCTTTCACCTCCTTGGTGAGGTTTATTCCCAGGTATTTAATTTTTGGGGGTGCAATTTTAAAAGTTACTGTATCTTTATATTCCTTTTCTAATATTTCATCACTAGTATACAGAAATGCAATTGATTTCTGAATGTTAATCTTGTATCTTGCTACTTTGCTGAATTCATTGAGCATTTTTTCCTGATTAGGAAAATGAATGCATCCAAGTATAGAAATAGTGAGCAATTCAGAAAAGTGTAAAGAAAATAAAACCACTTGAAATCTTGCTACCCAGAGATTACATAGAAGAGCATGACACAGAAATTAAAATCATCATATAATTTTACTTCCACTTTCTGGTGGTAACCACTGTAAATAGGTGTCCAAATGGGATCATACCATGATGCTGTTTTAAGCCTTTTTTTAAAAAAACTATCAACATAATAAAAATATCCATAACTAAATATCTACAACATTATTCTAAGAGTTCCAAAATCAAATTTTCTCAAAGGGGCAAAATCTAGAAGAATATACATTTCTTATGAGAAGAAGGACTTCTTTGGATGATCTTTCTGCTTTGTACTTTCCTGTATTTTTCCAATAATTACACTCCTCAAAATAACCACAGCTGCTATTTTGGTATGTTTCCTAACAGTTTTCAAAAGTATTTTAAAACATCATTGGAATCATGCTGTGTATTGAATTTTCCATCCCTATTAAACCATCTAACGGCCTTCAGTGGACATTTGCCCGTATCACTAATGGCTATGTGATATTTTTTCACACGGGGTGCTACGATTTTTTTCATTGCTCTGTCATGGATTGTTTGTCTTGTTTATTTTTCACAGTGTAATTCTGTGATGAATAGTAACGTCCCTAAAATTTTATTTCCCCGTCTGAATACTCCTTTAAAGTCAATCTTAGAAGTACAAACACAGGGTCAGAAGGTATAACATTTTGAGGCTCTCATTGCATATGAACAGACAGGTTTTAAGCATTTATTTCTGTTCATTAATTACTTATCAAGTGAGGTCTTGCTCATTGGTTATAGTAAAATGGATGCTGTGGGTAACTGTTATTATCTTATTTTTAAGCAGATCTTTTAGTCAAAGCTAAAGAAAAGATGTAAACATCATCCTAATGGAGACACAATTATTGTTTTGTCAAATTCCCTCCATCCCTTTGCTATGCATTTTACATACTTGGGAAAAAAGCATATGGAGTTTTGTATTCTGCTTTTAACAGTGCGCCTTCCACTGCAAGCACTTCTTCTGTGTGGCTATCTGGTCTTCATAGCCATCATTTTTAATGACTATAAATTATTCCATTGGCTTCAGTACCGTAATTTATGTAACCATTTCCCCTGCTGAGCTCTTAGGCTATTTCCAAATTTTTACTTTTATAGCACCGTGGTGAACGTGGACTCTTTCCTTAGGTTCGAATCCTCCAAGTAGATTGACTGGGTCTGAATTTAAACTTTTGTTCATTCAGAATTTTCACTAAGTCATACTGGCCTGTCTTCTAGGTTAGCTAAGTTAATTATTGAAACTTAATTCCAATGACCACGTGAAACGCAGGACGTTCTGGTTGGCAGAGCACCTAGTAGGTACTTAGTAACACAGTGGCCGGAACACTGTCCTGTTTGCAAGGTGAGCCTTTGGGCTCTGGGTGTTTCGCCCCGAGGGGGATGTGTACAAACCAGAACTCCTTCCTCGCATGCCCCTTTGGATACAGTGCACACACTCGGCCTCCGCTCACAGAAACCTTTTATTAAACAGCTTTTGCCAACAAAGGGGGAAAAAAATGGCAGGGAATTAGTTATGTAACCCCCTCCTTCCCCCCCCCCTCTTTTTCTGTTTCCTTTGGTGAGAACATCATCAACTCGGAATGGAAATGCATTTACGGTGTCTCCTTTCTGCAAAAGCGACCTAGCGACTTCTTTTTCAGAGATGCAGAATTTACATTTTGCAGAAGTTCATAAATGCCTCTTTGTTGACCGTGAGCCGTGTGGTTTGGCCCCCAGAGTTATCTCAGATAGCACAAATAAATCTGGCGGCCTCCACTTGTCTCGAACGAAGCATTACCTCCTTCCCCCGTTGTCTCCCTCCTTGCAGAATTTCCTCTCGGCCTTCAGCAGCCCCAGCCCAGTCTTCTCATCAATATGCCCTGTTAACTGCTGCCAAACCTCCAGCAGTTTAATGCATATGTTCCCTTCATCATTTCTCTTTGTTGTAGAAAAGTCTGCTTGGCTTCTGACCCCCCCTGCCTCGCCTCACTTAATCCCACCATCACCATCGCTGGCTATAGACATGATGGTCTCCTGTCTATGTGTTTATTTAAAGAACATCCTAGACGGCCTGCCGTGGAGCGCGCTTTTGCAATCTGCTCACAATGTGCTAAGCTCCCCTCCCCGAAAAGTTTGTTAGCCACCCCCCGCCCCAGAGCCCGTGGGCTTAGGAGCCCAGGTGAAGCCTTGCTGGGTCCCTCTGGTGAGCAGGGGGTTCCTAGAAGACAATGTTCCTTCCCTATGTGGACAAAGCTTCCTTCTTAGAATTTTCTGCCGGCCCGACGCGAGAAAGAAAAGGACGCTTTATTCTTGGAGCCCAACAGTGTATAGGCATAGTCCATCTCAATGGGCTATTCATGGTGTCCAAGAGAAATAGCTCTGGAGCTGTATTTCATGTGGGATGGAAGTGGGCTTGGCACACCGACAGCAGGGCTGCCTGCTCGCTGGGAATGCCCTGTGCCTGTCGGCCCAGCCCAGCCCCTGCCCAGCGTGGCCCGGCTCTTCTTACCAAGTACAGGAGCCTTCTGGCTCCTCCTGCCCCGGCCTGTGCACAGTGACCCTCTGCCAGCTGGTGAGCAGAGACGCTGTGGTGGTTTTGGCCTTTCAGTGTTTTTCTTCTCCTCCCGTTAGTAAAGTTCCAACCCGTTCCCTGAGCCGGGAGGAGAAGGAGATGGTCTTTCTTAGCACCCGGGTGCTGGGGAACCCTTCGGTCTCGTCTTGAAAACTTGGTTTATACAAAATACCATCTTACAGTCATCCCTGCCTTTGCCACTTCCCCCCTCCCCCAAAAAAGTATTTCAAAGGGGCCCCTGCAGCTGCACCGACAGCGGGCAATTCTGATTTTTGTTTTGTTTCATAAATCCTACCATGAACCATGCCTGTTCATACCTGGTCTGCAACTCCTGAGAATGCAGAGCAAAACCTCCCTGCTCTGGCCCTAAATATGTAGAGTGGAGCTGGCAGGAAATTCTCAGAGTGAGGGGTTTTTCCTTTTCCTTCTCTGGGAAAAAAAAAAAAAAAAAGAAGAAGAAGACAAAAAAAGAAAAAAAAAGCACTGTTTGGTGGAGAGATAGATATAGTGCACTTTTCCACGATCCCCCAAAGGAAAGTTTGTATTCTTTGAAATAAAACCATTTTAAAAGCCGAACTCAAGCCCTAAAGGATCCCAGGTTCTCCTGAGTTCTCAGAAGGTGTAGATTTATTTACTATAGTTAAAGCATAATTAGTTCTCAGGGGATAGTGTGTCTTTTAAACGGCTTTACTGCCACCATATTAGTTTTCTGAATAATCAGAAACTTCTGTTATGATTATGCTCTAGTGTTGGGATGGAAACACACTGTAAGTAGAAACAAATGTCAGGAATTGCTAGTTGTCACTTGAGGAAGGGACACCACATGGGGGGGGCGGGGGGGAAGAAAGAGTTTGTTGGGACATTCCAAAGAAACATAATCTAACAGTGTCTTAAATAAACGGAAGACTAGCTAGGGCAGAAACGTGCACCCCAGCCCCATCTTTTTCAATATCAGTGGTGTCTTCTCATCCCCTTTTCCATCGCTCTCACCACAGAGGCTGCGAAGGGGGGTCGGTATCCCCTGCAACCCGGAAGGCAGCCCCCCCTCACCCACACACTCGCCAGTGAGTGCCAGCGGTGTCCCCGCGTGGCCTGAGCCGTGGGTTTTCAAGCCCTGCTGGACCCCTGTTCTGGCTGACCAGTCTCTCCCCCCTGTTGCAGGTTGATGTTTCAGATGCCGCAGGAAATGGGTTTAATAGCCATCGCCGGCCGCCAAACGCAGGGCAAAGGTCAGTCATCTTTTGTTACTGTTTCTGTTGTTTTTGTTTTCTAAAATCTGTGACTCTCATGGCCAGAGAGCTGATTGAATGCATGTGCTGATGGCTGAGAGGACTCACATGAGGAGTTGTGTGTTTTCCCACACCCTGACATGGAGAAAGAGGGAGGGAAATTGATGCGAAGATTGAACCTTGGTAGAATGAAAGCATCCTCTCAAACTGAGATGTTTATTAATTAGCTGACATCCGCTTGTGATGGTTTTAATGTTCCGTTACCTACATCTTTTTTTTTTTTTTTTTAAGAAGCAACCAATCTTCAGTTGCTTGAGCGTAGGTGCTCCATTTTTTTTTGTCTTTTGTCTTTTTTGTTGTTGTTGTTGTTGTTGCTATTTCTTGGGCCGCTCCCGCGGCATATGGAGGTTCCCAGGCTAGGGGTTGAATCGGAGCTGTAGCCACCGGCCTACGCCAGAGCCACAGCAACTCGGGATCCGAGCCGCGTCTGCAACCTACACCACAGCTCACGGCAACGCCGGATCCTTCACCCACTGAGCAGGGCCGGGGATCGAACCCGTTACCTCCTGGTTGCTAGTCGGAGTTGTTAACCACTGCGCCACGACGGGAACTCCGGTTACCTACATCTTGTAAATTCTTTCTGACACGCTCTAGGCACTGCGGTGTGTGAGCAATAACTATGTTACAGAGGCATTTATTTTCCTGAAGGTTCTCTGTGAGGGGCCTTCTGTGTCTATACCGAGTATCACATGGGGGGAGTCCTTCCATCTGCCAGCCCCCACCTCAGCTGGCACTGGAATTTGCATGGAGTGAGCAGAGATCACCGCCTCTTCACAAAGTGACCACAGAGAGGCCGAGGGCTGCCCAGAGTTTCCACCACCTGCTGACCCACATCCTCCCAGAGCCCACCTGGGGTCCAGCCGCAGGAGATCCAGCTCAGTCATAGAGGAGGCCACTGGCCCCGCCTCTCCCCACCTTCAGCTGGCACCAAGCCCGCCCAAACATGCTTTTAACTCTCAGAGGCGCTTATGCCCTCCTTAGAAGAAGCAGTGAAATAAGAAGTCCACTGTTTTTCACTCCTTTCTCTTGAGCATGTCTTTTGAACATAACTCAGAGATAAAAAAAAAAAAAAAAGTTCACTTTATTCAAGGCTGTGGTGCTGCTCAATACAGTTAAAAAAAAAAAAGAAGAGACGTAGAAGTTTGATTATACCTCTCATTTTGATTATTTTATTTTCTTGATTTCTATTTGAAGAAAAATAACCCAGGGATCATTTTTCCTCTTCTTCTTTTTTTCTCTTTTGTTTTTTTTAGGGCCACAGTGATGGCCTATAGAAGTTCCCAGGCTAGGGTTTGAATCAGAGCTGCAGCCGCCAGCCTACGCCACAGCTACAGCAACACCGGATCTGAGCCGCAGTCCGCAACCTACACTGAAGCTCAGGGCAACGCCAGATCCTTAACCCACTGAGTGAGGCCAGGGATCGAACCCAAGTCCTCGTGGATACTGTGTGGGTTTATTACTGCTGAGCCATGATGGGAACTCCAGGGATCATTTTTCAAATTCAGCTTCTTTTTTTTTTAATAACAGCAAGATATAATCCATACACCATACAGTCCCCCCATTTAAAGTGTAAACAGTCCCCCCATTTAAATTGTAAACTTCTGTGGTTTTTAATACGTTCACAGGGTTGCGGGACCATCACGATAGGATCACTTCTTTTTTTTTTTTTAATTTTTTTGAAGTATAGTTGATTTAACACAATGTTGTGTTAATTTCTGCTGTACAGCAAAGTGATCAGCCATCGTGCTCCCTTTAAAAAGTGGCTTCCAGGACCTCCCTTGGCGCAACATAGATTCAGTCTGGTTTCCCCACTCACTGTCTCCCTTTTCGCCCGCATTGCTATGTGGCGGGAATTAAGCCAAGACTGATGTTCAGACACTGTGTAGGACTTTGACTCATCAAAGCATAAATGATAAGCTCACAGAGGCAGACATCATGCTAATTATTGGAAATTGTTTGGCAACAGAGCCTCAGGCTTCAAAAGCCCCTTTGTTGTTGAGTTAACCCTAGAATATCCAAGCATCTTCCTCAGTCCAGGTTTATTCAAGTGGGGCATGTCTCCCACGTATGGCTCTGGGTCCTTGGCAGGCACGTTCTCTGTCTGGCTTTATGTGCCTCTGGGTCTGTTCATGGGGTGGAGCGGCCGGTCTCCTGATGGGGCTTCTGTTCCAGGGCGGGGAAGCAATGCTTGGCTGAGCCCCGTGGGGTGCGCTCTTTCTACGCTGCTTCTCACCATCCCACTGAGGTCCCAGCTGGGACAGAGGATCCCGTTTGTCCAGCATCTGATGTCCCTGGCCGTCGTGGAGGCGGTGAGGTCCATTCCCCAGTACCAGGTAAGTGCAGTGTGTCACCGTGACATCCTGAGCACGCGTGCACATCTCAGGTAGGGTTTGTTGTATGCGTCAAATGACTGCTGCATTGTAGAGCCTCCACCTGCTCTTTGTAAAGCTGGCAGCAGAGTGCTCCTGCAGTTTTAAAAGCATCTTCAGCTTTATAGCTGCTTCAGGTTTGCTGGAATGTGTTTATTTCCCAGAATTCCCTTCAGTCCTGTTGTCAGCCTTCTCAAATACTCTAGTAAAGACAAGCCTTTCCTTCCTTCCTCCTGTCCTCTCTCCCTCCCGCTCCCTTTCTTCCTCTTTCTTTCTTTCCTTCCTTCCCTCCAGCACATTGGACTTGGATGGGTCTATCTGTGGGCTTTTCCAGTGAAAAGTCTTGTTTTATAGACCTAGACAAACCTTTCCATTTCCTACCTTCATTTACCACACTCTGTGCTCAGCAAAGCTGTCCTTTGTCAGTGGCTGCCCAAGTTCAATGTGCCTGCTTATTTGGGACCGCCTACCCCCAGCTGTAGGGACAGATGCGCCTGCTTTATCATTACTTTCGAATGCTTTGGTGTCAGTTATTAAGAAGGCGAGGAAAAGAGAGCAGTCTTTCCATTCTCCCATTCCCCGGGCTCCACTGCTGTATCCCCCTCCTCCTTTTTCATGGAAAAATTTCATATGGGTATCAAGGGGAGTTCCTTCCCAGCCTCCCTCCCACCTACAGCTCTCAGACTAAAAACAATTATTCTGTTACTTCCTGAAGCAGGATGTTAAGATCGTGACTTTTAAAGGGGGCCCGTCTTGGGTGTTTTAATGGAGAAGCGGTCCTCTCTGCTGCCCCTTAAGCTCCTCCCATGTGGCCTTGTCCTCGTAGACACAGTATGTGGGACCCGAATTTCATTGAGTCACTGGCGTGACATTTATTACTGGCTGCTCAGCATCCTTGCTGTGTCTGATGGGCTTGGGCTCATCAGACGGTCACCAGCCTTCACAAGGCCAGCCTGCAGCCCCTGCATGAGATACTTCATCTTGCGCTAAGCAGTTGAGAAGAGAAAATTCTGTTGGGGGGGGACATGTTTTTAACCCTAGCAGCAGGTTAATTAGTCTTAGGAAAATAAAACTAAAATTAGTCTGTTTAGCTTTTTCATGGTTTTGATTTTGACCTTGTAGATTTACTTGTTAACTTAGCATTCTTTGAGTGCCTGCTGTTTGCAAGGGCTCTGCCAGGTGTGGGGCAGCAGGACGGGGGTGGCGGTGGGGACCCAGGCGTGTGTGCCCCCTATTCTCCTTAAGAAGCTCCCACCATTTCTGCAGTTGTCCAGCTCAGCCTTATCTGTATGGGATTTCATTGTCGGTTTTATTGAGATCTAACCGACATACTGCACTGTAGAAGGATGCTAACATCCTGATTTTCAAAGGGGGCCTGTCCTGGGTGTTTCAGTGGAGAAGCGGTCCTCTCTGTTTAAGGTGCACAGCAGAATGACGTCACACATACGTGCACGTGTATAATATATGCATGTATATATCTCAAAATTATCTCCGCAGTAGATTGAATTAATATCCATCACCTCATATAGTTATTTAAAAATTGTTTCTTCCCTTGTGATGAGAATTTTTAGGACCTGCTCTTCAGTATTTATTTTTAACACAATCTAATTAGCTCACTCAGTGAGCTATAAGGTGGTTGAAGTAGGCCTCCTGTTCTGTAGGGCTGGCCTTTCTTATGTCCTTCCCAGCTTGTCCCCAGCCAGAGGTCACCATCAGCACACAAATCATACCCCGCCTTTCCAGACCAGAGGCCGCATCAGTGGACAGGCTCGCTATTCCTTCCAGAACAGTGCTGGGCTGCGTGCTCTTGCACCCGCTGTCTCTTCTGGCTCTGACCCCTCTGACCCACACAGCCCCGCTCCCTCTCTCTTCTCTGCACCCCCAAGTCCCTGTTCCTCTGGAGACCCACCTCAGACGCCGTGCCCGGAAACTTCTAACTACAGACTCTTCCTTCTCCGACACCATATGGCACTTTAAATGTCTAAGCCACTTCTGTGGTTGCTCCCACAGCTTGCCTGGAAGCAGGATTCCATGGGAATGAATGGATTTGTGGTCCAGCTCTAGCTCCTACAAAGTAACCAGCTCTTCGTATGCAGGATTAGTTTTATGTTGGTCCCAAAGAGCCTCCATGGGCTTTCCACACGGGGTCCCGTCGCAGCTGTTTGAATAATGGCTGAGACAAATAAGCACCTGGACTTTCTCTTCATCTTGGAATAGACGTCCCTGTTTACTGCATGGGAACCCACAGTTTCGTAAATTGCATCGCTAGCTAACTAGACCTGAACATCTGATGTGACGCAGAAGCCAGGGCCAGCGCCAAAGTAAGCGGCGGCCCGGTGGCGGCGGAGCTGTTTCTGGGCTTTGGCAGGGACTGTGCTGGCCACAGGCGCACATGGGCAGAAAAGAAAAGTGGAAGAAGGGGAGTCAGGAGAGGGACCAGGTCCAGTCTCCAAGTGACAGATTTTCTAGGCCGGCGTTTCTCACTCTCAGCGCCACTGACATGTGGGCCGGCACCCCGGTTGCGGGGCATCCTGTGTGTTACACGCTGTGGAGCAGCACTGGCGGCGTTTCCCCATGGATGCCAGCAGGATCCCTTCAACCCGTGACAACCAGAAATGTCTCCCAATGTTGCCAATGTCCCCTGGGGGCGGTCTTCCCACCCTCGCCCCCACCCTCCATCGAGAACCCTTTTCTAGTCAGAAAAGAAAGATGAAGCTCCCATCATAGGAGAGAGGAGCTTCTCTAGGGCAGAAGCACGTTCCCACTAGCCAAGGTGAAAGGAAGGCTGCTGGAGGGAGAGAAGTGGACTGCCTGGCAGCAGCAGCAGGCGGCTTTGCACCTGGGGGCTTGCTGTCAGAAAGCCCTGGGTCTGTAATCCCAGCTCTGCCACTTGCCAGAGGTGCAGCCTCAGCCAGGCCAGGCATCTCCTTTAAGCTCAATCCTTCCTTCGTGAACCCACTAGAGGTGATACTAGAACCAACACAGGTTCGGAATAAGTACCATACAGACTAGTGCTGATGAAACTGACAGCACTAACGGCCCGAACCTAGCCAGAACACAGATTGGGACTCGAACCCAGCCTAAACCCAGATTGGGACTTAAACCCACGGTTTTAAATTCGAGTTACTCACCCTGTGTCCGGACTCACTAAGGTTCAGGTTCTTGAAGCCTTTGCCCAGAAGGAATTCAGCAGAGACAAAGTGATAGGTAAGAAACAGACTCATTAGGATTGGATGCTTGTAAGAGATGCAGGCGGGCAGACAAGGAAGCTCCGCCTGAGGATCCGGTGGGCCACCGTTTTATCATCCAAGGGGTGTGGGTGTTGGAAAGGCCCTCCTCTTCCTTTCTGGGAGTCGTATCTCCTCCTTGGTGTCGGGTGAGGTGTATACAAATCTGCTGAAGGGTGGTCTTCAAACTCTCGTCCTGGGTCTGAATCTGAATGCGGGCCTCATCCCATCCCCCAGCCAATGACCTGAGGCAATTCTTGCATCTCCACTGGTCCAGCAAGTCTGCCTTGTTCTTATGTCTTTCCTGAACTCACAGTGGTCTCCCAACATCCCCCGGGTTTCCCTCTTTATCTATGATCCCCTGTTGGGACTTCTACCACCACCTGTGCCTACTCCATCCCTATCACTGAGACGGGGCTCGGGGCCATGCCTGCCCCAGTGAGCAAAGAGCCAGCCCTGTGGGACTCAGCTACTCTTGGTCTCCTGGTTTTATTCTGCTGAGTGTCTCTCTTCCAGCCTCATGTGTCCCGATGGGCTTTCTCTGCCCACACCTGGCTGCCCGTCCCGGGCCCAGGAGTCCTGGCAGTGCCGACACCTACTGGGTCTCGCCCCATCTGTGTGCCCTAGCTTCACAGGCGGGGCCGGAGGTGGGGGTCGGGGTACCCCAGTTCAAAGCTCTACCTACACTTGGACCTTTCCATGGAGACTGGGGCACAGGCCCCGTCCTTCAGGATGGAGAGGCAGCCGGTCAGCGGACAAGTCCACGTCTGTTACCCACGTTGACTGTTGGCAGTTTGTGGAGACCTCCTCTAATAACTCAGTAAAACGAGTTGCACCATAGCATTCTGCTCGAGACCTTTCTACCTGGCTTGTACGACACTGGTTAGTTCAGGGCCATCCTTCTTTGAGCACAAGCTCCTTACGGGAAGAGAGCCCTGGCATGGTGGTGGTGGTTGGCACTAAGATAGTGAGGGGGTGGGAGAATACTGGGATTTCTGTCGAAGGTGTTCTGTGAGTCTCCTTGCCTCTAGCCCCAAGGGTGCTCTCACACTGGATTGTTCCACAGAAGTGATGAGCCGTCCGAAAAAGATGAGAGGATGCATCTCCATATTCCACTTGTTTCTTGAATATTCTGCTCATCTTTTTTTTTTAGCTGGACAGCCTCCTCTAGTCCCTTTGTGACTGCCTGATTAATATACAGATTTTCCTTTAGGACATCAACTTACGGGTGAAGTGGCCCAACGATATTTATTACAATGACCTCATGAAGCTCGGTGGCGTTCTGGTTAACTCGACACTTATGGGAGAAACATTTTACATACTTGTCGGTAAGTTTTTAAAACCTCTCCCTTGGAATTTTTATCCGAATAAAAATAAAATTGGTTCCCACATGGCTACATTGAGGGGAGTGCCTTATCACATGGGGTTACTTTTTCTTTCCTTGAGTCCTGAGTTCTAGAACACAGTGTGCATGCAGAACAGGCCCGACTGGCAGAAAGCCTTTCAAAGGGACTAGTGTTCCTGTCTATGCCCCTGGAAACCAACGGATTGATATTTCATCAAACAATTGTTTTCTTTTTTTTTTTTTTTTTCCCTTCTGGCTGTGCCTACGGCATGTGAAATTCACAGGCCAGGGAGCAAACCCATGCCACAGCTGTACACAGGTGCATGTAAATCCCAGCCCCCCAAGGGTTGTCAGAAGATGGGCTCTGGGTACCATCCAAGCTCCCTCTGCGACCTACACCACAGCTCACGGCAACCTCAGATCCCCACCCACTGAGCGAGGCCAGGGATCAAACCCGCCTTCTCATGGATACTAGTTGGATTTGTTTCTGCTGCGCTACAGCAGGAACTCCCTGGAGCACCTTCTGAGGGTCCAAATGAAAGCAACTTTCCCGTGGCCTGGTAAGGTCAAGTTAAGAATGCAAGAAAGACTGCCAGGACACCCACCCTTAAATTAACTTAGCAGTGGTCCCTCTTGCTATTTTCCCTAGGATGCTGGATTTTCTGAATACATGGGAGATTTTTGAGCACTTTATACACTCAATGCAATGCCTTTACTCCACAGGCACTTCAGCTATTGTGTATATTCTTGAATGAAAGGACAAAGGAACAAATGCAGATTCTGATCCCGTTGCTATAGTTACTTGTTTTTTCCCCCAGATGTAATTTACCTTGCTTTGTATTTTTAATAGCAAGTATATTTAAAAAAAAAAAAAAAAATCCGGGGCCAGTCAATCCTTCCCATCACATTGAAAATGGCTCAGAACATTTACCCAAAAATACTGCTATTGTCAATGTCATCATTCTTGCCTTTGGGGAATTGTTTTTGGTCTCAGAGGTCCTGAACAAACGTCAGTCTCACTGCCTCGCAGTGTTTCATTTCTCATTGAAGGCCTCTTTGAGGGTGACCCAGGGCCCTGCTGAAAACGAAGCTCAGCTTCTCTGCGGACCAACCTCTCCTGCAGAGGATGGCGGTATTAGGGGACAGCCGAGATAAGCCAGTAACGCCCTCTGCTGAGGCCCTGGGTTGGGCCTGTAACAGACCCGCTGGACACCAGTGGGGCCCTCTGCCAACAGTGTGACCCAAGACCGCCAAGGATACAGTATTAAAAGATGTATTTTAGGGTGATGCCATGACCAAGGTCTGAAATCTCTGAATCCAGCGTTTACTCCTTAAGACCTGAATAAAATTCTTTATTCTCAAGCATGTGCTCCGTTACTCAAGTAGAAAAGGAAACAAGAGATTTTATTTTATCTCGGGCTCAGGGAAGAACGACAGTCCTTGGCTAGACCACCGGAGGTATGGGTTCAGAAGCAACCCTGTTTAGTCTGATACAGAACGTCTGCTTAACTGAGTCAAAAGCAGCTTGCTTTTTTTTCTGGCCATGCCTGAGGGGTGTCGAAGTTCCTGGACCAGAGATTGAACCTGCACCACTGCTAGAGCGAGAACCACAGCAGCGACAACACTGACTCCTTAACCCACTGAGCCACAGGGGAGCTCACTGTGTGGCTTGCTTTTTTCCCCCAACTTATTTGTAGTAAGGTTGGAATGGTCCCAGCTTGATGAAGACAATAAAGGAAGGATGAGAAAGGAAGATGGGCTCAAAGACCTAAGTCATTCTCTAAGCGTCCAGAAACAACTCGAAATGAGGACAAGGAAACGGGAAGTTGACAGTAAAAACTTTCCAGGTGGCTGAGAGAAATGTGTGATGCCTTTATTAGACTGAGTTGCTCATGTTTTCAATTGTTGGTTTTTGTCCAGGCTGTGGCTTTAACGTGACTAACAGCAACCCTACCATATGCATCAACGACCTCATCACAGAATACAATAAGCAACACAGCGCAGGCCTGAAGCCCTTAAGAGCTGATTATCTCATCGCTCGAACTGTGACCGTGCTGGAGAAACTGATCGACACATTTCAGGAGGAGGGGCCCAATGGCGTTCTTCCTCTGTATTATAAATATTGGATACACAGGTCAGTGCTGGCTTTCTTCGTTTTCTTTAAAATTCCCTTAGTGCAGTTCCCATCGTGGCACAGTGGTTAACGAATCCGACTAGGAACCATGAGGTTGCAGGTTCGGTCCCTGCCCTTGCTCAGTGGGTTAACGATCCGGCGTTGCCGTGAGCTGTGGTGTAGGTTGCAGATGCGGCTCGGATCCTGCGTTGCTGTGGCTCTGGCGTAGGCCGGTGGCTACAGCTCCGATTCGACCCCTAGCCTGGGAACCTCCATATGCCGTGGGAGCAGCCCAAAGAAATAGCAAAAAGACAAAAAAAAAAAAAAGAAATGCAAAAAAATAAAAAATAAAAAAATAAAATTCCCTTAGTAAGTCAGTACCATAATATCTCAAGGAGAAGCTGAGCACTAGTTTCTACTCTACTGGTGGATAAACCTGGTAGGTACCCCCTCGAGCAAGTTAGCATCACCAGTGACTGGCGTCTTGTGCCTCCTTGGTGGGATGCACTGGGAAAGACCAGTATCACTGGAGGTTTTCCAGCCCAACGTGTTTAAACCAAACCTAATTGTGACAAAACAGACAAATCTAAATTGTGGAACATTCTAGATAATAACCGTTTTCAAAGTTTTCCCAAGGCAGCAGCCAGCAGCCTTACCTGGGAACTTGTTAGAAATGCCAATTCTTTATTTTTCTTCTTTTTCCTTTTTGTCTTTTTGGGCCGCACCCGTGGCATATGGAGGTTCCCAGGCTATGGGTCTAAATGGAGCTGTTGCAGCCAGGCTACACCAGAGCCACAACAATGCCAGATCCGAGCCACATCTGGGACCTACACCACAGCTCACGGCAACGCCAGATCCTTAACCCACTGAGTGAGGCCAGCGATCGAACCCACAACCTCATGGTTCCTAGTTGGATTCGTTTCCGCTGCGCCACGATGGGAACTCCAGAAATCAGAACACCCTGAACTTCTGAAATCAGAAACGCTGAGACTGAGGCCCAGCATTGGTGTTTTAACAAAGGCTCCAGGGGTTTGCAAGCCCCTCAGTTTGAGCAGCGCGGATGTACACCAACCAGGCCTCTTCCCCTTCAACAGTGTCAGTGTCTTTAGAACAAAGAGAAGGTAGGGGGTTTTTAAGATTAAAGAAGACTGGAGCAGCATGACAGCTAAATGCCATATGCGATTCATCATCAGATCCTGCAAAGGAGGAAATAGCCACAAAGGGTATTAATGGGACAACAGGGACATTTGAACAGGGCCTGCATATTAAATAATGTCATTGTATCAAGGTCAAGTTTTTTGAGAGTGATAATGTTATTCTGGTTTTGTAGGAGATTATTCTTATTCTTTGGAGCTACATGCTGAAGTATTTAAGTATAAAGTGTCACAATGCCTGCAACTTACTTTTAAATATCAGCCAACCCCCACTCCCCAGCAAAACCGTCTGTGTGCAAAGAGAGCAAATATGGAAAATGTTAGCAGTTGGTGTGAATATGAGGTTCATATTCATTATGTTTCAGCTTTTCTATTGATTTGAAATTCTTCAGAATAGAAACTGGGGAGGTTCAGATTCTATAATTTTTAAACTGTTAACAGGCATATAATTCAGTAGGTACATTTGGAAAATACTCAAAAGAAGTAGAATTGGAGTGAGGTTAACTTATAATTGATGCCACCCAACTCAATAAGATGAAACTTTTCAATATAGCCCCAAAGAGGCCCATCTCAGGGGGAAAAAACCTAGCCGGCTGCCATGGTTTCTCTAAAGGGCCAGAGGGCAGGGAAGTGGCGTCCGACGACCCTTCCAGGTGATGGGAATTAGCAGTGGCCTCGTTCTCAAGAGAAGCGGTTCCTAACTCCATCCTGGGCTTTCCCTCGCCCTTCTGGTGCTTACCAAACGATGCAGGCTGGACCGCTGAAAGTCCGAGCTTCGACTCAGATGCTTTTCAACTGTATCTGGTCCAGCCCCTCCCCCGCCCCACCCCTCTGGCAGAGCGGATAATTCCTCAACCGCCTCAAGCATTACCCTTCCTGGTGACCCGGGGCTGTTCTTCATCTGCAGTGCTCAGCAAGTCCGCCTGGGAAGCACCGAGGGACCAAAGGTGTGGATAGTCGGCCTCGATGATGCCGGGTTCCTTCTGGTTCACCAGGAGAACGGCGAGGTGGTCACCGTGCATCCTGACGGCAACTCCTTCGACATGCTGAGAAACCTCATCGTGCCCAAGCGGCCTTAGTGCCCGCGGAAGAGGCCAGGCCCCGCGCCGCTCAGATGAGTCGGGCCCGATGCGAGTGCACTGCAGACGCATTCCAGCTGGATTTCTGCCCCTTTCCTAGCCCGTGGATCTGCGAAACTAACCCTGAGCTCTAGGCGAAGTTTTTCTCCCTCCGGCTAACCTATGACTTCTTTAATTTTATTCTTTCGTCATTTTATTTGGTGTTTGAAGATGTTTGGGTGAAGATTTAGTTCGTTTGAAAGCCCTGCCACAGGTGTGAAATTGTTCTTCCCTCTTGGAATTGGGTGTATGCTAATTCACCAAAAAAAAAAAAAAAAAGTTTTTACACGGAAACAGCAATGGAATAAATGTTTTCCTGTAGCGGAGAGCTTTACCCCTAGACTATTGAAAACAAATTTCAGAAAACGCTTTTGGGCCCAGGCTGTTGGTGAGTTAGAGTCATGGGAACAGTTTACAAGCGAAGTGTTTTCCTGCAGAACATATGCTGGCACTCGGTCATCATTTTGGTTTTTTTGTTAATGAAGAAAAGCGAGGGTGGATGTCGAAGAGTGACTCTCAGCCTGGTGGTTTGTGGTCCAGTCACGATGTCTAAACGGCTACAGAAGCACATCTAGCTGGTATGATTGCCATGACCTTTCACTTTGCTTTGCAATTACTTTGACATCAATTAATGAGCTCTCCTTTCATGAGTTTAAATTTATTGCATATTCTGAAGTGCTGGGATCAAGTTCAAGATCCTTAACGCGTTGATTAGGCAATTGCTGGGCCGTGAGGGTGGATGATTTGGCTCTAACAGCTGGAGATGAAGTCTTCCTCTCATACCACACGCAAAGGAGGATTTGGAGCTTTTAAGCCTTGCTTTGAAATGTGGAGCGTTCTTGCAGGACTGAGCAGTACACAGAATATAGAAATACATGCCCGTTCATTTGTAAGTCATATTTTTTGCCTCCTTTTTCTTATATTGCCCAAAAAGAAAATGTTATTGATACTGAATAGTGGTACCCTCAGTTAAGAGGTGTGTGTGTCTGTGTGTGTGTGTGTGTGTAGCTTTAAAAGACGTTCCAAATCTGATGCCCTAAGAGTCTCCGTGGAAGAACAAAAGAAAGGAAGCCTTTTGATATACATTTGCTATTTCCAGATGTATTCCATGCTTTTTCCATGTAACTCCTATCTCTCTTGAACTTGAGAATCATACGCATTACTTTGCAGCCTGAAAAGGCCATTTTTGGGTCCGTTTTTCTCTCTTCCTGCCAATCCCAGCTGAAATTAGTCGAAAGAAAATTTGATGAGGCTCTCAGCTTTGAACAAAATCCCCTTATGATATACTAGCACCATCTTTATCCAGCTTTACGCAGTCAGGCTAACTCCAGAAACTTGTGGTTTGCAGTATAAAATCGGTCTACCTTTAGCCAGGCACAGGCAGCCCTCCATAGGAAGGAAAATAATAACACGTTTAGTTAAGTACACCAATGCAATATGTGCGTTTTCGAAATGTAACTTTAAAGTAACTTCAGAAGTAATCTTTGCAAATAAGGCTTCAATTAGAATTATTTTTCTTAAAAAATCGCCCACTCTCTCTTAAATGCCCAAGTCTAAAGAAAAGTCCACAGCACCCCAGAATTACAAAATCACCCCTGAGAGGACATCTGCAAAATATCACCAAGAAGAAAGATCTCAGACTAATGTTGCAAGTTTCATTTCTCAAACTTTGTAATAGAAGGCCAGTCATCTCTCAGAGCTGCCATCTTGACTTTTTGGATTTCTTTGGGGGGTTATTTAATGAAAAACATGCCATGATTTGCTTTAAGCTAAAGTCCTATTCTAGACAGTCTGCTTTGAGAAGAAAAAAAAAAAAAAGGTTATCATTTAATTTCCTTTTGGTAAATTAAAACTAATGAAGTGTGGCCACGTCGAAGCAGATGGAGACGTTCGGGCGTATCGCTTTGCCTCTGTGCTTCTAAGACTCGTCTTGCTTGGGCCGACACCCAGTTGTCTTGAGGGGGACGAAACAGACTTGGCACAGAGATGAAGATACTTGGAGCAGTGTTTTTACATAAACCTGATTTTGCCTCAGATGAACCAAAGACTTTTTAATTCTGCTTCCTGTAGAAGAACAGCTGGATAAAGGCACTTGACTGATAGCTCTTAGCATTAAGGAAGCTTGTCTACCTGCTATACTGCACTCATCCATTTGGGGCGTTTGTGCACCCCGTAATCTGTGATCTCCAGGAGCTTCAACGTCTTAACGGGAACTTTGCATTTTCATCTTAATCTTTAAAGACCACAGCTTTGGCATTTAACCTCAGGACTGGCCTGTGCTTTTAGGATATTTGAATTGTGCCCCACTTCAGAGGCTGTGCATTGAGCATCTACCAAGTTATGTAAAAGGCAAGACACCCTCCCCTCTGGGCTGGTAGCAAATTTCAGAGTAATTCTTGAGGACAAATGCCCTAAAATAGGACACAGCAATAGCAGGGCTTCCTGTGGCCCCTTGCTGGGTCAGTGCTCCTTGGCGGTGGTTGTCCTAGCAGCATGTACACTGCAAGTCAGAAGTATTTGTGTCCGGTGGGGTTTGCTGCTGCAGCACATTGACGCCTAATATGGGATCAAGTGGCCCAAGGAAGGGTGGGTGCAAGGCCCAGAGAGGGGCCGATTGCAGCATTCCCCCCTCCCGCCCCATACATACAGGAGGACTACCACGTGGTCAGCCCTCACCCTTGAGTCTGAGAACCAGGAGGGAAGCCAGCCTCACCCGGCAGTTTCAGAGCGCATAAAAGAGTCATTTTAGACTTCCATTCTGTAGATCTGTTTGCTCTCAGGCAAAGATGGAGAGTCCTTAGTCCTGGGGCACTACTATGCATATTTGAAAATAAAGTGTGAAACCTCAGCATCTTCCGTTTTTCAAAGAATCATCTCTGAAAAGTAACTACTTTAAACCAATGCCTATAACTGCAAGTCTACCAAAATAAACTTTAAGACTTTCTATATAGTTTGGGCTCGTTGTTATTTTTACCATGTTTCATTTGTAAAAATACACAACTCCTCTTGGTTACAGTACTTTTATTCATATTTAAACATTTTTTAAAATAAATAGTTTTACATAGTAAGGAATACGTATGTATTTCAAAGTATTAGAAAGCTGATTGCTTTGTTTTAATGTATTTTTGACACATGTATTATGTATCATACAAAAGAGAAATTGCTTTACTCCAAAGAATGAGAGTTAGCAAAACCCCAAAGTTAAAAACAATTGACTGACGTGAGAAATAAGTTTCATGTGGTAAAACGTTATATTTGAAAATTGTTGAATGGAACAGCAAATTTAATGTAAGAAAAGATTCTTGTTGGATCATTCTAATTTTTTTGTGAATACTGCCTGACTTTTGTCTCAACATTTTTTCTCCAAGATTTTAACCTTTACTTACCATACATCCATAAGTTTAGAATAGCTTGAACAATGCATCTTAGATAAGCCAAGGGCTATGACTTGCTAAAATTTTAGGCTCCTGTAATTCTATGGAATTTCTTGGAAAATGTTCTTTTTATTCCGTTTTATCTGTAGCAGCCCCCACAGTCGACCTTAACCATCTTTCAGTCACAAGAAAATATACTTGGGGTAGACTTTATACGGGATTCATTGACGGAGTAACCTCTCCCACCTTTAGGATGCATCAGACTTTAAAAGGATAAAAGGAGTGGGGGTGACGGAGCAGAAAATGCAGGCTCTGATAGATTTCCTCGGAGCCGGCAGCGCCCCACACCCTGCTCACTTCTCTACAAAGGTATGAATGGAATGGCTTTTCTAGAAAGGGCTTCCGTGAACATAAAGGAATTCCTTTCCCTGGGAGGCCCAGTGGCGGCAGGGCCAAGCCAGTCTTGAACTGGGCTTATTTCTCAAATCCATCTGATCAGGCATTTTTGTTGGCATGCTAGTGCCCACTCTAACTTTCTTCATGTTTTTGTGAAAGATGGACATACTTATTAAAATGCTTCCTCTTCCTCCTGCAGAGCCCACAGACGTCAAGAAATGATACCCCAGCTGAAATGTGCGGGCTAAAAGATGAAGTAACAATATTAGGTTGCCATAGTAACTGCTCTTAACTTTGCCTGGAGCTCCTGGCTGCCTGGAAGCCCAGTGGCA